>NC_137080.1:91465891-92065891 GCF_951640355.1 Cnephaeus nilssonii | reverse complement strand
TCCCCGCAGGCCCGGGCGTCCATGCAGGCTGAGATGGAGCTGAAGGAGGAGGAGGCTGCCCGGCAGCGGCAGCGCATCGAGGAGCTGGAGGACATGCAGCAGAGGCTTCAGGAGGCTCTGCAACTGGAGGTGAAAGCTCGGCGGGACGAGGAGGCCGTGCGCCTGGCCCAGACCAGGTAAGGCTGAGGGACCCCTCTGACTCCCCTCCCTGGCTTCCCGCCGTCCTGGGCGCCTACCGGGTGCCTTGGCTCTGGAGACGACTCAGTGCGCCCGGCCGGCAGGCTGCTGGAGGAGGAGGAGGAGAAGCTGAAGCGGCTGCTGCGGC
Organism: Cnephaeus nilssonii; assembly: GCF_951640355.1. Lineage (NCBI taxonomy): Eukaryota > Metazoa > Chordata > Mammalia > Chiroptera > Vespertilionidae > Cnephaeus > Cnephaeus nilssonii. Next base: position 92,065,566 of record NC_137080.1, on the reverse strand, counting down.
TGAAGGAGGACCAGGAGCGCTACATCGAGCAGGCGCAGCAGGAGAAGCAAGAGCTGCAGCAGGAGATGGCCCTGCAGAGCCGCTCCCTGCAGCTGGCCCAGCAGCAGCTGGAGGAGGTGCGGCAGAACCGGCAGAGGGCGGATGAGGACGTGGAGGTGAGGCCTGCGGTGGGCTGGGCGGTGACTGGCAGAGACTGACCGAGGGAGAGGGGTAACCTCAGGTCCCCGCCTTCCCTGGTTCCATCCCCCTCTGGCTGTGACCTTGAGAATTGCCTGACCTCTCTGAGTTCAAGTCCCTCATTGGGGAATGGGGACTGGAAATAGCATTGTTATGAGATTGAACGAGATAATAGGTGGTATTTCATATGTAGTGAGGGCTGAAGAAACATTAGCTGCTATTTTTATCATTACTATTAATCTGGGCACAATTTTTCCTCCTGCTCTTCCAAGATCCTATTTTGCGTCTTCTCCTTAAAGCACAAATCTCCATGGAAGAGAGGTTATTTTGATGTTTTGTTTTTATTAATATTGTTTACTTTATTTTGCTTTGTTGGCTTACATGTCATCATAAAAAATTCAAACACAAAAATATGTAACATGGAAGGAAAAGGTTCCTCTATGACCCCACCCGCTGTGGCTAACGGCGGGTGGACATCAGAGCAGAGGCTTGTACACACCTTCCTGAGAGGCGGTGGGTCAGTGGTGTCAGGTCAGCGTGTGTCCCCGGCAAGTCACTGAACCTCTTTCGCACTTGTTTGTTGTTAACATCTGCTCTGGAGGTTGAATAAGATAATAAATATACTTAACACATCTGGGCCGATTAATAAATGGAAACTATAATTATGACTATTTGCAGCCCTTTGGGAGGGGTCTTATGAGTCCCCTGAAATTGGATACCAACTCTGGATATAATCATAACTCTGTGAATATGCATGAGTTTTCTGAGGAGATGATCAGCAGCCTTGGTCACATCCTACGGGGCCTGTGCACCTGCAAAGGTCAAGACACCCTGTCTTGGATGGTGGCTCTGACCCACTCCCCACTGGCTGTGTCCCACAGGCCGCCCAGCGGAAGTTGCGCCAGGCCAGCACCAACGTGAAACACTGGAATGTCCAGATGAACAGGCTCATGCATCCAATTGAACCTGGAGGTGAGAGCGGGCTAGACCTTGGAGCTCTCCCTGGAGTGAGGAGGGCGAAGGGAGGGCGAGGGGTACCTCCAGATCTACAGAGCCTGCAGGGCTGAAGGCCAGAGGTCCTCTTTCCCCAGGGCTGAGGCCAGGCCTGTCAACCTCTCCCTTTCGCAGTACCTTTCTCCCGACTCACGCCTGCCTTTTCTCTGCCAGACAAGCGTCCCACCACCAGCAGCTCCTTCACAGGCTTCCAGCCCCCTCTCCTTGCCCGCCGCGACTCCTCCCTGAAGCGCCTGACCCGCTGGGGATCCCAGGGCAGCAGGACCACCTCACCCAGCACCAGTGAGCAGCAGAAGTCCCTCAACGGTGGGGAGGAGGCTCCCATCTCGGCTTCCACCCCTCGGGAAGACAAACAGGACCCAGAACCAGAAAACTAGCCTCTACTAGCCTCTTTCCCCCAATCTCATGCCCACCAGGACCTGGCCACAGCTGGCCTGTGGGTGACACTGGCCCCTGCAAAAGAGGGAGCCGAGGACCTGGTGTCAGGGCCGAGGCCCTCCAACCATGAAGCAATCCGGAAGGGAACCTAGTTTGTTTTTTGCGTCAGCCCCAGGCCCCAGGCCCCAGGCCACTAAGGCTGCCTGGGATGTTGATCCTTGAGAACTTGATCCGGTGCCTTAACCCCAAGGAGCCCATGCCCTGGGCTGGAAAAGAGTAAACAAGCAAGCCAGGGGCCATCTGCCCCCAGATTGCCTCCAAGCTGTGGAGGCACATTTCCAAATAAAAACTGTTCTTGGAGTGAATTATTGATCAGGACTGCTGACCATTCTTCCTGCCATTTCCTCTCTTCCTCCCTCAAGCCGAGTTATAGGTCCAAGAAAGAACAAGGTATATAGTACAGGGGCTAGGAAAGTACACTCTGCCACTTACTAACTGGGTGACTTTGGCCAAATTTCTATACCTCTCTGTGCTTTGGCTCCCAGGTTAGTAAAATAGGGATACTAATAGTACCTACCTTATTGGGTTGTTGTGAGGATTAAGTGCTTGGCACATACGCAAGAACTGTTATTAGTGTCACCCAAAGTGTTTATTGAGCATCTAGCTATACTATGTCCTGCAATTTCCCAGGTTACTTAGTCCTCATGGCAACTCTGAGAGGTAGATGTTATTATTCTTGTTTTGCATGTGAAGAAATTCAGGCTCAGAAAGGTCAGGTAACTTGTTTAAAGCCTTCCAAACTTGCTTCTCTTCCCATATTATCTGTTTACTGATTTATTTATTTATTTTTAGAGTGGGAGAGAGAAAAACATCAATTTGTTGTTCCACTTATTTATGCACTCATTGGTTGATTCTTGTATGTGCCTTGACTGGGGATCGAACCTACAACCTTGGTGTATTGGGATGATGCTCTAACCAACTGAGCTACCCCGCCAGGGTCTTTTCATATTATCTGATTCACAGACCTTATTATCCTAAGACAGAGATTTAGGAATCTAGAATGACTTGCTCCCTCCCTCTCGCCCACCTCACGCACAACCCATCATCAAATCCAGTAGATTCTCTCTCCTTCATACTCTCCCTCCTCTATCCCCAAGGCCACTGCCATGGCTAAGGCCTTTGATCGTCTGCCTGCATGCTCATTTTGACTCCTCCATCTTGCCCCATATCTAATCAGTCTCCAAGTCCAATTGATTGGCTTTTCTTGGTCACTCCTATCCATCCTCTTGGGGCCATGTCTCATGGCCAGTGCCTTACTCTGGCCCTTACCACCTTCCAACTGGATAAGAGCAGTAACTGGGTCTTCTTGCTTCTTTTCTCCCCAGGGCTGCCTGAATGGGCTTTCCAAAATGCACATCTGTTCTGGACTCTTCCCACTTTCCAGTCTCTCAGTGGTAGCCTGGACAGTCAAGTTCACATTCCCATAAATTCCATGGGCATGCGAGGCCCGTGAACATCTGGCCCAGGAGGATATCCTATACCTCTGCCTTATGGATCTACTAGCAGCTTTCTTCTTTGTATTTCCCTGGGCTTGCATGGGCTGTTCTTTCCACCTTACTTCACGTAACAGTCCCCAAACTAAAGGCTTGAGTTCCTGGAGGTCAGGGGTGTATCTTCTTCCCTGCAGGTCCCCAGTGCCTAGCACAGTGTGTGTGGCTCTCAGGAAGCATGCAACAGATGTTTTTAAAAATGAATTCATGAGTAAACTTATCCTAAAGTTAATGACCGGGTGTCACACAGCGTAAAAGGGATGAAGTAAGATTCAAACTCAAGTCTGTTCATTTATTCAACAAGTAAGCTTTTACACATCTCTTTTTTTTTTTTTTTTTTTAATATATTTTATTGATTTTTTACAGAGAGGAAGAGAGAGGGATAGAGAGTCAGAAACATCGATCAGCTGCCTCCTGCACACCCCCTACTGGGGATGTGCCCGCAACCAAGGTATATGCCCTTGACCGGAATCGAACCTGGGACCCTTGAGTCCGCAGGCTGACGCTCTATCCACTGAGCCAAACCGGTTTCGGCACACACATCTCTTGATATTTTAGAATTACAACAGCATAATATACAATTATCCCAAACAAACTTACAAACTAATTCTTTGAATGTCTGGCAGCAATTTAAAAATGACATGTCTGGCAGCAATTTAAAAATGACATGAAGTGTAAGTAATTGCGGGGGGCGGGGGGGGGGGGGAGCCTGGCCGGTTTGGCTCAGTGGATAGAGCATCAGTCTGCGAACTGAAGGGTCCCAGGTTCGATTCCGGTCAAGGGCACATGCCTGGGTCCCAGGCTTGATCCCCAGTGGGGGGCGTGCAGGAGGCAGCCAATCAGTGACTCTCTCTCATCATTGATGTTTCTGTCTCTCTTTCCCTCTTCCTTCCTCTCTGAAATTAATAATATATATATATATATATATATATATATATATATATATATATATATATATATTTTAAAGTAATTGGGGGGGGGGGAGGATGAAAGAGACAGTTTGGAGGCTGTATAGTGAGGAACAATACCAAAGATCATGGCACAGTCCTTATGAAGACCCCCAGCTGCCGCCACCTCTAGGTGCAGGCGCTGCTGCTTCTGTGGCTGATGTCAGCAGTGCTGGACTCTGCTCTTACAACTGCTGCTTCTTTTTTTTTTGTTTGTTTTTTCAACTGCTGCTTCTTACAACAGGAAGTTAGGTGGAGCTGCTGCTCTGCCTCTTACCTGAGTGGATTATTTGTGCTGCCCACTGCCTCATCTTCCCAGTTTCCAGTGCGTCTGATTGGTGGAGCCTCCGTCACGTGGCTATGCCTTAGCTGCAAAGGGGGCTGGAAGCAAATGCCTGACCATTTGAGCTTCTAAAGTGGGAGATTCCCCAAACTTGGGTAGGGGATTCAGAAGTTAGGAGGCCCAAACCAAGGAAAGCCTGGAAGAGGATGGATATACATAAACTGGCACATTCTGAGGCCGGCAATCTGGATGGCAAAAGGCACTATGGTCATCTTATATGAGGAACGAGGGATGTTGTAGCCTAAGAAGAAAAAATATAGGTGAGTGGGATCAAACATCAAAAGGACTCTTATATGGAAAACAGTTTGACTTAGTGCACCTTCAAGGAATAGAACTAAGACTACTGGGTAGGATAACCAGCGGATACAAATTTTTCTTCAATATAAGGAAGATTTTTCTTTTTGTGCCTAAAAAACAAATCCTGTTTCCATTATGAAAAAAATAGAGAAAGATAAAAACTCAGACCCAGGAGCAGGAGGGCCAAGATGGCAGAGGCGGCAGAGTCTCCTGGAGACCCGCGTACATCGCCCAGGCCCCTGGTGAGCTGATCTGCGACCGAAGGGACCGAGGTTTGAGGCCTTTCAGAAATGTCTATCTCACAAGACATCCCTGTGGAAGGAGAAATCACCATTCCTATGAGATCTCGCATTCGGGAATTTGACAGCTCCACATTAAATGAATCGGTTCAGAATACCATTTTCTGCCTGTCTTTCAGATGCGTGATCTAAAAGCTGTTGGGAAAAAATTCCTGCATGTTTTGTACCCAAGGAAAAGTAATACTCTCTTGAGAGACTGGGATTTATGGGGCCCTTTGGTCCTTTGTGTGACACGCGCACTAATGCTTCAAAGAGGCTCTGCAGATCCTGAAAATGATGGAGGGCCCCAGTTTGCAGAAGTGTTTGTCATCACCTGGTTTGGTGCCGTTACCATCACCCTCAACTCAAAACTTCTTGGAGGAAACATACCTTTCTTTCAGAGCCTCTGTGTGCTGGGTTAGTGTATACTTCCCTCGACAGTGGCATTGCTGGTTTGCCAGCTGGTACTTTTGGCCAAGCCAGGACCAATAAACTTCATAGTCCGGCTTTGTGTGGTGATCGTGATGTTTGCCTGGTCTATAGTAGCCTCTACAGCTTTTCTTGCTGACAGCCAGCCTCCAAACCGCAAAGCCCTTGCCATTTATCCTGTTTTCTTATTCTATTTTGTCATCAGTTGGATGATTCTCACCTTTACTCCTTAGTAAATCAGGAAATGGAAATTAAAAACCAGTGAATTGAAAAAAAAAAGATAAAAACTCACAGAACCCCCACCCAAAGACAACTGCTGAAAACATTTTAGTGTGTGCTTCCTCCCAGTTTTTTCTATTTTTATTTTTATTTTCCAAATGATATACTTCTCTATATATGCTATACTTTATGTCCACTGAAAATCAGATGATAACATTTCCCACTTTTTAACCAAATCTTTATGGGCATCATTTTGTTTTAAAGAAATGTGTTTTTTCATAACTGTATTTGAAAATATGTTTTTATTGACTTTATTGGAAGAGAGAAGGAGACAGAGAGAGAACCATTGATGTGAAAAAGAAACATCAATTAGTTGTCTCCCACACGACTGGGACCGAACTCTCAATCTGGGTATGTATCCTTTTAAATATAAAAGTAAAATGAGGTGGAAATGTAGCATCTCCACAGTGCTCCCAGTATTTCTTTTAGGGAGAGAACTCTCTTTATTAGGGGAAATAAGCCTGTTAGGGGTAGAGAGTGAGATCTTTAGGGCATGAGTGTTGACAGGAAACCTTGCAATAAAGAAATATAGCTAAGCCCTGGCTGGTGTGGCTCAGTTGGCTGAGCATTGGCCTATGCACCAAAAGGTTGCCAGTTCAATTCCCAATCGATGTTTCTCTCTCCTTCTCCCTCTCTCTCTAAAATCAGTACAAACAGCCCAGCTGGTGTTGCTCAGTGGTTGAGCTTTAAGCTATGAACCTGGAGGTCACAGTTCAATTCCTGGTGGGGGCATATGCCTGGGTTGTGGGCTCGATCCCCGGTGTGGGGCAAGCGGGAGGCAGCTGATCAATGATTCTCTCTCATCATTGATGTTTCTATCTCTCTCTCCTTCACCCTTCCTCTCTGAAATAAAAAAATATATTAAAAAATAAAAACATTTAAAAAATAAATAACATTAAAAAAAAGAGAGATGTAGTGAAGATGTCTCTTTCTGCCTAGAAAGCAAGAGGAATTTGTTTTTTTCTCTGGAGAGGGTGGATAAAGACTAGAGAGGAGAGGTAGTGATTTGGGAAAAGGCCAGGCCCTAAGGGGTGAAGGGCCAGTTAGAAAACCTCAGTTGGGGAGTTGATCATGTTGACAAGTCTTACCTACACCTACTTAAAAGGAAGAAGGGCCCTAGCTGGTTTGGCTCAGTGGATAGAGCGTCGGCCTGTAGACTGAAGAGTCCCAGGTTTCATTCCAGTTAAGGGCATGTGCCCAGGTTGTGGGCTTGATCAGGTTGCAGGCTTGATCGGGATGTCCTGGTGTGGGGCGTGCAGGACACAGCTGATCAATGATTCTCTCTCGTCATTGATGTTTCTAGCTCTCTCTCCCTCTCCCTTCCTCTCTGAAATCAATTATATATATACCAGAGGCCCAATGCACGAAATTCGTGCAAGAGTAGGCCTTCCTTCCCCCGGCTGCCGGCACCAGCTTCCCTCGCAGCCCTGGCTTCATCCGGAAGGATGGAAGGCTGTCCAGAAGAACATCCAGTCTAATTAGCATACTACACTTTTATTATATACTAGAGGCCCGGTGCATGAAATTTGTGCATGAGGTGGGGGGTGTCCCTCAGCCCAACCTGCACCCTCTCCAATCTGGGACATCCCTCTCACAATCCAGGACTGCCGGCTCCCAACTGCTCGCCTGCCTGCCTTCCTGATTGCCCCTAACCACTCTGCCTGCCAGCCTGATCACCCCCTAACCACTCCCCTGCCAGCCTGATTGATGCCTAACTGCTCCCCTGCCAACCTGTTTGCCCCTAACTGCCCTCCCCCGCAGGCCTGGGTCCCTCCCAACTACCCTTCCCTGCAGGCCTGGTCTCCCCCAACTTCCCTCCTCTGCCGGCCTGGTCACCCCCAACTGCCCTTCCTTTCAGGCCTGGTCCCTCCCAACTGCGTTCCCCTGCTGGCCATCTTGTGGTGGCCATCTTGTGTCCACATGGGGGCAGGATCTTTGACCACATGGGGGCAGCCATCTTGTGTGTTGGAATGATGGTCAATCTGCATATTACTCTTTCATTAGATAGGATAGAGGCCTGGTGCACGGGTGGGTGCCAGCTGGTTTGCCCTGAAGGATGTCCTGGATCAGGGTGGGGGTTCCCTTGGGGCATGGGGCAGCCTGGGCGAGGGGCCTGTGGTGGTTTGCAGGCCGGCCACGCCCCCTGGTGACCCAAGCGGAGGCCCTGGTATCTGGGGTTTATTTATCTTCTACAACTGAAACTTTGTAGCCTGGAGTGGAGCCAAGCCTTCTGCTTGCTCCGTGGCGGCAGCCATTTCTGTTTGGATTGATGTATCTTCTATCATTGAAACTTTGTAGACTTGAGTGGAGGCCTAGGCTGGCAAGGGCAGGCGGAAAGCTTGGCTTCCTCCATTGCCAGGGAAACCCAAGCCTCCCTCCTGCTCTCTGTGGCCATAGCCATCTTGGTTGGGTTTATTTGTATATTCGTTCCTGATTGGCTGGTGGACGTGGCTGGTGGGCGTGGCTGATGGGTGTAGCAGAGTGATGGTTAATTTGCATATTACTCTTTTATTAGATAGGATGAAGAAGGTGTATATATTATAGAAAGGCAACAAATGTATCAGTTCTTTTTTCTTTTTTTTTAGAGAGAGGAACATCAATTAGTTTGAGGGATAGAACCCGTAACCTGGGTATGTATCCTGACCGGAAATCAAACTTGTCACCTTCTGGTGTACAGGATGATGCTCCAACCAATTGAGCCACACTGGGCAGGGCCAAATGTATGAATTCTTTAAAAAAAAAAATTATCCATTCATTATTCTTTTAAAAATATTCTTTATTGTTTAAAGTATTACATATAATATTATGTAAGTCTCCTTTTTCCCCCATTGACCTCTCCCTGGCCACCCCCACCTCCCCAGCACATGTCCTCACCCCCTTAGTGTCTGTGTCCATTGGTTATGCTTATACGCATACATACAAGTCTTTTGGTTGATCTCTTAACACCGCCCTCCCCCCCGCCCCCCACACACACACGCGCGCGCGCCTTCCCTCTGAAGTTTGACGTCTGTTCGATGCTTCTCTGTCTCTGGATCTGTTTTTGTTCATCAGTTTATGTTGTTCATTATATTCCACAAATGAGTGAGATCATGTGATATTTAGCTTTCTCCAACTGGCTTATTTCACTTAGCATAATGCTATCCATATCCATCCATGCTTTTGCAAATGGTAAGAGTTCTTTCTTTTTTACAGCAGCATAGTATTCCATTGTATAGATGTACCACTGTTTTTAACCCACTCATCTGCTGTTGGGCACTTAGGCTGTTTCCAAATCTTAGCTATTGTAAATTGTGCTGCTATGAACATGGGGGTGCATATGTCTTTTCTGATTGGTGTTTCTTGGAATATATTCCTAGAACTGGGATTATTGGGTGAAATAAATGGTAGTTCCATTTTTAATTTTTTGAGGAAACTCCATTCTGTTCTCCACAGTGGCTATACCAGTCTGCATTCCCACCAGCAGTGCACGAGGGTTCCTTTTTCTCCGCATCCTCCCCAGCACTTGTCATTTGTTGATTTGTTGATGATAGCCATTCTGACAGGTGTGAGATGGTACCTTGTTGTCGTTTTGATTTGCATCTCTCAGATAATTAGTGATTTTGAGCGTGTTTTCATATGTCTTGGCCTTCTGTATGTCCACTTTTGAAAAGTGTCTATTTAAGTCCTTTGCCCATTTTTGATTGGATTGTTTATCTTCCTTTTGTTAACATGTATGCGTTCCCTATACATTTTGGAGATTAAACTCTTATTGGAGATAACATTGGCAAATATATTCTCCCATGCAGTGGGCTTTCTTGTTGTGTTGTTGATTGTTTCTTTTGCTGTGCAGAAGCTTTTTATTTTGATGTAGTCCCATTTGTTTATTTTCTCCTTAGTTTCCATTGGCCTAGGAGCTGTATGGGTAAAGATATTGATACGACATGTGTCTGATATTTTGCTGCCCAAATGTATGAATTCTTAGAGCCATTTAATTATTTGTGTAGAATCTCAGATTATCTACAACCTTTTATCAAAACCTAAACTATATTTTAAAACTATAAAACCTTCCTTAAAAAAGAAAAGAAAACCTCAATTGGGGATGGGAAAGAACTTTAAAGAATGCCAGCTGTGTGAGTTCAAACTGTTTGTAAAGTGTCATTTGACCCTGCCTCAGAGCCCAGAGTATCATAATGACTTCTATACCCGTGAATGTTTTGTGTGGGAAGAAGGTGGGGGGTGAGGGGAAGTCCCCAGGGAGGGTTCCGCTCTGTATTTCTGAATTGTGGTATTGCAATAGCCTGGCTGAAGCAGGAGCCCAGAAGCAGAGAGATTTAGGAGAATATGAATCCTCAGAACCTTACAGAAATCTTAGGGAAGGTTTTGACCTACACAATCCATTCTTACTTCAATCTGAAAGGGCAAGGAGGTTGACATCTGAATTACAAAAGTAATGCATATTCATTTTTAATGAATAGAAAATAAAAAGAGAAGCAGAAAGGAAAAAAAAATCACTCAATAGTTCTACCATCCAGATATCTGAGGGTGTGACCTGAGGAGTGTATGGGAGAGGGGAGGGGTGATCTTTAAAGATGGTGAAGAGGAGGAAGTGACCCATTGATCATATACTCTTGAGTCAAGATGACAAGCCCAGCTTCCGCCACCAGACTGCCTCCCAGCTGCTAGGTACCTTTGTATGGTGTATCTGAAAGCACAGGCTGGGACAACAGGTCCCTTCCAGACCCTAAAGACCTGGCTTAGAAGCGAGAACGAAATTTTCTTCAACGGTAGGGAGGATGCTCCCCGCTTATGTGGGCAAGCGTATTCGGTAAGTTCATGGGAAGATAGGTAAGAAGCCCAGAACCATCAATTCCTATTGCCGAAGCCTCTCGAGGGAGGGAAGTCCTTCTATTAAAGTTACAAGCAGCACCATCTCCTCCAGTGGAGTCTGGAGTCTGAAGATTTCGGGTCCTGTTGCTTCCTACAGCAAGTCACGCACCTTCTCTTCACTGGAGGATGAGGAGGCTATGCCAGATGACCCCGAGTTCCCTTCCAGCTTGGGATAGACTCGCTGGACCTGTTTCACTGGCCTGGACCTCCCGCCCCTCCTCCCTAAGCGGCCCGGGCCGCATCCCGCACCAGAGGGCGCTGCAGCGGCCAGAGCGGCGTGCGGTGGGCGGAGTGGCAGGATCAGCGGAGCCTCCAGGAGGCGCGGTGATTGGCCGGCTCAGGCGGAAAGGGGCGTGGGGAGGGGGGGGTGAAGCCGAGCTGCGCGGTGACGTCACGCCCGCGGGGGCGGGGCTGGGCGGCGCTGCGTGTGACGCCCGGCCGCGGCGGAGCTGGGGATTAATGGGAAAAGTTTTGGCAGGAGCCGGAGGAGCCTGCGGGACGGCGGCGGCGGCGCGAGAGGCGGCCGGGGCAGGTCAGTCCGGGTCGGGGAGGCGGGTCGGCACGCAGCGGAGGTAAGCGGCAGGTCCGGGCCGAGGCGGCCCACGCGGCCGGGACGCCAGGCCCCGAGGGGAGTGGGGAGGGGACGGCAGCCGGGGTCCGGGGACCCAGCCGCCGTCGCTTCCCGACGCTCGGACTCGGGCCGGTCTGCGGTGGTCCGTTGCTGCCTGGAGCCCCTGTGCCCAGCTCCTGGGACCTTCACCGCCGTCTGAGCCCAGCTGCAGGCCTCCCCACCCGACTGTGACCCCACTTGGGCCTCGTGGCCCCGTCTCCTCCCGCTTCAGTGGGGAGAGCCCGGGCTCTGGCTCGGGTTGTTTCCCACTCCCCACCCTGGCCTCTGACCTTCCTTCGTCTCTTCTCTGGTGTCCCCAGATGCTTTGCCCTCTACCCGGGGTCTCCTCGGGGAATCTTCCCTGCCCCCTGGCTCTCCTTGTCTCCGGCCTTCGTCCTTCCATCCTTGCCCTCAGCCTTTGCTCTTTTCCATCCCTGTCCCCTCCGTCCCCCGCTGCCTGCCCCTCTCAGTATTGGGGCTCCTGCTCATCTCCCTCGCGGTGTTACAGGCTTTTTCAGCCCCGTGCTGCTTACCTGTCTGCCTAAGCCTCTCCTGCCCCGGCTCCCCTCACAGGCCCTGTTTTTGCCCCTCTCTTTGATTTCCTTCTTAGCCTTGTCACCTGCCTCCCCTTCCCTCCCAGGGCCTTGCCTCTGCCTCAGGGAGAAGCATTAGCTCACACACTACTGAGCTTTCCCCTTGACCTGCAGTGGAGATATTAGTGGGGTGAGGGCGTTCAGTCCCCGATTGAAGTAAAGAGCTGAATGTCTGAGGTCAATAGCAGGTTATGTCTTTGTGGGAGAATTTACTGGGATGTTGCATCAGGGATGATGTGCAATTTGTAGATCATTCTTCTAATCTCAGCTTTAATACTTCTTCTTTATGGGCCTGTTGACTTCCAGGAACCCTTGGGAAGAGACTGGCCGCTGAGTTGGGCGTGCGCCAGGGGTAGCTGCAGGCCTCATCCAACCCTTTTCCCCTTCCAGGAAACAGGGCTGTGTGTCTTTCCACTCTGGATGTACTGAACACATTTAAATCGTGATACCCCAGCCCATCGCAGCCCTGACTCCCACCCTCTGACCTGTGCCCCATCCCAAAGAGCTAAGGGGAGTCTCCAGAAGATATGCTCCAAGAATGACTGTGGTTCTCAATCTTTTCCCTCTGTACTGACTCCAGACAATATTTTTCCCGTTGGAGTTTTAAACAAATTGCCGCCTGATAGCTTAGGGCTGGCAGACATCTGTCCCTTTTGCTGTTGATGGCTTGAACCAGCTGCTGATTTTCCCTCGTGCATCTCTGATCCACTGATTGTCAGGGCCTCTGATTTTTGTCACTCACTGAGCAGCTTCTTTGGAAGTTTCTCCCTCCATTTTCCTTGGGAGCTTAATTTCCTGTGGATCCAAGAGGGAAGTTGACATTAAGTTCTGTTCCCTTTGCCCGGGCGTTACATCAAATGTCAGGTCACTGTCTGCCCAGGCAGTCTGGGACAACATTAGTTAGACTGTGTCAAGAACTTAAGTCGCTTCTAGTCACGGGGACGATTCTGTCTGGGCCAGAGAGCCCACCGCCTTTGTGGTGTGTCTGGGTACTTAACCTTCTTGCCAGGCAGAAAGTTGTTTTCAGATGTCTTCCTTTTGAACTCCTTTATTTGGAGTTGGTACCCTAGAGAGATCGTCAGGAAATAACATACCCTCTGTTTCTGCCCAATCTGGTCTTGGAAGATTCAGAAAGCGTGACCCACTCTCACGTTTAGAAATGAGGGCCTGTTGTTTCACGTGGCTCTGGGTTTCTAGGTCTTCTCTTTTGAGGATCGTGCTCTCTGTCTTTGAGCCAGAATTGGACACAGAATTGGCAACGTTCAGGGGCTTTGGTGGAGAGCCAACTGAACTAGCTAGGCCAAGTTTTGGAATCCTCTTGTGCACTGAACTTTTCTGTGAAAGAAATAGGATCGAGGATGGCTGAGCCAGTCCCCTTTCCACTGACCCCTGAGACCCCTCTTAAGCAGCAGTTGGGGGGAATTTAGGCAGAATGGACCCAAAAGGGGTCCCTTGTGCCTATGAAAAGCAGGATTTTAATGGGTCATTCTAATGAAGTTGAGGTTGTGGGTTTGGCAGTAATTTAGTCTAATCTCTGGCTCCCAAGGATTTTACCTGACTCTGAGCAGTTTGCTGCTACTCTGTCTTTGCTCACCTGCACTCCCCACTGAGGTGGTGGGTGCTAGGGCTTGAGAAGAGGTCAAGCCCAGTCCTTGTGGAGCAGCTTGGGCACCAGCAGCCAGGCCGGGTAGCTTCTTGCAGGTTGTTCATGCTGTCGTTTTCTACGTGGGTGGTTATGATGGTCAGTCACCAAGTTCCCATTTAGTGATTTTTACAGAGCCAGGGTCAGCCTGCCTCTTTCAAAGGTGTGAGCAGACAGGCCTCTGGCATTATCTACAGATGGTGTAGCCCATCACTTCTAGTTGAATGGACTAAGTATACTAAACCACTCTTGTTTGGCTGCCTTTCTCCCTGCCTCTCCACCACTACCTTTTCCTGCTTTGGGGTGTGCCTCAGCCCACTGAGGAAGAATTGCCCTTACTCAGCCTGCCAACTCCACCTGTGGTCCCTCAGACCCCTTCCCCCGACCAGGTGAGAGAACAGCCAGTGTTGGATGCTGGCCTGGGAAGCTACTAGGCCCCTGCTTCAGGGTCTGCAGATGTTGGCTTGTCCTGGGACTGCAGCTCCTCTCTCTCAGGGGGCGTTGGACCTGGCTCTTCTAAAGGCTTCAGCTCTGTCCTGTCCCTGAGACTCCCCTGCCAGGGTGTTTCCTGACATCTGGGAGGCTAAATTGTGGGCCCTCCTGGAAATCCAGGAGCTGCCCTACAGCCCAGCAGTTCCATGCTGGGAACACTCTTCTTCCTTCCCATGTAGCATCTCCATGGACTTCGTCTGTCCTGCCAGGCTCTCGTTTGTGTCATGTCAGAAGTTCTGTGCGTGATGCCCTTGTCTGTGCCGTTTGTCCCAGATTGCCCAGTGGCTGCTGCTTGTAGATGGCTTGATGTCCTGAGCATTTTTCTGTGCCTTTGGATCTAGGGGGAGGAGCTACTTGAAGCAGCTGAGTTACACTGTGTCAGAGGGGAGCTGGGCACTTGCTTGAGTCTGGCAGGGAGGAAATGTCCCATCGCCTCAGATTTCAGACATGTGGGTCTTCTCGCTTGGTGGATAGTTCCTGGCCTTCATAGCTCAGAGGCTGGTGATTGGGGTGTGACCCCAGTCCTGTCTCCATGGGGCTTTGGTCAAGGAATCAAGCATGACTCAGGGCATCTCCATTTATGAGTTGTTAACGATCGGAAGTGTTGGGCTCTAGCACCTCCTTCATCTTGCCAGCTCCTCTGCCCCACCCTGGTACAATCAGCAGAGCCAGTGTCTTCTTACTTGGAAATGAGCAGACTACTTTCAGGATTGGGAAATGTTTGCTACTTAGGCTCAGAATAACAACATCTCAGGGTGGGTGTGTGAGGGACGGAGGAGGAGCCAGCTTGCCTTAGGAGCACTCTTCGAGCCCTACTGTTTATTTTTTTAAAATATGTTTTTATTGATTTTAGAGAGAGGGGAAGGAAGAGAGAGACATAGAAACATTGATGAGAAAGAAATATTGGTTGGCTGCCTCCTGCATGCCCCTACTGGGGATCAAGCCCACAACCTGGGCATGTGTCTAGTGTTTTATTATAACACTAGAGGCCCGATGCATGAAAATCGTGCAAGAGTAGGCCTTCTTTCCCCCGGCTGCCGGCACTGGCTTTCCTCTGGCACCCGTGACCCGGGCTTCCCTACGGCTGCCAGCAGGCAACCGGGACCTGGGCTTCCCTTGCTTCGTCCAGAAGGACATCTGGTTTAATTAGCATATTACGCTTTTATTATTATAGATATTAGAGCTGCTTTTCTGACCCCGGCACCTCTCAGCTAAAGATGTTGGGTTTCTTTCTATCCTGCAGTGTTGTGTGGTGTTTTGGGCATGTACGTGGTACTCACGCAGTGGCTTCTGCTCACCGACAGATGAGGACAGATGCGCCAAAGAGGTAATCACATTCTCCTTACTCAGGGGCCTCTCAGCTGACACACACATTCAGAGTTAGGGTCCTGGCCTAGAAGATGATATAATTTCACTAGGACTGAGTCCCAGATCCCAGGTGCCTGTCATAGTGTCTGGTACTCATCACTTGCACATAGCAGATGGTTACTAAACAATTATTAAATGTCTCTGAGTTAACATAGTTTTTTGGGGAGCATTGAGATTTTCACCTTTACAACCACTAAACATAAACTCCACAAGGACAGGGACTTATTTTGTTTCCTATTGTGTCTAGGACAGTATCTGGCATAGAAGATGCTATATAAATATTTGTTGAATGAATAAATGCACACACTTTCTCTCTGCCCATATAGATGCCAGGCCACAAAGATGGTGTTCATCATTCCCTTTCATTTGTGCATTAAACATTTTTGAGTGTCTTCTATGTGGCAGGCACAGTACCGGCACTTGGGAAAGGATGATAGTAAAAAAACAGAATCAATCCCTGTCTCGTGGGTAGGTATTTGCTGGCATATATGAGAGCTGGGCATAATACACAGAATTGTTTCTTCCATCTCTGCTGGGGTAGTGGGTCCTTACCAGAGTCTGAACAATGCTCTGGGCTTCCCATTGCTGTTTCCCTGTTCTCTGGATGCCTGGCAGGTTTTATAAATTCTCAGGGGAGCTCCAGGGAATTCAATGTTCATTGTCCCCACTATTTGGGAGGCTGGGCTGTGATGGGGTCCCTGCTGGGGGCCAGGTAACATGGGGCTCCTGTCTGATTTGTTTTAATCTCCAAGTTTTAGTGGTTCCAGTAGCTGTTTATGGGCTTCACTTCCCTTTCTCCGCCTTTAACACCCAGCAGGTTTTCCTGTTGCCAAACAGGGTGCTGAGTCCATGTGTCTGTCTTTTTGTGGGCATCAAGTTGTTTGTGGATCTTGCAGGAAGGCCCTCAGGCAGGGGCCACCCCTGTTCTCAAACCCACACCAAGTCCTTTCCTCTGAAGGAAATGTGAAGGAGGAAGGAGGGGGTTGGGGAGGCTTCTGAGATTCTCTGAGAGGGGTTGAAGTAGGAGTTCCCCTAAGCAGGAAGAGCTACTGAGTTGAGTTGATTTGCTTTATCATTTGTTTCAGCAGCAGCTATCCATAGTGGCAGTAGTGTACATGTCTAGGGGTCAATTGTCCAGTTCATTCCTGAGCTGTGTGCTCCCAGTCTCAGCTAAAATTTTTCTTTTTCAGTTTCCCCTGGCAAAGGTAAGCCTATAGCTTTATCAGATTTTTTTTCAGTGTTAATCTACAAAACTGGTGTTGTCATCTTAGTCTTTCCTATCTGAGGCACTTTTGTGGGCCAGGTGCTGTGACAGATGTTTCACACATGGTCTCATGCCCCAAGTGTGTGGAACCCAGTTGGGGAGAGAAGATTTATGCACACAAAGATTTTCAAGACATTAGGGAGCTGGTGGGTACTCACTGAGAGGAGCAAGTCACCACTCAGGACTGGCTTTGTCCCTGAAGAAGCTGAGTACAGATTGGGCTTTGAAAGGAAGTTGGTTTATTTTGAAATCAGCTTTAGAATATTGTAAAACAGTGATTCTCAAGCTTTTTGGCCTTGAAACCCTTTTACACTCTTAAAATTTATTAAGGGCCCCAATAACTTTTGTGTACCAAGCTAAAAATTAAAACTTAGGAATTTTTAAGAATTACTAATTTATTAAGTCATTTACTATAATAATAATAAAACCCATTACATTTATTACAGATGAAAATTTTAATGAAAAATAGCTGTTTATTAAAACAAAAAGTTGTGAGGAGTGACACAGTTTTACATTTTTTTGCTAATCTCTTTAATGCCTAGTCTAACTGAAGGCAGGTGTGTTCTTATAACTGCTTCTATGTCCAATCTCTTAAAATATGTCTTATTTGAAGGATATGAAAAAAAATCATGTTTCACATAGATATGTAGTTGAGAATGAGAGGGTTATCCTATCTAATAAAAGAGTAGTATGCAAATTGACCGTACCCCCATTACACCCACAAGCCATGCCCACCAGCCAATCAGGAGCAAGTATGCAAATTAACCCAACAAAGGTGGCTGCAGCCATGGAGTGAGCAGGAGGCTTGGGTTTCCCCGTCAATGGAGGAAGCCAAGCTTCCTGCACACCCTGGCCAGTCCAGGCCTCCGCTCAAGGCTACAAAGTTTCAATTATAGAAGATAAATAAATCCCAGATCCGAGGGCCTCCGCTTGGGTCGCGGGGGGCGGGGGGGGGGGGCGTGGCTGGCCTGCAAACCACCACAGGCCCCTCGCCCAGGCCGCCCCATGCCCCAGGGGAACCCCCACCCTGATGCAGGACACCCTTCAGGGCAAACCAGCTGGCCCCCACCCATGCACCAGGCCTCTATACTATCTAATAAAAGAGTAATATGCAAATTGACTGTCACTCCAACACACAAGATGGCTGCCCCATGTGGTCAAAGATGGCTGCCCTCATGTGGACACAAGATGGCCAGCAGGGGAGGGCAGTTGGGAGGGATCAGGCCTGCAGGGGAGGGCAGTTGTGGGCGATCAGGCCAGCAGGAGAGGGCAGTTGGGAGGGACCAGGCCTGCAAGGGAGGGAGGGCAGTTGGGGGCGATCAAGCCTGCAGGGGAGGGCAGAGGAGGGAAGTTGGGGGCGACTGGGCCTGCAGGGAAGGGCAGTTAGGGGGCACCAGGCCCTGCAGTGGAGGACAGTTAGGGGTGACCAGACTGGCAGGGGAGGGCAGTTAGGAGTGACCAGGCCTGCAGGGGAGGGCATTTAGGGGCAATCAGGCTGGCAGGGGAGCAGTTAGGCATCAATCAGGCTGGCAGGGGAGTGGTTAGGGGGTGATCAGGCTGGCAGGCAGAAGCAGTTAGGGGCAATCAGGAAGGCAGTTAGGGGAGTGGTTGGGAGCCAGCAGTCTTGGATTGTGAGAGGGATGTCCGACTGCCTGTTTAGGTCGGACATCTCTCAAGGGGTCCCAGATTGGAGAGGGTGCATGCTGGGCTGAGGGACACCCCCCCCCCACCCCGTGCACGAATTTCGTGCAACGGGCCTCTCGTTTTAATATATTTTGCATTAATTGTGGATATTCTTCTTGGATGTGATAACAAAACTTGGTAAGTGGTAGGATAATCTTAAAGGTTAGTTGTAATGTGGAGTCTAAAACCTTATCAACAACTTTTAATATATTTTTATTGATTTCAGAGAGGAAGGAAAAGGGAGGAAGAGATAGAAACATCAACGATGAGAGAAAATCATCAATCAGCTGCCTCCTGCACGTTCCCCACTGGGGATGGAGCCCACAACCTCGGCATGTGGCCCAACCAGGAATTAAACTGTGACCTCCTGGTGCATAGGTCGATGCTCAACCACTGAGCCATGCCGGTTGGTCATCGACAAACTTTTTATGCTTTGTGACATTAAGCCTGCGGACTGAAGGGTCCCTGTCTTGATTCCAGTCAAGAGTACATGCCTGGGTTGCCAGCTTGATTCCCAGTAGGGGGCATGCAGGAGGCAGCCGATAAATGATTCACTCTCATCATTAATGTTTCCTTCTCTCTCTTCCTCTACCTATATATATTTTAAGTCTTCAAGTATTGAGAAGCTGTTAACCTGATAGTGGTGGATGCAGGTTTTCTATAATTTGAATTCCTCATGAAAGCTTGATTTTTATCATTGGTAATATACTGTCAGATTTTTTTTCTTGAAGTGACTGTGCCACTTCATTTATTTTCAAGAAAAAGTTTGTTGAATACCCAAGTCCAAGTTGTTATATATATTCTTAATTTTTGTTTTTGTTAATCCTCACCTGAGAATTTTTTTTTTCATTTATTTTTGTGAGAGAGACACTTGGACTGGTTGCCTCCCGCATACACCCCAACCAGGGCTGGGGATCAGGCCTGCAACCGAGGTACATGCCCTTAATTGGAATCAAACCTGTGATCCATGGCAGATGCTCTAACCACTGAGCAGAGCTGGCCAGGGCTAAGTAATTATAATTTGTTCATCTTTCTTTCAAGTAAAAATGGTGTTTCATGAAAAAAGTGGCTAGTTTAGCTTGCAACTCAGTCACACAAGTGCTTTTTCATATAATTCCTATTTTGTTACACGGAATTTTTAAAGGATGTGCACTTAAGGGTCAAGATTTAATAAGTTAGTTTTTAGTGATTCATCTAGGACATTCCTAAGTGAAATTGGCACTTTTTAAAATTATGTTCTTATTGTTTTTAGAGAGACAGGAAGGGAGAGAGAAACATTGATGTTTGAAAAAGACATCAGTTGGCTGCCTCCTACATGCCCCCTACTGGGGATCAAGCCCTGACTGGGAATCGAAGTGGAGACCTCTTGGTGCAGGAGATGACGTTTAACCAACTGAGCCAGGAGGGTACTTTATTATCTTTAACTAGAGGCCCAGTGCACGAAATTCAGCGCAGCCTGCACCCTCTCCAATCCGGAACCCTTCGGGGGATGTCTGACTGCCAGTTTAGGCACGATCCTGGGGATCAGGCCTAAACCGGCAGTTAGACATCCCTCTCACAATCCTGGACCGCTGGCTCCTAATCACTCACCTGCCTGCTGGCCTGGTCACCTCTAACTGCCCCCCTCTGCTGGCATGATCGCCCCTCACTGCCTCTGTGTGCCAGCCTGATCACCCTAACTGCCCCCCCTGCCAGCCTGGTTGCCCCTAACTGCCCCCTGCTGTCGGCCAGGTCGCCCCCAACTGCCCCCTCCTTGCCGGCCTGGTCGCTCCTAACTGCCCTCTCCCCACCCTGCCGACCTGGTCGCCCTAACTACCCCCGCCCACCCCCCCCCGCCGGCCTGGTTGCCCCACGCAGCCTGCTATTCAGTCATTTGGTCATCCCTCACTAACCTCCCTGCTGGCCTGGTCGTAGGCAGCCATCTTGTGAGGATGTGAGGGTTAATTTGCATATTACCTCTTTATTATATAGGACTGTTCTGTGTGTTGAGTGGGCTCAGCTGGGTGGTCCTCACTTGGGGGCTCTCTTTTGCTGTAGTCAAATGGAGGCTGGGCAGGAGTCATCTAAAGGCTCAGCTGGGCTGGACTTCCCCCTTGCTCATTCACATGGCTGGCACTTGAGGCTGGCTGTTCACTTGAGTGCCTACATGGGCTTCTCACAGCATGACAGCTAGATTCTGAGCAGAAACATCCCAAGAGTGAATGTACTGAGAGATCCAGGCATAAATGGTAAGGTCTCTTATGACCTTGCTTTAGAAGTCACACAATGTCACTTCCTCTATATTTTCTTTGATCATAGGACCTGTTCAGATTCAAGGAGGGGAATACACAAGGGTGTGAATGACAAGAGGCATGGTTTATTGGGGTGAGAAAGGCCTTCTTGGAGACCAGCATCTTTTATGTGAGATAACCTAGCATGTATCTGAATACTTTTAGGAGAAAATGGAAACCATTGTTAGGAAATTTCTAGTAGGTTGATATAAGCTGTTGAATGCCAGGTGAAGGAATTTGCACTTTATGATCTTTGGGCAGTGGTGGAGAGAGAGAGAGAGGGGTGGTGGGGAGAGAGAGGGGGGGGGAAGAGGTATGTGCCCTGACCAGGAATCAAACCTGCAACCTATGGGATGATGCGCCAACCACCTGAGCCACCTGGCTGGGCAGCCGTTGGTGGTTTTGAAGCAAGGAGTGTTAATGTTGCAAAAAGGCGGATTGAATGGGGGAAAAAATGGAGGTAAATAGATTAGGTAGGGGACTACTGCAGTAATTTAAATGTTAGGGAATTCTTCCTCATGTTAAATTTGAGTTTCTCTGATTGCTGTTAAAATTATTGATTTTGATCTATCTGTCGCATAGATTAAGTACCTAGAGCAGTGATGGGCAACCTTTTGAGCTTGGTGTGTCAGACTTCGCCAAAAAACTGAGCATAACTCGGGTAGTGTGTCACTTTGAGGAAAAAACATTATTTCGCAAATGTTTCATCCTCAGGAGCAGCAAATGTTTCATCCTCGGCATGCGGCCGCTGAGAGAAATGGCTACGCATGTCAGTGCTGACACGTGTGTCATAGGTTCGCCATCACTGACCTAGAGCGTGGGTGGAGTAGCACCCCACACCCACCCCTGTTATTTAGGAATGTTATACACTGGAGAGATTTAAGGGTTCACAAAAGTTGAGGCAACTGTCCCTGGCCGGTATGGCTTAGTTGTTTGAGCGTTGTTCAGTGCACTTGAAGATGACGGGTTTGATTCCTGGTCAGGTCACATACTCATGTTGTGGGTTCAGGGTACATACAGGATTGATGTTTTTCTCTCACATCGATGTGTGTGTGTCTCTCTCTAAAATCAATAAAAACAGCCTGCCTGGAGGTCATGGTTTGATTCCCAGTCAGGGCACGTGCCAGGGTTCTGAGCTCCATCTCCAGTGTGGGGCATGCAGGAGTCAGCTAATCAATGATTCACTCTCATCATTGATGTTTCTGTCTGTCTCTCCCTCTCCCTTCTCTGAAATCAATAAAAATACTTTAAAAATAAATAAATTCAATAAAAACATATCCTTGGGTAAGGAATTTAAAAAGTTGAGCCATGCCGAAACCGGTTTGGCTCAGTGGATAGAGCGTCGGCCTGCGGACTCAAGGGTCCCAGGTTCAATTTCAGTCAAGGGCATGTACCTTGGTTGCGGGCACATCCCCAGTAGGGGGTGTGCAAGAGGCAGCTGATTGATGTTTCTCTCTCATTGATGTTTCTAACTCTCTATCCCTCTCCCTTCCTCTCTGTAAAAAATCAATAAGATATATATGAACCGTCGTTAACCTGCCAGTTCCTGGTGTCAGACATCACCAGCTGATCTGGCGCTCTATCACGGCAGTCTTCCTCTCCAAACCCAGACGGGTTCTTAGAGCCCTCCACCCGGGCGGTTATCATGAGAGAGCTTACCTGCCATCCCTGATCTCAAGCTGGTTTGTCTGACCCACACGATTTTGTGTTTTGGGGTTGTTGTTTTTTTGCACTTTCCCTCCTCTAAAAGCCTTCCTGATGGGTTCCCCTTGACCCTCAGCACGTGCATCCTGAGATGAACTCCTGAGTGGTCCTTTGGGGGCTTCAGGTCAAAGAAGAGAAAACGACCCTTTTCTCCTAAGGAGGTCCTCCAAGGGCCAAAATGCTCAGTTTCATGAAATGAATTCCGTACCCCTTAGTATTACACCCCCTGTTGTCACTGTAACAAATTCCCACAGACTTGTGGCTTAAAACATTTATTCTCCTACAGTTCTGGAGGTCAGAAGTCCAAAGTTCATTTCATTGGGCCAAAATCAAGGTAATTGGCAGCACAGCAGCACCTATAGCCAAAGAAAGACCCTGGCCTGGGGTGCTCCACGATCCCCATCTGACTTTGGTCATGTGGACCCCAGGTCTGAACTGTGTTTCTTCCAAACTCTTAGAGTCTGTCTTTCATGGTGGTAGACTGGGTAACGGCCCCCAAAGATATCCAGGCTGCAACCCCTCGGTCTGTAGAAGCTACCTTCTGTGGCAAAATGGACTTTGCAGATGCTATTAAATTAAGGATCTTGAGATGGAGAGATTATCCTGGATTATTTGAATGGGCCCTAAGTGCAGTCACAAGTGTCTTTTTAAGAGGGAGGCAAAGGAGGCGTTGACGAAGAAGAAGGCAGTGTGACTACCACAGCGAGATGCCACACCGCTGGCCCTGAAGATGGAGGAAGAGGCTGAGGGATGCAGCTCTAGAAGCTGGAAAAGGCCAGGAGCAAAGCTCCCCTAGAACCTCTGGAGAAGTGCAGCCTGCCGATGCCTTGATTTTGACCCAGTGGAACTGATTTTGGACTTCTGACCTCCAGAACTGTAGGAGAATATATTTGTTGTGTTTTAAGCCACAGTTTGTGGTAATTTGTTTCAGTGGCAACAGGAAACTACCACAGGGCTCATCCACCTCCAGGGACTTGGCTAACCCTTGTTCTTATTTATAACTATCTTAGGAGCATCCCTTTCACGACAGTTTGCGATCTAGGTCCAGCCTCTTTCCAGAAATATTAGACAATATGCTCTCAGGGGAGTCTTAGTGACTATTTGGGAGCAAAAGAGAAGGCCTCAGATAGTATCTGATCATTGCTTTTGGAACTCACCTCACACGTTCAGTTAAGTCAGTAATAAAGGGTTTCTTTCAGACTGTTGAGGATCCAGGATCAGTTTAAATCTGACTCTAATTTCACCTTCTCTTCTTCCTTCCATTCTTTCGGCAGGTATAGTGGATACCTTCTATGTGCTAGGCACTGTTCTAAGCACTGGGGATGAGGGACTGAACGAAGATAAAAATATTTCCTGCTCTTATGGTGGTTGTGATGGGGGAAGGGGAGAGAGCCAGCATTAAGTAAATAACCTGTCAGGTGGTGATAAATGCTGTTACCAAAAAATAAAGCAGGAAATAGGTAGTGGCAGCTTTATTTTTAAAATTATTTTGTTGTTAATCTTCATGTGAGGATTTTTTTTTCATTGATTTTTCGAGAGAGTGAAAGGGAGAGAGAAGTGGAGGGTTGCGGGAGAAACACTGATGTGAGACACACTGATTGGTTGCCTCCCGCATGCACCCCAGCCAGGGCCGGGGATTGAACCTGTAACCCAGGTACCTGTCCTTGACCGGGAACCAAACCCATAACCCTTTGGTGTGGGGGCCGACGCTCTAACCAATGAGCATACCAGCCAGGATGGTAGTGGCAGCTTTAAATAGAAGGCTGGGGACAGCCTCACTGAGAAGGTAATATTTGAGTTGAAAGAGGAGACTGGGCCATGGATGGGAAGAATCTTACAGACAGAGGGAAAGCAAGTACAAAGGCCCTGAGCAGGAACGTGGCTGGTGTGTTTGAGGAATAGCCAGGAGGCCAGTGTTGTTGAGTGGTGAGAGGGAGGAAGAGATGAGGCCAGGGATGTGATTGGGGGCCACTCACCAGGGATCCTGAAATACTATAAAATCTCTAATTTCACATGGCCCTTTGTCTTGTCCTTCCTTCCTCCCTCCCTCTTTCTCACACCACCTCTTGGTCTTTATGGCTGTGTTCCTCAATTCCTTACTGTAGACTATTTGTCACATCATACCGAGGGAATGTTAGCAGGTAAACATAATCAACTTAACATATTAGAAGGAGGAGGAGCAACTGTCTCTGTGACTAATAACGGCAGATCCACTGGCAGTGGTGGTCGGGTGCTGCGCGCCTCGAAATGCGGGCTGAGCGCTCTCACAGGCACTTCTGGGGTCATTTCTAAGGGACTTCACTATCACTCTGCTTCTCAGCCCCACGCCTGCCACTTCTCTCCACTTCACCCCCTGGCCGACCCAGTGTGGCTCCCACAGTCGCCCACCTGAAATGCCTCCTTAGGAGCCCCTCTTCTCCCTGCCCTTATCGCCCTCTTCCCTGTTACTCAGCTCAGGTGCCTGGGGCGCCAGAGAAAGAACGGAGCCCGCGAACTGGTGCCACTGCACAGCCATGGCCATCAGCTGGTGCTCAGCACCCCCCCCACCCCCCACCCCCCACGTTCCTGAGCCACTCCTCGTTCTGAACCCCAGGACAGTGTTGCTTGGGTTTCTAAGAATCAAATCCCAAAAGGTCACGTAAGCCCAGCGTGAAAAGTCATTCCCCGCATAGTGTCCTCGTGACAGTTCTGCTGCTCTGGCAGCTTTCCACAACGACAGTCTGTCCGTCGTCTGTGCTGAGCTGTGTTGTCCTAGGGGCCAGGTACAGATTGTCTCTACAGACTAAACCCTCCGTCCCTGTGTCCCCGATGTCATAGTCCTAGGCGACTCCTCCCAGAACCCACTTTTTAAAATACTTATGTCTTTATTGATTTTAGAGAGGAAGGGAAAGGGAGAGAGAGATAGAAATAATCAATAATGAGAAAGAATCATCTATCATCTACCTCCTGCGCCCCACACTGGGGGTTGAGCCTGAGACCCAGACATGTGCCCTGACCAGGAATCGAACCGTGACCTCCTGGTTCATGTGTCAACACTCAACCCCTGAGCCACGCCGCCTGGGCCAGAACTCACTTTTACCAATGGATTGTTATTGAAAAAAATAAAAAAATCTTTGGTAATAAGCCAAGTGATTGCCATTGAAAACTAAACATTTTTTGGTCATAAACAAATGACCAGTAGTAATTCCTATCTCCCAAGTGAAAATCACTGGTTATTCCCAAACTGCAGAAGGCACCCCATCCAAACTGTCAGGCCAGCCCTGTTTATACTGTCACAGTGTCTGATTCCTATGACTGTGTTTTTGGCATCTTAACGCCCCAGTGTATTTACAACATCTACTTACAACTTGCCTTTCATGTCCTTGCAGTGTGTCACCTTTTAGAAAAATATTTAGTCTGTTTTCTGGCCCATTCCTTGACCCAGTGTGTATATCTGCTCTCAGACGAAGGCCTGCCTCGGTCCCCTACAAGCCTAGGGTAGACCTCTCTCCTCCCACTTAGCAGGACCATCTATTTTTTATTCACTTTTATACCCCCACCCTGGGCATGTCTTGCACAACCAAGGAGTACCTCTCATGAGCCGGTTCCAGCTCTCCCAGAGCCTCTGCCCATAGCCTTCTTCCTGCCAGCGGACTGCAGCCTGAACCTTGCCCTCCTTTCTGCTTTCTGCTTCTGTCATGAGAAAGAACTGGTTCATCCATCTGATATTCTCTGAGTCAGACCTTGTTGAGTCTCAAGGGAACAGCTTGCAATGCACAGTCCTGATAGGTGTTCATCAGCTGTGATCAGAGATCATCTCCCTAGAAATTGGTTCCTTAATGGGCAAGTGCCTTGTGCAGAGATGCTCACCAAACATTTGTTGGATGGAATGGTGACTAAGTGGCCTTCGTCCTGCAGAGTGGTGCTGGCACTAGCCTACACCAGAGCCCTGTCTGGGAGGTCATTTCATGGGGCAAGAGTCGTACATCTATAGAAGGAAACTGAAGCTGACGTGTTCACTCATGGACCCTTTCTCAGTTGTTGCCCCTCTGGTTGAAGCTTGCTAGAGACAACTGGGATTTTGGGTCTTTACAGTCTTTCCCATTTGCCTCCTTCTCCACCCTTTCTCCACTGCGGGTCTGGTAAGTCTCCTTTCTCACATCTCTGCCTGGGCATTACCATGGCACATTATGCTGGGGTTATTGCCTACAGTCCAGGCCCTGCTATTGGACTGTGAGTTCTCCAAGATCTGGACTCACCTGTCTAATCCCCTTTCCATTCCCACAGAAACCAGTAGGTACCTAGTAGCCAAGTAGAAGATGGCTCTCATGTGTTGAATGCGTTGTGCTAATCATTTTACATTACCTTGTTTTAAAGTTGCCAAAAGCTAGACAGCTAATAAGTGGCAGAGCTGGGATTTGAACCCAGGTGACTACAGCAGTATCTTTAATCACCACATGCAGGGCCTCCCCACAGAGGTTTGGCTGGCTGAATCTAATTCTTCCATTTCAGAAAATACCTGCTAGACTGGCCAGACTGGAGTTGGCTTCAGGGAACACTCCCTGCTTTCCAGCACCGCAGTCTCGCTGCTCACTGAGCAGAAGCAAAACGTTGGCAGGCTTTGGGTCCCCTGCAGCATCTCATTCCAGGTCAGTGGACAGAGGAGCCTCTGAGAATGGCTGTGCTTAGTGGCTACCTGGATCTGCTCCAAGGCAGTGAGCAGCCTTCCAGAACCACAGAAATAACCAGCTAACTGGTGGGCTACTCATGTCGGGTGGGAAGGACTCATAGGAGAAAAAACAGTATCTGCTCCAAGTGATTGATTAGCCTGCTTTCAGTCTGGTGAAGGGAGAAGAAAGAGAAGCTGGCCCAGATGTGCACATACAGAGAGAAGGAAGGAAGGAAGGAAGGAAGGAAGGAAGGAAGGAAGGAAGGAAGGAAGGAAGGAAGGAAGGAAGGAAGGAAGGAAGGAAGGGAAATTGCCTTTATTCAGATTCTCCCTTGGGCCAGTCCTTCTGCAATGGAGGAGCTTCCTCGTCCTCACACCAGCCTGCAAGATGTGGGTATTGGTGCTATTCCCACTTGCAGAGGTGGAGGGGTAGGCAGGATCAGAGAGGTTCAATAGCTTGCTGATGTCACAAAGCTGACAAATAATGGAGCTGGGGTTTGAGCCCTTTGGAGCCCCTTTTCTCAGTTCAGTAACTCTGCTGTTCCTGTTCATGTTACCTTGGCCTGGGCTTTCCAGTCAAGTGCAAATGTGTACAAGTATGCACCCCGGCTGTGAGCAGAGGCTGAAGTGGACCTGTCCTGCTCAAACACGGGCCCTTCCTAGACCAGTAGGACTCACTGGCTGAAACCAGCAGTGGCATTTCACTTGGTTCCCTTGCCCTTTGTCATCCTGGTTTATTTTTGGAGAGCTATATTTATTTCTGCTCCCCCTTCCTGGCTGGAGGCAGAGGTTGAGGTGCAGGGAATCAGAAGAGGCAGGCATAGATGGCATCTCATTGGTGGCCTTGGTTGAGCTCTGAGGACTGTGCCCACCTGCTTCAAGCCAACAGCAGGCCAGGACATCCTGGACAGAGGGACGAGGCACTCCTCATGGCGTGGCTTCTCAGAAAGGAGCGAGCTTTTCCCTGGAGCAGAACAGGAAGCCACAGGTGGCATTCTGTGTTTCCAGCTCACTGGCTGTCTCTGAGGATAAGGGCTTTGAGGGAATGCAGAGGGGCAGTGGTTAAGAGCCAGACTGCGTGGGACTAAGTTCTGCCTCTGCTGGGCTTTACTCCTCGGTGGCTTCCTCATCTGTAAAATGGGGGGTTCCGGGGAGTAACTACAGACCCTACTGCTCAGCAATGACTTGAGGATTAGAAGAGCTCATACATAAAGGCACAGAGGAGGCCGTCAGTGAGTGTTGGTTGTTTATTGTTAGCATATCTCTGGACCCCGGGCACCCAGCACCGTAGATGGGTGCCAGTAACTGTTGGTTGCACTGAACAGAACTTCAAGACTGTTTGTCTTTCTCTTTGTATCTGAATGTTGGCTGGAGTGGGTGTTGACTCCGGGCAGTGATTGCCCAGAACTCAACCCCACAGGGTCATTCCCGTGGTGGCTGCTGCTGTCGCTCTGGAAGAGGCAGCAGGGTGAGGAGTCTTCCAGGCTGAGGGGTCAGTAGCCCCCAAGCCCTGTGTTTGCTCCTGTATCTTTCTGAGGCTCTGACTTCTGGGTGTGAGCTCTGAGGCCGTCGGAGCCTGTGTCCCATGGGAGCAGGCACTGCCAGGTGGTTCTGGGTGGTTGGGCCCTGAGGTTTTGGAGGAAGGGCTTGCCACTGACAGGCTGCTTATCTAAACAATAAAAGTGAGAGGCGCCTTTGGAAACTTGTATTTGGGGACTTAGAAATTAATGGCCACCAATGGCCAGGATTGTGGGAATATGGGAAACTGCCTCTTTTAGGATATGGAGCTGACACTTGGGCAAAGAGTTTACATGTGTGTGCTTTTTAATTTATTTTAAAATGTTTTAATTATATATATAATGCTTATTCATTATAGACAATTAGAAAATACAGATAAGCACTGAGAAGAAAATAAAAGTTATAAATAACCATGCCATCTATAAGTGATGTGTTACATTTTGGTCTGTGTTCTTTCAGATTTTATCATGATTGTGTATATTTATTTTTTTAGGTGGTTTTATTAGGTCTCTGTTTGCTCTCTGACTTTCCCTTTGTGAGTGAGCAAAGAAAGGCATTTTGTTCAAAGGGTGGCATTTGAGCCCATCCAGTGCATCTCAGTGAGCATCAATCCATGAACCAGGAGGTCATGGTTTGATTCCTGGTCAGGCACATGCCTGGATTATGGTCTCGATCCCCAAGAGGGGGTGTGCAGGAGGCAGCCAATCAGTGATTCTCTCTCATCATTGATGTTTCTCTCCCTCTCCCTTCCTCTCTCTGAAGTCAATTAAAAAAAAAATTTTTAAAGGAGGCATTTGGAAAGAGCCCTCTGGTTATTCATTGGTAATTGCTTAAAGGGTAGAGGGCAGAGAGGTGCATGGAGTCAGTCTCTGCCTCTCCCAATCCATGCTTCTTCCTGTCCCCTTCCCTCACCCCAAGTCTGCTATCCCTACCAACTCTCACTGTCTTCCTTCAGTGCGAACCTGGAAAAGGATAGCACCTCCAGTCAGAAAGTATCTTTTCATAGCTTTTAGGGAGAAGCCTCTTAGGAGCTCAAAAAAGCGGGGTACACAAAGGGGAGATTGGAAGGGTCATGCCTGGGCTGGGGGTAGAGTCTTGGGAAGAATGACAGAAAGGAGGGCCTGGGTCCCTGGCTCTGTCTTGAAGCAGTGAGAACAAACTGGGTGGTACATGGGGGGAGAGGGGGAGGGCAGGCAGCAAGTAGCTGTGAGGACTTCTTGCTGAGATGGCAAGCAAGCTGTCCAGGAAGAGGCCTGGAGACTAAGGGGCCCACATATGGGCCAGAAATAGGGGAGAAATATGTCTTGATGAGAATTGCTCCTGCACCAGGCCCTGCTCTTTCCATGAACCTTCGCCTGGTCTGCTTTCCCCACCTGGCGGAGCTGAGGCCAGGTGGTTTGGCAGGTCTGGTATCCTGGCCATCACGCGCCTCTGACACCTGTGTGCCAGCAGCTGCTCCCTGGCACTTCCCTGGGTAGTAGTAGTCAGGCACGGGGGAGATGTTCCCAGCATCCTCGGATGGACAGCTCAGATTCCATTCCAGAAAAACAACTCAAAGCCAGGGAGGAAATTGAAGAAGGGCATTCTGGGCGGAACTAGCTAACCTCCCCTTCACTTCTTACAGAATAACATGGGGTCCCTGGCAGTAGGTGAGAAGGCCTGTCTGAGCCACTCTGGTCTGCACACAAGCTGGTGGTGCGTGACAGGGGATGATTTCCATAAGCTGTCTGTTCCTGTGGATCCCAGTCCTGGCGAGAGGCTGCAGGGCTGGGTAGCTTCCTGTATGGTTCCTCAAAGCCTGCACTGCTCTTCTGTCTTCCTCCACTCCTGAGCTATAATTAAGTTCCTATGTGAAACTGTATCCCTCAGCTGACACACACTTGTAACCACAATCCTGGTCATTGGGCAGCTCATCTGGGGTGACTCCTGGGGCTGGTATCTCCACCTACAGACGGTCTTGGATAGGTCTGAGTAGGAGGTGGGGACTCACTAGAAAAGGGGTGGGTGCAGTGAGGCAGCGGCAGGCCTTGCCCAAGAACCAGCAAGTAGAAAGTCCTGGGGAAAGGAAGGGCTGGTGAGCAGCCAGAGTGCCTGAGGACACAGAGGTGGAGAAGATGACAGACAGACTTGCAGAGTGGGAGGGTGTAGATAGGGACAAGCTTCGAATCACTGAGCCATGAGGCAGAATGTGAGCAGCTTATTTCCTTTTATAGTCTATATGTTTTGATAGCATTTAAAAATTGACATATATTTCACATAACATAAAATTCATCACTTTAAAGTACACACTTTAGCCCTGGCTGGTATGGCTCAGTTGGTTGGGCATGCCCTGTGCACCAAGGGGTTTCTGGTTCAATTCCCAGTCAAGGCACATACCTGGGTTTCCGGCTCAATCCCTGGTAGAGTGCATGCAGGAGGCAACTGATCCATGTTTCTCTCTCACCCAGATGTTTCTCTTTCTCTTTCCCTCTCCCTTCTTCCCTCTCTAAAAATCAATAAAAGATATTTTTAAAAATAATAAAGTACACACTTTAGTAATTTTTAGTACACTGCCTCTTTTAGGATACAGCCTAAAAGAGGCTAGTGGTACAGCCTTCACCACTATCTAATTCCAGAACATTTTCATCACCGCTAAAACAAACCCAAAGTCCCAATACTATCCTCATCCATCCCCTGGCAACCACAAATCTACCATCCTTCTGTATGGACTCCCTATTGTGGACACTTCCTATAAATAGACTCATATGATATGTAGCGTTTGTGTCTGGCTTCTTTCACTTAGCATAATGTTTACAAAGTTCATCCATGTCATCATATGTAATGGTACTTCATTCGTGTGTGTGTGTGTGTGTGTGTGTGTGTGTGTGTGTGTGTGTGTATTTTTTATTGCTCTAGCCGGCTTGGCTCAGTGGATAGGCCTGTGGACTGAAAGGTCCTGGGTTTGATTCCAGTCAAGGGCACGTGCCCGGGTTGTTTGAGAAGGACCCTGCCAACAAGTGCCCGATGTTCCAGAATGACTCACTGTCCCAGGAGGCATGAATACTAAGGTATTATTGTGAGCCACTTAATTAATTTATTTATTTCAGAGCAAGAGGAAGGGAGTGAGACAGAGACATTGTTTTGCTGTTCTGTTTATTTATGCATTCATTGGTTGATTCTTTTTTTTTTTTTAATTATGGGTTTAATTTATTGACTCAAAAAGAGAAGTCCAAAGTAGTTTAAAACCTATTCTTAAACAGTGCTGGAAATCCTTAAAATGAGTTCATATTTACTGAAGCCCAAATTGGGGAATATAGCATGAAAGTAGAGCTGGGCCAGCGGGGCTCAGTGGTTGAGCATCAACCTATGAACCAGGTCAGGGTTTGATTGCTGGTCAGGGCACATGCCTGTAGGTTGCAGGCTCAATCCCCAGTGTGGGGAGTGCAGGAGGCAGCCAATCGATGATTCTCTTATCATTGATACTTCTATTCTCTCTCTCCCTTCCTCTCTGAAATCAATAAAAATATATATTTTTAAAAAGGACAATATTTCAAAACATCTGGTCTGCTTGGTAGGCATTGGTTGATGCTTGTATGTGCCCTGACCAGGGATTACTGTGGGGCATTTTAGAAGGCTGCCTCCAATAATAATAAGTTGCAAACCAGGGTGACAAGATGAATGGAGCCATTATTATAATAATCTTATATGTTTGTCTGAGAAGTTGGGGTTGGTCTGAGAACAGTTGAAGTCATGGAAGGCCTTTGCACAGAAGAATAAATGTGACAGCTGTCATCTGGGGCAGTTAATCTGTTAGCATTTTACCAGGGGGTCAAAATGGTGAGAGATATCCAGGTGGAGACTTTGATGAGGCAATGTCTGAGTTTACCCAGGTGAAAGTTTCTGGCCTGTAGTAACACTGGCTACGTATCAAGTACCTCTGTACTATGTACTTTGGCTGCACTTTCTCTTATCTTTGAAATGACCACAAAAAGAAGGCACTACTGACTTATATTCAGTTTGCAGCTGAGAAAACTAAGCCTCAGAGAAGTTAAGAAACTTGCATGTGGCCCACAACTAGGAAGTCTTCAAGTCTGCCTGGCCTTGAAGACCGTCTTTTGTTGTTGGTGGGAATGGAAAGGTCGGGTGACTGGGGAAGCCAGGTCTTGGCCCTTCCCTGGATGCTGAAGGAAGACAGAGGAGTCTGAGAGGTTGACTTTTTGGACTGGGACAAAGATGGCACTGTAACAGGAAGAAAAGAGGCCAGAGGGGACACTGGTGTGGTGTGGGACGGGGAGTCATCCTGGAACATTGGGCACTTGTTGGCAGGGTCCTTCCCAATTATAGGGCGAGCTTAAATATTCCTGTACTTTGTAAATGAAGATGTTCCCTCGGCCAAAAGGGCTCAAAGGTGGGAGCTTGCTGGTGAAAGGGTACTGTGGGGTTGTTGTTTGTTCTCTCAGCAGCCTGCAGACCAGGTGGCAGGACCTCTGCCACATTCTGCTGGGAAGGCAGTCGCTGGGCAAGTCCGATTCAAGGAGGGGAACGAGACTTCACTTCTGATGGGAGGAGTGGTAAAGAGATTGTAGCCATATTTAGTCCACAGCCAGCCAGTAAGTAATGCAGAGTGGGGGTTTTGAGCCCAGATCTGGGTGACTCAGACCCGGGCTCTTTCTGCAACACCAAACTGTGTCCCTTTTTGTTTCTGACTCCTTGGGAGCTGCCAAGCTTGCTGGCTCGTGTGTGTTAGAGGGAACTGATTTTTATTTTGACCTCCCAGAGAGGAAGTTGCACTTGTCACTTCCTTTTCACAGGTTAGCACCTAAGATCAGTGGGCCTGAGAGAACCTTCCAAATAGGCTTTGTCCTAGGGATTTGCTAGCTGCCCCTCAGTTTTCAGTACCGATTGTCTACTGTGCATGGAATTTCATGGAATTTCCCCATGGAGTTTCCCTCTCTACACTTTTGATCCACAGCGCTGGCCCTGTGGGATTCTTGCAGACAGATGTTCAGGCTGGCCCTGGTGCAAGTTGTCCCAGATGGTGTCTGTCCATTGATTCCCAGACATGGCTCAGCTGGCAGATTTACCAGGGAGTTTTGGGGGAAATGTAGATTCCTGGGCCTTGTCTTAGGCCTCTTGAATTAGGATTTCAAGGCATTTTAAAACTCCCCATTGACTTGAGTGAGGAGCCTGGTTGGGGAACCACTGACTTCTCAGAGGTGCTTTGTAGTCACTGATTAGAGGTCATGAGGGGGCTGCCAATGAGGGCCTCACACTTCACAACCTGGAAGTGACTCCTGAAAGTGTCCAGGTTTCCAACTGCATTTGTTCAAATAATTGATATTCTTTGATAGTGTCTGAGCTTTATGGTGACTGTTGGTTTTCTTTTAAAGTGTTTGTGGAGGGGAGCAAGCTCTGTAGCGGTCACCAAATCCTTCCTAACCAGGCCTGCTCTTCTGATTTATCCTGAATGCAAAATTCCTTTGCTTAGTTAGCTATTTTATTGATTTTAGAGGTTTCAGGTTTGATTACCTGTCAGGGCACATACCTAGGTTGTGGGTTCAATCCCTACTCAGGGTGCATACAGGAAGCAACCAATGGATGTTTCCCTCTCACATTGATATTCCCTCTTTTTCCCTCCCTTCCTCTCCCTCTAAGATCAATTAAAAACAGCCCTAGCCATTTTGGTTCAGTGGGTAGTGTCGGCTTGCAGACTAAAGGGTCCCAGGTTTGATTCTGGCCAAGGGCACATGCCCAGGTTGTGGGTTAGATCCCCGTCCAGTAGGGGGCATGCAGGAGGCAGCCAATCAATGATTCTCTCTCATCGTGGATGTTTCTCTCCCTTCCTCTCTAAAATCAATTTTAAAAATATATTTAAAAATAAAAAATGAAATCAATCTATATAAAAGGCTAAGCTACTGGCCAGTAGTTATGACGTGCACTGACCACCAGGGGGGCAGACGCTCAACGCAGGAGCTGCTGAGCGACAGCAACTTTGCAGAGTGCCCCTCTCACACTCTGGAACCCCTCGGGGGATGTCGAACTGCCAGTTTCAGCCTGAACCCCGCAGGCCAGGCCAAGGGACCCCACCTGCCAGAGGGACCCTGCTCACTCCGCAGACGCCCTTCGAGCCCTGGCGCCACCCCAGGCGCGACTGGCTGGGGAGGGACTACGGGAGGTTGGCTCCAGGGCGTGTCTAGCCCGTCTCACCCAGTCCTGCCCCACCAGCCATCTTCTAATTAATTTCCTTTCAATGTGCATGAATTGGTGCACCAGGCCTCTAGTAAAAAACATAACCTTGGGTGAGAATTTTAAAAAAGAGGTAGTGAGGGTCAAATATATGGTAATGGAAGGAAACTAGACTTTGTTCATATTCTAAGGTTGTACACCTGAAATTTATATAATGTAATTAATCAGTGTTATCCCAATAAGTTTAATAAAAATAATTAATTTTAAAAGATAAATAAAATAGGATCAATAAACAAAGTATAATTTGTTCGTTTTTAGTATATTTGCAGAGTTATGCAACCATTACCATAATCTAATTTTAGAACTTTTTCATCATCACAAAAGGAAATCTTGTATCCATTCTTCCCCTTTCTTTCTGTTTCCACAGATTTGCCTAGTCTGGACATTTCATATAAACGGGGTCATACAATATGTGGTCTTTTGTGATGGGCTTCTTCCACTGAACATAATAGTGATGCTGTTTTGAAACTTGCTTTAAACATTTATATCACTAGCAATTTGAATATAGTTTTCAAGAATGTGTTTTTAACTGCAGAGCAGTATTTCATCTTATGAGTGTATCTGAGCATATTTAACCAGTTCTGCTGGTAATATTTAGGCTCTTTCTTATCTTTTACTATTATATCTAATGCTTCCTGTACTCAGAAACCATCTTCTTGATTTATTGGTTAAATGTCTGAATCGCTGACTAGAACTGTGCGGGCGGCCACCTTCTGTGTCTTGTCAACATTGCCTTCACACTACGTGTCAGAGTCCTGCACTTTGTAGGTACCGTTTTTGTTTGTGTGTGTTTTTTAAATGCATTTTTATTTTAGGGAGAGGGACAGAGATAGAAATATTGATAGGAGAGAAACATCGTTCAGCTGCCTCCTGCATGCCCCCTACTGAATATTGAGCCCACAACCCAGGCATGTGCCCTTACCGGGGAATTGAACTGTGACCTCTTAGTTCATGGGTTGAAGCTCAACCACTGAACCACCCTGGCCCCGGCTATAGGTTTGTTTTAAAAGTATGTATTAGCACGCATGTATGTGTAATTTGGAATGAATCATAATGTAAGGATATTGATACATTTTGTCAGATTGCCAAATTCCAGAGAGTTACTAGTATGCTAATTTACCCCCTCTGCAGTGTATGAGAGTGCCTGACTCACTAAATCTGAGTTAATTTGTAAAGGAAGTCCTGCGATTTTTTGAAATATAGCACACTCTGACCTGTGAACCAGTTAGTTTGGGAGTCAGGGGTCACATGCCCTGGTGTCTGGGAGCTCTGACCTCCTTGGTCCTCATTAGCCCTGTGGTGTTGCCCCATTTCCTGTTGCCCTTACAGAGGCTGCATGGCATTCTCTGCCCACTTCTCCTGTCGAGTGTGGACTTGTCGGGAGTGAGTCAAGTTGGGTTGGTCAGGTGTATGTAAGAAGATGTTGGTTTCAGCTGCTGATTGAAGTGCCGTTTGAAGTCATCAGGGGAGATGTCACTCTGGAAGTTGTGTGCCTTCAAAAATAGAAGTGAAGAAATATTTCCAGGAAGTCTGGCGCAATCAGCCCAGTCTGCCCCCTCGGAGGTGGTTGGCACCCACATGCTGGCCAGCACAACCTGAATCACCTCTGGCTGCTCCTCTCCACAGTTCCTGTCTGGGAAAGTCTGCTACCACCCATGACAAGGAGCGTTGCCAGGGATTCGGGACAGGTCTCCCCAGGTCATGGCAGCAGCCTCCCACCTGTGGATTTGCAGCCGTTCTTTCTTTCAAAGATGAGTTGCGGCATCTGCTTGTTGTTTATATAAGTAGGTGGAGTAAACACTTGGGATTGGAAGGGAGAGCTGCTTGGCAAGGCAGCGTTGGTGTAGCCGAGAGCGCATGTGTTCCTGTGTGGGGTCAGGTGAGGCTCCAGGAAGTCACCTCCAACAACATCTGGCCGGTCATCCTTTTATTCATCTCTCATGGTTTTCATATCACATTTCCCTGGGAGTATGCTCCAAGCCTTCCCTCGTTCACCCTTCCCTCTGCCTCTGGAAACTGCGGAGACACCCGTGTTACAGACGCCTTAGTTCTTTTATTTGCATCTCAGGAATCTCGTATGTTCAGTCTCTCACGTAATTGTTCACTGTTTTGTATTACTTTAGCAGCTGTGTGCAGTACCTTATTAGGCTGTGGAAATACACAGCAGGAGGAGGTAGGCCCTGCCTCTAGGAACGACACGTCTCCCCTCGGCCTATTTCCCTTCCTCTCTGACTGCACCTTTGCTGCCCAGGTTCCTCTTTCCCTGCCTGAGTGTGAGCCCCTGGGGACTTGTGCCCTTTCTCCGCTTCTCTCCCCCCCCCCCCCCCTCCCCTGGGCCCTTCCTGTGGCTGTGACCTCCTATAGATACCAATACTGAACCTCTTGCCCCAAATGCCGGGCCCACGTGTCCACCTGCCTGCTGCAGTGCTCTTTCAAGCAGAGCTCCTATATCCCCTCTTCCCACGCCTCCATTTCTTTCATAATGTGCCATTCTCTCAGTTCCTGAGCCTAATGACAGCTTGAACCCCTCTCTCTGCCATCCACAGGTGTCCTCCTCCTTCTCTTGGTTTTGTTCTCAGTGTTCTGATTTCACTGCCTGTAGTGGATTGGATAGTGGTTCCCCCAAAAGGTATGTCCACGTCCTACTCCCCAGAACCTGTGACTGTAACCTTATTTGGAAAAGGGCTTCGCAGGACTCTTCCCGGTGCTGCAGATGTGCATAAATCTGTGCTCGTGGGCCTCCTGTGGTCCCTGGGCCTGAAATAGGGACAGAGTTTCCAGTTTACAGCGGTTACATGTTCATCACCTCCCAAGTCCAGAAGCTCCTCTCTCCCCCAGTGCCTAGGACAGGAGATGAGCAAGGCCGTGTGCATGGTGTCTGCAAGTGTGGTCCTTGGAGGCAGGTCTGGGTTTGAATGAGTGGTTCTCTCACTCATTAGCCGAGGGCCTTGGACAGATTATTTATCCCTCTGAGCTTCAGTTTTCCCTTCTGGAAAATGGGTCTAATGGATTGTTTTTGAGGATTCGATTATATAATGTAGCACTGTACCTGACACTGTGCTTTGTAATTGGAGAGATTCATTCAGCCTGTTCATTGAGTATCTGAAGTTTGGACAAGCCTGGGAGCTCTGACACATCCAGCCTCTCCCTCTGTTGTCCTGCCACAGCTCCCGTCTGTCCACTGTGCTCGGGGCTGCCCATGGCAGGGGCCATGATGGTAACCTGTAGAGTTGATGGTCTAGGGAGATAAATAGAACATGGGCATAGATGAGGTTAAGAGTGTGGGCTCTCCCAGCCGGCATGGCTCAGTGGTTGAGTGTCAACCTATGAACCAGGAGGTCACAGTTTGATTCCCGATCAGGGCATATGCCCGGGTTGCAGGCTGGATCTCCAGTGTGGGACGTGCAGGAGGCAGCCGATCAATGATTCTCTCTCATTATTGATGTTTCTCTCTCTCTCTCCCTCTCCTTTCCTCTCTGGAATCAATGAAAATATATTTAAAAACACACATACACACAAACAAAAAGGAGTGTGGGCTCTGGAGTTAGACCTGGGTTCAAAGTCAGGCTCTGTGACCCTACTTCAGTGACCTCGGGAAAGTTTCCTTTGCTTCTCTGAGCCTCAGTTTCCTCACTTGTAAAATGGGAACAACAGTGGAACACACCTCATAGGGTAACTGGGAGAATTAAATGAAAGGATGCACATAAAGCATGCAGCATGTGGCTGACTCTTTGTGAGCACTTGACAAATGTTAGTAGAAATGACCATCTTCTACTGTGGAGTGTGGTAGATGCATTGAGGCCTGAGCCACTGGACGGAATTATATAGCAAGGGGACTTGGAGAAAGCACATTCCCAGTGTCCTCTGCTCCATGAACTCATGGTTCTGCATGAGCGAGCTGCACCGAGGGGCTTGCCATTCTTCAGACCACAGTGCTTTTGGTATTTCTCTGGTGGCACTTGTCATAGTCTTCCTTGTATTATGGTTACTCCACCTGAGAGCACGATTGGGCACTGGGAACTGTCTGACTACTTGAATTGAACTTTGGGATTCAGCAGTGGGAGTGGTCAACCCACTAGTAGCAAACCATAGGGTGTTAGGCTCCTGATCCCCGTTCTGGTGGGTCTGCTTCTCCTGTGGCTGCACAGGTAGAGGATTCCTCCTTCCAAAGAGCTTTTCCACGCTGGCTACGGGACTCAGTGGCTCTGGGA
The DNA here is from genome assembly GCF_951640355.1 of Cnephaeus nilssonii. Classification (NCBI taxonomy): domain Eukaryota; kingdom Metazoa; phylum Chordata; class Mammalia; order Chiroptera; family Vespertilionidae; genus Cnephaeus; species Cnephaeus nilssonii. The sequence continues at coordinate 92,026,780 of NC_137080.1, read as the reverse complement.
GCCTGAGGCACTCCCGCGCTCGGAGTCTCTCACCATCTTCTCACCACCGGCAGGAGCAGGGCTTGGATAGGCCAGGCATCATGGGAAACATGGGTTTACTGCCATGGTCATGATAAGTCCTGGGACTGGGATTTGGTTGCTTTTTGGATTTTTTTTTTTTTTAAGAAAGAGCCCTAACCCGTTTGGCTCAGTGAATAGAGCGTCAGCCTGCAGACCAAAGGGCCCCGGGGTCAGGGTGCGTGCAGGAAGCGAGCAATCAATGTTTCTCTCTGTCTTTCCCTCTCCCACTCTCTCTAGAAGATCAATGGAAAAATATCCTCTGGTGAGGATTAACAAAAAATAAAGAAACAAGAATTATGTACATTCTTAATACTGAATGTTGTTAAGAATCTTCTCTGAGCCCTAGCCAGTTTGGCTCAGTAGATAGAGAGAGCATCAGCCTTCGGACTAAAGGGTCCTGGGTTTGATTGTGGCCAAGGGTACGTGCCCAGATTGTGGGCTCGATCCCCAGTGGTGGGCATGCAGGAGGCAGCCAATCAATGATTCTCTCTCATCATTGATGTTGTTCTCTCTCTCTCACTCTCCCTTTCTCTCTGAAATCAATAAAATATATTTTTTTGAAAAGAGAGTCTTAACTCCAGAATAACCCATTGACCTTGTGAGTGTATCTGTTAACTGCTATGGGACTTCTTCACCCAGAGGGTCTCCAGAGCTCCTGAAATTCAACATGTCCTAAATGACCCCTTACATTTTTTTTGCCAGACCTGCTCTTTCCACAGTCTTCACCTAAATGGGAGTGTCCCCATGTCCTTGGTCACATGATGGTTGTCTTCCATTTGTCTCCTCTCCTCCGTGTCTCTTTTAATCAGGCACCGAATCTTACTGATTCTTCCTCCTTAATACCCCCCTGCCTTTGCCTTTAAGTCTGATGATGCTAATGCTGCCTCAGCTTATGCTTATTTGCCTCACACATTCAACCTTTCTGTTGCATCATGTTTTAGGAGGTTCTTTCATAAACAGAATGTGGCTAATCTGAAAAATCTGTCCAAATGCGTTTACTTTACATTTTTGGGATTTTATGTAAATATATGATCACGTTTTGAGTACTTTCCATATCTCTTTCTTTTTACCTGTTTTTCTTCTTTTCTGCCTTATGTTAGATTGAGATTCTTTATTCTCTTTACTAGTTTGAAAATTATACATCTTATTTCTAGTCTTTCCCTTCATCTTTTTACTACATGAAAATAGTACAGCGTACATCTGTGTTTTTAAGTTTAATTTACTTAATACATTTCTCTATATACTGTTGTTTAGAACCATTTGGATTTGTTTTTCACTTCCTTGATTAGGATTGGTGTGCTAGTTCTGTCTGAAGATTTACTTTAAAAAACTTTTACTTTGGAATAATTTTAGATAAATTTAGATTTACAGGGTTTCTATATCTCTTCACCCAGGGTTCATTTTATTTATTTTTTTTTTTTAATTCTGGGAACTTCTCAGTCATTATCTCTTTGGTTCTTTCCCATTTTCTCTCCTCCAGCTTTCTGGAATTCCTCTTAGACATAAGTTGACCATTCTACCACCCAAGTCTCTCTGTTTTGTGTGTGTGTGTGTGTGTGTGTGTGTGTGTGTGTGTGTGTGCTGCTGCTTTATCTCTTTAAGCATCTACATTTTATCATTTTGCAGTCTCTTTCAGATTGTTTTGCTAGTTCTGATTCTTAATCGTTTTGTGTCTGATGCTTGCCCCTCTTGATGGTGTATTTTCTTGTGTGGTTTGTAACTCTGGGTTGTGAGCTCATCTTTGGGATGGACTCTTATTTTATGGGCAAGTTTTGTGCCCTGGGGTGTGAAAGTATTCCTCAAAGCAGTTTGCTTCTGGTGGGGGCTATAAGTGCTTCATTGATCCTGGTTGTTTTTATGTTCATTTCTCAGTTTGGCAACCCATTCACCTAACTCTGTTAGTGTAAAGCCAGGCTCATATCAATGGGTGGGGCTAGCTTAGTAGTTTGTTAGGGTTGACCGCCCCCCTCCACACAGCCTTGGAGAGATGGCTGCTTCTTGTCGCTTCCCTATACAGGGCAGCACTTCAAGGCTCTCATCTTGATATCAGGGCTCAAAGCCACAGCGAGGCATTAAATCACATCGTATGTGGTTTCAAATCTACTGGTCACTTTGGTATTAGTTCCACTTACTGTTCATGTTTCAATTTTTCTTGTGACTTTGGTACGTGGGACATTTATTTTTCTTTTAAGTTTGACTGTATGTTTAAATATATCATTGGTTTTATGTAGTATTTCTCGGTGACTGTAGTGGGAAGGGGAAGTGCTTTCACATTAATTCAGTCCACTATATTGCTGAAAGTTCAAGTCTAAATCCTTAGCATAGGGCAGTGGTTGGCAAACTCATTAGTCAACAGAGCCAAATATCAACAGTACAATGATTGAAATTTCTTTTGAGAGCCAATTTTTTTAAACTTAAACTTCTTCTAATGCCACTTCTTCAAAATAGACTCGCCCAGGCCTGGTATTTTATGGAAGAGCCACACTCAAGGGGCCAAAGAGCCGCATGTGGCTCGCGAGCCGTAGTTTGCCGACCGCTGGCATAGGGGATGAAGCCCTTCATGATGCAGCCCCTGCCTCCCATGTATGAACTTAACTCTTTTTAAAATATATATATTTTTTTATTGATTTCAGAGAGGAAGGGAGAGGGAGGGAGAGAGAGATAGAAACATCAGTGGTGAGAATCATTGATTGGCTGCCTCCTGCACACCTCCTACTGGGGATCGAGCCCGCAACCCAGGCATGTGCCCTTGACCAGAATTGAACCTGGGACCCTTCAGTCAACAGGCTGATGCTCTATCCACTGAGTCAAACCGGCTAGGGGTGAACTTAACTCTTAAACTTCAGCATGTATGTAATGCTTAAAAGTTGGATTTAGAACCTGTATTCATTCTTTTATAAGTTGTAATTTTGGACAAGTTCTTTATCCTCAGTTTTCTCATCTGTCAAACGGCAATGTCTGCCATATGGTAACCTTGCCCCTGCTAGTCCCCTCGGGCTCCTGCACCTTTGCACACGCCTGTCCCTCCCGGAAGTGCCTGTCTCCCTTTGCTTCCTCATCCCTGCAGCAGAGTGACCTCTGCTTTTCTGTGCGGGTCTCTTTGTAGTATCACTCGTGGGTTGCTGCTTGGCATGTCTCCTTTCCTTACCAGACTCTGAGCCCCTTGAGAACAGTGTCTTGCTTTTCTTGGTGCTCAAAGCCCCTGGCATTCCACCTGTCACTTGGTGTTGCCTGTTGAGTTGAATTTCTCTGGTTAAGTAGAGGCGAGGGCTGGGAGTGGTGTGAGACACAGGTGTGGGAAGAGAGAGCAGGAGAGTTTGCTTTTTTTGTCAAGCTGTGTGCCAAGCTGATGAAAGTGTGGCCGGGACACAGGGTAGCGGTTCTCAATCTAGCTGAGGGTGCAGAGATTTACAGCCAGCCGGCAGCCAGAAAAAGCCACGGCATCCTGCACACTGAAGTGGTTTCTCGCCTTGAGCATCCCATCCCACATTCCATCCCAAACGCAGCTTCTCTGAGTGCCAGGCACAGGAATACAAACTAATGATACCTCCAGTGGCCCCAGAACCTTTTGCTGTAGGAGAAGGCTGCACTTCTGAGAGGGACCGTTGCTTTAGGGCGGATGGTTCTGCATGCCGGGGCCTCCAAGGAGACAGGGTGTGAAAGCTCAGTAGCCTGGTGCTTGGCGCCAAGTGTCACCCGTGACTGCCCATTACTTCTAGTCCCGCTAAGGTTTCTACCCTCTGAGATTTCAGCAGCGCCAAGGGTGGATTGAATAGGCCCGGGCAGAGCTGACGGCCTGTGCCGTCCCTTCCCCTCAGCTCCCTGATCTTCTGGGCTCTGACACAGGAATGTTCTCAGACGATCTCTGAAGATCCCTAGGGGGTGTCTGGCAGGCAGTCATCTGATGGGACAACAGTGACTCTCAGTTCACTTGGCTGAGATCTCAGGAATCAGCTTCAACTCAGCGAGGGGTCGGGGACACTTAAGCCAGCACATGTGATTGCCATTAGTTCTTTCCTGTGACTCTCAGTCTGGAGTCCTGAATCAGCACCTGTGTGGTTACTACCCTGCGGGGTGCTATTGCTGAAGATACCAAAATAGTAATGACACAGTCCCTGTCCTCGGAGAGGAGAGATTAGTCTCGTTGGAGAGATTCCTAGCACACGGACTGCAGCTGACCGTGCAGGACGAATTCCAGGTGGTGCTGCTGTGTGCACACCTGCCTCTTCCTCAGCTGGTGCTTTAATTCAAAAGGAGCTGTTCTCTTTCTGAGATCGGACAGTCAGCTCGTATTTTCTTGGATGATTTGCTAGCACCGTTACAAACTGGTCTGAGATTACTAGGACCACCTTTTATGTTTCTAAGGAATGTCCTCAAATGTGACCTTATGAACTTCTCCTTTCTTCCATTTCTCTAAATAATGAAGGTTAACTTTACAGTGTCACTTGCTGATCTCCAAGGGCTCCTGAGGGCAGGGCACCAGCCATTGTGCTTTTGAGGCATTAAGGTTTTCCTGTGGACTCTCAGATTGTTTCTTTACCTTTTCTAGTCTGACTCCATTTTTCTAGGAGAGTGTATCTCACAGTGGTTGTGGAGTCAGGATCTCTGGGAGTGGGCCTTAGAATCTGTTGTTGAGGACTGGACGAAATGGAGCAAGCAGTTACGGGTGGATTTATGGATGGGCTCCAAGTGGGTTACATAGTTTGTAGCCTCAGGCAATTGTGGAAGCTCCACTAGGTCATAAAGAACCCAAGTTTCTGCCAGTTCCCTGCTCTGCCATTCTTAGGGCATGACTGTTGCCTGTATTATTCAAAATGGCTGCTGTGGATCCAGCTATCACATCCATATTCCAGGCCATAGCATAAAGAGAGAGGGGAGGAGGATGGCCCCCTTCCTCCCATTCAAGAAAGTCTTCTGTCTCTGACCACTTTCTGTGAGGGAAAGTTATTTAATACCTCAGAGCCGCAGAGGCCTGGCACAGTGCCCCGCCTGAGCGATGCTCCTGGTCACTGCTGCCACAGCACACCCTGACACCCTCCCCTCTCCCTTCTCTCCCTGCCCTGTCTCTCCATGGTCTCTACCCTGCCCCTCGTCTCCCCTTTCCTTTGTTCTGGCACCTTTGCCCTGTATTCCTACCCTGCCTTCCCCCCACATCTCCTCTCTTCTCTGCTCCTAATTTTCCTGGTCCCTTCTTGCCTTCATCCCTCATCATCATCTTTATTTATCCTCATGTTGTCCACCTTTTACTACCTCTTCCTTGTATTGCTTCTGTCTCTCTTCCTGATGTCCCTAATTAATGGCAAAGTATCATTATATTACAAGGTTTAGAGTTGGTGACTGACCTTTGAACTATAAGTCATCGATGCATAATTTAAGAAAACCAAGTTTAATTGGCTTATTCATGAATCAATTGGAAATTACATTTGGCAGTTTGTAAGCAGAGACCAGAAATAGCAGTGGCTTAACCCAACAGAGGTTTATTCTCTGTAGGTGTTTAAGAGACATCTGGGAAGACAGTTTAGAGCTGGCCCCTCTGCTCTGCCACCTTGGGTTGTGTCATGGTCTGAGATGGCTCCTGGGCTCTAGCTGTCCCGTCAGGTTTCCAGGAATAAGGGGAGAGACAAAAAGGACGGATGCTAGCTGTTTGTCTCCTTCAGGACCTTTCCTGGAAGTTCACCCAGTAATTTCCTCTTCTCGTATTGGCCTCCCCTAGCTGCAGAATGGCTGAGAAGTCTTTCAGCCATCCACATGGCTGCTGGAAATAAAATGGGGATTTTCTGACTAAGGGAGAAGGGGGAGTCGATATGGGGTAAAGAGTTTGCAAGGTCTGCCACCATTCATTCAGCATTAGTTTAGCGAGTTATTATTAGGACTAGTCAAGGAGTGCCCATTCCAGAGGGGGTGCAAAGTGAGGATGGTAGAGGAAGTGTGGAGGAAGGCATGAGAAAGTGCCTTACACACCTGCCAGGAGGTCGTCAGAGCAGCCTCCAAACTTTATCCATTTAGTTCCTCTATGCCCTCCCCTGCTCTCTCTCTTTTATCGGCATTGTCATTGTTGGGTTGTTTTTGCCCCTTCCTTCTCACCCCAGGAATAGCCCTTAGAACCTGAGGAAGTGGGAACAGCTGGCAACTTAGTGGGAGCCTCTGGGATGGGAGCCACCCGTTTGACGAGCCAGGTGCCAGGCCCATAGGCAATGAGAGGCTAGTGGCAGGAGTGCTTCCTGTTCCTAGACGTGCCATGGCACTGCCAGGAGACACTGCTCACGAGGGGTCGTCATCAGGAGGGGTGTTCCTCACCAGGCACCTGGCATCTGCTACGGTGTGCTGTCCCTGGCAGCTCATCGTGAAATGAAACCATTATAGCAGTAAAATCCTTCTCCGGGTCTCGTAAAGTAGGTCTGAGCTTTTTATCTGCATTGATTAATCAGGAGTCTCAGGATGCTGTAGTTACTCAGATGTAAGAAAAAAAATACAGCTTCTGCTTTCTATACAATGTCCATGCCATTAAACATTGGTATTCCTTCTTAGAACTCAAGGAGAATTTTAGAAACAATTGATGTGACCCGCAGTATCTTTGATTTCCATCTTAGGGATACCTGTTGCCCTCTCTCCGTCTGCACCCCTCACCCAGTGCCTTTTGAGAAGTCAGTGAGGCAGTGGAGAGTTTGCTGCAGCAATTAAAAAAGGTATATCCCAGCCCTTAAGGGTTTAGTCTTTTAGGGGAGACAGAAAGGTTAAAAGGTTGTTAGTTCTAACCCAGTACTTTCCTTTTGAAGTTGGACTGTGACCCTGGGCAAGTTACTTAACCCTCCTGTGCTCAGTTTTCTCGTCTATCAAAAGGTAATCCTGGTTGTTACCAGGATTAGGAGGTGTGTGGGCACTTGGTATGTTGAATTGTTATTACTACTGCTCTTTTTTTTTCTTAATAAATCTTTATTGTTCAGATTATTACAATTGTTCCTCTTTTTCCCCCCATAGCTCCCCTCCCCTCCCCATGCGTGCGCCTCCGTACCTCTGCCTTCCGCAGCTCCTGTGAGTCTCAGTGTGCTTTTCTCTTTCCTTCTATTTGTCACGACCCACAGGTTGAGAACCGCTAGCAGGCTCGCCTAAGACCATCAGAACCCCACCCTCTGCCCTTATCCCCCCGACACTGTCCTCATCCATAGGTGTATGATTTTTGTCCAGTCTCTTCCCACACCCCCCACAACCCTTTCCCCCCGAGAATTGTCAGTCCAATCCCTTTCTATGTCCCTGATTCTATTATATTCACCAGTTTATTCTGTTCATCAGATTTTTTATTCACTTGATTTTTAGAATCACTTGTTGATAGATATGTATTTGTCGTTCATAATTTTTATCTTTACCTTTTTCTTCTTCCTCTTCTTAAAGAATACCTTTCAGCATTTCATATAATACTGGTTTGTCGGTGATGAACTCCTTAAGCTTTTTCTTATCTGTGAAGCTCTTTATCTGACCTTCAATTCTGAATGATAGCTTTGCTGGGTAGAGTAGTCTTGGTTGTAGGTTCTTGCTATTCATCGCTTTGACTATTTCTTGCCACTCCCGTCTGGCCTGCATAGTTTCTGTTGAGAAATCAGCTGACAATCGTATGGGTGCTCCCTTGTAGGTAACTAACTGTTTTTCTCTTGCTGCTTGTAAGATTCTCTCTTTGTCTTTTGCTCTTGGCATTTTAATTATGATGTGTCTTGGTGTGGTCCTCTTTGGATTTCTTTTGTTTGGGGTTCTGTGTGCTTCCTGGACTTGTAAGTCTATTTCTTTCACCAGGTGGGGGAAGTTTTCTGTCATTATTTCTTCAAATAGGTTCTCAGTATCTTGCTTTCTCTCTTCTTCTGGCACCCCCATAATTCAGATGTTGGTACGCTTGAAGTTGTCCCAGAGGCTCCTTACACTATCTTCATATTTTTGGATTCTTGCTTCTTTTTGCTTTTCCAGTTGGGTGTTTTTTGCTTCTTTGTATTTCAAATCTTTGACTTGTTTCTTGCGATCCTCTAGTCTGCTGTTGGATCTCTGTATATTATTTTTTATTTCAGTCAGTGTACGCTTAATTTCTAGTTGGTCCTTTTTCATATTCTTGAGGGTCTCGCTAAATTTATCGGCCTTTTCTAGGAAATTCTTGAAAAACCTTATAACCGTGGTTTTGAACTCTATATTCAGTCATTTTCTTTCCTCCATTTCTTTCATTTGTGACCTGTTTGTTTTTCTCCGCATTTTGGCTGCTTCCCTGAGTTGATAAGAGTGGCTTTGTGTGCTAGCTGTCCTATAGGGCCCAGTGGCTCAGACTCCCCAGTTACCTGAGGTGGACACTCTTGGTGCACCCCTTTGTGGGCTGGGTGTACAGTCTTGTTGTAGTTAAGCCTTGATTGTTGTTGGTATCACTAGGAGGAATTGACCTCCAGGCTAATTGGCTGTGAGGATCAGCTATGTCTACGATGGGAGAACTTCTGTGCTGGAGACACCCTTATGAGACAAGACTTGCTTCAGTGGGGCTTTGGTGCTCACTGAGTCTGCCCCCTGAGTGTGTCCCTTATGGATCTGAGGAGTTGTAATCTGGATGGTCCCACTCTGACCCCTGGGTACACTGGCTCTTGGATCTCCAAGGAGGTGCTAATTTAGCCTCTGCCTGAGGCCACCCAGCAGGAGCTATGGAGAGATCTGCAGATTCCTCTCCTTTGTTTGGGTTTTGGAGGTGCCCAGATGAGGCCCAGCTGTGAAGCAATGCAAGCTGCAGCGGGGCCTTGGGCCTTCTTTTGGATGTTCTGGGTTTCACTGACTCAGCTGCAGTTTGTTAGGTAAGTTTAGAATTCAAAGGACCAGGCCATTCATATGCAAAAGCCTCTGTGCTCAGCTTGGATGGGGCGGAGTCTCAGGGCGGAGCAAACAGGAATGGCTTCCCGTAAGCCCTGCCCTAAAAGGCCCCTGGGTCTCAGTGTCCCGTGGTAATCGCTGCAAGCACCTCTGAGAGCCGCCCTCGAGTTTCACCTGCTGCCAGACGGTCCAGTTTCTCCCCGTATGAGTCTGGGTCCCCAGAGTCTCACCCGGAACTGGAGTTCAGAGCAGTCGGGAGCTTTTGTCTCCCTCCCGATTGAGAAAGCCAGCCTCGTACTCAGTTGCCAGCCCTCTCCATGCGTGCGCCTCCGTACCTCTGCCTTCCGCAGCTCCTGTGAGTCTCAGTGTGCTTTTCTCTTTCCTTCTATTTGTCACGACCCACAGGTTGAGAACCGCTAGCAGGCTCGCCTAAGACCATCAGAAAACACAGATATTTACATTATGATTCATAAGAGTAGCAAAATTACAGTTATGAAGTAGCAACGAAAATAATTTTATGGTTGGGGGTCACCACAACATGAGAAACTGTATTAAAGGGTCGCGGCATTAGAAAGGTTGAGAACCACTGGTGTATAGGCAGGCTCAGGTGAGGGGTGGGCAGGGCCTAAGCCAGGACCACCACAAGGTCAGGGAAAGGGAACAGTGGGTGGTTGAAAAGAAACTCATGAGGGACAACCAGATGACATTGGCATTTCAGCATGTGACTAGGGGTTGGTGTCCCATTGATTGGTACAGGAAGTGTTGGGGGAGGAGCAGGTGGAGGTGGCAGGAAAGGAAAAAAGGAGGTGCATGTGGTTCTTTCTGGCCCCAGGGAGCCCTGCCATGTGCTGTGTGGAGCTGTTGGAGCTGGGAAGGCTAGCAGCGCCTAGAGGCCCTTGTCCTTCTGCCTTCTCCCTTGGGTTGCGTCTCCCAACTTTGGTTTTGCATATTTGTAGGGAGGCTGGAAAGCCAGGCTTCTCCCAGGCCCAGGTCAGTTTGGGCCGCAGGACAGGGTGGGCAGCATTGACCTGCCATTGGTCCTGACCCCTAGCTCCCGCTTTGGCCCTAGGCTGTCAGCTCTCAGCTTTATACCTCCAGACAAAGGTGGAGTTGCATCAGTTGTTGTTCCTTACAAGGCCCCAGGGGATGCTCTCAGTGAGACTGGCGGTTTTCATCTCTTCCACTTCTGCCTCAAGCCTGTTACAGAATCTGATGACTTCTGGGGCCTGAGCCCAGGTTTAAACAGGCTGCCTTCAGGTTACCCTCAGGATGAACTCTAGGCCTGCCCTGGATGTGCCTTTCCCAGCCTTCTGGCCCAGCTGAAAGAAAGGCTGTAACACCTACTCCACACTCATCCCGCTTCTCCCGATTGGGAACATTTCTCCCTCTGAAGTGTCCACTTCTTGTGCGGCCTCCCCCACCCAGCTCTTTGTACACCCGCCTCCTCAAGGGCAGTCTCCCACTTGCTCTTTTTGGCATCTCCCCCCTGAAGTAGTCTAGGTCAGTGCTTTTGCAGTTTCCCCAAATCAATCCCTAAACGATGTGTTAATTGAAGGGGGCTCTGGCTGGAGGTGGGTGGAAGATTGCCATGGGGGTCTTAGGAAAGGCTGCCTGGAAAAGCATCAAGACTGGTGCTGCCAAATTCCCAGCACTTACTTTCAGAATTTTGGGAAAAAGGCATAGAATTTCCCGGGAATTCCCAAAGTCATCTCTTTTGTAACACTGTATTTATGGGTTTTTAAATAAGAATGAGAGACTATGATAAACTGATATGATAAATTATTTTTCTGTGATAAAAGTTTCAGAAATTTTCCTGTAAAAGAAATATCCTATCTAATAAAAGAGTAACATGCAAATTAACCATCACTCTGCCACACCCACCAGCCAATCAGGAGAGAGTATGCGAATTAACTCAACCAAGATGGCTGCAGCCAGGGAGCAAGTAGGAGGCTTGGGTTTCCCCGGCAATGGAGGAAGCCAAGCTTTCCGCACACCCTGGCGGGCCCCGGCCTCCACTCAAGGCTACAAAGTTTCAATTATAGAAGATAAATAAATCCCAAGAAAAATGGCTGCCGCCACAGAGCAAGCAGGAGGCTTGGCTCCGCTCAAGGCTACAAAGTTTCAATTATAGAAGATAAATAAATCCCAGAGCCTCCGCTTGGGTCGCCTGGGGGGCATGGCGGCCTGCAAACCACCACAGGCCCCTCGCCCAGGCCACCCCACGCCCCAAGGGAACCCCCACCCTGATCCAGGACACCCTTCAGGGCAAACCAGCCGGCCCCCATCCGTGCACCAGGCCTCTACCCTATCTAATAAAAGAGTAATATGCAAATTGACCATCACTCCAACACACTAAGATGGCTGCCCCCATGTGGACACAAGATGGCCACCACAAGATGGCCAGCAGGGGAGGGCAGTTGGAAGGGACCAGGCCTGCAAGGGAGGGCAGTTGGGGGCGATCAAGCCTGCAGGGGAGAGCAGTTGGGGGGGACCAGGCCTGCAGAGGAGGGAAGTTGGGGGCAACCGGGCCTGCAGGGAAGGGCAGTTGTGGGGACCCAGGCCTGCAGGGGAGAGCAGTTAGGGGTGACCAGGCCTGCAGGGGAGGGCAGTTGGGGGCAATCAGGCTGGCAGGGGAGCAGTTAGGCATCAATCAGGCTGGCAGGCAGAAGTGGTTAGGGGCAATCAGGAAGGCAGGCAGGTGAGCAGTTGGGAGCCAGCAGTCCTGGATTGTGAGAGGGATGTCCCATATTGGAGAGGGTGCAGGCTGGGCTGAGGGACACCCCCCCCCCATGCATGAATTTCGTGCACCAGGCCTCTAGTATATATATAATAGTAAATGCATGGTTTTATTATTATTTGGGAACAGTATATTGTGAAAAGATTATTTGTTTTATTAACATGTATAATAACCTTCACCTAGTATAGATATTTGATAGTAGAAAATATTAAAGAAAAAGAACATTAACAAAATTAATGCTTGCCGGGCTGGCGTGGCTCAGTGGTTGAGTGTCGACCTATGAACCAGAAGGTCAGGGCACATGCACAGGTTGTGGGCTTGATCCCCAGTGTGGGGTGTGCAGGAGGCAGTCAATGATTCTTTCTCATCATTGATGTTTCTATCTCTCTCTCCCTTTCTCTCTGAAATAAATAAAAAAATATTTATTTAAAAAAATGAATGCCTAATAAAAATCATTTAGTGTTTTAAGGATAACACCACAAATATTTAATATGTAAAAGTTATTCTTAATGTGACATTTAAAATTTTTATTTTTAAATTTCCAGACACTAAAATTCATCCTTTTTTGGTGTGCAGTTCTGAGTTTTGGCAAATCCATAGTCATTAATCATCACCAGATAAATAATCCACATAAAGAACTGTGCTATCACCCCGTAAAATGACATTCCCTTGTGCTACTCCTTTGTAGTCAAACCTCACGTTATCATTAACCCATTATTTATTCTGTTCCTGTAGTTTTGCTCTTTCCAGAATGTCATAGAAATGGAGTCATAGCCTTTTGAGTCTCACTTAGCACAATGTATAGACTGTACCCATCCGTTGTTGCTGCATGTTATCAGGATTTGTCCCTTTCTGTTATTGAATAAGTATTCTATTGTAAGGATGGGCCACAACTTATTTATCCATTCTTCATTTGAAGCACATTTAGGTTGTTTCTGGGTTTTGGCAATTTTGAATAACATTCATTTGCTGGTTGGAACATAGGTTTTCATTTCACTTAGTAGGTAAATTCCTAAGAGTGGGATTGACGGGTGTATGGTAAGAATAAGGTTACCTGCCAAGCTGTTTCCCACCAGCAATGTACGAGAGTTCCAGCTTCTCCACGGCCCTGTTCGCATGCGGTGTTGTCAGTTTTTGTTTTGTTTTGGCCATTCTATAGGTGTTTTTCCCTAATGACTAAGAATGTTGCACATCATTTTCGTGTGTTTATTTGTCATCTGTATATTTTCTCTGGTGAAGTATCTGTTCAGATCTTTTGCCTATTTCTTAATTGGGGTGTTTGTTTTCTTACTGCTAAGTGGGGAGTTCTTTATGTATCTTAGACCCGTGGTCGGCAAACTGCAGCTCGCGAGCCACATGCAGCTCTTTGGCCCCTTGAGTGTGGCTCTTCCACAAAATACCACGTGCGGGCGCACACGTACAGTGCTATGGAAACTTCATGGCCTATGCGCAGAAGTCGGTTTTCGGCTCTCAAAAGAAATTTCAATCGTTGTACTGTTGATATTTGGCTCTGTTGACTAATGAGTTTGCCGACCACTGTCTTAGACACAAGTCTTTTGTCAGATAGGCGATTTGCAAGTACATTCTCAGTGGTTGGCTTGTCTTTTCATTCTCTTAATGTGCCTTTCAAAGAGCAGAAGTCAATTTTGATGAAATCCAATTGATTAAAAATATTTAATATGTTTTTATTGATTTTAGAGAGAGAAGAAGGGAGAGGGATAGAGAGATAGAAACACCGATGAGAGAGAGAGATATCGATTGGCTGCCTCTTGCATGACCCCCCACTGGGGATCAGGCCCACAACTGGGCATGTGTCCTGGCTGGGAATCGAACCGGGGACCTCTTTGTTCATGGGTCAACACTCAACCACTGAGCCACATGGGCTGGGCTATCAAAAATTTTTAATGAATCCTATTTCTGATATTGTATCTAAGAACCTTTTGCCTAACCCAAATTCACAAAGAATTTCCCATGTTTTCTTTTAAAAATTTTATAATTTTTAATTTTACATTTAGATGTATCCATTTTCAGTTAATTTTATAAAAGATGTAAAGCATAAGTCAAAGTTCTTATAAAATTTTTTCCCCATTTTAGTTGTTTCTATTGTTTCAAAACAATTTGTTCTCTTTACTGAATTGCTATTTTCTTTTATGAAAAAATAAATTTTTATTGTCTAGAAATATATATAAAAAAGTTTTCCCACAGCCCTAGCTGGTTTGGCTCAGTGGATAGAGCGTCGGCCTGCGGACTGAAGGGTCCCGGGTTTGATTCTGGTCAAGAGCATGTGCCTTGGTTGCGGGCACATCCCCAGTGGGGGTTGTGCAGCAGGCAGCTGATCAATGTTTCTAACTCTCTATCCCTCTCCCTTCCTCATTGTAAAAAATCAATAATAAAAAAAAAAAGTTTTCCCACAAAAGATGCTATTCTCTAATTTCTCTAATTTCTCCATCTTCTTCCTCTTCTTCAACACCCCTGATACAAAGGACATTATTACACCTTATTAAAACTTTACCCAGGTGTCCAGACAAGGCTCCATCTATGTATTCTTCAGTGTTTGCAAGCTGCATGTTCATATAGCCATCTACAGATACCAGGTAGCCTTTGTACTCCATTCCCCACTTAAGTTTCACCATTACTGGCTTTTCTGTTAATCCATTGAGGAAAGGTTTGGGATTGAGGGGCAAACTCGTCGAGACGACGAGCAAATGCTGTAGGCTACTCGCGGCCGACCCAGCTCTTCTGAATTGCATTTTCTTTTGTAATAAATCCATTGGTCAGCCTTGCCCGGTTTGGCTCACGGTTAGAGCACCAGCCCATGGACCGAAGGTTCGCAGATTCAATTCCTGGTCAAGGCTGGGTAACTTGGTTACAAACTCAATCCCTAGCCCTTGTTGGGCAAGTGTGGGAAGCAACCGGTTGATGTGTCTCTCTTGCAAGGATCTCTCTCTCTCTCTCTCTCCCCCTCTCGCTCTCTCTTCCCCCCCTCCCTCTCCCTCATCCTCTCCCCCCCTCCTCCCTTCTACTCTATCTAAAAAATATATCCTCAGGTGAGGATTTTTTTTAAATCAATATTTGTGTTGGTCTAAAATAAAATTGTAAAATATACAAAACATTAATTGCCCTTTCTAATAATCTTGATCTTTGTTCCATGACAAATACTCCAGATGTAGAAAAATTCCTTTCTTTTTGACTTGATATTGGTTGAATAGTTAAAGCGTGTATCCAGAACTATTTTCAAGATGGACATCGAGGTATAGTTACTTTGTATACGTTCATTTTCTTTTTTAGTGATGAAAAAACACTTCCTTTGCCCCAATTTTGGTTTAGCTGTTGCCTTTACTAACCAATACTGATTATTTATTTTAAATTTTTATTAACTTTTTTTTAGAGGGAGAGAAACATTGATGTGAGAGTGAAACATCGATGGGCTGCTTCCTGTATGCCCCGCCCCCCCAATGGGGGAATGAACCTGCAACCTAGGCATGTGCCCTAATCAGGAATTGAACCAGGAACCTTTTGGTGCATGGGACGATGCCCAACCAACTGAGCCACACTGGCCAGGGCACCAGGGCACTGCTTTTACTAATTCAGATTAAGATCAGTTTCTGATTTTGTGTCCTAGAATTCCACAATACTCACTTTTTTTTTTCCTCTTTCCTGTAGCAAATAGTCAAATACTATAAGATTCCAGTGAACATTATTGGGTAGTGTTTGAATAATCTAACAAGTATATCTCCTAAGAAAGTTAACAGCACTGTATAGAGTCACATGTCAGAATTGCCAGTTTAAGGACTTGTTTCCAAACTTACTTCTTAGAATTCTACTTGTAGGATTTCTATATACTATGTATATTAATATATTAACACATATTTGCAAGAATGACTCACCATTAGCAGCAGACAGGGTCATGAATACACACTTACAACATGGCAATGGCTATAAGCAAGGCTTGATCAGATTGTGGACTCCTGTCCTGATTCCCAGAAACGTCAGCCTTGACCTTCAACTCTGCATGTTAATTTCTTATTCTTTCTTTAACGTGAAGTTAGTGGATTCCTTGAAACCAATAACATCTCTAAGGTTTGATTGTTAAGCTTTAATTCTCGCCAGAAGATTATACCTTTCCCATTTTCCCAATTTGTCAATATTTGGGATCTTTCTCTGAATTTGGGATTCAGTGAAACATAAATTTCCTAAGAAAAGTTGGGAAAGAAGTCTTGCATGGAAATACTTGTTAAGAGAGGTCATAAGGCAGGATTTGAGGAAAGCCAAGTGTTGAAAGGTAACCTGTAAGGTAAGCTCCGCAGGGCAGCCGCTGTGTCATATCCATCACAGTGTCTGTGGAACCAGCGTGGCACCTGACCCACGGAGGGTGCTCCATGGGAGTTACTGGCTGAATAAGTGGCTCGCTGGCAATGGCTGTTGGGAAGCACTGTGTAAATCACTGTGGCTGACAAGATGGTTCGGGTTGTAGAGTTCTGCGGAAGATGAGCTTAGAAAACGCTAAGATCCCTATTGTGCCAAGCCTTGAACAATAGGCATAGGAGCTTGGATTGTTATATTCTGGGCACTGGGGAGAAAAACCAAACATGATACAGCTGCGTCCTTGTGGGCTCATAGCCAGGTGGTGAACTAAGGGCCAAACAGCCTTTTTTCTTTCTGTTGTTTATCTAACCCAAAGGCCATAGCTGCCCTAGTCGGGTGGCTCGGTTGGTTGGTGCTTTGTCCTGTACACCAAAAGGTTGTGGGTTTGATTCCCAGTCAGGGCACATACCTAGCTTGCGGGTTTGATCCCTGGTTGGGGTGTATATGGGAGGCAAATGATTAATGTTTCTGACATCAATGTTACACACTCTAAAATCAATAAACATATTTTTTTAAATGCCAAAGCTACAGAAGAGTTGAAAGAATACTACTTTGAACTTTTGTATTTCCTTCACTAAGGTTCACCAATTGCTAACAGTTACATTTTCTTTCTTTTTTTTTTAAATTATGTTTTTCTTAATTTTTTAGAGATGGGAGAAGGAAAAAGAGAGAAATAGAATAAGAGAAACATCCATCAGCTGCCTCCTGCACACCCCCTACTGGGGATTGAGCCTGCAATCCGGGCATGAGCCCTGACTGGGAATTGAACCAGCGACCTCTCGGTGCATGGGAGGACGCTCAACCAACTGAGCCACACTGGCCAGGGCTGTTACATTTTCTTGGCATTGTGACATAGATTGTCCACAGTCCATGCTCGTATGAGTGTTTCCTTGTGATTAGATTTACATTAACATTCTGGGTGGGAGCTTACAAGCGTGATGAGTGCTTCCTGTTGCTTCACATCAGGAAGCTGATGGTGCCAGTTGGCCCCAGTAAAGATGGCACTAACTGTAGTCACCTGGTTAAGTTGGTATCCATGAAGACTGCTTTCGTTTTAAGGCAGAGAACTTTGGGGTTTTGGTGGTGGTAGTGGTTGGTTGGTTAGGTTTTGAAGGCAGAGAACTTTGGAAGGAACTCTTCACTGACTTTTGGGATAGCTGACAGCCATTTGGAAAGGAGACTATTTCTCTGTCATTTGTACCTGCTATTGGGAAACATCTTGATGTAGTCCAGTGATGCTCAACCCTTTTCATCTCATGGCACACGTAAACTAATTACTAAAATGATGCTGCACACCAAAAAATAGATTTTTTGCTAATCTGAAAAATAAAATAGCTATAATTTTTATTCATTCATGTCTGACAGCTATTGTTTGCTGGCTGTTGTCATTTTTTTATTTGGAAATCTGAGGGAAAAGATGTCAGTGCCCCTGACTAAGTAGCTAGCTATTGCATGTTTTAAAAATGCCTGCGGTACACCGGTTGAAAATCGCTGATGTAGTCAAAAAAGCCCTGTGAGCCAGGAAATGGGATTTGGGACCTAGCTCTACAACCATCTCTCCCCGTGACTTGTAGATAAGTATGTCATCTCCCTGGGCTGAGCCATTGTACATATAAGGAAATAGACGCTCAGAGAGGTGGAGCACTTTGCCCAAGGCCACTCAGCTGGTAAGTAGCAAAGCTAGGATTCAAACCCAGTTCTCTTTGGGCCAAAGTCCTACACTTGCCCTTTTGCCAGTCTGCCTCCTCTGAAGTGGCTGGTCTTCGTTATGTTGGCACCAACCACTGGGTACCGGTGCAGAAAACCCAGCAGAACACCAGCCCTGTGGGATCTAAGGTGAAAGGGAAGAGAGAGGTACCCCTCCCGCCCACGTTGCTCTCCTGCATGTGGCAGGCTGTTCCCTAGGAAGGCCCGGCACCTCAGGCAACTGGTAGGCAGGAGTTGGACGCTGCTCAGCCACCTTTGGAATAAATACTTTCGTGCGGATGTTACAAAGACGAGCTGCTGGCGCTGTTCCAGCCCCGCCTGTCCAGACAGGGAAGTGCAGGCCTCACGTACCTGGCCATGGCCTGGGTTAGGGTCAGTGCCTAGGATCCCCAAGTTGGCCCATGAGTCCTGAGGGCAATCAGGTGGATGGAGAAGGTATTGCCTAAGCCTGCCTGGGTCCCTGGGGGCATGGAGAGAGACCGGAAGCATTCATGGGGGAAAGGTGAGTAGAGCCTTGCCAAGCAGATCGCTGTGGGTGGGGAGTTACCGCCTGCGTGCTCTCACGCCCCAGGATTTGGGTGGAGGTTCTTGAGGAGGCAGCCAGCAAGGAGGGCCATGGTGGCGACACAGCACTCCAGGACTTCCCTGCCAGCCCTCTGCACTGGCAACCGGCCCACCAACCTGTCATTTTCCTGGTTAGCATCTCTCCCCAAGGGCAGGAGCACTGAGCACCTGGTGAGTAGCGTCGCTCCTCATGCCACCATGTTTTCTTCCCGGGAGCAGTTGTTCTGAGGGAAACAGTGGCTCTGGCTCAGTCAGGACATGGTCTGTTAAGGCCATGTTGTCCTCTTGCTGTAGAGTTGAGAGTCCAGGAGAGTCTGTGTCCCACATTCACAGGCCTGCAGGATACAGGGCTGAACTCAGGGTCAGGGCCAAAGTGGCCTGGCCAGGAGCAGGCGGGGCCGGGTGGGCCCTGAGGGGCTTCTGGGAGTTCTACCTCCTCCCGCAGTGCATTTTGGTGGAAACTGCCCCCCCCCCACACACACACACACACACACTGCCTGGAGAGGGGACCTCCGCAGGAAAGCAGTGTTTCCAGGTAGCACCTGGGGAGCAGTGGCTGGGCTTTACCTTGATTCTTTAGTGGGAGCCCCATCTCCCTCCTGCCAGATGGGGCTGAAATCCAGACTGGGAGCTGACATGACCCGACGTGTAAGGCCTTCTGCTTTCTTAACGAATTCGCCAAGTCATCACTAAGTCACGCCAGTCTCGGCGCTTCCCCGTCGCTCCGCACACCCTCCTGGCCCACCCTGGGTCCTGAGGTGCCAGGGCAGCTGGGACCAGCTTCCTCACTGAGCTCTCGCAGGCTGTCGTGTTGGCACACACTCAGGAGCCGCTCGCTGGCAGCGCCGAATGAGGATGGAAGGTGAGGGCCTGGGCCGATTCTCTGACTCCACGGTGCTTTGATGTTTCAGAAGCTGCTCTGGCTCCCTGAGGTTGAATTCTCTTGTTTGTCCTTTCTCTCCCTCACCTCTGGTTCGCCCGTCCCTGTTTGGGGGACTTCGTGCTTTTCAAGTATTTGTTGAGTAGGCCCTTATCAGGGACCTCAGAGAGCAACCAGATAGGCGCGCGCCTGGCAAGGAAAGGGAGAACAGGAAGCAAACACAGGAGAGCCAGGTGAGCTTCTCGCTCCTGAGCCGGTTCCACTCGAGGGGGAACCAGAGCTTTGTCGAGGGAGACAGCGAGCAGTGTTGGAAGGAGACTCTCTTCTGCTCAGCTTCGTTATGAAAGAAAGACTGGACTGCTAGACACGGAAAACCGCCCATCTCCCCACCGTCACCATCTCCTTCCCACCCTCCCAGTCCAGGCTGCGAGCCCTCCCCAGCCGCTGTGGGGCAGATGTGTGCTGGTCTGCGTTGTCACACACCGTGGGCGCCAGGCAGGCGTGCAGTCCACCCTCTCCCCGTGTGCGGCGTCCTGCCTGCGCACCGCCCGCTGCCCTGGAGGTCGGCAGGGAACGCCGTGACACCGCGTGCCAGAATGCCGCATCCTGAGCGAGGCGGCGTCTTTGGCTTCTGCTGCTGCTTCTTGCTACTTTCTAAACTAATGATGTCTCATGTTTGTATCATGCTTTCAAACTTTTTTTTTTTTTTTTTGCTTACTAAACACAGCACATGTTCATTATAGGAAATTTAGTAAAATCAGATAAGCAACAAGAGAAGAAATAAAAAATTACCCCTAAGCAATACCCATCAACATTTTGGTGTGTGAATTATATATAACACAGATGTTTTTCACATTTACTCTGTCATCTAAGCCTTGCTGCCTTCCTTAGGGAAGGCACGTGGATATTAATCCCATCTCAGATGGGAGAATGAGCCGGAGAGGTTAGAGGTTGCCCAGAGGGGCATAGTCTGGTGCTGGCAGGGCTGGGAGTGCACTTGGCATACAGCCTCTCCCTGTCTTCTCACCTCCTGGATTGCAGCAGAGCCTGGGCAGGGGCTCTGATCTGCTGAATCGTCTTATCCACGGGTTAATCAGATGGCGCCTAGATGACACTTTGGCCTCTCGGTGACTTAGGAGAAAAGATAGGAGATAGGCTTTTTGGATTTAAAGTATTGCCATTCCGACACTTCCGCTTCATCTTGGTTATTGGGGTTTTAGAGGCCGCGCATTAAGAGGGAGTGATAGACAGAGAGAGGAGGAGTCGGGAAGCTGTCCAGTGATACGTGCTGCTGTAACAGAGGTTTCACCTGGGGACGCTGGCTGTGGGAGGAAGGTGGTGCAGGCTGAGCCTGGGTGCCCAGAGGTCAGGCAGGACGGGACTAGGAAGGGTCCACTCGCCAGGATACAGACACATTGTAGCATTAGGGGTTCAGGAATGGAGCGAGAGGCAGTACCTGGGGCTCCTCCACCCTGAAGGCGGACGGCTCCTGGCTCTGCATCCAGGCTCAGCGGTCATGCAGCTTACTTCGCTCTTCCTTGCTCTGGTTTAGATCTCCGTAATGCTTCATAGTCCTCACTTGTGGTGCCTGCGTAAGGAGCTCACCGTCATGCCTGGCACACAGAAACGCTATGTGCTGTTTGGTTCAGTCAGAATTTGAGTAGGCCCCGGATGAAGAGTCATGGGAGTCTTCTGTGTGTGTTTGGCTGTGACCTGCTTCCCCAGCCTGCTCTGGACCTGCCACCCACCTCTCCGGGGCCTAGGAGCCTGCATCTCCCCCTCCCACCCCTTAGTCTGTATACAAAATAAACCACTTCCTGATTTTATTTTTTTCTCTGAACTCTTTTTTCTCTAACGGACATATTTTACTTGTAAGGTTATTTCTGGATGACCCAGCTCTGCTTGGCCTTGAACCTTTGAGGCCTCCAGCAGAGGCCATTTCCTCCTCCTCAGGACTCGGCCTCCCTCCTCCCTTCCCCTGTTTATGTACAGCCTTTCCCAAAGTCGTGGCAGGTGCTGGTCTTATCTTCCTCCCTGACTGGAGTGTAAACATTAAAGGCTCCTGAGGACTAGCTGCCCCTCCCCGCCCCCTGCCCTGCAGAGAGCCACGTCCTGTGAGTGACCCGGGCTCCTTTGAGCACTGCTTGTGGGGTCTGCTCAGTAAGCGACTGCAGAGTCAAAGGGGGACAGACGCAGCCAGCACCCCTCCGCAGGGGGAAAGGAAGCCAGACAAATGAGCTACCTCCCCAAGTCGCCTGGCAGGGCGGCAGGGGAGCCACTGCCTGGACTCCTGCGTCCCCTGCTCGCGGCTCTGCCTGTTAACTGTAATCTCGATGAGCTCCTCGTCTGACTGGGATGGGCTGAGAGCAGCTGAACGCCCTGGACAACTGAAGCCTGAGGACAGGTGATCTCTATGGGGCGGGTCCATGAATGGAAATCTTTTTTCCAGTTATAAAAATTAGTCATTTATCCAGCAAATTTACTATCTGCAAGTCACTCCCCTGTCTTGAGGATCAGTATGAATCTAACATGAAAATCTCTGCTTTGTGGGGTTTATATCCTTTTGGGGGGACACAAACAGTAAACAAATGAGTTTTAAAAATACATACCCTATCTAATAGAGAGGGAATATGCTAATTGATCCTCACGCCGTCGTAAAGATGGCAGCACCCAATAAGGAGGGAATATGCTAATTGACTGTCACGCCCTCAAAGATGGCGACGCCCACAGCCATAAGATGGCGGTGCCCAGTCCCCTCAGCCCTGCTGGGGAGGCAGGCGCACCAGTAACCAGGGCCAGCCGAGGCTTGTGCTGCCAGCAATGGCAGCAGCAGAGGTGTGATGGGGCGTCACCTTCCCCTGATCACTGGATCACCTCCCGCCCCTGAGGGCTCTCGGACTGTGAGAGGGGGCAGCCCGGGCTGAGGGACCCCCCCTCCAGTGCATGAATTTTCAGGCACCAGGCCTCTAGTACATATATGCGTGTATACACACACACATATATATACACACATATGTTTTTATACATGTGTTCATATACATGTGTATACATGCATGCATGCATACTATTCCAGATAGTGGTAAGAGCTACAGAGAAAACTGTAGCAGAGAAGGGAAATGGAAGTACCCAAGGGAGGGCTGGGTTGACTGGTCAGGTTGACTGTCATGTTTAAGCAAAGCCCTGAGGAGGTGAGGCAGCCAGCCATGTAAATAGGTAGGACATTTTCAGCTGGAGGGAACAATTGCAAAGCCCCTGAGGCAAATGCACCTGCTCTGATCAAGACCAGCCCGGCCGGGTATACCAGGAGGGGAGAGGGAAGGCCTCGCAGGCCGGTGTAAAGATGGACAGGAAGCTCCTGGTAGGATTTGATCACAGAAGGGGCGGATCTGACTGAAAAGGATCACTCTGACTGTGGTGGGGAGGGTGGTGGGATGAAGCCAGTTAGAAGGCTATTGCAATAATCCAGGCAAGAGATGATGTTGGCTTGCCTTGGCTGGTGTTGTTCAGAGGTTAGAATGTTGGCCTGAGCACCAAAGGACTGTTTGGACTACATGCCATCCTACTGAAGGGCATGTGGTGTACTGGGGTTGCAGGTTCAATCCTTGGCCCCAGTTGGGGTGCATGTGGGAGGCAACCAATCAATGTGTCTCTTTCTCATCGATGTTTTTCTCTCTCTCTACCTCTATCCCTCCCTCTCTCCCTTCCACTCTCTCTAAAAATCAATGGAAAAAATATCCTTGGGTGAGGGTTAACAACAATAAAAGAGAGAGAGAACCCCAGCCGGTTTGGCTAAGTGGATAGAGTGTCGGCCTGCAGACAGCCCGCTGCTTTCATTCACTCATTCAGCAAATATTGTTAAGCACCTACCACCGTGTGCCAGGCCACAATTGTCAAGAAACTAACACAAATTAGTCAATACCCAGACTAATGATTGATTGGAAAGCATGGGTTGTGGGTTCATTTCCGTCAAGGGGGTACGTACCTTAGTTGCAGGCTCGATCCTCAGCCCCGGTCGGGAGGCAGCCAAGATGTATCTCTCTCACATCGATGTTTTTCTGAGTCTCTCCCCTCCCTTCCACTCTCTCTAAAAATCAATGGGAAAATATCCTTGGGTGAGGATTAATAAGAGAGAGAGAGAGAGAGAGAGAGAGAGAGAGAGAATATGTTGGCTCAGACCAGGGTCATAGCAGTGAAAGTGATGAGAAGTGATTCAAATCTGGGTATTTATTGAAAGCAGAGCCAAGCCCTAACTGGTTTGGCTCAGTGGATAGAGCGTCGGCCTGCAGACTGAAAGGTCCCAGGTTCGATTCAGGTCAAGGGCATGTACCTTGGTTGCGGGCACATCCCCAGTTGGAGGTGTGCAAGAGGCAGCTGATCGATGTTTCTCTCTCATCGATGTTTCTAACTCTCTATCCCTCTCCCTTCTTCTCTGTAAAAAATCAATAAAAAATATATTTTTAAAAAATAAAATAATAAAATAAATAAAAAATAAAAGCAGAGCCAACAGGATTTGCTGGCACCAACATTTTGGCCTGACTAACTAGAAACTTGGAATTGACATTTACTGAGATGGGAATGATGTTGGCGGGGGCGGGGGGGCAAGGTCAAGGGCTCAGTTTGGATGTGTTAGACTTGTGATACCATTGGGCATCCATGTGGAGATATCAGAAAATCTGGGCTGGAGAAATATATAGGAGCCATCAGTATGTTGAAGTTTTCAAAAGCCACGAGCAAACATAAAGCCATGCAGGGAGGAGTGTAGATTGAAGGAGACCCTAAGTGGGCAGGAAGAAATTGCTCACTGGCTCCAACAGGAAGATTGCTAAGGAGCAGCCAGCGAGGTCAGAGGAAAGCCTGGAGCCAAGAGAGGAGAGGCGTCACGGAGGAAGGACTCCGCAGTGCACCACATGCTCTGAGAGGTCAAGTGCGATGGAGATGACACATGTTCAGCACAGAAAGGTTAGGACTACAGTGACATAAAAACAGTAAGTCACCTGCTGTCCTAATCGTACATGGAAACTTCCATTCTTTCTATAGTCATTTTTATAGGATTTTTGCTATATAATTGAATTCTATTTTCCACTATAGTTACTAAATATTCTATGAAAACATGAGTTTCATGGCTGGATAATACTCCATTTTCTGGGGGGGCCCTCATTTATTTAACCATATCTCTATTGGACATTGAGATATTTCTGTTATTTTTCATTAATACAAAATTTTCATTCTTATAAAAATTGATTTCATTTTTATAAGTAGCAGTGCATCGAACAGCCTAGTCCATTTTCCTGTGAGGAGAATTACAAGGTTACAGGCATGAGCACTTTCAGGGGGAGCTTGGACGTAGGAGCCAGTGTCTCCTGGGCTGAACTGGCTGATCCTGGCTTCGCTGAGGGCTCTTCTGGCCCCCTCTGTCCTTGGGGAGGCTCAGGAGTCACTCAGCCCTGCTGACACCTCCGCCTTCCACCTCCAACTGGGCGTCCCGTTTTCCTGGGCTGGTCAGCTTCATTCCCTCTCGCTGGGCCTGCCTCCTGTCAGGGCACTGCCCTTTCTTTGCCACCAGCCTCCGTCCCCACACCCAGCAGGAGGCATTGGTCA
This sequence comes from Cnephaeus nilssonii, assembly GCF_951640355.1. Lineage (NCBI taxonomy): Eukaryota > Metazoa > Chordata > Mammalia > Chiroptera > Vespertilionidae > Cnephaeus > Cnephaeus nilssonii. The sequence goes on along the minus strand of NC_137080.1, from coordinate 92,002,043 downwards.
GAGCTGCCCTCAGAGGGCAGTGTGGGTGCTCAGCACACTCAGCTTTGTCTGCATTCTTCTCCCTGAGATTAGAGAGATTATTTCGTGAACTTTAAGGGGCTGGCTGGTGTCCTAGTCTTAGATGTTTAAAAAGAAAAGGGTGTGAGTAGCGTGCCTGGCCCATAGTTCCTAGAGATGTGTCAGAAGTTTGAGGGGCTTGGATGGAGTTGTCAGGCCTAGGGATGTGGCTGTTCGAGTCAGTTGGTCTCTTGCCAACTGTGCCAGGTGCCACTTGTGCTCCCAGATGGGAGTGCGTCGTAGCTGGGAGTCACCGAGATCAGAACAGCACTGGGAGGCTGAGCCAGGGAGTCAGCAGGCAGGGCCCATGGAGCGCTCCTGCCCTGCCCTGCCCTGCCCTGCCGCTTCACTCGGGGCGGCACAAGTGGGCCCCGGGGAGCATGCGGCTCTGGGTGAGGCTCTCCTGCCTGGCTCCTCAGCCTGGCTCTCCCCAGGAACTGAAGAGGCAGGTGTACGGGGATCCAGGAGGTGGCCTCTCCCTCCCGCCAGTGCCCCCGCTAGCTTTGCAACCCTGGCTCAGAGCCCAGCGGAATGATCTCCAGTCCGTCCTCCATAGTGGCCGGAGGGATTCTTTTCAAATGCAGCTCTGAACCTGTCCATCGTCCTCATAACCCTCCTAGGCTCTCTGCTGCTCTTTGGATAAACCCATATCCTTCACTCGCCCTTTGAGGCCCGAGGGATTGCCAACCTCCACTAGACCAGCCCCCCTGCCTTCCTGGCATTCCAGCCACACAGCCCTTCCTTCCACCCCTCCGAGGGTCCATGCCAACCTCCCTCTGAGGGGCCTTTTCCCATCGGTCTCCCCACTCACCTGCCTCTGGGTCAGAGGCCACATCTCAGGAACCCCTTCCTGGTGCCCATCCTGGAGGGGCATGCTCCGAGAGTGCTGCCGCTGCGCCGCGCTCGCCCTCCACAGCCCGGCCGGGCTTCCTCGCGGTGTGTTTGTGTTGGTTTCTTCACTAATGTGGCCTGGCACATGGTGGTGGGTGCTTAACAAATACTGGCTGAGTGAGTGAATGAAAGCAGCTGCAGGGACCAGAGGAAGAGTGGAGGGGCATCGGCGGCAGCAGCAGCCATAGCACCGAGGTCCTGGGAGGAGAAGGTTCTGGAAGGGGCCCTGGTGACAGCCTCTTTCCCACTCGGATCACCTATGACTCCCGCTCAGAAAAAAAGAACCATGTTGAGGTTGTGTTTCTTTAGAAAACTGTAGATTTTTAGCCTCTCCTCAGTCTTCAGTGGCTACAGGCAGAGGCTGGGGCGGGGGGTCGCTGGCTGGAGTCTCCCCTGCTTGGCTGTGGGCACCCTCGGGGGCGCCTTGCTGGTCCCTGGTGACAGCCTCCTTCCCACTCGGATCTCTCTCCAGGCACATTCTCAGTAGCTCCCTGAGGCCAGCTTTTCCTTTTAGTTTAGCTTAGCTCCACTCCACAGCCCACAGGCCTTAGGGCCTGACTCCTGGTGGCATTGGGAGAACCCCAGAGGTGAGGGGCAGGGTGGCCTCCTGGGTATCTTCTCTCTGGTTCTAGCACTCTGAACAAAACCAGCCCCGGCCACGCCTAGGGTCAAACTGCTGGAGTGGGTCCATTCCAACAAGAAAGCCACACAGGCCCCTTGTGTGCCCTGAGGGGAGTGGGGTGCCCGGATTGGCAGATGGGGGAAGAGAGCACCACCCTGGAGTTGCTCTTCAGGGAAACCAGGGCATTGGTCAGTACCCAGACTGGAAAGCTTGGGAGAGAATGAACCAAGCCCATTCTCTCATGGCCTCCCTTACGGCTGGTCCTGAGATGTGGGCTGCTGACCCTTGTCCCGCTGTGAGGGGAGCGGGAGGAAATACAGCAACTGGGTCCGCTGTGCGGTGGGGGGCGGAGCGGGGAGAAGTGGAGGAGGGTTTGAACTCATCTCTCTGAACAGCAAAGCCTGGGCCGGAGTAGGGAGCTCCCTGTCAGTTCTCTGTTCCCACAGTGGATTGTAAGGAAGGAGTGGGGAATTGTGTGATGATGTCCCTGGAATTCCAGTAGGCTGGTACAGTTCTGGGCCTGGATACCCTAAAATGAGCCAACAGTGACAGTAACAGCAGCAGCCACAGTCCCTCTTTGTTGGACACTTACTGTATGCCAGCACTAGTAAGCAGTGTGTGTGTTTAATCCTTAGGACAGCTGCTCAGGTTAGGTGGTATCCCAGTTTTAGGACTGAGAAACTCGGAGGGGTTGGTGTCTTCACCTGAACTCGGGGGGCGGAGTGGGGGCAGGGGGCGCAGAGGCAGGGTTTGAATTTAGGCCTCACGCAGAAGTCAGTGGAATTAATTTCTGTGAGGTATTGCATCTCAAAGGCAGTAATATATGAGAATCAGTACAGTGGCAAATGCTGTGACTGAGAACAGTGTGACAATGGTTAATGCTTTTAGTCTGTATGTTCATTCAACAAGTGTATGTTGAACACCCACTAAATGCCGAGCCCCGTGCCGGGCACTGGGTCCTACCTTGGCAAGATAGAGGGCACTACCTGGGATGCTGATAACGTGGTAAGGACAGACCAGTTAACAGACTGGCAGTTTGGTACAGTAATTCCAGAGCTGGAGGGCCTGGGCCAGGGTTGCAGCAGGAAGGAACAGAATGGAGCAGCTTCCGGAAGGAGGAGGTGCAGGTGGGTCTGAAGGAGCAGGCCCAGCTGGTAGAGGGGCAGCATTCCAGGCTGAGCCCCGTGTTCAGGGAGTGCTGTAGGAACATGGGATGGGCTGGAGAGGAAGCTAGGACCAGCGCCTGTGGCTGTCTTGAGCGCACAACGGTTGTCTTGTGGCTGGGAGCGTCCAGAGGGCTTTGATTGGGGTGTTCTTGACAGAAATAGCACCTGGCGGCTAGACAGAGGTTTCAGGGGTGATGGCTCCAGACTGAGTCTAAGAGCAGCTTCTAGCCCTCGGGGCCCCAGCTGGGCAGGGACGTACCAGCTCCGGGTCCAGGCTCACCCAGCACCACGATGGAGTACAGCACAGTGATTGGGACTTGAGCCAACCTGCCTGGGCTCGAACCCTGCTCCTTCCGTTAGTGTGTGACCTGGAGCAGTTCCTTTCCCTCTGTTCCACGGTTTCCTCGTCAGTTAAATGGGGATGGGAATAGTACCTGACTCAGGGTGGTTGTGAGGATGAGATGTGTTTGCACACATGGACCTCCCTGGTGTGTAGTAAGCCCTGGAGAATGGAAGGACCATGGTGATGGAGGTGGTGAGCCCGAGGCTCTGCAGCTGTGGCCATGCCTGGGGTCTGGTGACCAGCGAGGCCTCTGAGGCTGTGCCACATGGTGAGGGGGGCCCGCACACTCACTGAGCCCACTCAGAACCTGCCAGTGGCGGGCGTCAGGAAGGCTCCATTTCCTGAGGACAACTAGACTTGGAAAGATTAAGGCTCTAGGTGGCTTTGTTGCTCGGGCCCTAGACCAGACCTCTCTAGGGCTCTGGGTCACTTGGGTAAGCTCCTAACTTTACCTGCCCAATGGGAACTGAATTGAGTTATGCCCCCTCCCCCACTTAGCTCCCAAAAGACCTGAGTTGCTTCTTGGGGCAAAGGGTCTTGGAATGGGAACCCTGGGATCACATGTGTGCTGCAGATGTGTGTGTGTGTGTGTGCATGTGCATGTGCGCGTGCGCGTGCGCACCAGGGTCAGAGCAGTCCAGGCATTTGTTTGGTAAAAATTCTTTTGCTAGATACTCCTTTTTGTCCTCAAGGGGCAGCAGAGCAGGCCTACTCACTCCGGCTGCAGGACCCTTACCTGTCTGAGGTCAGCACCAACCTCCTAAGGGGTGAAGCTCTGCCATGATCAGAGTTCCTGGCTCTGGCACAGTGCAGGGGTGGGGCACAGCGAAGACCAGGATTTCTCAGCCCAGCCACTTAAAATTTAAACCTAGTGCCGGGTGTGCTATTTTTAGTGCCAGGCCTGAAGAGGGAAGAGGAGAATAGGATTCATTGCAAGGACAGTGGTGAGTGGCAGCTACCTGGGAAAATCCAGCCTGTGGGCCTGGGCCTGAGGGGGGCGGGGGTGTCAAAGTAGCTCCTGGCCAGACAAGCTGAGAACAGTGGTGGGTGTGGGGCAGCCTTGGTGCTGGTGGATGGCTTCTGGCAAAATGCAGGGATGGGCGCAGTGCTGTGGTTGCATCTCAATAAGAAACAGCCCTAGGGATGTGAGTGGGTTTTGGAGTAACCAGACTGCGGCTCCCCTCCCCCTTCAGCTGGTGTCCTTAAGAGGTCACAGCCAGAGAGACATTCCAGGCTGGAATCCAGGAACCCTGGCCCTGAATCCAAAACTCCAGCCATAGCCCAGAACCACATCTGATCCCAAGAGGCCGCCATGTGCACCCCAGACTCTGAGAACAGTAGCCCTGAGCATGGTGACCTAACCAGCCAGCTCGTGGGGAAGCAGAAGCTGAGGCTCGGGGGATGGGGCGCACAGATCGCCAAGGCCTGGCCAGGCTGCCACTCCATGTGTCCGAAACCCCATGGTCGTCCATGTCACCCTGAGGTGTGTTGCAAGGATGCCCTGTCAGGCTCTGCGGGCCTGGGTTTTTGTCACTCCCCTCACCTGCCCAGGGAGCACACAAGGCTCTCCTTGTGGGGCTTGGAGGATTGAGCAGGGCCTGTTTATCCTGTACCCAGCAGGTGCCTTGCCCTCCAGGATTCAGTCATGACAATGAACTCTGCCTCCCATCTCCCAAGGTCACTCAGAGGTCATGAGGCAATGTGTGAGAAAATATTTTGTCAAGTATCTATACAAGGCAGTGTTGCAGTTTTTGCTCCTGTTTCTACCTGCTAGGGGGAACCCCCAAATCTTCATGTCCCCTACTCACTGGCTCTCATCACCACTGGTGTGCATTTCCCCGTGTCCACTCACCCCTCTGGCCAGTGCCACCACAGAGCTCATGGCTCGTAGACGTCACATTGTCTGGCCCTCGGTCATCGAGCTGCTCATCCTCTTGATGCTACTCCTCAGAAACCTCCTGCAGCCCTTCAGGCATGGGCCTGGCTGAGGGTCTCCTCCCTCACCAGCCCCTCCCCCTCTACCTCCAGACGTTTCAGTTCCGTGAAACACGAAGAATCAATGTCTCTGGTCCTTGTGATTTGGACAAAAGCTGATTTCTTTAGAGAGTTAAATACATTCCTCGGCAGTCACAGACTGCCCTTGGTGATTGCCGAGGTCCTTTGCCAGTGTTGTCAGCAGCCCCTCCCCACAGTCCCGCTCTCCGTAGCTAAGGGCCCTTATGTCCCGTCTCACTTAGGACTGTGTTCAGCTGTCTGCGGTGCGTGGAAAACAGGCCTTTAATGTGTTCACCTAACACGTAGTCTGAGGTGGGTTCAGGGCTAGTTCCGCAGCTCCACAGAACAGTGACCAGGCTCCTTGGGGTGTCATCCGCTTCCCCCAACATTGACATCATACGTAAGCATCATGCCCCTTGCAAAACTAAGATGGGCACTGGACAGCGCCATTCACTCAGCTCAGCAGAATTGTCTGGAGCTTCCCAGTTTTCCCACCACTGTCCTTTCTGTTCCAGGACCCAGTGCACCACCCTACGTTGCATTTGGTTGTTCCGTCTCCGTAGTCCTGTCTGTGAGACTTTCTCAGCAGAAAGCTAGCGTTCCACATGACTTCTAAGTTTCCCCATCCTGCTGTAATAATTTGGAAGTTACATGGTCCTATGAATGGTATCTTGTTACCTTTGAAAATTTTCCTTGTGTATTTGACTTTCATTGCCAGTCCATGACGTCATTGTTCTTGGAGGCTGCATAGAACTGCATGTTTCCATGTCATGATTTATTTCATAAGGCCCTTGTTAATGGACTTCGAGGTGGTTCCCCACCTCGTACTAGTCCAATAATACTGTAATGAGTAACCTTGTACTAATACATTGTGTTATTTTGCTCCAGTGGAAGTATAGCTTATGTTACAAGCTGCAAGTGGTGTTTCTGGGTCAAAGGGCATGTCTGCTTGTAATTTGGATAGATGTAGCCAAATTAGCCTCTTTAGAGGTTGCGCTGTTTACCTTTCCACCAGGGATGTGTTAGATTATATTTCCACGTGCTTAGCAATAATGTATTAGCATTTGTTTTAATCTGATCTTAAAAAGTGTGTTTCAGTGTTGTTTTAATTTGCATTTCTCTTTTTATGAATGATGATGAGCATCTTTTCACATATTTAAGAGCCACACGTATAGCTTTTCTGTATGCATTTTTAAAATACGTTTTGATTGATTTTTTTTTTTTTTTTTTTTTTTTTTTTTTTTTTAGAGAAAGAGGAAGGGAGAAGGAGAGAATGAGATAGAAACATCAATGAGATAGTAGAAACATCGATCAGCCGCCTTCTGCATGTTCCCTACTGGAGGTTGAGCTCAAAACCCAGGCATGTGCCTGACCAGGAATCGAACCAGCCACCTCTTGGTGCATGGGACAATGCTCAGTCAACTGAGCCACACCAGCTGGGCTCTGTATACATTTTTTTATATCCTCGGCCCATTTTATTATTGGATTGCTGGTCTTTTGCTTATTAATTTGCAAAAACTATTTAGGGAAATTAGCCCTTTATCTGAGGAGAGCTGCAAATCTTTTTCTCAATTTATTATGTTTCTTTCTTATGCTTTTATTTTTAATGTGTAGAAAGTTGTTTTTTTTTAAATCAGATTTATTAATCTTTACCCATACTCTTTTAACCTATAAAGTTTTATGGATTTTGTGTCATTCTTAGCCCTTCCCCCCATCTCCAGACTATTGGTATAGTGTATGTTTTAACTTTAAAATCATTGATTTGTTTGGGCCTTGTCTTGGTATAAGGTGTAAGGTAGGGATCAATACATACCATTTATTGAAGGATCTACCTTTCCCCTTTGATTTGAAGTGCTGTCTTTATAACATATTAAAGCTCCATGTGTGTTTGCATCTATTTATAGACTTCTGTATTCTCTTTATTGATTGTCTGTTCAAGTGCCAGTACCTCCCTGTTTCAATTATATTAGCTTTCCTTTCATTCTTTTTATTCTTTTCCAGCTCATTCCCTACCATGTTTGCCAGAGTGCCTCTCCTCCCCCAAGCCCTTTGCTTTCTTCAAGTCCCATCTTCTACTCTCAGGGAGGCCATTCCACGTGAACTTCACCCCCGCCCCCATACACACACGCATACACACACTGCTATGATGCTGCTTTGTATTTCCTCATCCCGGGCCCTTGAATCATTCCCTTCCCATCAGTCATCCTGCCCTGGCTTCCCCCTTGAATCTTCCTGTCTTTCGCCGCAGACCTCTCCTCTGCCCACAACTTATTTGAGTTTCCTTTATTATGAAAAACCTCTCCCCAGCCTTGCTACTTTCTCAATCTAATGTGTATACATTTCTTTCCCTGACATAGTCACCAAAAATTAATCTCCACCCACTGTCCCAGCTTCCTCGCTAGCACTAATTCTTAGAGCCCCCGTTTCCATCCCAACCACTTGGCTGGAACTTGTTTCCCGAGGTCGTTGATGACCTCACAGTCACGGAATCCAGTGGGATCAGTTTATCTCATTTGAGCCGATTGACCCCTTCCCCCTGAAAAACAGCCCTTCCCTTGGCTCTGAGACACCAGGCTGTCCCGAGTCCGTCCTGCCTCTGGCCACTGCCCCACTGTCTGCTCTGGGGCCTCTTCCTCTGTCCTTCCCTGATGGAGAACTGAATCCCTTCCTGTGGCTGTCACATCAACAAGGATGCCCCCAACTATAGGTTTCCAACTCCCCAGCTCTTAGACTCTAGGGCTGAATTTCCAAACTGCCTTCGGGAGACGAACTGAGAGGTTCTTGTGTCAGTCCAAGCAGGGGAAGATGAAGGCCTGATGGGAAGGAATCACCAGGGGAATTAAAACAAAAATGTCCAAGCTGCTCCCAGACCGATCAGATGAGGCTCTCTGGGAGGAGTGCAGACATCCAGATCTCACACTCCCCGCTGGCTCCAGTACAGCCACGTTTGCAGGCTGGAGCAGGGTGAGCGAGAGGGAGGAGTCTCCAGTGGCTTCTGCCTTCTGGCTTTGACAAGTGGGTAGATGGGCGTGTGGGTCACTGAAATGGGGGTTACAGAGAAGGGGGATTGGGGAAGACAGTGGGTTCTGTTGGGATAGGTTGAGTTTGAGTGCCTGTGGGACCTCAAGATAAGGGGTCCCACAGATGCTTGAATCTCTCTAGAGCAGGTCTTTTCTGCTCCTGATCCTTCCAGGCCTGTCCTGACGTGGGATGAGGTCAGTCTCACTCCCAGGGCCAGGGCACTGAAGCACACATGCCTGGCTACAGCCCACCTTCCCCGCCACCCTGCCAGGTCCTCTCTCTAGCACCTCACTCCCCAGCCCACAGGACTCCTCACTGCTCCCCACTGTGCTGCCTCCAAGTCTGTTTTAAAGCTGTATCCCCAAGCGGAGTTCCCTACCATCTCCCCTGGTCAAAACCCACCCCTCTCGGGACCTCGCCCTACTGTTCCCCGCCGGGAAGACTCCCCCTCAGACGCTTATACCTCTAACTGTGGCATTTGTGACAATATCTTAGTTGCAGAGGGTTAGAACCATCTCCTCCTGGTGGTGTAAACATGGGGGTCACTATCTGGGAACCCACCCTTGCCTGATGGCTCTGCAGATCTGCTGTCGCTGTGAGCAAGCCTGGTGGGAGCTCTCGCCTTTCATCCACCCTGACACTTCCTTCACGAAGGTGGCTTTGGAGGGCAGTGATTCTGGGACCTGGGTACTGGTGCGGCAGGAAGGGGCTGGAGGTGTGATGCATAGCAGGATCTCCAGGGGGACTGAGCATTTGAAAAGCCCCTAAGGCTTTCTCGTGTGTCTCCTGAAGACTCAGGAGCTCAAAGGGCAGGATGCTGCAGAGGAGGCAGGGAAGGTAGCAGAGGGCAGTGTCACCCCGTCTGGGTGATAGGAACTGCTCTGAGCCCACAGACCTGCTGCAAGAGCCAGGGGCAAAGGGTGGGAGGGGAAGTGACCTTGATGCGAGGAGTGGAGACCGTGGGAGAGCCCTGCAGGTGAGGTGCTCCTGCTCTGCTGGCCCCGGATGGCCGAGTCCTGCCCCACTCTCACCGCCCTCTCATCCTCCCTCTTCCTGTCTTCCCTTTGCCCAGGCTGACGGAACTGCCCTGGGGTTCCTCTGCGTCCAGACCCAGATGATGCCAGAGCTATGACCGGGCCTGCAGGCGTGGCGCCGAGGGGAAATCAGCCATGGAGCAGCCACCGGAGGAAGCCCCTGAGGTCCGGGAGGAGGAGGAGAAAGAGGAAGTGGCAGAGACACAAGGAGCCGCAGAGCTCAATGGAGAACCAGAGCACCCGCTTCCCTCCAGCAGCTACACAGGTGAGGAGGGCGGGGACCGGAGCGGCCCTCACACAGCCTGGGGGAGTGCGCGGAGCAGTCATAGGGCTCCGGTAGGGCTGAAGCCGCACGCCTGGCTTGGTCCCGCTGTGCTGCTCAGCAGCTGCAGGACTGTGGGCAGGGGCACCTTCTTTCCGTACACCAGGCAGGGTCCCAGCGGGTGGAGAGTGGGCTCTGTGAGAGTTACTGGAATTTGCGTGCGTCGTGCATGTTGTCATGGTTGTTCCACCACTACTACTGCAGGGGACCCATCTGATTAACCAGCACACACTGGAAAGATCCCTGTAGCTGTGATTGTTATGATCACTCAGAACACACAGCTCCGTTGTCTGGTGCTAGTTGTACACGCCATCGAGCTGCACAGTCTGCGGCATCAGTGCTGAGCAGTTGCTGTGATTAACTGGAACGAATATTACTTTTGTGCAGCCAGTGTTTAGCTCCTCTTATTTCAGCAGCAGTGTAGGCAGTTTTCTCTGGTACCTTGTACTGTCTGTCAGCATCTTCATCATCCCATCATGGCATTGTGTCCACCTTCAAGGGCACCCAGACCCACTTCTCTCAGCCCTTGGCTTACCCTGCTCCCTGCCCAGCTGCCTGAGTGCCATCACAGCCCGCTGGGCCTTGCTCCCTTCCCTCGGGGAGGAACTCAGGGCCAGGATATACTGCCAGGAGGGGACACCCTGACCTTGCTGCTGGTTTCAGCGGATGGAGATCCTGCCGCAGCTGCTGATTCAAGGCAGAGGAGCAGGCCTGTCTCATAAGGACGGGCTCTGGATCCCCGGGCCTGCCTGAGGAGAAGGAGGTGGGTGGTGTCAGAGTTAAAAGTTAAGGTGGGGGGCCCTGGCTGGTGTGGCTCAGTTGCTTGGGCGTTGTCCTGTTTACCAAAACAGGATGCCAGTTCCTTAATCAGTCAAATGAGTTAAGGCTATGGGGAGGCACTGTTGAGGTAGGACAGGCTCCTGCCTTGGCCTGTACTAAGAGAGCCCGAATCCTTGAGCCACGCTTTCAACCTGCAAAGCAAGTCCTGGGTTTTTCAGAGCTTCCTCTTCAGGCACGTGGTGGGTAGGGTGAGGAAGAGCCATCACCCAGGCCCTCTGACCCCACCCAGACACCCAGGAATGACCAAAGTAGGCATGTGTGATTTCAGGGCCCAAGAGAAGGTATCCCCTATCCTGAGGGTAACCGCCCCGCTGTTGGTTGGCTGGTGGCTGGGATGGCTTTGGGGACCCAGCCTTTCTCAGAGGAGAGGATTGGCTAGCCAGGCGTGATCAGTCCCTCAGCACTAACATACTGCTCCGAACTTGAGACACTGAGGAGGGGGAGGATACAGAGGGAAGACACTGGGGGCTCAGGATGAGCAAGTGATGTCACTGAGGACATCAAAAGAGGGAAGGGAACGAGAGGGCACGGGGTTGTGGCCTCACTGCCTTCCCTGGCCCTATAGCTGGGCCCAGGCACGTAGAAGTCACCGCGGACTAATGTCCTGCCCTGGGGTTTCCTACCTCCCCAAGCGACCCTGCTGTTCACATGCAGACCAGCGTGCCTGGGCCCACAGGCAGGGTGAGGTGGGCGCGGCGACAGCATCTGGGGTTTTATCAGTGGGATTTAGGGCACGAGGGGGGATGTCTGGGGAAGGATTTGCCCAGCCACCCTGTGCTTGATGGATTCCGTTTATCAATAAATCAGTGAAGTGGCGGTAAAAAGACTTCCTTGTTCAGTAATTGAACATAATTACCATATGTTAAAGCCGTAATATAGGAAACTTCCCACAGAGTACAAGACAAGCCGCGCAACAGAAAAGTAGAAATAGGCAGTTCTCGGTAGGACAAATACAAATGGCTAGAAAACACAAAACATTTTTCAGTCTCCCCGATCAAAGAAGGTGTCTTCAGGTGTGATTGGCAGAGAGGACGTGTTGGCCAGAGCGTGAGGACACGGCCCTGTAGCCGCGGGAGTGGAGGGCAGCAGCCAGCACTTTGCATGTGCATTCCCTGGGCCCTGCGTCCCCTCCTAGGAGTGTGTCCCCGTAAACACTCGCTCTGTGTGCACGGAGATGTCCACACTTGTTTACTGCAGCACTGTTCATGAAAGCAAATATTGGAAAGCGCCCATCTGTGGGGAACTGGTTATGTAAACTGTGGCAGAGCCATATTGTGGAATGCTCGAGTCATTGAAAAGGATAAGGTAGGTCTGAGTGTGCTGATAGGGGAGCACATTCCTGACAAATTGGACATCCCATTGTTTAAAAATCCTTACCTATGCCCTGGCTGGTGTGGCTCAGTTGGTCATCGTCCCGTGCACCAAAAGGTCAAGGGTTCAATTCCCGGTCAGGGCACATACCTAGGTTTCGGGCTCAATCCCCAGTAGGGGGCATGCAGGAGGCAGCCGATTGATATTTCTCCCTCTCACTCTCCCCCTCTCTTCCTCCCTCCCTCCCTCTCTCAAAAATATCAATAATAATAGTAATAAAAAGGAATCTCCACTCCATCAGCTGAAAACTTAAAAACAGTCCTTATGCGTCATAGAAGGCACTGGGAGTAGACACAATGGACGAGAGGGGCTGACTCACAAGTCGGCTCATGGGTGGAGAGGATCTGCCATAAGCCGCTCCGCACCCTGTGTGTGTTCCCAGCAAGCCCGGCGTGCTCTCATACTTTAAAAAGCAATTACATTGCTTTTCTTTAAAAGGTTAAAAACAAAAAGGCCGCAGGTGAGGGCGCTGGAGGCAGCCTCAGCTGTCCGTGTTGGGGATCTCACACCAGGGCAGGGGTTCCCGGTCTGCACGAGGAGCTGCGGCCCGCACCGTGCCAGTCTCCTCACCTTAAAGGCTTCGTCCTGCCCACCGCAAGGGCCAGCCAGGGCAGGAGTAAATGGTGCTGGTACATACACGCACCTGCTGATTCCCTGCCCCACCCCATGAGTCTGTGACTTTACCCTCCAGAGTCCCCTCGGGGACCCGTGAGGAGGGGGTGCAGCTCGAGCCTGAAACAGCAGGAAGGCTGCACAGTTGCTTCCTCCTGACCCTGCAGAGCTTGTGCACTGACCGCATCTCTGAACCTGCCAGCACCTCCTCCTCCCCCGCAGGGAGGCAGGGAGGACAGGCCTCGTCGTTAGCACTCAGGACACTCACGTGCCCAGGGTCCCCCGACTGGGTGGAGGCGGGGAGCTGGAGCTGGTGCTCACACCCCACTCCTGTCTTCACCCCCCTCTTTTCAGTGATGAACATCCCAGTCACCCCGAGAAAAAGGTCAGGGGCCTAGTGTGAGGCTGAGGAAGAAAAGTGTCCTTCCTCTTGTCCTTGGCACCTCCTCTCAGCAAATGCTTAGTGGGTGTCCAGGCAGCCATTCAGCGGACGAGGCTGGGTGGCTGCCCCGAGGAGCCCACAGCAGCAGGAGTGAGGAGGCTGCTGGGTAACCCTGCAGAATTGGCCCTGACTTCAGAAGCTGTGCTCTGTGGGGTTCTGCCAGCAAAGGAAATAGACAGGGCCAGCTTCTCCGGGCCCTCACAGTCAGACAGCAGCATGCCTCTAGCAATGGGGCCTAGACACGCAGGGGTACTCAGCGGCTCTTAGAGAGGGAGTAAGGTCCGTAGTGTCTTTTTGCCCAACTTGTAATCAAAGATAGTGCCACTGATGCTTCACTCTGTGGGGGAGGGGCTCATGTTTATGCCAAGTCCAAACAGTGAGTGATGCACAGTGTCATTCCCAGCAGTGGTGTGTCTCGCTGTTTATCATAATCACAATATTGATCAGTAGAACGAGCACGTGTTTATATGTATGGGAAGTTGAAGAGTGCAGCGGGTAAGCCCCAAGGCGAGGAATAAACCTCACCACCACTGTGTTAGGGTTCTCTAGAGAAACAAATCCAATAGCATGTGTGTGTGTGTGAGTGTGTATAGAGAGCGAGGGAGGGAGACTGGGAGTTTTATTTTAAGGACTTGGCTCAAGCAGCTGTGAGGACTAGCGAGTCAAAACTATAGGAGAGGCCAGCAGGGTGGACATCCAGGGAAGTTGATGTTGAAGCCCAGATGCAGTCTGGAGACAGAATTCCTTCTTCCTTCAGGAGGCCTGCTCCCAGCACAGAGTGATGGTTTGAATGTTACTGACCCCTAAGAAATATCAGGACTGATGTTTGACCAAAAACTGGGTACCATGGCCTGGCCAAGTAGGCACATCACATTAACCATCAGCCACTGTCCACATGTTACTTAACCTTCTGAGCCTCTGTTGTGTTGCCTATAAAATGGGGACAAGAAGACCTGCTGGGAAGGTGGTTTTGATGATGTAAAGGACCCGGCGGAGTGCCTAGGGCACAGCAGGCATGTGCTGAGAGAGGGGTGACTGGTGCAGACACACAGCCGCTGCAGGGAAGTCAGGTTTAGGTTCCAGTTCCAGTCCCACCATATATTCGGGTGACCTTGGGTAAGTCCCTGAGCCTCACCGAGCTTCAGTGTCCTCATCTTTAAATGGGGGCAGTTACTGTCTTCTAGAGCGATATGAAATGATACAGGCATCGACACTAAAGTGCTTGGCATTTTGTGGGGGCTTGATAAACGCTGGTTCTTTCCCCTGCCCCTCCTAGGGGTGGTAAAGGTAAGAGACATTTGGGGGTGGGGGTCAGGCAGGGAGTGGCTAGAGGGGAAGTTCAGAGGCAGGGCTTAGGGCCCACATGATGGCCATCGGGTAAGCAAGTGCATTTCCTGAGAGCAGGGGAGGGGCTAAGAGAGGATGCGCTGGGCGGGCTGGAGAGAGCGGCTGTGCAGGCAGCGACCCTCAAACAGCAAGCCCAGGGCACTTCCCCTGGCTGCCTGAGGGGCACTGAGGCAGGGGTCCCCGGTGTGGGGAGGGCTTCTCAGGACCCAGCCCCCACCGGAGGTCATGGGAGGTGATGGGACCTTGAGAACCTGGTCCCTAGAATGGGGCATCCCACCATCATTATGTTCAGGTAGGATATGATGGAGATTTGAGGATAAACCCTTAAGCCAGGTGGTCAGCCAGGAAGAAACCTTTATCTTTGGGAAACCCACCCCAGCACTACCGCCACCTCCGTATCCCCGATACACCCCCAACAAAGGCGCCCCTGCGGGATGCGTGCACTGCTTGCTGCCCACCCAGCGCCGCGTCACCCTGCCTCTCTGTCTGGTGTACCAGTCATTTGTGTTTCCTTATTCTTCTCAGATAGGCAGAGGGGGCCCTTGTCCTGTCGCCCTGAGACCACCAGGCCTCCCTGACTGCCCTCAAGTTCGGCAGCCTACAGCTGTTCACCCCCTGGGGCAGGACCTCTCCCAGGCACCCCAGCCCCCCGCCCTGGGCCTGTTTCTCCCCAGTGCAGTTTGCAGCTCTTCCTGCCCGGGTCTCACCTCGCAACTCAGAGCTCTGGCTGACTCCGTAGCCAGTAGGGCTTGGGTATCTTGCCTTCTTCCAGGGTTTGGGGTAGTCCTGACACCCCTGAGCCAGGGGCCAGCAGCACGCCAGGCAACGAGAGAGGTGGCTGGGTCTTGTTCCGGAGGCTCATAAACACACACACACACACACACACACACACACACACACACACACACACATCTTGGGTTCCTGTGAAGCTGTAGGGGAAAGAGACACCAGAACGAGGGAGAGAGAGGCATGGTCCTGCCTTGTGGGTCACAGGCTCAGAAACTGCGGAAGGCAGCTTGCTAGTGAGCATCACCCGCGCCTGAGCTGGGATTTACACAGCACTTCCGAGTCCAGGAGCTTTCTCTGGATTGACTCCTGGATTCTCACCGTGACTCTGAGACACAGAGTCCTCCCCTTTACAGGGGAAGAAACTGAGGCCCAGAGGTAGAGCTGGGTTTTGAGCACAGGACACTGATTGCAGTTGGCCTGCAGGGCTCCTGGGCCTCATTCTTACCCCTGCCTGCTGCCTGAGCTCCGGGAAGCTGCCTTGGGGGTCATCCAAACCAGCGGTCGGTCGCCAACCTTTGGGACCCCACAGACCACCAATGGTCGCGGACCAGCAGTTGGTGACCGCTGATCTAAAGGTTTCCTTAAACCAGCGGTCGCCTACCTTTGGGACCCCACAGACCACCAATGGTCACGGACCAGCATTTGGTGACCGCTGATCTAAAGGTTTCCTTAAACCAGCGGTCGCCAGCCTTTCGGACCCCACAGACCACCAATGGTCGCGGACCAGCAGTTGGTGACCGCTGATCTAAAGGTTTCCTTAAACCAGCGGTCACCAACCTTTGGGACTCCACAGACCACCAATGGTCGCGGACCAGCAGTTGGTGACCACTGATCTAAAGCATGCACCTTTTTCTTAATCCTCACCTGAGGTTATGTTTTATTGATTCTTAGCGAGGAAGGGAGTGGGGGAGAGAAACAGGTTGCCCCAACCAGGGATCAAGCCCACAACCTAGGAGGTTCCCTTACTGGGAATCGAACCTGCAACCCCTCAGTGTACAGGACAACACTCCAAACAGCTGAGCCCCAAAGCACTCAGCTTAGGGCCAGGGAGGGAGCAGTCACCTTCCTGGCCCTCGTGCCCGGGGATGCTCTCTCGCAGCTCCGCACACTCTGCCTGCCTGGGCTGGCGTGGCCGCGCGCGCTGCACTGCTCCCGCTTTCTTAGCCCTTTCTTACCTCCGCTAGATGAGGGCAGGGTCTGGTCCTGCCCTGCACAAGCATGTGCTCGTCAGTGTCTGTGGAATGAAAGAGAGGGTGGCAGCCCCAGCCGGTTTGGCTCAGTGGATAGAGGGTCGGCCTGCAGACTGAAGGGTTCCAGGTTTGATTTCAGTCAAGGGCACATGCTCAGGTTGTGGGCTCGATCCCTAGTGGGGGATTTGCACGAGGCAGCTGATCAATGATTCTCTCTCATCATTGATGTTTCTATCTCTCCCTCTCCCTTCCTCTCTGAAATCAATAAAAATACTTTTTATATTAAAAAACAGAGAGGGTGGCATTGCCACATGCAGCACCAGCAGCAACCAAATGACCAGACAACTGCCAAGCCCCCAGGGCAACAAGGGAGAAGGAGAAAGCACCAAGAGGTGGGAACACTGAGGCGACTGGTCCCTGTGGCTTGAGATCTAAAGGGGACGTGACTCGGGACACTCTGAGTCTAGCAGAGGAGGCAGACGTGCAGCCACAGAAACAACACTGATGCTTACAAGGGCCACAAAGCCCACGTGCACACAGCCCACAGACAGCAGGAAGTGACAAAGCCCACGTGCACACAGCCCACAGACAGAGCAGGAAGTGGCGGAACCCTCCGGGCCACGGCGCCTCCTTCCTCCCCACTGGGAATGGGACTCCTGCCCCTGCTGCAGTGCCTCCAGGAGCGGCCGTGCGCCCCTCTGGCCAGGACGCCCGGCAGCTTGAGGACCTGCCCATGGCCCCACTGTAGTGGCGGAGCCCAGCACCGAGTAACACAGGCCGTTCGGGGACCAAGCAGCCTTGCCCTCCCAGGCTGCAGTCTCCCTGCAGCTCCTTGCCCAGGAGATGGAGGAGCCCACTCTCCCCATCTGTGGGCTTGGGGGGTATACCCCTTGGAATGGAATGACTGCAGGTTGGGAGCTGAGGCTCTGGGACAGGGCAGGCAGTTTTAGGAACCAGGAACTTGTGTCACCCCTGCCTCACCCGCCAGGGAGGGCAGAGGTGCGGTCCTCTGCTGTGGTCTGATTGTGCTCCCCTTCTGTGTCCAGGATGGCGGGGGGCGGGCGGGCGGCAGCTTTCCTCCTGTCATTCCTGGACGTGGGGGGGGGCGGGGGGGCGGGGGGGGCGGGGGCCGAGGGGGAGGAATGGGAAGAAGGTTACCCCACAGTGGGGAAAATCAGATC
Source organism: Cnephaeus nilssonii (assembly GCF_951640355.1). Lineage (NCBI taxonomy): Eukaryota > Metazoa > Chordata > Mammalia > Chiroptera > Vespertilionidae > Cnephaeus > Cnephaeus nilssonii. Next base: position 91,984,820 of record NC_137080.1, on the reverse strand, counting down.
TCTTGGGGAGTGGAAAACGTGAGGTCTGGGCTTGGGTCTCCCAGCCCCGATACTCTGGTTTGGGATGTGGACCCTGCCCCAAGCACTCGCTCGGTCATCGGGGAAGACAGCAGTGAGCAGCGGATGGGCAGACTAGCGTGGCAGGCAGGACAGGTGGGGTCAGGAGGCTGGGGCTCGGTGCAGGCCCCTTTCCACGGGCAGGGCTCACTTCTGAGTGCACAAAGGAGATTCAGAAGAGACTCCCAGCCGTTCTTACTAAGTCCTCCGACAGGGTGTGTGCCCTGAAGTCGTTGCCATGCCAAGTGCTCTCCTTGCTAAGTCAGCACCTGGTTGAAACATCTGTACATTTAATAGAAAAACACTGGAAATTCAGGGTGCTGCCCAGCCAGTGTGGCTGACACCTACGCTCTTCCTGTGTGAGCACGTTTCGTGGGAGTGAACTTGAGCTTGGGAGTGCCTTTACAGGCATCGGTGCAGTCCATGCAAGAATCAGACTTCCCGGATCTGCACTCTGCCATCTGCTCAAAACACACTCCGCACCCAACGTGGGCCCCTTCCTAAGGACAGTCTAAAGAGACTCTGCTGCCCGATCAGGTTTGGCTCAGTGGATAGAGCGTCCACCTGCAGACTGAAGGGTCCTGGGTTCTATTCCGGTCCAGGGCACATGCCTGGGTTGTGGGCTTGATCCCCAATAGGGGGTGTGCAGGAGGCAGCTGATCAATGATTCTCTCATCATTGATATTTCTATCTCTTTTTCCCTCTCCCTTCCTCTCTGAAATCAATAAAAATATATTTTTAAAAATAAAGAGACTCTGCTTCCTCCCCCTTCCTCCCCTCCTCCCAAAACACAGCCATCCCTTCATATTCTCTCCTCCACGGGCTCGTCCAGCCCAGGAAGGCGCTGCCACCCCCCACAGGAAGAGCTGCCATTTCTGGGACACCTGCTGCGCCTGCTCTGGGGGGATGCTTTGGAAACTTCGCTATCCTCCCAGAGACGCTGTCAGCCCCACGTTCCATACAAAGACACTGGTCTCAGAAAGGTTGGCCCGCGTGGCACACAGCTCTTAAATGGCCGAGCCAGGGCCGTGTGAGTGAGAAACTCGGGCTCAGGCAGCAGAAGGTGAAGCGCCCGTGTCGTGTGTCTGCAGACCTCTCCCGGAGCGCCTCCCCACCCTCGCTGCTGGACCAGCTGCAGACAGGCTGTGACGGGGCCCCGGGCAGCAGCCTCAACATGGAGTGCCGCGTGTGCGGGGACAAGGCGTCGGGCTTCCACTACGGCGTCCATGCGTGCGAGGGCTGCAAGGTAGGCGCAGTGGGAGTGCTGGCTAGCCGGCAGGGCTGTGGCCACATGGTGAGTTAACTTGCCAAAAAGGCTTTCCCTGCCAGGGGTGGGTCCCTGATAATACCCACGGCGGAATTCCTGCCTGGGCAGCCGCCAGGGCCTTGGGCTCATTCCAAGCCTCTGTCTGGGCCTGCTGGAGAGGAGGGTTCCCTGTCAGGGCTGCCCTGCCAGGCACCTCAGCCGCTGACCTGGGCTCCCTGGCCTCTTGCGCCCCCTGGGGACCGGGCTGGGAAAGACAAAGGGGCGGGCCTTAGGCTGGGGCTTCTTCCTGAGGTCAGGTTCCTGCACCTCTAAGCCTGAAGGGGGCTCTTTGAGGGGAGGAAAAAGAAATGTTACATTTCTTCTGGGTTCTTCCTCCTCACCGCACACCCATCACATCTTCACATATTATTTTATTAAACCACTACCTAGAAAATACACAGAACCAGATACATTCATGAATAAATCAGGTTAGTCATGATACAGTTTTGTTACCAAATTAACAAAGAAGCATGTTTAATATGCATAATATGGCATATTATTTTAATTATTTCAAGAGTTTTAGAATTGTTTACCTTCTCCCACTTCCAACAAAATTCCCCTCCTGTTTCCAGAGTTCAGGAGTTTCTACATCTTCATGCGCACTTGGGCCCCAGTCCACCCGGAGGGCCCAGGGTTCCCCCCAGCTCTCTCCCTCCCGTGGCCTTTCCTCCCTCTACATCCTGCAGGGCTTCTTCCGGCGGACGATCCGCATGAAGCTGGAATACGAGAAGTGTGAGCGGAGCTGCAAGATCCAGAAGAAGAACCGCAACAAGTGCCAGTACTGCCGCTTCCAGAAGTGCCTGGCACTGGGCATGTCGCACAACGGTGAGCGCCCGCCCCCCGTGCGCAAGCACGGCCGCCAGCCCCACACCCGAGGCCAGTCTCAGGGAGCAGAAAGGGGCGCCTCCGTGTGCCTGGCACGCCATGGGCCCTGCTGTGTCCGCTGCTGACCTGGCTCATCTGGACCTGAGTCTCAGCCAGCACAGCCTAGCCCATGGTGCCAGGCCGGGCTGCCCCACCTCTATACCTGAGGCTCACCCTGTCTGGCCCAGACAGAGCAGGAACTGACCCAGCTCCCAGGACCTCAAGCCTGGCACAGCACGGAAAGGCCCTGCGGCGGCCCGGGACCTCTCTGCCCTTCCTGGTTATTGAGGGCAGGCGGGAGCCAGTAAGTGGCCACGCATGCCAGCTGCCAGGAGCAGGCAGGTGTTTCCTGGAGGCCAGCCCCCCTGGGAGACAGGCTGCCCTGCCCTGGGAGACAGGCTCCTGGCAGCTGGCACATCTCGTCTTCAGACCCCATAGAGTAGGATTTTGCAAAGCCCACCTGCCCCCTCTACCCTCTGGGTCACACCCCCAGAGACGGAGACTCAGATACTGCCCCCCTCCTGTTAAATGCCCCCCAATCCCATCACCCATGGATGATGCATGACTGCCTTGCATCTTTGAGGGGGGCAGTATCTGAGTCTCCGTCTGCTGATTTTTCTTAGGTGATGGGATTGGGGGTCTGTGGTTTGATCCCTCCCCTCTGTATCTGCCTGGGCCCCATTACTTGGCTGAAGTGAGGGGACTCCCCAAGAGATCTCAGGGCTGACTTATTCTTCTCGCTTTTTCTCCGAGAGAAGCCAGATTTTTTCCGGTTCCATTACTAAGGATGACAATGAAGTGCTTACAGGGAGTTATCTAATTGCTCTGACAGTGAGCTTTAAGTATCAGCCCCGCTTCTCTGATTAGAAAGGAGACGGAGTGGCCTGTCTGAAGTCGCGAGGCGAGTAAGCTGCGGAGCTGGGGCTCGGGCACAGGCCGCTGCCCAGGCTGTTTCCACCTGCCACTCCGCACCCCTCTTGGCCGCGCGGCGAGGCGCTCCACGAGTTAGGGCCTTTGTGTGTGGGAACTGAACAGGACAGATAGACAGACCCCTGCCCCTGGAGCTTACATTCTGGAGGGTGCCCCAACATTCCAGCTGGCTGCCTCTAGAACTTCTCAGGCCTTTGGCCCGTGCAGGGATGAGGAGGTTAGGGGTGCTGGCCCTGCATGGACTCCTCGATGACTCCTGCCCCCACCCCTGCTCCCCATGCAGCCATCCGCTTTGGCCGGATGCCAGAGGCCGAGAAGAGGAAGCTGGTGGCAGGGCTGACGGCGAGTGAAGGGAGTCAGCACAACCCACAGGTGGCCGACCTGAAGGCCTTCTCCAAGCACATCTACAACGCCTACCTGAAGAACTTCAACATGACCAAGAAGAAGGCCCGCGGCATCCTCACCGGCAAGACCAGCCACACAGCGGTGAGTCACTGCTCGCGTGGCGGCGTCCCTGGCTCGGGGCCCCTGCCGCCCTCCAGACTCCTGGGAGAACTGGACCTCCTCCCTCCCCTAACTTCATGGTATAGGCAGGGAGTCTGGGGAGCACACGTGGGGTCCCCGAGGCCTGGCCTCTAATGGGGCCTGGTTTTCAGCCCTTTGTGATCCACGACATCGAGACGCTGTGGCAGGCAGAGAAGGGCCTGGTGTGGAAGCAGCTGGTGAACGGCTTGCCGCCCTACAAGGAGATCAGCGTGCACGTCTTCTACCGCTGCCAGTGCACCACGGTGGAGACCGTGCGCGAGCTCACCGAGTTCGCCAAGAGCATCCCCAGCTTCGGCAACCTCTTCCTCAACGACCAGGTGACCCTTCTCAAGTACGGAGTGCACGAAGCCATCTTCGCCATGCTGGCCTCCATTGTCAACAAGGACGGGCTACTGGTGGCCAACGGCACGGGGTTTGTCACCCGGGAGTTCCTGCGCAGCCTCCGCAAGCCCTTCAGTGATATCATCGAGCCCAAGTTCGAGTTTGCTGTCAAGTTCAACGCCCTGGAACTCGACGACAGTGACCTGGCTCTCTTCATCGCAGCCATCATTCTGTGCGGAGGTAAGCGAGGTCGGACTCCGTGGGGGAGTGTGCGTGTGGTGATGGCAGTGGGACGTGTGAGGCACCGCTGTACGGCAGGACCCGCTCTGTCTAGGTAGATGGAGCTGAGAGAGAAAAAGACCAAGGGGACGCATACCAACACGCTGATGGGGCTGCTTCTGGTGGTGAAGAAGTCTGTTTTACTGGTACTTTCCAATTCCAGCACAGTAATTGCAATAATTACGGTGCTGACCCTGGCTTACTTCATACCAGGCTCTGTTCTGGTTCCCTTTCCCAGATTATAACTCATTTGGTCCTCACAGCCACCTGTGCACAGGTGCTTCCGTTCTCCCCAGTTCGCAGGTGAGGAAACGGCGCCCAGGCCTCACCGCTCGCCTGGGAGAGCCGGGATGTGAGTCCAGGCCGAGGGGCCTGTCACCACCAGGAGGCCTGCTGCGCCCTGAGCCAGGTCCCCGTGCTGGGCGGGTAGCAGTGCTCCGCTGCCACCTGAGACCCGTGCGTGCCTGCTCCCTCCCACCCCTGGGCCCTGTGTCCCCACAGACCGGCCAGGCCTCATGAACGTGGCCCAGGTGGAGGCCATCCAGGACACCATCCTGCGTGCCCTCGAGTTCCACCTGCACGCCAACCACCCCGACGCCCAGTACCTCTTCCCCAAGCTGCTGCAGAAGATGGCTGACCTGCGGCAGCTGGTCACCGAGCATGCCCAGATGATGCAGCGGATCAAGAAGACCGAGACGGAGACCTCACTGCACCCCCTGCTCCAGGAGATCTACAAGGACATGTACTGAGGTGCACACCCAGGGCCTCCCAGCAGGCCTCGGGGCCGAGAACCAGGGGCAGGGACAGCGCTGGACAGGGGCCACATGGGACTTCCCCGTTGGCCACGGGCGCACTCAGCATGGCGCCTGATCACACACTCCTGCCATCAGACCCATGCCTCACTCCCCATGGTCCCTTCCTCCCTCTCCTTCTCAGTTCCTCTTTCTTCTCTTTGTTCTTCTCTTCCTTCCTCCCTGGCCCTCCCTCTCCCCCATCCCCATGTCTGGCCCTCTCTGTCTTCCTGTGAGACAGTTTGTATTATCTCACCAGCAGCACAAGACAGGACTTCTGCTTTTGCCCCTGCCCCAGCGCAGGGGGTGGGCCTGCCCTGTGCACCAGCCGCCGCAGGGGCGGAGGCCTCACTGCCCCGTCCTCGCAGCAAGGCTGGAGCTGCCCAAAGAAACACTAAGCTCTGGGCCCGGCTTCCTGGGGAAGCCGAGCGGGACCTGGGCCGACTGCAGCCGTGGCCTTGGTCGCTGGGTCCCTGCCCTGCAGGCCAGGATGCCTTCCCAAGATTGTCACGCACCCCCACCCTGAGGCTGGCACCCCTGACCTAGCCAACCCCACTTCAGCCACGTACCCCAGCCCCACTCACACCAACATCCTTTTTGGTCTTTTCACTGGTCTCCCAGGCCAGTGTTGCTGATGGCCCCCTGCGCTGGCCGCTGGGGGACCTCCCCCCAGCCTGGAAGGAGGTGGGTTCCCTGCAGGTGGGGGCCCCACACCCCCATGAAGAGGAGTGAGCCTCCAGGCAGGTGCAGGTTGGCGGGGAAGCAGTGAGCAGGCCTCAGGGTTGCGCTCCACCAGCACCCACCCTCCCCCGCAGCCTGCAGCAGCCTCGCCACCTGTGTTCGGTCGACATCACAGCCCTTGCCTCTCCCCAGGGCCAGGACTGGCCTCACCCCGATGACATCCTGTCTCCAGCTGGGGGCACTGGCTCTGGCTCGAGCTCACTGCAACTCATGCCACACACTCCTGGGGCTGCCACTCCGTTGCACACCACAAGCACTGATTCACTTTATCTGCAGGTTCCACACACCCCCTTCTCGAGGCGGATGCATGCCCAGAGGGGCCTGCAGGTGGACGGGCAGGGCTGGGCCACATCCTTGGTCAGCAGGGGCGTCCTGCTGTGTCAGCCCAGCACCTGCTCACGGGAAGGTGCCAGGGATAAACTGGTCCTGCTGATTGAGACATCCATCTGTCCCCACAGCTCTGCTACCCTCCCTTCCCCGTCTTCAGCCCAGCTGGTCTCCTGGAACGCCCTGCACAGCCCCTGGTGACCGGGTCCTCGCCAGGCCACCCCACTCCCCAGCCCCTGCCCCTCCCCTCCGCAGGGGCACTCAGCGCCCACCTGCTGCAGAGGAGGAGGCCAGAGCCCGAGGCTGCTGCCAGGGAGGAGGCTGGAAGGGTCTCTGAGAACCTGGTGCAGAGCCCAGGCTTCCTGGTCCTGTCTGCTCCTTCGGGAGGGGCCTTGCTGTCCGGCTGCAGCTCTGGGAGGAAATGCCCTGGAGAGAGGACACGGCCGGTGCCCGTCCTGCCAGCGCTGTGCCTTCCATGCCCAGGACCACTCCCTACTGGCTTCCCTCTCCCATCCTACCCTCGCTGACCGGGGTTTGGCCGAGGGGCTCCCTTGGGCCAGCACTGTGAGGGAGAGGCGCTGTGCCCGCCCCCACTCCCAGCTCTAGTGCTGAGAAGACAGCTCTTCTCCGTGTCTGAACAATCTCCAAAATGGAAATGTATATTTTTGCTAGGAGCCCCAGTTTCCTGTGTTTTTAATATAAATAGTGTACACAGACTGATGGAACTTTAAATAAATGGGAATTAAGTATTTAAGAGTTGACTTGGGCTGACTCAGTTCTCTCTGTGTTTTCCCTGGGGGCTGATCTGCTCCCCCTCCTCCGTATCTGGTGCACAGAGAGGAAGGAAACAGTTGGCAAATGAGACTTTGGGGTGCTGGCAGGTCCTGGCTTGTGGGAGCTCCCTCTCACCCCCTCTGCTCACCACTCGTCAGGCAGCTAGGGTTATGAGGGACTGAGAAGGTGCCATCCCTGCCCTGCAGGGACTTTGGGGTGTGGGGGGGGGGCGGGGAGACACATCTGGAACTTCACTGCTCCTGCCGGAAGTGCCGTCCATGTGGCGGGGAGGGACAGTCTCCCTTCTTCCTGTCTCCCAGCCTGTTGACCAGGCCCTGGTCAGCCGAGGGGAGGATGGGGGAGGGAAAAGCAGCTGTAACGGAAGCTAGGAGTGTGGTTTGCAGGACCCCAGTCCCTGTAGCTTAGAGGAGCAGGGGAAGAGCCAGAGCCAGCGGCTAATGAGCATCAAGTACACACACGGCCGGAGGGGAGCGGTCCCAGCCAGCCCACAGGTTAAGGTGGTGGTCATCTCACACTCGCCTCCCTGTGTCCTCGGCTGGCCAGCTGGCCAGAGCCATCTGACTCATCTCCGCTGGGAGTGACAGGCAGGGATAGGAGGGAGGAGGAAGGCTTGGAAGGGGCGTCCCTGAAATTGAGCGCCTGGTTCACGATGTAGTCTTCTAGTTTTCTCACCTCCCTCTCCTTTCCTACACCATCGGGGGGCGGGGGGGGGAGAAAATCGTTGAGGACTGTGGCTCAGTTGCGAAAGGCCATTCCTCTTCCCAATGCTACGAGGTAAGAGCACAGGACACCAATCACCTACCCTTAGCGCACCCAGAGGTGCAGCTCAGTCTCAGACCCAGTGTTCTGTTCCGGCTGCGGGTGCTGCCAAGGGCGAGCCCCGTCACTATCACTAGGGATGTTCTTTATTAAGCTTCTGTTTTGTGCCAGGCGTTGTGCATTTATCACCTCATCCTCACCACACCCTCTTAGGCAAATAGGACTTCTGCTGTTTCACAGGTGAGGAAGCGCGATGAGAGTAGGGAGTGTGCCTGGCTCACTCAGCCAGCAGCGCAGCCCCATCCAGGGCCTTAGGCTCTCTGCTTTTACCCATGGGGCCGCCCCTCCAGGGCCTTAGGCTCTCTGCTTTTACCCATGGGGCCGCCCCTCCAGGGCCTTAGGCTCTCTGCTTTTACCCATGGGGCCGCCCCATCCAGGGCCTTAGGCTCTCTGCTTTTACCCTTCAGGGCCGCCCCATCCAGGGCCTTAGGCTCTCTGCTTTTACCTATGGGGCCGCCCCATCCAGGGCCTTAGGCTCTCTGCTTTTACCCTTCAGGGCCGCCCCATCCAGGGCCTTAGGCTCTCTGCTTTTACCCATGGGGCCGCCCCATCCAGGGCCTTAGGCTCTCTGCTTTTACCCTTCAGGGCCGCCCCATCCAGGGCCTTAGGCTCTCTGCTTTTACCTATGGGGCCGCCCCTCCAGGGCCTTAGGCTCTCTGCTTTTACCCATGGGGCCGCCCCTCCAGGGCCTTAGGCTCTCTGCTTTTTACCCATGAACAAAACCTTGGGGATCATAGTTGGTCGTCTGTAAAAGATTCTGGATATGGGTGAAGCAAAAGAGACTTTTAACATCTGCTTTAACTCTTCTCTTTTTTTAATATATTTTATTGACTTTTTACAGAGAGGAAGAGAGAGGGATAGAGAGTTAGAAACATCGATGAAAGAGAAACATCGATCAGCTGCCTCCTGCACACCCCCTACTGGGGATGTGCCCACAACCAAGGTTCATTTCCTTGACCGGAATCGAACCTGGGACCCTTCAGTCCGCAGGCCAACACTCGATCCACTGAGCCAAACTGGTTAGGGCTTTAATATATCTTTATTGATTTCAGAGAGGAAGGGAAAGGGAGAGAGAGACAGAAACATCCATGATGAGAGAGAATCATTGATTGCCTGCTTCCTGCATGCCCCACGCTGGGGACTAAACCCACAGACCTGGCATGTGCCCTGATGGGGAATCGAACCATGACCTCTTGGTTCATAGGTCAACGCTCAACCACTGAACCATGTCAGCTGGGCACCTGGTCTATTTTTATTGATGCTCAGGACAAATGAATCCAATATTTAGACTAAAAAAGAAGAAAAGAGAATTAGAAGGTACTATTGTTACAATAATTTTATAAAATTCTCTGAAATAAAAATTAAAGAACAAGAGGAAGGAAGAAAGGAAGGGGAGTGGAGGAGAGAAAAGAAAGGGGGCTCCAGGCTGACAATATCCTTGGGGGGGGGGGGCGCTCTAAGAAGCAGATGCAGCCTGGCCTGGGGCTCAGTTGGTCGGAGCGTCATCGCGTACACCGCAGAGTGGTGGGTTCAATTTCCAGTCAGGGTACGTAGCCAAGTTTTGGATTTGATCCCCGGTTGGGGCATCCAATTGATGTTTTTTCTCTCTCACATCCATGTTTCTCTCTCTCCCTCCCTCCCTCCCTCTCTTCACCCCCCACCCCCAAAAAAAGTAAAAAATCAATAAAAACATATCTTCAGATGAGGATTTTAAAAAACAGATCAGCCATGGCTGGTGGTTTCAGTGGTTAGGGCGTTGTCCTGCACACCTAAGGGTCACAGGTTCGATTCCCAGTGAAGGGCACATATCTGGGTTGCAGGTTTGATCCCCGGCCCTGGTGGGGGTAAGTGCAGGAGGCAACCAGTAGATGTGTCTCTTCAGATCCATGTTTCTCTTTCTCTCTCTCTCTCTCTCTCTCTCTCTCTCCCCACCCCCTTCCTCCCTTCCACTCTCTCTAAAAGTCAGTGTGTGTAGCCCTAGCTGGTTTGGCTCAAGTGGATAGAGCGTCGGCCTGCAGACTGAAGGACCCCGGATTTGATTTCAGTCAAGGGTACATGCCCAGGTTGCGGGCTCCATCCCCAGTAGGGGGTATGTAGGAGGCAGCCAAGCAATGATTCTCTTTCATCATTGATGTTTCTATCTCTCCCTCTTCCTTCCTCTCTGAAATCAATAAAAAGTGAATAAAATTTAAAAAAAAAACACAGATTAGAACAGCCAAAGAGATCATTTTTGCACATCAAGAAAGACCAGAGCAATTACCCAGAAAATAGTCCAGGAAAACCAAGATGGAAAATGTGGAATGGAAGAATAGCAATACAAATTTTCATAGTGCAGAAAGGGAGCAGAAGCTGGCACCAGCAACTTTAAAAACACTTAAGCAAAATCTAGTAAGTTAAAATGTGCCTGCGATGCTGTGGGCATCCCCCGGTCCCAGCCCTCAGGACCCAGGCACTAATCCCGTGGCTGCTGGGAGCATCGGCTGCTGCGCTACAGCTGAGTTCCTCTCAGGAAACTGCTCTTACTGAAGGGAGCTGCCTTGCCCAGGATATGCCCCCTTCCGGGGCAGCCTGTAGCCAGCATGGGGGCATGAGGCCAAGCCTCCTTACCGCAATTTGGAACAACTTGAAGGACCACCCAGCCCCAGAGCTGAAGTGTCTGTTGGAACTACATTGCAGTTCAGCTTCTCTCACTACCCAGTCCTGCTGCCTTTGATTCCTTCCAGGTGCTGTTCCAAAGAGCACTCCCCAGCGAGTGTCCTGCAGGTGAGCCTCCAAATCTACCAGTATTGCCTGGAGAAACCAGCCCAAGACAATACCCTAGAGCAGTGGTTCTCAACCTTTCTAATGCCGAGACCCTTTAATACAGTTCCTCGCGTTGTCGCGACCCACAGGTTGAGAACCGCTAGCAGGGTCGCCTAAGACCATGGGAAAACACAGATATTTACATTATGATTCATAACAGTAGCAAAATTAGTTATGAAGTAGCAACGAAAATAATTTTATGGTTGGGAGTCACCACAACATGAGGAACTGTATTAAAGGGTCGCGGCATTAGAAAGGTTGAGAACCACTGCTCTAGTAGAGTGAAACCCACCAAATTGTGTTCATCGAAGCAATAGCAAAAACTTGGGAACAACCAAAATGTTCATCAACAAGACAATGGATAAACTTGATATATTATACAATACTAGTGGCCCAGTGCACAAAATTGGTTCACATTAAAGGGATTAATTAGAGGAAATATTCTAATATTACTATTTGCCCTTTCTCTTTATAATCGAAGTGTCAGAGATGAAAGAAAATTAGTAAAATGTATATGAAAATCTTCCTCCTGTCAGAGTCAGGGGCACACCACAGGACCCAGAGTCAAGTCCCCGCCCACCCACATGCGCCTCAAAATTGTGCCAGACCCAGACCCGGCCACCCACCCCCCATTGGGCTAGATCCCGACCCCGCCGGTCCCACCTTTGTCAAGCCCTGCCAGGCAGGGGGCACAGCCTGAGGTCCCCCGGCCTAGCAATGGGGTGGAGGATCGCACCTTGAAGTCCCCCATCAAGCCCCGCTGGGCAGGGGGTGCAGCTTGAGGTCCCCTGTCAAGCCCCACAGGGATGGGGGGGTACACAGCCTCAGGTCCCTGCTGATTGTTCGTTAAGGCTCGTTACCGGAACTCAGCCTCCTCTGTGGGTGCAGCCATCTTGTGTTATGGAACCACCCCCCCTCCCCCTGCCTCCGCTGTGGGCACTGCCATCTTTGTGGCAGAGTGATGATCAATTTGCATATTCCCTCTTTATTATATAGGATTAAAAAAAACAAAAACAAAATACATGGAGAAAAATTATATAATCTTAAAGTGGATAGAGCTTTCAAAAGTCTGCTATATCCCTGACTGGTTTGGCTCAGTGGATAGAGCGTCAGCCTGCGGACTGAAGGGTCCCAGGTTCGATTCCGGTCAAGGGCATGTACCTTGGTTGCAGGCACATCCCCAGTAGGGGGTGTGCAGGAGGCAACTGATCGATGTTTCTCTCTCATCAATGTTTTTAACCTAACTCTCTATCCCTCTCCCTTTTTCTCTGTAAAAAAATCAATAAAATATATTTTTAAAAAACAAATGTCTACTCTAGCCCGGCAGGAGTGGTTCGGTGATTGAGCATCGACCTATGAACAAGGAGGTCGAGGAGGTCACGATTCAATTCCCCATTAGGGCACATGCCTGGATTGCGGGCTTGATCCCCAGTGGGAGGTGTGCAGGAGGCAGCCCATCAATGATTCTTTCTCACCATTGATATTTCTATCTCTCCCTCTTCCTTCCTCTCTGAAATCAATAAAGATATATTGATTCGTGCACTGGTGGGGGGCATGGCCTGTGGGGATCAGCCCGCTGTGGGAGTGCCACTCATCCTGGTCAGCTGAGCAGCTGCTCCCACAGTGGGAGCACACTGACCACCAGGGGGCAGCTCCTGTGTTGAGCATCTACCCCCTGGTGGTCAGTGCACATCATAGCTACTGGTCAACAGGTTGTTCTGGTCATTTTGCCATTTGGTCACTGGGCTTTTATATAGAGAGATATTTTAAAGCCTATTGTATACTCAAAAGTTTCTAAATTCTGTGCAGTATCCATGCAACTTAAGAGTCTATAAAATTTTTTAAATGAAAAGTTTAGCCCTAGCCGGCTTGGCTCAATGGATAGAGCGTCGGCCTGTGGACTCAAGGGTCCTGGGTTTGAGTCTGTCAAGGGCATATGCCCTGGTTGTGGGCTCAATCCCCAGTAGGGGGCATGCAAGAGGCAGCCAATCAATGATTCTCTCTCATCATTGATGTTTCTAGCTCTCCCTCTCCCTTCCTTTCTGAAATCAATAAAAATATATTTTTAAAAATAAAAATGAAAATTTTACCATATGCACATTTTTTAAATTTCTTCCTGACGAAAAAAATAAAGAAGAAATTTAAATCAACCATGTAAAAAATTGTCACATAATCAGAGGGTTAATTTCCCTAATATATAAATCAATGAGCAAGAGGTTAATAATCTGATAGAAAAATAGCAAAGGATATGAACAGAAAAATAAATACTTAAATATATGAAAAGATGTTTAACCTTACTCATAGTAAGAGAAATAGACAATATACTAAAACAACCTCAAGACATTTTGGGGACCTCAGAAACTTAAAAATTTTACCCAAACCCTTACAGGCAAAGCCAAATAGCAACTATATGACTTGGCTTCTATGCCCTAAGGGGCTGACTAAAACGATCTAAATATTCCTTGTAAATAAAATTATAACAAAATAAATCTTAAAAAGCCTATATAACCAATTACTATTCTACCGTATTTTCCAGCATATAAGACGACTTTTTAACCCAGGAAAATCTTCTATATTCCCAGTGGTCTTATACGCCGGAAAATACGGTATATTTATACAGATAACTAAGTCATTAAAATCTAATACAATCTCTTTAATAAAAATAAAAGTAATTTTTAAAAATTCTATTCCAAAAAAAATCACAATACCCAATTATAAATATTAAACTCCAATACAATTAACTGCCTTCAAAATTTTGTTTTAAGACTATTTCTATATTAACTATACAGACCTCAACACCTAATAACATCACCAGAAATATTCTACCTAGAAACAATCTATCAAATTATCAATACATTCTTTCCAGCAAAAGCCCTATATTTAAAAATCTTCTCAACTAGCTTATAATTCACTGTATTAATTAAACTTTATGTTCTTTCTGTTTTCATAGAATATATGTCTATAACCTTATTAAATACCTAATTACTTGTTTATCTTGAATTGAACCTGTTTCTTATAAGTCCCCACAGAAACCTCAACCTAAGACCTACTCTTATAAGTCCATTAAGGACCTCAAACTCATCTTCAAAAAAACAAAAACTTATTACAAATAAGTAATATAATAACTAAACATTAAATAATTGTCCTCCACTCCTTACAGTGTAGCCACCTTCCTGCCACAGCACTAGCCTCCAGGACTGTCCACTACAAACCCCTCTCCCCAGGTGACTCATGCAAACTCTCAGACTCAGTCAGGGACTCTCCTTAACAACATAAAATAACCATAAAAAAAGGACCTTCACCCATGTTCCCAGTTCCAAGTCCATTATTAAAATTGATATAGTTAAAGTTAGAAAAAATATTAAGGACTAAAAAAAGGGCCTTTCTTTTTCTTTGCTGAGGCCTTCCAAAATTTATGAAAAGCATCTGGTAATTAAATCCTAAAATTGTTAGCTCCTCTGATTCAAACAGCCCCTCTGTTCAAGCTGAGGGACAAGATAAGCTAGTCTCAAGGCTACATTCTTATATACATACATACATACATACATACATACATACATATCCCTCCTCCCTGCTGGTTTACAACTCAGGAATAATTAATAAAAAGTTCCCTTCTCCCCTCCTCTTCAAACAAGTCTCTTTTGAACTCTTCATAACTTCTGCTCTAAAAATATTTTACAGACTCCCTAGGACATCTGTGCGGACTATCTCCTAAAAAAACTAACAAAGAGCCCTGGCTGGTTTGGCTCAGTGGATAGGGCGTCAGCCTGCGGACTGAAGGGTCCTGGGTTCAATTCCAGTCAAGGGCACTTGCCTGGGTTTCGGGCTTGATCCCCACTAGGGGGGTGTGCAGGAGGCAGCCAGTCAATGATTCTCTCTCATCATTGATGTTTCTATCTCTCTCTCCCTCTCCCTTCCTCTCTGAAATCAATAAAAATATATACTTTAAATTTAAAAACTAACAAAGACAACCCCCGCCCTAATGTCTGCTCAATTTCACCTAGCAACAACAACAGCCCGAAAATGCCCCTTCCTTCCTTGTTCAAGGCTTGAAAAGGCGGGAGCAATTTTTTATTCCTTGCCTTTGTGTTGATTAGCAATGCACTGGCCCTTTCTCTCTACGTGTATCTCTTCTTTTAGTTGTGAATTCTTTCACAGCCCGTGTCACCAGCCCAAAAAAACCCTAACACTACGAGATACAGATTTTTACTTACCAAACTAACAAATCCTAAAACGCTCGATAACTGTGCTGCAAGGCTGTGCAGAAGCAGGCTCCCTCATGCTATTGGTGGGAGTACAAACTGGCATAGCCTCATAGACCTCACACTGGCAGCACCTATGAAAAAATTTTAAATATTTTTGATCCAGCAAAAGTTAAAGAAGTAACTAGATGTTCGAGACTATTGGTTTCCCAATCTAGTGTCTCAATTTGATAAACATAGGAAGTTGTTTAGATTCAATTTTAAAATCGCTAATTAATTATTTATTTACTTATTTTTTAATCCTCACCCAAGGATATTTTTCCATTGACTTTTAGAGAGAGTGGAAGAGAGAGGGAAAGACAGAGAGAAACATCAATGTGAGAGAAACACATCGATTGGTTGCCTCCTGCACTAGACCTGACCAGGGCCCGGGCCGGGGAGGAGCCTGCAACCCAGGTACGTGCCCCTGACCAGAATCGAACTGGAGACACTTCAGTCCGAAGGCTGATGCTCTGTCCTCTGAGCCAAATCGGTTGGGACTCTCCTTTAATATTTAAGTAAATTCCTCTTATTTGCTTTTTAAAAGTTTCCCAATTTACCACCCTTGTGGGACAGTGCAGCATGTTGGAGAGAGCGCAGACAAACACAGACCAGGCACAGTGACTTTGTAGGAAGAACATCTTGGGCCTGGAGGCAGGTCCCCAGAGCCTCTTGGGTCTGTCCAGGTCATGGCCAGTTGACACGCTCCCTGCGGTCCTCACCTGGCTCATACCATCTCTGGAGGCTCCAGAGGCTCCCAGCCCACCCTCTGACCTGTCCATCAACCTCAGCTCCACATGTGGGGTTCACACTGCCCTGAGTTGGGGGGAAGCTCCCCTCTGGCCTCCTCAGTTAGAAATTCCCCTCAGACACCAGCCCCAGGACTCAGCCTCCTAGCTCCCAGGTCCTTGGCCCCCACGAGCCCCTCCCGTCACCCTGCCTTCCTGGACCCTTAAAGTACTTAAACCAACCCCCAGTTTCTTGCAGGACTCACCGAGGGATCCCTGAAGGCCTTCATGCCCATCCCACGGACATCCCTGGTCCAGGGCCCTCTTGCCTCCACCCTTCAAGCCCTCTGGCCTGCTGGCATGGGCTCCTGCGAAGGGGTGGGCCTGGCCGCAGAGCCCCGCCTCCCACTGGCCCTGCCCAGAGAGGGAGGGATAAAGGGCACCAGAGAGCCCCGCCTGACTCGCACTAGGGGCTGCAGCTGGGATGGACCCTGCAGGGCTGGATGGCGGTGGCGGTGGCAGCAGCCATGGTGGAGAGGACAGACCCCACGCCCAGCGGCCATTCAGGTAGGAATCTGGGTCTCAGGGGAACACAAGAAGGTGGGGGAAAAGTCATTTGAGATTTGGCCTGGCCATTGGAAGCCCATTCTCTGAGAATTTGGGGGTGAATTTAGATGAAGAGGGGCTTCCTTGTCCTGTACCCCAACACTGGAAGGGTCTAGAGATCATCTCCCAGCCCCTCCGAGTCCAGAGGAGGAGCTGAGACCAGAGAGGGTAAAAGGCGTGCTAAGGGTGCACAGCTGCCGAGGCTAGCTCAGCGTTTGGCCATTTAGGGCAGGGATGGCCACTCGTCTGCTTTCTCTTCCACCCACAACGGCTTCTCTGCCCGGAACGCGCACAGCTCCCGCGGTGAGGTCTGGTTTCCTGGTCTCCTCTGCAGCCCAGCACTTAGCGCGGTGCCCGGTGCTCACAGTCATGGAACTTCAGATGGAACATTACACCACTGGAGTCATTCTTTCGGGCGCCCTAGCTCACTAGGCTTCCCGTTGGAGTCGAATACCTTAGCACAAATTCAATTTGCCAACAGCTGGAAGAGATCAGCTCCCCAGAGAGAACTGAAGTTTGGGTAAAGGAGGGATAACTGTACGTCTTAGGTCTCGGTGTGGAGTAGTTTTCCGGCTCCTTTTAGTGGGAGAAAGGCAGCCAGGTAGCGAGAGGGAGACAGAGACCAAGGAGGTGCTCACTGAAGGAGATGTTCCTTGTTCTGTCCTGAGCTTTGGGCACGGCCAGGGAGGTAGGCGCCTGGACTAAGTTTGGGCCCCCAAGTTTCAAAACCCTGGTCAGGGGGCTCCACCGCCTCCTTACTTCCCCATCCCACCCTCCTTAGTCCCTGCCCTTCTTCTACCCACTCCCACCCGCGACCCCGCTAACCCCCAGCCCCATCCCAACAGTCGGGTCCTGATTCCCCAGGCTCACTGTTCAGGGGTCCACTGCTCCAGCCCCCCAGTCACCAAGTCCCTCTGCTGTTTCCTCTGTCCCCACCCCTTGGCTTCAGAATTTAGCTTGAGAAACTCCCCAAATCCGGCAGCCCTCACCCCTGACAAGGCAATCGCAGTTAATTAGAGGGTTATTGGGCTAAGTGAGGACACTTGGGTTATAGTACCAGGTCTGTTACTTTTCATCTCTGAGCCTCAGATTTTGAAAACAAAAAAATGGCTCCGGACTTTCAATGCTTGCTTTGAGGATTAAATGAACTAATTTGACATTTCTTCAAACAAAATGTGTTTTATTGGTAATTTAAGTGTTTGTGGATAGAGGGCCTAAACAAACAACAAAAGCAAGCTGAAACAATGCTAGGTCAAATCAAACATGTTCCATTGCAGAACTTATTAGGGCCTTTCATGTGTTAATACACAATAAGCAGACTGGATCATGGCTCTAAGAAACCATGGAAGGAAGAGTTTCTCAGATCAATTTGATTACAGAGCCCTTAACTCCCTCTAACGGGCTGAGAGCCCCTCTGGCTGCTCTGGGAGAGCCTTGCCAGGTGGGAGGAGCTAGTAGGGTGGCCTCTCTAGGCTGTCCTGGAGGTCAGCCTTATTGGTGGTCTTTGGGCGAAAAGCAAAATTTTCCCAGCACACCTTCCCTCCCGGAGGCTGCCATTGGTGGACTGGGGACAGGAGGCCTGTGAGCCCTTCCTCTGAGAGATGAGGGGCCCCTCCTCTCATAGTCACCCACCCCTTCCATCTCACCCCTCAACCTGCCCATTTAAAAATAAAATGATTTTATTACACTTTTTAATTCCAAAATACTTGTATTATTTTTTAAATTTTATTTGTTGATTTTAGAGAGAGAGGAAATAAAACATCCATTTGTTGCCCTAGCCGGTTTGGCTCAGTAGATGGAGCGTCAGCCTGTGGACTGAAGGGTCCCAGGTTCGATTCCGGTCAAGGGCATGTACATTGGTTGCGGGCACATCCCCAGTAGGGGGTGTTCAGGAGGCAGCTGATCGATGTTTCTCTCTCATCGATGTTTCTAACTCTCTATCCCTCTCTCTTCCTCTCTGTAAAAAATCAATAAAATATATTTTTTAAAAAACAAAAAAAAACCATCCATTTGTTGTTCCACTAACTTATGCAACCATTCGTTAATTCTTGTATGTGCCCTGACCAGGGCTCAAACCCTCAACCTTGGCCTATCAGGACGCTGTAACCAACTGAGCTCCCCGACCAGGGCCAAAAGGTCTTTTCAAGGTGTTTTTAAGAGAAGTTACATCACTAAATCAAATGCTCTCGCCATTTCTGAATCTTTCTTCCCCAAGACTGGCCCTTCAGGCAGGATTTCTTTTTCTTCTTATTTTTATTGATTTCAGAGAGGAAGGGAGAGAGAGAAACATCAATGATGCGAGAGAATCATGGATCGGCCACCTCCTGCACGACCCCCACTGAGGATCGAACCCACAACCCAGGGATATGCCCCTGACTGGGAATGAACCTGGGACCCTTCAGTCCGCAGGTCGATGCTCTACCCACTGAGCCAAACCAGCTAGGACCAGGCAGGATTTTGAGGGATGTGTTTAGAGCAGTCAGCCCACAAAAACGGGTCTTCCTGCGGGCGTCTGCTTTCCCAGAGCTGGCAATGAGAATGGCTGCAGGGCACCACAGGTGGGCAGGCGGTCGCCGCGTAGAATCTGCTCCCAGGTATTTCAGGCTGCTCGTGTGCGGCCCTGCCAGTGAACTCGCTGTCTGGGCAGCGGGCCAGAAATGGCAGGTGAGCCAGTGGATTTGAATAAGTACATTATTCTTGTCATGTATCCAGTGGCATCTAAATACTAGAGCAATTTAACATACAGGGTCATCCATTTAAAAGTATATAAACAGGCTCTTACAGGTTTACATAATTCCTTTTTCTCCTTGAATACCTATTCTATTCTACTCCCCCATTAGAATTTTATCCTAATATAAATATTTTTACTCTCAGAAGTCTTTTACTGATCACAGTATTACATGTTCCTGCAAGAAAATATTTGTGAAACAAAAATTTAATTTCTTTCTAGATTTAGGTATAAGTAGTACTCAATTGATTAAAACAACTTAAATATATTATACACTTTAGCAGTTAATTACTAAATAATAAAAATATTTTTCTTTAGAAAAATTTCTTCTGCTATAGATGGAACTTTTGTTTTCCCCCAAAACTCATGTGTCCATGGGTATATATTACTTACTGCTAGAATAAGGCAGGGTTCAACATCAATTACAACTTGTGATTATTATAAATGGAAGCACTGAGGAATCTTGTTCACACAAGTGGATGGAAATGAAAGGCACTTTGTTATTAGCACTAAATGCCAAAAATTACAGTAGTCTATCATCAAAAATTACTATACCTCTGGCCCCATAAAAGCTTCCGTAAGCCCAGCCAGTGTGCTCAGTGGTTGAGCATCAACCCATGAACCAGGAGGTCACGATTCAGTTCCCTGTCTGGCACATGCCCACGTTTCGGGCTCGGTCCCCAGTGGGGAGTATGTGGGAGGCAGCTAATCCATGATTCTCATCATTGATGTTTCTATCTCTCTCTCCCTCTCCCTTCCTCTCTAGAATCAATAATATATATATATATATTAGAAAGCTTCCATAAAAACAACTACTGTTAATATATATATATACATAAAAGCCTAAGCAACCGTTACAACCAGACAACTGGGTGACTGGATGACCAGCCAGTAACTATGATGTGCACTGACCACCAGGAGGCAGATGCTTAACGCAGGAGCTGCCCCCTGGTGACCAATGTGCTCCCACAGCCAACCTCCTGCGGTCCCTCCCCCCAGCCAGCCAACCTCCTGTGGACGGCCAGCCCCAATTGGCCCCGATCAGGACCAGGCAAGACGGCCCCAATCAGCTGGGAGGGACCCCACCCATGCATGAATTCGTGCACCCAGCCTCTAGTTATGTAATAATCATGATTGTAATCATGACTATTACTGCTGGTCCCTCCTCCAAGGCCTTCCTGGCCACCTGTCTGAAACAGTTCTCCCCTCCTCCGTCACCCCCCTTCTTCCTCTCCCGACCCCACTGCCCACCAGCCATTTATTTCTGCTGGAGCCCTTTTGCACATCTGCCCTTGTCTGGGTTCTCTGTGCCCTGGCTGCTGGGCCTGCACTGGGGCAGGCAAATCAGGTAAGTGGTGCAGGGTTGAATCCCGTCTTTTTAAGGTTGAGTCCTGTATTTATTTAAAAGTTTGATCTTTTGTTCATTGTGAATTGTTTTTGCATTAATTTTGATCTTTTTAAAATTGCTCTAAAGTGTGATTTCCATTTATCACTGAGTTTTATGGGCGTCCCCTGAAGTTTGTGTCTGAGGCGAGGGCCTCGCTGGCCTCCCCAGTCCTGGCCCTGGTTTCTTGCTTCTCTGCTCCGTCACCTCAGCAGAGTTTCTAAGCAGGTTCCCTAGTCCAGGGGCTCCTGTTGTAGATAAAGGACATGTGACAACAGTCCAGCACCAACAAGAGGGTGCTTGTCGCCCTAGCCGGTTTGGGTTAGTGGATAGAGCATCGGCCTACAGACTGAAGGGTCCCGTGGGGTTCAATTCCGGTCAAGGGTATGTACCTGGGTTGCAGGCTCGATCCCTGGCCTTGGTCAGGGCTCTCTCACATTGATGTTTCTCTCTCTCTCTCTGTCCCCCTCCCTTCCACTTATAAATATTTCTCTGTTTTCCGCATCCAGCGTGGCTAGAGAGCGGTCCAGTTCCTGAGTAGGGGAGGCTGGGGATTGAGAAAATGAAAGAAAGAGACAGACACAGACATAGAAGGAAAAAGCTGGGGCCGGGTGGGACAGCTGTCCTCTGATGGAGAGACAGTGACCCAGAGCTGATGCAGCAAAATACCAGGAAGTTTTACTAAAGCCCAAGACAAAGGAGATTATGTGCATTCTTGTGGCTTCTTTGTAATCGTCACTTCTGGGTGGGCCTGGATAATCGTGTTTGTTCCTGGTGCTTGGCTGGATTTAGATAATAAAACCCACCCCCTGGCGCCTGAGTTGAAAGTCAGGCTGACAACACACCTGCCTCTGGCAAGGTATGTTTCCAGGCCATGGCTCTGCTGGGCACCACTGGATTCAGATGACAATCAGCTCAGGGGCCTTTCCCAGGCGCTCTCTATATCCACTTTCCCTAAAAATCAATGGAAGAACATCCTCGGGTGAGGATTAACAACAACAAAAAGAGGGTGCCTGTCACCCATCTTTCCATCCCTCCGCCGGCTTCTCTGTCAGGGCCTCACTCTCTGACCGCCTGGGGAATGGTGCGGGCCACTCTATGGCAGACCCTCTGCTTCGGCCAGCAGCCTGTGTTTTCTGGGGACTAGTATCTGACTTCTGTCCCGTCCCTGATGCCCTTGTCACTTCACCTGTGGGCTTACTCCCCTCCAGGCAAGGAACCACGTGACAAGAGCAGCCGTCCGCTCCACCTTGTACCTGCCCCAGGCTCAGGCCTGGGTACATAGTAGACCCTCAATAAACATTTGCCCAACTCAGCCTCCTCCTGCCCTTTTCCACCCCACACCCTGACCCTCGAAAGCCCCTGTAATAGTGATGATGATGATGATGATGGTGGTGGGGGTGATAACGATAACAGTGGATGATGAGAGCAGCTAATATTTATTGAAAGCTTGCTGTACGCCAGGTACTTCGCATGCATTTTCTTATTTGCATGCCTTGTCCACACTCACATTACCAAGAAATGCCAGGCAGAGCCAGCCATAAGACCTGTGGAAACCAGCACAGAATGAAAATCGGGGCCCCTTGTTCAAAAATTTAATAATTTCAAAAGGGCAACAGCAGAGCATTAAAGAGCATGACCGCCTGGGTCCGTGCCCCGAAGCCAGCTCTGGGACCAGCATCTGAACCCAGAATCTGACTCCAGGACCACAGCACCAGCGCTTGGAGGAAGTAATAGTAACCACTGTGGTTTACTAAGCACCTGCTGTGTGCATTGTGCAAAATCTTTAAAAACCTTCCCAACAACCCCGAGGCATTTTCACCCTCACATCTCAGGGTGGGCTACCCACCCAGCGTTCCCCAGTGGAGCTAGGATTTGAACACAGAACCAACTCCGGAGTCTGTGTCCTTCTCCCATCACACAGCCTCTCTATGACTGATATGACTGACTCTGATGATCTTTTAGGACCTTTACCCGAGGGGCCCGTCACTCGGGGTCCAGCTGCCACTTTGCTCAAGACAGAACGGCGTCCCAGGTCTGCAGATACTTCCAGCGAGGATTCTGCTTCCACGGAGATCGGTGCAGGTGAGCACCGCTTCTCGTCCAACGGGAGTGGGGTGGGGACACAGGAGGACTGGTCCCTTCATGGGCCATGCTTCTCCCCAGACCTCTTCTCCCCTCTCAGCCCCATGCTCCAGGCCAAGCTAGCTCCGGGCCTGGAGAGGCTATCCTGTCTCCTCCCCGTTCTCCTCCCCACACAGCTATCGGCACCCGCAGCCCCTGGGTCACGTGCAGTGGGGCCGCCGCCATTCGGAGCCGCTTGCCACCCAGCCAGGACCCCTGCTGGGGCTGACCCGCAGGGGCTCTGAGCCCACCTACTTGCCCTCAGTGGCTGTGGGTTGGAGCGGGGCTGAGGCTGAGGCCGAGGCTGTCTGGGACACGGAGCCTGGCCTCGAGGGGCTGGCCAGCCAGAATGAGGACCTTGGTGTCAGTTCCTGGACGTTCCTGTTGACATCATGTGAGTCATCAGGGGCACTGCAGTGGGCGCAAGTAGGATCTGGGATGGGGTTCCTGCTCTGTCTCAGAGCCAGGCTTATACTTCCTTCCATCCCTCTCCCTCCTCAAGATTCCCAGCCAGGGGGATCCTCTCCACCCCCCACCCCTCCCCCTGCCATTGCTCTCTGTGTTCTAGAAGCAGAATACCTTGGTGGCTGTGGAGTCAAACCACAGTCTCAAATGTCAGCTTCACTACTTAATAGCTGTGTGATCGTGGACAAGTCACTTAACCTCACTGGGCTTTCATTGCCTCGTCTACAAAAGGGCACTGATAATAGTACCTACTGCATCAGGTGGTGTCAGAGTGTGATAATTCATATGTGTGATGTGCTTAGCATACCTGGCATAGAGGAAACATTAAATGTTAGTGGTTATTTTATGAACTATAGTATTGCTATAATCAGCCCTGTCTACCAGAAACATATCACACACATACTTTTTTTGGTTACAGCCTTATTGAGATATAATTCACAAACCAAAACTTTAACAATTTAAAGCATATAATTCAATGTAATATAGTATATTCAGAGCTGTACAAACATTACCACTATTTAATTTTAGAAGTTTTCATCACTCCAAAAAGAAACCCATTAGCAATCACTCTCCATCCACCACTAGCAACCACTAATCTACTGTCTGTCTTTGTGGACTTGCCTATTCTGGACATTTCATATAAATAGAATTATATAATATGTGGCCTTGGGGGTCTGTCTTCTTTTAGTCAGCATAATATTTTCTTTTTAAAAATATATAGATATAGATATAGATATAGATATAGATATAGATATAGATATAGATATATATGTAATTTCAGAGAGAGGAAAGGAGAGGGAGAGAGAAATAGAAACATCAATGATGAGAGATAATCATTGATCGGCTGCCTCCTGCATGCCCCACACTGGGGATTGAGCCTGCAACCCAGGCACGTGCCTTGACCAGGAATCAAACCATGACCTCTGGGTTCATAGGTTGATGCTCAAAATAATACTGCCTGGGTTCAGCATATTATTTTCTAGCTTCATGTACCATGGAACAGTACTTCATACTTTTTTGAGGCCAATTAATGTCCTGCTATATAGACATGCTGCTTCTGTTTTATTCATTCATCAATTGGTGGGCATTTGGGTTGTTTTTGCTTTTTGTCTATTATAAATAACTAGTGGCCTGGTGCACGAAATTTGTGCACGGAGGGGGGAGTGTGTCCCTCAGCCCAGCCTGCACCCTCTCCAATCTGGGACCCCTCAAGGGATGTCTGACTGCCCGTTTAGGCCCGATCCCGGATCGGGCCTAAACGGGCAGTTGGACATCCCTCTCACAATCCAGGACTGCTGGCTCCCAACTGATCACCTGCCTGCCTTCCTGATTGTCCCTAACCACTTCTGCCTGCCAGCCTGATCACCCCCTAACCACTCCGCTGCCAGCCTGATTGATGCCTAACTGCTCCCCAGCCAGCCTGTTTGCCCCCAACTTCCCTCCTCTGCCAGCCTGGTCACCCCTAACTGCCCTCCCCTGCAGGGTTGATCGCCTCCAACTGCCCTCCCTTGCAGGCCTGGTGCCTCCCAACTGCCCTCCCCTGCTGGCCATCTTGTGGTGGCCATCTTGTGTCCACATGGGGGCAGGATCTTTGACCACATGGGGGCAGCTATATTGTGTGTTGCAGTAATGGTCAATCTGCATATTACTCTTTTATTAGATAGGATAGAGGCCTGGTGCATGGGTGGGGGCTGACTGGTTTGCCCTAAAGGGTGGGGGTTCCCTTGGGGCGTGGGGAGGCCTGAGCGAGGGGCCTGTGCTGGTTTGCAGGCCAGCCACGCCCCCTGGCGACCCAAGAGGAGGCCCTGGTATCTGGAATTTATTTACCTTCTACAATTGAAACTTTGTGACCTGGAGCAAAGCCAAGCCTGCTGCTCGCTCCGCGGCCAGCAGTGATTTCTGATGGAGTTAATTCACCTTCTATAATTGAAACTTTGTAGCCTTGAGTGGAGGCTTAGGCCGGCAACAGGATGGCTTCTTTTGTTGCCATGGAAACCCAAGCCTCCCTCCCGCTCTCAGTGGTTGTAGCCATCTTGGTTGGGTTTATTTGCATATTTGCTCCTGATTGGCTGGTGGGCGTGGCTTGGTTGGTGGGCGTGGCTTAGGCATAGCAAAAGTGCGGTCAATTTGCATATTACTCTATTATTAGGTAGGATATTGTTAATGAGCATTCCTGTACAAAGTTTTGTGTGGACATATATTTTTATTTCTCTTGGGTAGAGAAATTTTACCATACAATCCAGTAATTACACCTAGAAGTAGAATTACTGGATGGTATGGTAACATGTTTAATATTTTGAGGACCTGCCAAATTGTTTTCCAAAGTTCATATATTTTACAATTCACATATGTAATTTAAAACTTTCTAGTAGCCACGCTAAAGAAAAATAAAAAACAACAGGTAAATTTAGTTTTAATAATGTTTCATTTTACCTAATATATCAAGAGGTATAGCTATACTAATAAAAGGATAATATGTTAATTAGACCAGATGTCCTTCTGGACAAAGCCATGGTGGCAGGGCCAAGGCAGAGACAGTTATGGGGGATCAGGCCAGCAGGCACACATGTGGTTAGGAGCCAGTGGTCCCAGATTGCGAGAGGGATATCTGACTGCCAGTTTAGGATGACATCCCCTGAGGGGTCTCAGATTAGAGAGGGTGCAGGCCGGGCTGAGGGACACCCCACCCCCCACCATGCACGAATTTCATGCACCGGGCCTCTAGTGTATATATACTATCAAAACTATGATTTCAACATGTAATCAATATAAAAATTAAACATTTTAGTTTTCTTTGGTATTAACCTCCAAAGTCTCCATGTGCGTTCCAGCACATCTGATTGGGCCAGCTCCATTTCAGGCCTCAGCAGCCACTGTGGCGAGTGGCTGCCGCTGTGGGCAGAACAGTTATAAGTTGTTGCATTAGAGACATACACTGAGTGGCCAGATTATTATGATCTCTGAATGCATAATAATCTGGCCACTCAGTGTGTGTGTGTGTGTGTGTGTGTATACTAGAGGCTTGGTGCACAAAATTCGTACACAGGTACGGTCCCTAGGTCTGGCCTGTGATCAGGGCCATCTTCCCTGGCTGCCAGCAGGTGGCCCCACTGCTTGCTGCCACCCACTGCCAGTTCCTCATTCCCCATTGGGCAATCAGAGCCTTCAGGCCATGAGGAGGGACCGAGAGTTTGGCCATTCCTGCCAGCTTGTCTGCCCCGCCCCCCACCATTGGTCACCCTCTGTATGAGGGGCAACTGGCGGGGTGGGGGCCTTGGCCTGGTGCTGCCCATGCCGGCCGCCACCCACCCCCAGTTCCCCATTTGCCATCGGGCAATCGGAGCCTGCTGGCCAAGGGGAAGGTACCGAGAGGTGGCCAGCAGGGCTGGGGGCAGCTCCTGTGTTGAGCGTCTGTCCCCTAGTGGTCAGTGCACGTCATAGCGACCAGTTGTTCTGCCATTCGGTAGGTTTGCATATTACCCTTTTATTATATAGGATAATATATATATATATATATATATATATATATATATATATATATATATATTAGAGGCCCGGTGCATGAATTCGTGCATGGGTGGGGTCTGGCCAGCCTGGCCAGGGGGAGGGAATATGGGCGGTTGGCTGGCCTGCCTGCTGGTCGAACTCCTGGTTGAGGGGACAATTTGCATATTAGCCTTTTATTATATAGAATATACACTGAGTGGCCAGATTATTATGCGTTCAGAGATCATAATAATCTGGCCTCTCAGTGTAATTCTGATGGGACTCTGAGCTCTTGGGGGCAGGACTTCGTGCACCCACAGAGCTTACATGCAGCAGCCAAACAGATGCCCCATGAGTGAGTGAATGAATGAACGGATCCAGTTTTTCCTGACAGCTGGTGGAGATCACAGCTACTCCCAGACGTCTCGGCCTAAGTCAGACCCTGTCCAGGAGCTCTGGGCCCAACTTCAGAGCATGGACCTTGAGGTATAGCAGGAAATGGGTGGGGGAGGGGCAGAAGAGTCCATGCCGGGCCTCTAGGATACCCAGACCTGCTGGAGGAGGGCTATGTGGTCCCTGGGACTGTATTTGGGGTGTCAGCGTACATGTGCACACGTGTGTGTGCGTGCGTGTGCGCTTGTGCGCGTGTACGTGCATGCGTGCATGATGTTCTCTGACCCTGCCCATGTCTGTAGAGGGAGCAGGACAGCCGGAATGTCGTGTGTGGCATCTGCATGGACAAGGTGTGGGACAAGCCAAAGGGCAAGCGGGTCTTCGGCATCCTGCCCAACTGCGCACACGCCCACTGCCTGGGCTGCCTGCGCACCTGGCGGAAGAGCCACCAGCACTTCCCGCTGGATGTCATCAAGTCAGTGTCCTGGAGAGGCCGGCAGCGGGGGAGAGAAACCCCAGAGGGACGTGGGCCTCGAGGCCGGCCTGTGAGCTGACTGTTCTCCTACCTCCAGGGCCTGTCCCCAGTGCCGTGTCTATTCCAGCTACATCATCCCCCACAAATTCTGGGTGAGCGAGGGGGCCGAGAAGGAGCAACTCATCAGGAACTTCAAGGCTCGGACCAGGTGAGGCTGGAAGGGGAGGAACAGGATTTAGGGAAGAGGGGAGAACCACCTCTGACCCATTCCAGCTTGGCCATGGTTCCCCACCTGGGTCCCCCAAATCCTGGAGGTTCAGAGTGATGGAGATGGCAGGCGAGGGGCTGAGCTATTTCCACTATTTCCAGGAGCCCAATAAATAAACTGCAGTTTCTCTTCCAGCCTGGCTCAGAAGGGATACAGGCCACTCAGTCTCTGCCTGGCTTTTATTTCAGAGTAGGGGCCTGGTGCACGAAATTCGTGCACAGGTGGGGTCCCTAAGCCTGACTGGCGATCAGGGCTGATCAGGTTCTCCGCCTCCCCACCTCCTCCTCCCCTTGGTGCCCGCGTCTGCCACCACGCGGTTCCCTGCTTTCCCTCCCTCCCTGCCTCCCCCTCTCCTTCCCTCGCTGCCCACGTCTGCCACCACCCACCCCCAGCTCTCCATCCCAGCCCAGGGCCCAGGCTCAATCGAGCAATCAGGACCTGCCAGCCAGGGGGAGGGGCCAACTGCCACCGCGGCGGGCAGGCGGGCAGTGGGCCGATCAGGGCCTGCTGGCCAGGGGTAGGGTCAGGGAGAGGGACCCAGGAGGTTGGCCACTGGCCTTGAGGAGGGAGCGGGCCCTCGGACCCCTGGGAAAGGGGCTGTGTCTGCTATCCCCCACCCCCGGTTACCTGTCCCAGCCCGGGGGCCGGTCCCAATTGGGCAATTGGGGCCTGCAGGCTGGGGGGAGAAACCAGTAGGTTGGCCGGCAGGCCCCATCAGCAATGGGAGCCTGAGGGCTGGGGGCAGCTCCTGCATTGAGCGTCTGCCCCCTATTGGCCAGTGCGTGTCATAGCGACTGGTCGTTCTGGTCGTTCCATCTTAGCGGTCACTTAGGCTTTTATATATATAGATTGGTTTAAAGCAGAGTAGCAAATTGGTGTGAATGTATGTTGTTTGCCTAGGTGATCTTTGAAAACAGGGGTCTCTGAGGGGACTAACAGGCAGCCCGTGGAGACAGGGACATGTGGGCAGTTTTTTCATCTCTTGGGAAGGGTAGGCATTTATCCAAACTCTGTTTCTTAATTTCACCTTCCCAAAGAGTTGATTGCACTTGCACTATGCAAAGTATTTTTGGATAAAGGGTGGGATAAAGAAGGTCTAGTCTACCCATAAGACACTCGGCCTTGTTGGGAAGACACCTGGATTTTCCCTAAGAACTATAACTGCCCTGTCAACAAAGTGACTGACACAGAGATTTGGCTGAGTCCCACAGGGGAGAGTGCACGCAGTGGGGTCCTCAGGGGAGGAGAGCCCCGGCAGGGAGAGGTCCAGGTGGGGAATGCTGGGAGCTGGGAGTACCCGGGCCCGGGTATGAGAGGGACCAGGAGGATGGAGGGCTATTATGTGTGACGGACTTGTACACACTGTAAGCTCCACAAAGTGGGGGCTCTTACTATCCCTACACTGAGAACAAGACACTGAGGCCTGGTCTGTGTGACGTGAGTGAGGCAGTGGGTTTGCACCCGGCATTGTGACTCACAGTGCGTGCTAGAAGGAGTGTGTGAGTGTGTGTGTGCGGGGGGGTGGGGGGAACTGACTTAAGAGGAAGAAGGGCCAGACCTGGGTGGCCAACTGCCCACGAGGTTGAAAGGAAACTAAGATGACTAATGCTTCCAGCATTGGTGACTGCAGGACTGCTGTCACGGGAGGGGGGGGGGGCACCTGGTGGGAATGTGCACAAGTTGACAGGCTATTGGGATGGAGTGGTCCTGATGGTCGCTCTGGTCAGATGTGAGGAGGAGGGGGAAAGGGAGGGGGAGGGGAAAGAGGGATGGCCGGCCGTTCAGAGGGGTCCCCAGGCTTCCAGCGTGGGTGGCCAGTGGGGTCCTGCGGCCCCTGGCACCGGAGGAAGTGGGAGGGACAGCGGTGTTGCGATCCAGCAGTGAGAATGCAGGAAGAAGGCTGCAGAGATGCACTCCATCCCTCTACCCGTCTTTCTCACAGGAAGAAAGCTGGTCACACTTAGCCCATTTGACATCTCAGAAGTGGGGAAACTTCTTAATCAATTTCATTAGCTAGCAATTGCCAAATCATAAGACTACCCCTCGCCTTGGCTACAGAGACACGTGTTAGGTGATCTGCCATCCCCCCTTGGTGGCCTTACTGAAACTAGCTCAAAGGAGGAAGGGGATTCCCCAGGCGAGACTGTGGGGCTCAGAGAAAGGCGCCCCTTGAGACGTTCCTGCCACCTGCTGGAAAGCCGATGTAATGAGTGTACCATCAACACTGCGACGCTGGTGGTGCCTGCCTCTGTGCTGTGTTCAACCTACCAAACCCATGTGTCAGCCCGGAGTGCCCCTGTCCCTGGGCAACAGGGCTCGAAGGTGTCCTCTCCTCCTAGCCAGATCCGATGCCGGTACTTCGCGCGGGGGAAAGACCGCTGTCCCTTCAAGTCTGACTGCATTTACCTGCACCAGCTCCCGGACAAGGCCCCATCCTCGGCTCCTCCCTGCCCGTCCTTGAGTCCTCCCGGCCCAGATTGCACACAGCCGGCCTCCGGGAGTGAGATGGTAACAGCAGGGATGTGGGCGCGGGAGAGGCTGCTGGTCATGGTTCCTAACACGTGTCTGTGACAAATGTAAAACCTGTATGATATCTGTGACGGCAATGGAGCCCACTTAAGTGTGGCACCTTTGTGCAATGTACAACCGGTCCCAATCTTTTTTTTTTTTTTTAATTTCTTTATTGATTAAGGTGTCACATATTTGTCCTCATCCCCCCATTCCCATCCCACACCCCTCCCCATGGATGCCCCAACCCCCTGTTGAACTTAACCATTGGTTAGGCTCTTATGCATGCACACAAGACCTTTGGTTGATCTCTCCCTTCTCCCCCCACCCTCCCCTATCCTCCCTCTGAGGCCCGATAGTCCGATCAGTGCCTCCTTGTTTCTGGTTCTGTTCTTGTTCATCAGTCCATGTTGTTCATCATTTCCCCTAGATGAGCGAAATCATGTGTCACTAGAGATGTACTTATAAGAATTGAATGTGTGACGGGCAATAATAGTTATGCTGACAGGCAAAAAATCAGTCTGTAGTGAGTTTCTTTCTGGACCAACAGTTCTTTTGAGACCCAATATCAATGTCCACCAGTTCCTTATGAGTACATGTCGGCACTGACCCCTCAGCTCTGGATGGTGGACAAATGGTGATAATGCAGGTCCGACTCCCTCTGGTTTGGTCTCGGCCGGACCCAGGGGGGGCACGGCTTCACCCGGACCCGGGACCCAGGCTCACCCGGATCCAGGGGCCCGCGGCCTCGCCCGGACCCGGGGCCCAGGCTCGCCCGGACCCGGGGCCCAGGCTCACCCGGATCCAGGGGCCCGCGGCCTCGCCCGGACCCGGGGCCCAGGCTCACCCGGATCCAGGGGCCCGCGGCCTCGCCCGGACCCGGGGCCCAGGCTCACCCGGATCCAGGGGCCCGCGGCCTCGCCCGGTCCCAATCTTAAGTGTGAGCCCAGTTCCCTGTTCCTGAGTCAACTGAGGTTGCAGCAGACAGCTTCTCACTGACCTCTCTCCCCTCCCAGGTGCTGGGCCCCACAGCGCTGCTGGAGGACGAGATGTTCCTGGATTATAACCTGGCCGCGGCCTTCCTGGGGTTAGAATCCTGCTGGATCGCACCAGTTCTTAACGGCGGGATCCTGTAACTGCGGGCTCCTGTAGCCAGCACCCACGTGTGGGGAGGGATGGGGCTGAGGGGCAGGGTGTGCGAGATGGTAGGTCTTTCCCCTTTTGGGGTTTCTAACACATGTCTGTGACAAATGTAAATGTATGATATCTATGACGTTAACGGAGCCCACTAAGTGGGATGGAATTAGCCCCCTCTCCACCTCCATGAACACGAGAAGGGTGGAGGGTCTGGGGGAAGGGGAAGGGTTCTCACTGCCTTACTAGGGACCTGGATTTTAACTTTGCCCTTTTGTATAAGGATTCTGACAGAAAGCCAATAAAATGCACCTAAGCGACTGTGCTGGTGTCTGAGGGGTGTCTGCTCCCATCCCCAACCTAAGGTGGCTTCTGCATCCAACCTGCTGCAGCGTCACCCATCACTTAGCCTCTGGAAAACGTCACTTAACACTCATAAGAGAATGAGTGCAAAGGGCAAGTACATTTGAGAATTATGAAAATAGTAACGACATCACAGACCCCATAAAAGCGTGCAGAGGATCCCCAGGGTTCATGATCCACGCTTAGTACTTTCCTCCCTACTCTCCTTGCATTGTCAAGAATGCAGAACTAGCCCGAGCCGGTTTGGCTCCGTGGATAGAGCCTCGGCCTGAGGACTGAAGGCTTGCAGATTCGATTCTGATCAAGGGCATGTACCTCAGTTGCAGGCTTGATTCCTGGCCCTAGTGCAGGATGCAACCAATAGATCTCTCACATTCGTGTTTCTCTCTCTGTCTCTCCCCGTTCCTTCCACTCTCAACGGAAAAATATCCTTGGGTGAGGATTAACAAAACAAAACGAACAGAATGCAGAACTTGGTGGGCACGAACTAGAACCAGCATGAAGTAAAGCCGGTATTAGAATGGGCAAGGCATTGAAGGCTGTTTGGTCAGGGTCAGCCCCAGCAGCAGCTGGTCATTTGAGGACCGAAAACATCTCCTGTAAAGTTAAAATGGCTGCCCGGCTGGCGTGGCTCCGTGTTTGAGCATTGGCCTATGAACCAGGTCAGGTTTTGATTCCTGATCAGGCCACATGCCCGGATTGCAGTCTTGATCCCCAGTGTGGGGCAGCCGATCAATGATTCTCTCTCATCATCGATGTTTCTGACTCTCTCTCCCTCTCACTTCCTCTCTGAAATCAATAAAAATATATATTTTTTAAAAATCTCTTTGCTGTTATTTTGGCCTTTGTAAAGCAGCTCCCTTGAAATTATTTGCGGGGGACGGGGGGGATTTAAATGTTGGCTCCAATGGAAATTGGATCCAGCTCAAAATATTCCTAAGGCTTCCCATACTGTTCAGAGGAAATGCTAAGGTCCTATGACCTCAAAACCCCATAAGCCCTGGGGTGTGTGGCTCAGTTGGTTGGCGTTGTGTCCCATGCAACAAAAGGTGGTGGATTCGATTCCCAGTCAGGGCAAATACCCAGGCTGTGGGTTCCATCCCTGGTTGGAATGTGTAGGGGAGCCAACAGGTCAACATTTTTCTCTCCCTCCCTCCCCCTCTCTCTAAAATCCAAGGAAAATATGTCGTCAGAAGGAAAAACAACAAACCTCATAAAATCTGGCTATTTCTCAGGTCTTATCTCCTATTACTTCCCAGCAAGTATACTCTGCTCCAGCCACATTTCTGCCCCAGGGCCTTTGCATTTGCTGTTCCTCTGCCTGAAACAGTCTCCCCCAGACCTCTACCTGACCCCTATTTAAAATTACCTTTCCCTTCCCTGCTACATTCTTCTTAAAAGCACTATTACCATCAAACTTTCTATTATTTTTTTAATATATTTTATTGATTTTTTTACAGAGAGGAAGGGAGAGGGATAGAGAGTTAGAAACATCGATGAGAGAGAAACATCGATCAGCTGCCTCCTGCACACCTCCTACTGGGGATGTGCCCGCAACCAAGGTACATGCCCTTGACCGGAATTGAACCCGGGACCCTTCAGTCCGCAGGCTGACGCTGAGCCACACCGGTCAGGGTCAAATTTTCTATTATTTATTCAGTATCTGTCTCTCCTCACTTGAGTGTCAGCAGTAATGTGAGCAAGGGTCTTTGTTTTGTTTCCTGAATCCCCGGCCCTAGGTGCACAGTAAAGATTTGTTGACTGAATGGGTGTGTGTGGCAGCAAAGTTTGGAGGATGTGAAATACAAGCTGACGCCCTAAGTAGGGCTGATGGGGTGCTGTGGAGCTCTTCTCCCCTCTCCCTTTATTCCTGTCCTCTACAGTGATCCCTCCTGAAGGGGTTCGGGACCCAATTCCAATGCGTGATGTGTGGAAGCTTCCCCACACCAACAGGCAATTCTCAAACAGCAGGAGTCTGAGAGGTCACCTCAATTCTGATATCAGATTCCATAGGTAACGGGCTCAGTCCCACAGACCACCCTCCACTTCAGAGGCCAGTCGTGCAGGCCCACCCCCTGGCTTCCTAGCCACTGGCTTCACATCAGAGAGCCCATGAGCCCGTCCTTGGGTTCAATTAATTTGCTAGAACAGCTCACAGGACTCAAGAAGACCCATATGCTCACTAGATTACCGATTTATTAGCAAGGAAACTAAAGAACGTGAATCAACAGGCAGGTGGAGAGACACATAGGGCGAGGTCTCGAAGGAAGAAGTTTCTGTGCTGGAGTTTGGGGCCCAGCAAGGTGAAAGTGTTCTGGTTCCCCAACGTGGAAGCTCACGGAACAAGGCCAGGAGGTATTCTTTTTTTGGAGGCTTCAATAGGTAGCCATGATTGACTAACTCATTGGCCCTTGGTGATCGACTGGACCTCAAGCACCGCCCCCCCTTTTCCTTCCTGGGAGTCAGGAGTGGGACTGAAAGTTTGTCCAACCGTAGGATTGTCTACTATTGGGTAGGACTCTTTTACTGCGACCCCATTCTCAGGGATATTTGTACATCAAATATTCCTGGAGAGGGCGATGGGGTGGAAAATTGTGATCAAATCCTACCACAAACCCATGGTCTACAAGCAACATGGGCGTCAGATGAAATTAAATGTGGTTGGATCCTGAAGTACAACAGGATCCCTGACATCCATCCTGCACCCCCATCCTCCTCCTTCCCAGAGCAGTGGAGCCGAGCTGCCCGCCCCGCCCCCATCGCTGGTGTGACCCCGCCCCCAAACAACCCCCTTAGGTTGTGGCCCCGCCCCTTCCAGGAGTTGGCGCTCGGCCTCCTCGGCTCTCTTCCCACCTTTTGGCTCTCCGGCTGGCCCCGCCCCTTCCGGCCTGCCTCGCCCCGCCCCCGCCCCGCCCCGCCCCGCTCGTCTCCCTCCCTCTCAGATCCCTGGGTCTCCGGCGGCCGGGCCGGGCGCGCTGAGGAGGGAGTGCGGCGCGCGCGGGAGGGCGAGTCCTGGAGTTCTCCTCCCTCAGGCCGCGGAGCGGAGGCCCGAAAGCGAGCGAGGGTGGGGTGGGGCGCGGGGCCCGGGCATGGCAGCCCCGGAGGCGGCGCCCGCTCTGGCTGAGAGCGCGGAACAGGCGCCCTGGGCTCAGCTCGAGGCCCCCGCCCGCCTCCTGCTGCGGGCGCTGCAGGCGGGGCCGGACGGGGCGCGGCGCGGCCTGGGGGTGCTGCGGGCGCTGGGCCGCCGCGGCGGCGAGCCCTTCGCCTGGGGCCGCGTCCTGGAGGCGCTGTGCCGGGAGGAGCCGGTCGCGGAGGGCCCGGACCCGCGGCTGCTGCTGTAAGTAGCCGGCGCCGCGCGTCTCCCTCCCGGGCGGGTGAGGCCCCTCCCGCTGGGCCAGAGGGGCGGGCGGCGGGGAGGGCCCTGCCGCGGGCACTTCGCGGAGGGCCTCACTTGGTGCGGTCGGTGCGGGCGGCTGCCTGCGGCGGCGGGTAAACGAGTAATTGTAAGTCGGTGGACTCAAATCGGTTTTTTAAAATCCTCACCCGAGGATGTGTTCATTGGTTTTAGGGAGAGAGGAAGGGAGGGGGAGGGAGAAACATCAGCCGGTCGCCTCCCCTACGCGCCCAGGTCGGGATCAGCCGGCAGCCTAGGATGTGCCTGAGCCCGACTCCCCCAACCTTCCTGGTGCACCCGAGGACGCTCCAACCCACTGGGCACCGGCCTGGCGACTCAGATAGAGTTTGATAGCATATTCCACCTCTGAAAATACCGAACTCGTACCTTCAGTACAGGCATACTTACGTGTAAAGTGTACTTATGTGTTGAAATACATAATAAAGTATACAAAAATTAAATTTTAAAGTGAGATAAATGCCAATAAACATCTGGTTGTGGTGGCTTTATATCACTTTTTCAAAGCATAACATACATTTTAGGGCAAGATCACTTTTAGGGATGGTGTTCTTTTTTAAAAATATATATTTTTACTGATTTCAGAAAGGGAGAGAGAGAGAAACATCAATGATGAGAGAGAATCATTGATCGACTGCCTCCTGCACGATCAGTGGGGATCGAGCCCACAACCTGGGCATGTGCCCTGACAGGGATGGAACTGGTGACCTCCGTGTTCCTTGGTTGATGCTCAACTGCTGAGCCACACCGCCGGGGCAGGGATGGAGTTCCTTTTTTAAAAAAATATACATATTTTTATTGATTTCAGAGAGGAAGGGAGAGGGAGATAGAAACATCAATGATGAGAATCACTGATCGGCTGCCTCCTGCACGCCCCTGAACCTGGGATCCTTCAGTCCACAGGCCGAGGCTCTATGCACTGAGCCAAACGCTAGGGCAGGGGATGGTGTTCTTGATCATTGCTAGTCTTTGGGGTGAACTTTTTTCCCCCCCTCTTTATGTTGCTGACAGTTCTGACTAGGAGCAGAAGTGTTAGCTCTGCCATTTTCTCATTTGGTTGTGCTTCCGTTATTGGTGTTCACTTTTCAGGTGTCCTTATAAGTCACGTGTCCATTTTGTGAGGGTTTCGTTTTCTTAAAAAAAGAATACCATATTCATAAATGCACTTAACTACCATTTAACTAAAATACACAGAAAGTAAAAAAAGTGAGTGATGCCTGGCCAGTGTGGCTCAGCGGTTGAATGTCAACCTATGAACCAGAAGGTCATGGTGCGATTCCTGGTCGGGCACATGCCTGGGTTTCCGGCTCAATCCCCAGTGGGGGACATGCAGGAGGTAGCTGAGATTATATATATACTGTGTGTGTATGTGTGTGTGTGTGTGTGTGTGTGTGTGTGTGTGTGTGTATAGCCGGTTTGGCTCAGTGGATAGAGTGTTGGCCTGCAGACTAAAGGGTCCCAGGTTCGATTCTGGTCAAGGGCACATGGCCGGTTGCAGGCTCAATCTCCAGTATATACTAGCTATACGTGTGTGTGTGTGTGTGTGTGTGTGTGTGTGTGTGTGTGTGTGTAAATAAAATAACACACTTTTTAAAAAGTGAGTGAGGTGCCACCTGCAGCGTCTAGGTTCTGAAGAGCCCGCCTTCCACCCTTGGACACCCCTACCTCAGAAGTAGGCTGGAGTCTGGAATATGGAGATATATTAAATCCATATATGAAAGTTTTGTAATAGCCTGACTGGCATGGCTCAGTGGTTGAGTGTGGACCTCTGAACCAGGAGGTCGTTGGTTGCCGACTCCATCCCCAGTGGGGGGCATGCAGGAGGCAGAAAGCAAATGATTCCCTCTCATTATTGATGTTTCTATCTCTCCTTCTCCCTTCCTCTCTGAAATCAATAAAAAGTGATTTGGATCCAAACTGCATGGGTTTGAATCCCAAATTTTAAAAAAAACTTTTTTTAATACTTAATTTCTTGTGTTTTAGATAAGTAGTAACAGAAGTTCTTATATTTTCTTCCCACACTCCACTTCGAATTTATTTCGTGAGATGAGTCAAGAGATCTTTCAAACCCCCAAAGTGGAGGCTATAGAAATGTTTTCTAGCTGTCTGGCTTTTTCTGGGCCGAGTAGGGGGAGGGGAGACCTAACCCAAGATCACTGGATAGAACTGTACTTCACTATCATTGGTTTCTTTTGTAATTCTGTGTATTTTATTTTACACATTTAATAGATTCTGATAAGGGGGTCCATGGACACAAAAAAGGTAAAAGCCCTTTAAATAGGGTCTTCTTCACCTCTACTCCCAGGATCTTTCACCACAAATTGACCATCATTTTAACTTACACTCTCGTTTTCTCTCTCTACTTAATGTTTGTTTTCCACAAAGGAAAGATGCTTTCCTCTCTCACACACACATCCCAAGGCCCTCAGTGTGATGGTGCACAGCTCTGCAAAGTTGTGTATGGAGAGGAACAGAGGCCTGATGGGTGGTGGGCTGGATGCACCCATGACTTGCTTGCCTCCCCGACAAGCCGCAGGTCACACAGCATCTGGATTTGTGCCTTCACTACATGACAGACAGCTGCATTGCTCCGTCCGCAGCAGCCCTTGCTGATATCTGGACAGGCATTCTCAGAGTTAAATCATTCAGTAAGTGTGCACCAAGTGCCTGCTAGGGCTGGTGCCACGCCGGTGCTGGGGCGCAGTAAGGAGAGCACTTCTCTGCCTCTCAGGAGTCTTCGTGGTAAAGGGACATCAGAGCTGGACAGAGGTCCCCTGTGACTTCCAGGGCATGGCAAGTGGAGCACAGCCACAGCCGCATTGCACAGCACCCTGCAGTCCCGCCTATCCATTGCCATCCAGCCTCTAGCTCCGCCCAGTTTGCCTTGTGTTCCTCTCGATAGGATTCTTTATAAAAAAAAAAAAAAAAGGTTTTTATTGATGGTTTGTTTTTTGAGAGAGAAAGGGAGAGGGAGAGAGAGAAACATCGATGGGAGAGAAACATTGATCGGCTGCCTCCTACATACCCCTGCTGGGGATGGAGCCTGCAACCCAGGCATGTGCCCTGACCAGGGTTCGAACCCATGACCTCTCGGTGCATGGGATGATGCTCAATCCACTGAGCCATATCAGCTGGGCTCGATAGGACTCTTAACTGTTTGCCTCCCTCTGCTACCCAGGAAACCACTGCTGCTGCGATTGCCTC
The DNA here is from genome assembly GCF_951640355.1 of Cnephaeus nilssonii. NCBI lineage: Eukaryota > Metazoa > Chordata > Mammalia > Chiroptera > Vespertilionidae > Cnephaeus > Cnephaeus nilssonii. The sequence goes on along the minus strand of NC_137080.1, from coordinate 91,946,723 downwards.
GCTTATGCCAGCGGAACCTGATGTCCCTGCTGATGGCTGTTAGGCCCTCGCTGCCTGAGAACAGGCTGCTCCCTCTGCTGCAGATCGCAAGGCAGGACCCGAGCCCTGACCCGGATGCCTGGCTCCAGGCCCTGGGGGAACTGCTGCGAAGGGATCTGGATGGTGGGGTCTCCACTGAGGGAGCATCCCCACTGTCTAGAAGGTGCCAGCGTCGGCTCCGAGACCTGTGTAGGCAGCTGAGTCCAGGCGGCAGGAGGTTGAAGTTGACCCAGTCTCCAGAGCCTGAAGAGGAAAAGGAGGAGCAAGAGGAGGACAAGTACTCCCAGCGGCCTGGGAAACGGAAGGAGCCCGAGGGAGAGCCTGCCAGTCCTGAGGGGGAGAGGGCCCCCAAAAGGTTCCGGTGTTTGGAAAGGGTCGAGGAGGAAAGTCGTGAGGAGGAGCAAGCTGAACATGAATCTTTGGGAACCCTGGCAGATGGAGGAGACACATCACCCATTAAGGACCAGCCTGTCGTGGGGGCTGAGTGTGTTGAGGCTGCTCAGAGTCTGGAGGATACTCAGGCATCCGCTGAGAGTTTGGAGCTGCCCAAAGCTATACAGGTACTAGGGTGAGGAGGCTGGGCTTAGAGTGATCCCTCAGGAGTCGGGGGTTTAATGGGGCAAAAGCCTGTTGGGACACTTTCCCCGTTGGAATGACTGTAGTCCGTGGAGCAAGGGGCAGGAGCAGGGGGTTAAGAAAATGTAGTCGCTGCTCTACAGACTCTGGGGAAGGGAGTTATGGGAGGTGGGAAACCCTTGACCTAACGATCTATAACCTGAGGTTAAAGGGTACTGGTCAGGCGGAGAGGCTCTAGAGCCACCCCACCACACCATCCTATGGGAGCGGGGGGCATGATGCCACCATCCAGCCTGCCTCCCTGCCCAAGGCTGGGTCTACCCCGTTAGGGTGGATGCAGAGAAGAAGGTCGAGACAGCTGGATTTGCACGGCCCTTGTCTAGTTTGAGTTCTTAAGCTCTTATCAAGGTCTAGGCTTCATGTCCTTGAATCATCTTTGCCTACTAGCTCCCCCCAGCTTGGGCCTTCTCAGGAAGGGGAGCCGGGAGTGGGCTTGGGGCCACGCTGTGCGGGTAGGGGCTTGGTGGTGACTGAACTCTCCTGCAGGACCAGGTTCCCAGGCTGCAGCAGCTGCTCAAGACCTTCGGAGAGGTGAGTGGCCCTGCCTCCTCCACCTTCCGGGACCGCAGCCCTGCTGAGGCTCAGGGGGCCCAGGCAGTGAGGCACAGACGGTTAGGGGTGGGGCTTGCAGTGAAGAGCTGACAGTCGCTGCAAGTCATCTTGGGCCCAAGTGCAGATATGTCGTCTGGCCCCAACAGTTCCTCTCTTCTGGTAGCACCTTCTGGGGTCCTCAGCCACCACTGCCGTTGAAGGGGTGGCCTCGGTGACTTGTCACCATCACTCTGCCAGTCCTAATGTGGCTTTCCCTCCCAGGGGTTGGAGGGGTTGGAGGATGCTCCCACAGTTGAGCTGCAGCTTCTCCATGAATGCAGTCCCAGCCAGGTGAGTCCAGGAAGATCACCTGGCCCTGAGCTTACATCCCATCTCCCCAGCCTTTTCCCATTTAACTGTGTTTCCCTGCCTCATAAGGATTGTGGGAGGGGAACTTTGTTGGATTTGGTCTCTCGGGCAGGGCTCACCCTGACTGGGTTTATTAAGCCCTGACTCCACCCCGTAGGGCAGCTCTCTCAGCCTTCCCTTCCCCTGGAGTGTCTTGCCCTAGCCCTCTGCTGCCCCGTTGGCAGAGACAGCCGAGTGTCCCTGTCCTGCCGCTCTGCAGGTTGGCCTGCTCTGTGACCAGCTGCAGCTGCCCCAGCTCTCGGACACAGGCCTCCTGCGGCTCTGTACCCGGCTGCTGTCCCTCTCACCAGATCTCAGCCTCAGCAACGCCACTGTGCTGGCCAGGAGCCTCTTTCTTGGACGGGTGGGTGCATTGGGGTGCATGCAGTCTGCCAAGCACACTGGGGGAGAGTCTGAGCCCGCAGGAGGGTGTGCTTGGGAGAGGTGTCCCAGCCTGGCAGGCAGCCTGGGACAGGGGATGGGCATGGACCCCAGGCCATCTACCCGCAGCTGATTCCTCCTTGAACCCCAGACCAATTCCAGAAGGATTGGGGAAGGGAGCTGTGTCTCCCAACGGGTGGGTCCATGTGAGTCCTAGATAAAAATACCTTTTCCCTCTGTAACATATATCACCATCTGAAATATGTACCTGATAAGCATTATGAATGAAAGAGCATTTCCTCCCCATTGGCTGTAGATTCTCTCCCTGACTTCTTCAGCCTCCCGCCTGCTCACAACTTCCCTGACCTCCTTCTGTGCCAAGTATACCCACCCTGTCTGCAGAGCCCTCCTTGGCCCCGTGCTCCGGGCCCCAGAAACAGGTAATTCCAGAACCAGCCTTCACCCAGGGTGACCCTGGCAGAAGCTGGGTATTCAATGAGTAAAAGCTGTTACTTCCCTGACAGTGCCCCCTCTGATGAGCTGAGCATGCCGTTCCCTGCAGTCCTCTCCTCTCCTGCCATTCCCCAGACTTCTCCCCTCTGTCCCCTACCCAGGTCCAGCTCAAACAGAGCTACTGTGTTGCCTTATGAAGGACGAGGCCCTGGAGCCAGACAGGCAGGTGCTAATACTGGGGTGAGTATTCAGGCCTCTGTGTCCCCTCCTCCTCCCCTGGCCAAGTCTGTTTCTGGCATTTTGGAGTTGGAGCCAACTGGGCACTGGCCCTGTGCCTGAAAAACAGGAGGTGCCCCCCTCCCGGTTATCTGAACCTGGCTGGGGCCTTCCCACCTGGGCCCGTGCAAGTTGCCATCCTGTGCCCCTTCCCGAGCCCGGAGTTCCAGTCTTCCATGCAAGGTGCTTTGCGGAATGCAGAGAAGGGCTGGTGGTCCTGGCTCCTGAGCAGTTGCCAGCGTAGTTGGAGATTGGCACTATGGGTAAAAAAACACTGGCTCTGGAGTCAGACAGACATAGTTTCAAATCACAATCTGGCATTTTTTAAAATGCGAAATTCAAACTGGTTATTCCATATCTCTGAGGCTCTCAGAGCTTCTTATGAAAAATGGGAATAATACTCTGTAGGATTTTTCTAGATATTAAGTGTGATAATCCATATAAAGACCTCAGTACAGTATTTGGCATTTAGTAAATGCTCAGAAATTGTTATTAAATTTGTGTTAAAATTGGAGATTCGCCCTAACCTGTTTGGCTCAGTGGATAGAGTGTTGGCCTGCGGACTGAAGGGTCCCAGGTTCAATTCCGGTCAAGGGCATGTACCTTGGTTGTGGGCACATACCCAGTAAGGAGTGTGCAGGAGGCAGCTGATTAATGTTTCTAACTCTCCCTCTCCATTCCTCTCTGTAAAAAATCAATAAAATATATTTTTAAAAATCTAAAAAATTGGAGATTCGAGACAGAAATAATGAGTAGAAAAGACCCATTGGACATCAAAATCCTATATAACAAAAGGCTAATATGCAAATCGACCAAATGGCAGAACGACGGGTTGCTATGACACACACTGACCACAAGGGGGGCAGATGCTCAATGCAGGAGCTGCCCCCTGGTAGCCAGTGCGCTCCCACAGGGGGAGCGCCGCTCAGCCAGAAGCCCTGAGTCCGGCTCACAGCTGGTGAGCACAGCGGCAGTGGCAGGAGCCTCTCCCACCTCTGTGGCAGCGCTAAGCTGTCAGTCAGACATCCCCCAAGGGCTCCGGGACTGCGAGAGGGTGCAGGCCAGGCTGAGGGAACCTTCACTCCCCCGCTCCCCCGAGTGCACACATTTCATGCACCGGGCCTCTAGTGAAATATAAGATGCTAAGTATGAGAAGGACAATCTCAAAAATAGTATCAGCCACCACATATCGAGCACTGTCTCTGCTTTAGGTTCATCATCTCAGTTAGTCTTCATGTAATCCGGTGAGGTAGGTGCTGCTGCCGCCTTAAAGATGGAAAACTTAGGTATGTGGCCAAAGGTCACACAGCCAGCAAGTGATAAAGCCTGGGATCAAACCCAATTCGTGCACCCAGGAAGCCACACTGTCCATGTGACATGCGGCCGTTCCAGGCAAGCTGAGGCCCGAGCGGTAGAACAGGAAGCACAGCCGGAGTGGACCTCCCTGTGGGTTGGGCTCCGCAGGGAAGGCTGGCCTTCTCCAGGGCGCCTTGTATGTCTCATCCATCATCATGGTCCCTGGGTCGCCCTCACCTTTTGTACTCAGGATGTATTTTTAAAAAAAAAAAAACACATCTTTTTATTGATTTCAGAGAGAAAGGGAGAGGGAGAGATAGAAACATCAATGATGAGAGAGAATCATTGATCGGCTTCCTCCTACACGCCCTACACTGGGGATCGAGCCTACAACCCAGACATGTGCCCTGACTGGGAATTGAACCATCACCTCCTGGTTCATAGGTTGATGCTCAACCACTGAGCCACAGTGGCCGGGCTCAGGATGTATTCTTGACTCCTGGCTATTTCTCAGGGGATCTTTGTACCTCCTACCGCCAAATCCTTCATTGTCAGCTCCCAGGGTCTTGGGTTGTGGCCTGCCTGGCACTGAGTACGGGCTCTGCAGCAGTGACTACTGGGCAGCCGGCAGCATCATGGAGACTCTGACTCATTCCTCTGGTGGCTGGGGTTCTTGGCCTTGCCCTGCCTTGGGGCAGGCTTCAGCGGGAGGCTGGGCTTTACCACCGGGGCCTGTGCTTTGCAGACAGATCTTGGAGGTGCCCTGGAAGGAGCAGACTCTCCTGGTGCTGCAGTCACTCCTGGAGCGGCAGGTGAGCGGCTGCCTTGGGGACGAGGACAGAGCAGTGCTGCAGTGCTGGGGACGGGTGTGGGGCTGCTGCGCCTCTGGTTCCTTTGGTGATGGAGGGGCAAGTAGGACAGCTGCCCTACAGCAGGGTGCCCCATGACTGTGGGAGAGTCCCGGGGCTTCAAAGGCTGGTAGCAGAGAGCTGACTCCATGGTAAAGTATCTCTGCCTCTTCCTGGCTCTGTGGCCTTGGGGAGCAACTTTCCGCTATGTGTGTAGCAATTAAGTTGTATTCCCCCTGGCCAGTAGCTCAGTGGTTAGAGCACCTACCTGGGTTGGAGGCTCGGTCCCTGGCTCCAGTTGTGGGAGGCAACCAATCGGTGTGTCTCTCTCACATCAATGTTTCTCTCTCTCCCTTCCACTCTCTAAAAAGCAATGGAAAAATATCCTCGGGTGAGGATTAACAAAATAAATAAATAAATAGTTTTCTTTTTGAATAGGTAATAAATTCATATGTTCACAATTTAGAAGCTCAAAGAGGAAATAGTGAAAAATATTCCCTCAGCCGTCTAGATGCCCTTCCCCGGGGTGAACCAGTGTTACTAGCTTCAGGGGACCCTCCCAGAGGTGCTTATATTTACAAGGACACATGTATAGATGCATTTTCCCTTTGTTTTTTTACATAGATGGGAACACCAAGTTCAGTGCGCTGTATTCTGCTTTATTCACTTAATATATATGTTGGCAATTTTTCCATATCAGTACTTAAAATTCTGCCTCAACTTAGGTGTTGACCTAACCTCTCTGTCTCAGTTTCCTCATCTACTAAAGGGGAGTGATGATAGCACCTACCACACAAGACTGGGGTGAGGTGTAGTGGGATAACTGGTGTAAAGTGCTCAGAATGGTGCCTGGTGCATAATAATGCTTATTAAATTATTATTATTATGAAGACCTATTGTCATGCTGGCAGTGCCACTCTGTATCTTCAAGCACTAACCCAGGCTAGGGATCCTCGGCCTCCCTTGGTCCTAATCAGCCTTTGCAACGGTAGCCGCCCTTTTCTGAGACCTATGCGCAGGCTTTATGTGCATTATCTCATTTAATCCTTTCACAGGCTTCAGAGTTAGATTTTATGAGCCCCATTTTACAGGTGTGGAAACTGAGGCTTAGTTTGGCTAAGCGATCTGCATAGGGTCACCTAGTTAGTAAGTGGTAGAGCTGGGAAGTGAATGCAAGGCCTGTTCTCATGCTGCTGTTCCCCTCCCAATGTGTGCAGGTGGAGATGGCCCCCGAGAAGTTCAATGTGTTGATGGACAGGCTCTGCAAAGAGGGGCCGGCAGCCACTGCGTCCATGGCCTACGCCAAGCTCATGCTGACAGTGATGACCAAGTATCAGGCCAATGTGAGTGCTGATGGGGCCATGAGGGCTGGCCCTGCTGCTCTGAACCAGCCATGACGGTGTACATCTGTTTGCCAGGGAGAAAACCCTGAGTGTTAGCCAGGGAGCCCACAAGTTGAAGCCTGGGACTAGGCAATGAGACTGCTCATCCAGCCAACACCGCTGTGGGCCAGATGCCACATGGGGAATCAACAGTGACCATATCACAGTCCTTGTCCTTGACTTGACCCTCTCCCCTCACACCAGGCTAGCAAGAGGGGAAGGAGAGATGATAAACAGATCATTGCAATATCTGGTAGGAGTCAGGTGCGAGTACACACGGGGCTTTTGATGACAGAGCAAGAGGGGGCAACTAAACCTTGTTTGTGGTTTTGAATGGGGACAGGTCTCCTGACTCTTAAAAGGTGAGTGGTCGTCAAGGGCTGAGATGGAGGAAAGGGCATTCCAGGCAAAGGAAACAGTGTCAGCAGTGAATGTCTGAGGGGTACAGGTAGCTCATTGGCTGAGGCCTAAAAATATGAGAGTTGATGGCGGTAGGGGATGAGGTTAGAGATCTAAAATATCAAGAGCTGCCCTAACCGGTTTGGCTCAGTGGATAGAGCGTCGGCCTGCGGACTGAAGGGTCCCAGGTTTGATTCCAGTCAAGGGCATGTACCTTGGTTGTGGGCACATCCCCAGTAGGGGGTGTGCAGGAGGCAGCTGATCGATGTTTCTCTCTCATCGATGTTTCTAACTCTCTATCCCTCTCCCTTCCTCTCTGTAAAAAAAAAATCAATAAAATATATTTTAAAAAAAATACCAAGAGCTAATACTTGCATAGCCCCTGCTACACCTCAGGCACCGTTCTAAGCCCTTATATATGTTAACTCTCTAGTTTATTCCATGCATTAGCACTATAAGAAGATATATTATTAGCTTCATTTTATAGATAAGGAAGTTGAGACTCAGGTAAATGTAACTTGTCCAAGGTCACATTGCCAGGCCACGATAGCATCTTATGAAGGGCCTTGGACTTTATCTTGAAGGCCAGGTATTCTTGGCTGTTGGCTCTTTACCCTTTTCTTGGGAGTCACAGTCCCATTTGACGTTTTGATGAAAGCTGTAGCTCCTCCCTGGAAAATGAACACATGAACACACATCTGAGGAACACGTATCAGGAGACTGGGTCCTGGAAGGAGGGCCTCAGTACGAGGCCTCAGGAGTTCTCCCAGGGCCTTCAGCTGGAGTGAGGTGGTCAGATTTGCATTTTATAGAGAAACCTCTGGCCTCGGTAAGGAGTAGGGATTAGAGGGAAGATGCAGGGTGGACACCTGCCAGGAGGTTGCAGCTACAGGTCAGGGAAGAAAAAGTGTGCCCCAGAAGGAAGGTGGCAGCGGTTTCCTGTCTGTAGCCGGAGGGTGTGAGGGTTATATGAACTAATGCATATAACGTGCTGCCGTATAGGGCGCACTCAGCTGTCAGCTGTTACTGCGTGGCTGACTTAGTAATTGTGCAGTATTTGGCCCAGGTCCACCTGAATCCAAAGACAGTGAAATAATGAGGTTCGATTGCTCAGGGGGTCCTTACCTCCTTCCATCGTCCTTATGCCCTGGATTCCTCTCCTTTCTGAACAGGGCCCGGGGTCAGAGGGAGAGGAGGGATCGGGTGCCGGAGTCCTGACGTTCTTCCTTCTCCCCAGATCACTGAGACCCAGAGACTGAGCCTGGCCACTCCCCTGTCGCTCAACACCACCTTCCTGAGGAAGTCCCTGCAGGCCGCCCTGAGACGTCTGGCCCCCTGACCTTCCACCCGGGGACACCAGCTTCCTGAAGGACACTCTGCCCTCACCCTGACCCTTGCCTGGGGTGAAGGCCGAGCCTGGCCATTCAGGCATCAACTGCCTCCCTGTTCCAGGCTCAGAGAGGCCATCTTGACCTCCCAGCCAGCAGGGAGGGTACAGGCTAAGGGGGCTGGATGAGCTGGTTTCCAAGGACTGCTGACCCTGGCTCACTCCCTGTCACTTCTGCCTCAGGCTTCGGCAGCCGTCTTTCCTACAAGCCCGGGAGCGTCACAGCAGACCCAGAAGAGTGAATGATGCTCGGGGGGACCCGTGCTTAGCACTCAGCACAGATCTCGTGTGCTGCAGTGTGTTATGATCCCCTGAATTGTTCTGACTTGAATAATAATTTATCAATGGTATTTAATAAAAATCAGGAAATTCAATAATGTGTCATTAGAAGCAGTGCCTGCCTTCCTATTAACTCTGGTATTTGTTGAAAATTAACTCACCACCACCACTCCACCTGCTCAGTGACAAGGGGCATCTTTCCCCAGTGAAATGTTCTGAGAGGAAGGTGGTGCAGTTCTGAGGTTCATTCATTCATGTTCTGTGGACCAGAGTGTGTGCTACCACCCACCCCAACCCTATCAGCTGTCTGTTGAGTAGGGGCGGGGCTTAAAGGTGGGAGTGACAGACTGGAATTGGGGAAGGCTTTTGGGCGGAAGACATTTGCGTAGGGACGGAGGCTCCCGGGTTACTGTGGGCAGAGGATGGGCCTGTTGAACAGGAAAGGGTGTGCAACACCGTGGCCATGTCTGACATCTTTATATTCCCACAGCAGCTAGCAGGCGCCCCGTTCATAGGTAGGTGTTACAGAAGACGCAACTGTCGGGTGAAGGTTCATTACAGTACTTTCCAGCTCTTCCCCACTGCAGGCTTCGAGGGGCCAAGAACACAACTTTATCTGCAAGTCCCTTCTTGCAACTCCCTCGGAAGCCGCAAGCCCACCCCCACCCCCCGCCCATTAGAGCGAGATGAGGGAGAGAGTTCGGGAGTAAAGCCTGCTTTTAAGGCAGGTGCGTGAGGAAGAGGACAGAGAAAGTCTGGGGCAAACATGCAGGAATCACACCCTCTCAGCGGCCATTACAATGCGTGGCCCAGTACGTTTGGTTTCTGAAGCTCAAGCCCTGGACCTAGCCTCTTCCTTACCAGCCTGGCAGCTGCTGGCGCAAAACGGGGCAGTCTGAGGGTGCCCCGGGCCGCAGCCTACCGGCGCCCTCCAGCGGCCGCAGACGGCGGCGCGCCCGGGGATGGAGCGACCGACTGCGCTCGGCTGGGGAGGCACAAGGCATCTCTCGCGAGAACAAGGTCCCTATTTGAGCGCATGCGCGAACTGAGTTAGTCTCTTTTCCGGTTTTTGCGGCGCGAGGAGCCATGAGGTGAGTGACATTTAGGGGGCTATCCGTGCTCATCCGCACCCCGGACGCCCCGGTGGGGAAGGAGACTCTGCGGGCGGAATCGGGGGTCCTTGCCCTTGCTTCGCTGCGGGGCATTACTTGCCGGTCGGCCGCCGTAGGAGCCCCCTTTCCGCGGCCTGCATCTGGTTCTCGGACCCACTCTCCGACCCGGTGTCAGGTTCCCCAGCCGCTCCGCCTGAGGCCCTGGCCACGCCGAGGGTGCCGGTCCGCGGCGCCGGGCCTGAGCGCTGGTCTTGCTTCCCTCTTGCAGCAGCAAAGTCTCCCGCGACACCCTTTACGAGGCGGTGCGGGAGGTCCTGCACGGGAACCAGCGCAAGCGCCGGAAGTAAGCCGGGTCCGCGGGAGGGCGGGCGCGGGCCGGGGCCTCGGCGGCCGGCTAACTTGCACTTTCCCTAAGGTTTTTGGAGACGGTGGAGCTGCAGATCAGCCTGAAGAACTATGACCCTCAGAAGGACAAACGCTTCTCGGGCACCGTCAGGTTGGCACCGTTCTGACCCCACCCAGCCCTCAGTGCCCCCGTGCCCAGCTCTGCCCTCGAGGCTCCTGTTGAGCCCGAGGTGGGCAGACACGCGCGGCACTGGAGTGCCCGGGTAGTTCAGACCCCCTGCTCTGGGCAGGCGTGGCTGGACGGACCCCCACCCTGGGTCTTAAAACAAGAGGGGAGGCGTGGGGAGGCCTAGGCCGAGCCCGCCGGCTAGTTTGAGAAGCCAGACTAGCTGTTGGTGAACGTGGACGCTCTGGGTAAGGCTCTGGCTGCAGCGGGCCCAGGCCCGTTCACCCGCCTGGAGACCCAGGGCTGGGCGTGACCTGCTCTGTCCCCAAAACGCAGGCTGAAGTCCACGCCCCGCCCCAAGTTCTCCGTGTGTGTGCTGGGGGACCAGCAGCACTGTGATGAGGCCAAGGCCGTGGACATCCCGCACATGGACATCGAGGCGCTGAAGAAACTCAACAAGAATAAGAAACTGGTCAAGAAGCTGGGTGAGTGGGGGGCGGGGGGAGGCGGCGGACCGTTCTGGGAGTGAGGAAAGTGGTGCTTAGACCGTTAGGATTTTAAAATGATGAGGAGGGTAGAATTGTGACCAAAGGGTGTGCTGTGGTTGGTTAACTTGATTTAGGAAAGTTCTTTTTCTATTTGCTTTGAGGATTGAGTTTTATACGGGAAGGAGGAGGCGTCCAGGTGTGGTTCAAACCCATGATCTCCATTGACTAGTCGGGTGCTGGTGTTTGAGTTGGAATTTCTATTTCAAGTTCCAATTTAATTTCTTCTTAGTCTCTGGTCTACAGTTGTCATGTAGCGAGAAAGTGGGAAGGCAGGATTAGCCCGAGTGTTTTGCATTGCAACATGGATTGTGGGTCAGCCTGGCTTCTGGTAACAGATTTTATGTGAATGTTGGGCCAGTGAAAGTTCAGAGGGTGGAGATGCTCAAACTGGAGTGAGGGAGGAGTTAAAAAGACTTGGTACCTGTGCTGGCTTGGGTCACAGAGCTCGTTTGGAGGTCGGCCTTTCGGGGTCCTAAGCATCCAATGGCTTATTCTCTTCACCAGCCAAGAAGTACGATGCCTTTTTGGCTTCAGAGTCTCTGATCAAGCAGATCCCACGAATCCTGGGCCCAGGCCTGAATAAGGCTGGCAAGTTCCCTTCCTTGTTGACCCACAATGAGAACATGGTGGCCAAAGTCGATGAGGTGAAATCCACAATCAAGTTCCAGATGAAGAAGGTAAGTTAATCCACAGTCTTGGTGGCCCCGGCCCTGGAGCCTGCCCACGTCCTCTAACCAGGAGCCCTGGTTTGCCTTCCTGTGATACTTTGGACATGTGATTGGCTAAGCAGGGTTGAAGCTGGTCAGAGCCTGGGGCCAAAGCACTGCTCGCTGGGAGGGACAGACGGACCATCTACCTCGTGGATGCCCCCACTCTTCCCATGTTCTCTCCCATCTGCCACCAACCTGATTGACCTTCCTCTCCCCACAGGTGCTGTGTCTGGCAGTGGCTGTTGGCCACGTGAAGATGACAGATGATGAGCTTGTGTACAACATCCACTTAGCTGTCAATTTCCTGGTGTCATTGCTCAAAAAGAACTGGCAGAATGTTCGGGCTTTGTACATCAAGAGCACCATGGGCAAGCCCCAGCGCCTGTACTAAGGCCCAGCTAATAAACCATACTGCCACTGTGACCTGTCTGCCTGTGACTGGGGGGAATGGGGGACAGGGACAGGCTTCACACTGCAGACATTGAGTTCACTCTTACTGGGGGCCTGGAGCTGCTCCCTGGGTATAGCTCACTTGGGGCCTTGGTCCATTGGATCACAGCTGCTACAAATGAAGATTGGGTTCCTAGGTGTTGATGGGACTAATCCACAAACCCGGAGAAATTGGTCTAATACATTGGAACCTCGGTTCTTGAACTAATTCATTCCAGAAGACTTCAAGAAGCGATTTGTTGAAACCAAGCTTCTCCCCATTAGACAAACATTAAATTTATCAGACGATCCCCCGTTAGCCTTAATCAAATGGCTTTCAGTACTCATTCTGTGGTGCAGCATTTTTGCTTTTTCAAATTTACCTGAAAAATGGGTAGGATCCAGGCCCTACCCTACCCCTTTCCCTTGCCTATTGGTGCCAGTGCCAGTGGCTTGGTATTCTGGGAAGTACCTGTGATTAGACCTTTCACTTGAATCATTTGACTTTGGTAAATAAAGGGACCAGCTCATTCCCCCCCACCCCCCGTTTCTTTTTAATATATTGATTTCAGATTGAGGGAGAATCAATTATGAGAATCATTGATCCGGCTACCTCCTGCATGTCCCCTACTGGGGATCAAGCCAACAACTCGGGCATGTGCCCTGACTGGGATCAAACCTGGGGCCCTTCAGTGGGAAGGCTGACACTACCCACTGAGCCAAACTGGCCAGTGCTTATCCCACCAGTTTTTATTTCAGAGAAGGGAGGGAGAGGTGAGAAACATCAATGGGCTGCCTCCTGCACGCCCCCTTTGGAGGATTGAGCCAGCAGCCCAGGCAGGGTGGACCTGGAGCAACACTGGCTGGGCGTCCCAACAGTTTTAATAGAGCTGAAAGGCTAATCAAAGCATAAATAAAAATGCACCTTCTGAAAACAAGGTTTATCTGACCTGGAGCTGCCAAGTGTACAAGGTTCTCAATACAGACCTTGAGTAGTTTGCCATTTTAAGTTAAGTTTGCGGGTAAAGTAGCTACCCTAATCGGATGAGAACGAGTTTGGGTTCTCAAGGTAGGCCTAGCTTTTTTCTCTGGCCTATTATAGTATTAGGAGTAGTAAAATAGGCTTGTTTATGTTCCCTTACCTAAGGAGGGAAAAAGCTGGCTATAAAATTAGGACCCAATTTTACTGAAGTGTTTATGCATGGTAAAAATTATTGGAAGCTTACATAAAATTTGACTGTTTAACTCGGAGTTAAGTGGTTTGGGGGAATTTCTGTAATCTTTGTAATCAAGAAAAAAAGGCAGCCCGGCCGGTATGGCGCAGTGGTTGAGCGTGGACCCGTGCACCAGGAGGTCACCGGTTCAATCCCTGGTCAGGGCACGTGTCTGGGTTCTGGGCTCAATCCCCAGTAGGGGGCATGCAAGAGGCAGCCCATCCATGTTTCTCAATGTTTCTATCCCTCTCCCTTAAAAAATATTTTAAAAGAAAATAGGGCGAACAAATTTGTGATGACTTAGTGACTGGAGGGATGTAATAAAAAAATACAAGTGTGAATATATTTTACTAGAGGCCCAGTGCACGGAATTCATGCACTGGTAGGGTCCCTAGCAGCTGCCGGCAGCTGGCCGGGTACTGCCTTCCTTCCCCAGGCCAGCCCTGCCCCCTGGTCGAACTCCCTGTTGGGACAATTTTCATACTACGCTTTTATTATATAGGATGCCTTGTCTCTGCCACAAAGCTGCTTACAGGGCACTGGGTGCAATTAAGAGAAAATAGAGCCGTGAGGCAAAGTCATAAAGCAAACAGGTGGGCTCCAGCTGCACCTGTGGTGGCCACACCTGAGGGCCTTGATGGGCACCAGTGCAATCCACCTCTGAGTCCAAGACCAGAAAGACATCTGTACCCGCAGTGGTCCTGTCGTGAGCAGGCATCGTGAGCCAAGGTTTCGGAGGTTTCTCGTGACCTCAGACGTATACTCAATTTGTTGGATGCAGGGGCCAAAGGTCCCTGCTGCCTGAGTTTGACTCCTCAGCCCTGCACTTGGGAGCCAGGGGAGCCTGTGAGCAAGTCTGTGAACGTCTCTAAAACTCTCGCTATTTGGAAGTGCGGGTGATGATGGTACCCACCTGAAAGAGACTCGTACCAACTTAAAAGCATTACAGTGCCAGGCACTTAGCACTCAATTAAAAGGAGCACTGGTAGTGCTTGCTTCGGCAGCACATATAATAAAAATAAAAATTGAAACGATACAGAGAAGATTAGCATGGCCCCTGCGCAAGGATGACATGCAAATTTGTGAAGCGTTCCATATTTTAAAAAAATAAAAATAAAAGGAGCACTGGTAAAATGGTAATTCTGTATAAACTGGTGCACAATGCCAGTGGGTTTAGGACAGACTGAGTGGAGGACATCTGTGCTGATGAATGGGGAGAAAAATCCATCACTCCTCCTGTCTGAAATGAGCCAAGGAATAAAATCCTTAAGAAGTTTCGGAAACTCTAAGGCAAGGTAAATGGGTATGTTTTAGAACTACGTGGGAACTTGAATCTTCCTGCATTGATCTGAATTTAAGTCAAACCTACTCCGCTTTGTAGGAGTTCTTAAAACCCAACTCTACACTAGACACACTCACCACCTTCAGCTGGGCTCTGGGGAATCTGTTTAGAGACCCAATGGCTTCTCTCAAGAGGCCCACAGCATCTGGGGGGCGGGAGGGGTGCAGGGGGAGTCTATTGTAAATGAGGCTTGAGCTATTTCTTCAAATCCCAGCCTCCAGAATGATTAGTGCAAAGCTCAGTGTGCACCGGAGTTATAATTCCAGGCTCAGGTACCTGGGGAGCCCTAGTTTTCCAGCAGTTGTATGCAGGGAATGAGGAGCCTCATGAACCCCAGGACAGTGCTCTGGCTTTGACTGTGGAATTGACGAAAAGATGGCACCCTCCCTTTTCCCCAGAAACGTCAGAACAGAAACAGGGGCAAGAAAGACAGAACTACTGGCCCCTTCTTTGGGCTCCAGCTTTGTTGACCTTTCTGTACAGCTTCCCACAGACCCTGACAGGAGGGCCACTGTCCGAGCCTGGGCTTTGGGCTCCCAAGACCCGCCTTCATATATATGTGTGTGTGTGTGTGTGTGTGTGTGTATGTGTATATATATATGTATATATATGTAATTTTTATTTGTTGAATTTAGAGAGAGAAATGGAGAGAGGAAAAAACACCCATTTGTTGTTCCACTTATGCATTCGTTGGTTGCTTCCTGCATGTGCCCTGACCAGGGATGGAGCCCACAACCCTGGCCTATCAGGACAACGCTCCAACCGACCGAGCTACCAGGCCAGGGCAATACCCACCTTCTTATCCTGGTTCCTTCCCTACTCTGTAACCTCAAAGTGAGTCATCACCCACTTCATGTTACCGTTGTGGTTGGGGGCAGGCAGTAAAGAAAAGAGAAAGCAAGGAGGCCGGTCAATTTCACTCCTTGAACGTTCTGCCTGAGGGACCTACATTATTCTTAAAGAAGCCACCCGAAGGCTGACTGCTCCAGGAGCAGTGAAGGCAACAACCCACGTGATGAACTTCAAGCACTCAGTAGGTGCCATCACTTTTTTTAAATCCTCACTCGAGGAGCGAGTGTATTTTTTCCATTGATTCTAGAGTGGAAGGGAGAGGGGAGACGGAGAGAAAGGAGGGGAGAGAGACATTGATGTGTGACAGAGACTATCAATTGGTTGCCTTCCACACACGCCCCGACCAGGAATCGAACCCCAGACCCTCCAGTGCACAGGCCAATGCTCTAACCACTGAGCGACCCCTGGCCAGGGCGATGTCATTACTTATTAGTGCAGAGATTAGGTTTTTCATCCAGCCCCAGGGTCCTTCATAAACCAACCTCTGCCTCCAGAACCCCCTCCCACCTGGCGGGAGCTCCAGACGCCCTCCCCGTTCTACTAGTGACAGCGAAGTCCCTCCGATGCGGTGGACCAAGACAAAGGCCACCTGATGATTTAAGTAGTACACCAGGTGCGGGGGCTTGGGTCAGGGAGATCAGTTCACATCCTGGTGTTGCCACTGACTGGCTGAGTGAGGAGAGGAACCTCAGTCTGCTTCCCATCTGCAAAGTTGGAGCTTGGACCAGAATGATCTAGAAGACTCTAGATTCCGGAGTAGGGTTGGCAGATTTAGCAAATGAAAATACAGCCTCCCCGGCCACTCTGCATCCCTGCTGTGTGCTTCCCCAGGTGGACAGGAGCAGCCTGGCGGGCAGGAGCAGCTTGGCGGGCAGGAGCAGCCTGGCAGACAGGAGCAGCCTGGCGGGCAGGAGCAGCTTGGCGGGCAGGAGCAGCCGGGCGGGCAGGAGCAGCTTGGCGGGCAGGAGCAGCCTGGCGGGCAGGAGCAGCCGGGCGGGCAGGAGCAGCTGGGCGGGCAGGAGCAGCTTGGTCTGGCCTGCCCCGCTGGCAGCTGTCCACTGCAGAGAGCACTCACCCGCCTCGAGGCTCTTTCCTCGGGAGTAAAGTGAGGGCAGGACGGTGAGGACAGCAGCAGACACTGTGAAGACGGTGGGCATTTAGCAGGCGGCCCATCTCAGCAGGTGTTGACCTTGGGCAAGTCACTTCACTTAGAGACAAAGCTATTCCATCCATTTCACTTTCACATCGATGTTTCTCTCTCCCCCTTTCTGTATTTCTAAAACTCAGTAATAATAATAATAATAATAATAATAATAAAAAAAACTGGTCCCCGAAAGTAGAAAAGTGCCATAGGCAGTCTTTAGCTTGAATTTAGTCTAGGAACATAAGACAAAATGAATGGTTTTTCTGTGTGTGTATGTATGTGTGTGTGTGAGAGAAAGAGGGAGGGAGGGAGGGAGGGAGGGAGAGAAAGAGAGAGAAAGAGAGAGAGAGAGAGAGAGAGAGAGAGAGAGAGAGAGAGAGAGAGAGGAGAGAGCGCAAGCGCAATAGGAAACCTCAGGCAGCGCTGGGCTCAGTTCAGTGCGACCCACGGCAGCAGGGGCGTGGAGAAAGGTCGGAGCTGGAAAGCTTTCATGGGACCCCAGAATCACACCTATTTTGACTGTGGGTAGGGCTTGGGGGCCCCCGGAAAAGACGGGGGAAGGTGACACACCAGGACCTAACCGGGGAGAGCCCCCCTGAAGCTGTTCCAACCCAGAGGCCGGGCACACGACTGGTCACACGACTAACCCACAAACAAATAACTTTAATTTCTCTTTCTGAGTAGGCCCTGAGGGCGCCTGCCCCAGCCCTGTGCCACATTTAGGATACAACCCATCACAGCTGGATTTAAAAAGTACACAAAAATATATATAATATACATTACAAAACCTAGGTTGGGTTTGGAGGTGGCCTGAGCGATATGCAAACTGTGAGAACCTTCAGGAAGCTCAGGGGCGGGCGGCAGGGAAGGGAAAGGCACAGTACTTCATATGAACTCATCGATGCCCGGGGGCCGGGCGCTGAGGGGCCGGATGTGGGAAGAGGCGGTGGGCAGGGTGAACCTTCAGTCCCAGAAGAGGTCTGGGGAGCTGCTCCAGGCGGAGACCCGCACGGGGAAGAACGGTAGAAGCACCGCTGAGGGTTCACTTGGGCAAGAGAAAACACCAAAGCCTGTGCTGCCTCTGTGCCCGGGCCACGTCTGCCCAGAGGCTGGGCCTCCATCTTCCTGCCTGACCTCCAGCCCGTTTCTGAGCCTGGACCCGCCCCTGGGGCCTTCCCCCCTCAGGTGGCTGCTGGGGAGCTTAAAGGATCCGGGCCAGGGCCGCTCGGGGGAAGAGGAGCAGGAGGCTCCCTCCCGAGGCCCTGGCTGGATGGTGGGCTGACCGAGGGTGCCCAACCGGTGCCGAGTACCTGCTGGTCAGAGGCAGCTGCTCCCCGAGTCAGGGGCCCCAACCCAGCCCCTCAGTGTAGAGCCCCGCCCCAGCCTGGGGCCAGTCCGAGGCAGGGAGGTGTGTAAACTGGGCTTGGGACAGGCAGCCCTGGTGAGAACTCCAACTCTGCCCCCCCATCCCCCCCCCAGATTCCTCATCTGTGACACACGCTTGCTTTGTGGGTCAGAGGATGCAGGAGGCACGCTGGGGCCTGGCGCATGGCGCATGGCAGGTGCAAAGACAGTGTGGGCCTCTCTCTTCTCAGGGCAACCCCAGCTCCACACTCCTTCCTGGCCTCTACACTCCGCCTCCCCTCCCGTCTCCCTCACCCACCGGTCACAGCTCCGAGGGGCCGTGGCCACACACACCTGAGCCAAAGGTGTCCTCCCATTCGCGGCTGGGCAGACCTAAGTGATGGTGGCTTGGCGACCCAGCCAGGCTGCCCCACCGCTGAGCCCCCTCCCTTCTCCCACAGTTAAAGCGCAGAACGGTGGCGGGGGGTGTGTGCTGGAGTAGGTGGGGAGGCCTCCTGGCCCTGGGCCCGAGGCCTGGCAGGCAGATGCATCCTCAATCCTGGACCCCCGGTGCCAGGCAGGTGTGTGAGAAGAGGCTCGTCCTGGATCCTGGTGGTGGGGCAGAGGGCACCCTAGTCTTTGACGAGCTTGTAGACGTGGTGCTGGGCCCCGTGCTCGCTGGTGGAGACTTCAAAGACAAAAGCAATGACGAGCAGGGTCTCCTGGGAGTCGCGGCTGGTGACCACCTGGGGCCGGGCGGGAGGATTCAGGAGGTCAGGCAGCGCGGGGCCTGGGGTGTGGGCTGAGCAGCTCCCGCTCCCCTGGGGGCTCGGTCTCTTTCTCTGAGCAATGGGTCTGGCCTCCCTGGAGACGCGCCAGCCCACACCTGCCCGCTCACCTGCAGGATGGTGAAGTTCTCCAGGACGCTGTTCATCATGTACTTCTCGGGCAGGTGCTTCAGCTTGTGGATGAAGTTGATCATGTACTCACACATGGGCGAGCGGTGGATGCGGTACACGAAGCGCCCGTTCTCCAGCTGGGCGTACTCGGTCTGCAGAGAGGAAGGCCTCGCTGGGGCCTGCTCCTGGCCGCGCCCCCCCTCCATCCTCCCCCACCCCCACTCCCCCCCCAGGGCCCCACTCACCTCCACCTTCTCCACCACCTGCTTGCCGAAGGAGCACACCTTGGTGGAGACGCTGATGGTCATGCTGTCGGCGGAGCTGTACTGGGAGCTGACCCCGTAGAAGGCGCCCGGGCCCTCCTGGATGGTGCTGTTGAGGTCGGCCTGCAGGAGGGGCGGGCGGCGTGAGCTGCTGGAGGCCTGAGGGAGGCTTCCGCCATCCACGTGGGCGTCCTGCCCGCCGCCCAGGCCCTGCCCACAGCCACGGGGAGAGAGGGAGCCAGTAGGGTGGGCCCGAGGGCTGCGGGTCTGGGCGCAGGGGCGGCCGGGGCGGCTCACCCAGAACTTGACCAGGAAGAAGGCATTAGGGGGGCCTTTCTCGTAGAGCTCCTTCAGCCCGCCCTTCTTCTCGGGGAACTTGTCGTAGATCTGACGCACGTCCACGGCCTCCAGGGGCGGGTCGGAGAAGGCGGGGTTTGTCTGGCCGATGTGCACAAACAGGTGTTTGCTGTACTGTGGGGAGGGCCCAGCACCGGGTCAGGAGAGCAGCGGGCGCAGGCGGGGGGGTGGGGGGGGGAGGGCGAGGGCAGGGGGGTAGGCCTGTGGCTGCCGCCCCCCCCCACCTCCCCGGGACCCGAGCTGTGGCCCTGGACCGCCGCAGGGTCCCCTCGCCCCACCGAGCACATTACCGTGTCGGGGTCGCGCTGCACCTCCATGAAGGCCGAGTACTCGAGGAGCCGCAGGCGGGAGGAGGCGATGGTGCGGTCCTGCCACGCGGGCGCCGAGGCGGCAGCTGGGGGCAGCGGGGCCAGGGGCTCGTAACCTGCGGGGAGATGACCCTCGTGGGCGGGGTGCGTGGTCCGTGCGGCGCTGCCCCGCCCGCTGCTGGGTAGGCGCAGCGCTCACTGCCTGCGGGGTGTCCGGGACAGTGCGCACCCCGCCCGCCTGTGTGGGGCCCTCGTGCGCACACAGCGGGTTTTCCCTGAGTCACTGTTAGCGGGTGTTCAAACAGGAAATACAAACATGTCAAACGGGAAAAATAGAAGTTACCCAGCCCTGGCCAGTGTGGCTCAGTTGGTTGAGAGTCGGCCCATGCACTGAGGCCCCAGGTTCAACCCGGGGTCTGAGCACAAGCCCAAGTTTCCACTGGATCCCCAGTAGGGGGCGCGCAAGAGGCAGCCGATAGATGTGTGTTTTTTATGGATGTTTCTCTCCCTCTCCCTTCTCCTCTCTAAAATCAATAAAAACATATTTTAAAAATTATCCAGAACCCCAACACTTAGAGAGAATGAAATTCTGTTAAGACGTTGGTGTACTTCCGTACAAGGAATTTTATATACATACAGTCTATAAATGTGATACTGTTGGTGGTGTGACTTGCAGCGGATGGGGGGCGGGGACGACACTGTAGAAGGCAAGGGGGCTATTCCTGGTCAGTCCCGATCCCTATAGATGCCACCCACCCCCCTCTCCCAGCGTGCGCGCGCACACACACACACACATATGCTCACACATGCACACACACACACACACACAAAGTTGGGCCTGAGCGCTTCTGAGCAGAGATGCAGGTGCCAAGGGAAGGTCGGGTGGCGGCGGCAGCCTCCTGGGGAACTTACTGCTGAGCGTCGGTGGCAGGGGCGGCTGAATGGGGTAGGCAGGCTGTGCAAAGGGCTTGATGCTGCAGACAGGAGCACAGCCTGGTTAGAGGGTCACCCCCTTCCCTACCGTCCGTCCAGCCTAGTCACTTGGGGTCTCCTCTGGGACCCCAGCAGAGAGCCAGCAGCCTTTCTGCAGAGGCCCAGAAGTCTGCTGACCAGCTTTTGTTTGCTTCACATGGTAACTTTTGTGAAATCCTGCTGCATCTCACAACTGACGTGCACATTTAATATGGCGTTTCAACCCCACCCCGAAGAGCTGCGCTTAAACTGAGGGTGTGTCTCTGGAAGAAAGTCATCTTAGAATTGAAGGAACCAAGTACACTTGACTACTTGACTGAGAGACGAATTCAGAGATTAACTGAATGAAAAATAATTGAAGGACGGATGACAAGTGGATGAGTGGGTTGATGAACGAACAAACACGTGAATGAATAGACAGACGCATTAGCTCTCTTACTGGCGCGCTCCATCCCTCTGTTTTTGAATTCAAACGGCTCATTTGTTGCTGGAACCCAGATGAGAGGGGAAGTCTAGTGCGGCTGCCCAGGGAAAGCAGAGGGTGTGGGAAGGGTGCACCAGGATACTCACTCCTGAGAGGGTCCGGGCTGCTGTCCCAGGAGAGGGGGGCTGTTCCAGAACTGCAGAGATGGGACAAAGCCAAGGGTCCCTCAGAACCTATGATCCTCACCCCCCAGCCCTGAAGGCAGGCCCTCACCAGCCCCACCTCCCAGGACCCCGGACGGTACCCGAGAGGAAGTGGAGAAGACGGCCTGGGGCAGAGGGGAGGGCGGGCTGAACTTGTTCTGTAGCACGCTGGCGGACACAATCTGGGCAGAGGACATGGAGGCCATGCTCTGGAGGGCTTTGTCCTTGGAGACTTGGTCCTAGGGAAGGCAGGGGCCACATGAGGGCAGACAGGACAAGGGTTTGCCCCAGGGCCCCCTCCCAGGCTCTGGAAGTCCATGTGTGGATCACAGCCCCAGCTCTGCTGTGTGGCCTAAGGAGGGCCTCAGCCCCTCTCTGGGCCTGTCTCCTAAGTGTACATCAGCCCTCCAACCACAAAGCACAGTAAGAAATAATTTTATTTTATTCTATAACCTAGCACGTACCTAAATATTTCCCCTCATTTGTGTCACGCACTGTCATGCTTTCTGTTCTATTTCATCAGTGGTTCGCAAAGTATGAATAGACAGATGCATTAGCCCCAGCATCACCTGGAAGCTTGTTAGAAAGGCAGATTTCCAGGGCCCCCCTCAGGCCCTCTGAATCAGAAGGTCTGGGGGTGAGGCCCGAAATCTGTCTTCACACGCCCTCCAGGCGATTCTGACACATGCTAAAGTGTGAGAACCTGCTCAACTGATTTACAATCCAGAATTTGAAAATCCTATATTAGGTGCTCTCCCCCCAGGTCCCCTAGGGGAGGGGGAGTGCTACTTACCAGGTTCATGGCCTGTGAAGGAGAGGGAGCATGATTAGAAGAGGCACCAATGAGGGCTACATGGGGTGGGGGCATGTCTTCTCACCTCCCTCCACTCCACGCCCACCTGGCTCCCAGCTTCCGGGGAGCCCAGGGAAGCTGAGGCGGCTGTGGACCTCCCGGGCCTCCCCCCGCCCCCTACCCCCCTCTGCCACCCAGAGGCAGTGTTTATAAGCTGGGGGTGCCCTGGACAGGGTAGGATGATGGAGGGCAGGCTGGAAACCTAGATGGTGGACCAAGCTGGTGTCCCTGGGGTCTGCCCGTGTCCCAGGCTACTGGGCAGCTACGGGCAGAGAGAAGAAGATGCAGCCAGCAGCGGCCCTGCCCAGGGCCCAGGCCATGAACCCAGGCTCTGAGACGCTCAGGCCCAGAGCTGCCAGGATGGAGTGTCCAATGCAAGAACAGCCATGCCCACACCATAGCTCTGCCAGCCAACGCCCTCCAGCGTCTCCTCCTGCCCTCCTGAAGTCCCCGTGCAATTAGCAAGCAGCAAAGGAGGAAGGAGGAAAAGGAAAACGGAGAAGAGAGGGGGCCTCAGTGACCCCGGATGGTCTTCCTCTCCTTCACTGGGGCTGCCGTCCTGCCCGGTCTCAGGCCCTTGTAGCCTGAAGGGCCTTCGGGCTTCTTGCTCCTCGGCCCCCGCCCTGCCCCGAGCGGGGGTCAGGGAGCAGCAACAGGCCTGGGCAGGGCCAGGCCAAGCAGCAAGGGACCCCATACCTTCAGCTTGGACTGAATCTCCCGAGATTTCCGCCTGGCTAGAACCTGCAAGTGGCTAGAGACCTGTAGAGAGAGAGAGAGAGAGAAAGAAAGAAAAAGAGCAGCGAGTGGAAGAAGAGGCAAGAACAGCTGCAGCCGGAAAAGAGGCACAGGGGGCCGGAGAGCGGGCCGAGGCCGTGGCCCGGCGGTGTAGGCAGCAGTGGAGGCGCCTAGGAGGGGCTGAGGCCCGACATACCTTGATGCCAACCTGGTACTCCCGCACCTTCTTCCGAGCTAGAACCTGTATGTGGCTGGACACCTGGGGCCGCCCCGAGCCCAGCCAGAGAGGGAAACACACAGTGAGGAGGCGAGCACGGCGGCCTCAGGCAGCAGCCAGCCTCGTCTCTGGGAACAGATGTACGTGGGGGACTCTGGGGCCCCCGGGGGCAGACACTCCGCAGCCCTCCTGGCAATTCTGCTCTCCTCTTGGCCCTGTTCCGATCAAGAGCCTACGGGCTTCTAGGACCACCAGCTACCACGGCCTCGATCTTCCAGTCACCCCACCCGCTCGCCGGCCCCGTCGGCCATGCCTGTCCCACTCCGCTTTGCTCACGCCGCTTCTTCCTCCAACAGGCCCCCCTTCCCCGTGGACTAACACGTGGCAGTAAACAGAAAGGCACACAGTAGGAACTCCCCACTGCGTTTCTCCTCCAGCACCTCCTCCTGGAAGCCTTCCTCTCCGGCAAACCGGAGCTGTCATGTCAGGGTGGGGGTGCCGGGGCTGGGACCACAGACCCTTCGAGGACCTGACCCTGAGCCTCAGAGAACCTAAACGCCACTTCCTCCTCAAGCACCAGGGAATACGCGGCTCCTCTAGGCACTTCACACCTCCGTTACCAGCCACCGCTGCTGGCTTTCTTGCTGGTAGTTTTTATTCCCACAAAGAAACAGTTTCTTTTCCATCACAGACCGAAAGTCACTACGTATGTGATGCTGGGCAGCCCCCGTACTACTTGGTTAGGACCCCGGCGGGGGCTCCTCACTCGCCTCAGACCGCGCAGAATCGGACCCAGGTCAGCGAGATGACCGGCCGCGGCGTGGCATGGCAGCAGGTGACGCTGACTGCCCACGCCCGGTGCCCAGCACTCCACCCACACCCACTCATCGGACTGCAGCACCACTAAGAAGGTGGCGCTGGTATTGTTTCCGACTTACAGAGGATGAAACCACAGCACAGAGAGGTTAGCCGCTGGTCCGAGGCCACACAGCTGGGGGCTGGGGCTGGGAACTGAGCCGGGTGGCCTGACGCCAGAGGCCCCTTGCTTCCCCACAGGCTACGCTGCCTGGACTCCTCCAGACCCTTAACCCAGAGGACCAGATCCAAATGGCCAACTCGGAGGCAGTGGGAGCCACACAGGACTTGATCCTGTGTTATATTTAGCTGGGCTTCTACAATATGAAGGCATTGTACTTGCTGCTCGTTGCAAAAACCTGCATTTTTAAACACGGAAACAACCTGGTCTGTTAGCTGCTTGCTCTTTGAGACACAAACACACACACCTCGTCCTCACCACAGGGGATGGGTCCCCTGTCAAGGAGATGTTAGATCTTGGAGTGAGAAGAAAAAATGAAGTTAGGGGAGTGCCGCCTGAGCAAAATGACAAAGGCCAGTGGTTTTCAAAGCTCCGAGCTTGCCGACAGCTGGCTTTGTTTACAATTAGTGTTTTATAATTTTATTTTATAATGAAAATAAAACTTCACTGGCCAGCCAGCCTTCACGGGATACTGGCCAGGCGCGGGTGTAACGCGGGCCCAGAACGAAGAGCTCTCTACCCGCTCTGGGCCTCAGGTGCCCCCGCCCCTTCCCCCTCTGACAAACGTCCTGTGAACACGTCTGTTGGGTGAGGCAGGACACGCCGAGACAGTGCTTCTCCGGCATCGGGGGGCAGAGGCTGCAGCGAGCACCTCCCCGCAGGGAGGCAGCCGGAGTTTGAACCCAGGGGTCCGACAGTCAGTGTTCCTGCTGCATCCCAGGCTCCAGGGCCCAGGGCCCGTGAATGTCCGGTTCCCTGCTGCATCCCTAGTGCCGGGAACGTAGTAGGAGCTCAATAATTTGCTGAAGAAGTAAATGCTGTGTGACCTGAGCTGGCCGAGGGCAGTGGTTCATAAATGCTCCCGCACTGGGTAGTGGACTCCGAATCTCCCTTGGAGACAGCGGGTGGGCAGCGCAGCCTGTCTGCGCGCAGGGGAGGTGGGTGCAGGGTCCAGCCCAGGCAGACCCCGGGGGGGCGGAGGCTGAGGGTCAGAGGGGGCCTCCACTCCTCCAGGAACCTGCCTCAGAGTGCCTGTCTCCCAGGCACCCCCGGGCAGCCCCCCGAAACAATTCCCTCAGGCCTCCTGTGCACACGCTGCCGCCCTGACTGCCCGCCGCCCAGTCACCTCTCAGCTCAGCGTGTTTCCCATCCCACCCCCCACCCCCACCCCCACCACCGCCACTGCCCCGGCCACAGCCCATGGCCGCTGCTCCGGGGCCAACATTCCCGCCACCTGCCCCAGCCACTCCCTGCTCTAGTCCCTTCCATGGTCCCCGGCTGGGCTGCCGCCAGGGGAAACCTGTCCCTCGGGCAGCTGAACCTCTCACCACGGGCCCTCCGCTCTTCCTACCCACTCCCCCCCCCCCGCCCTCCCCCCCCTACTCCGCTGAACGAAGGCTCTTTCCTGCCTAGTGGGCTGAACCCTGGACCCACCACCTACCAGCCAGGAAGTACCTTAACTTCCCCGTGCCTCAGTTTCCTCCTCTGTCAATGGAGGGAATTACTGCACCTACCTCTAAGGCTGCTGTGAGGACCAAGTAAAGTCACACCAAGCAGCTCTGTACGGAGCCGTCACTATCTGTACCCCCTCCTCAGCTGGAGAACCGCGCCCGCTCCCGCTCCGCCTGCAACCCCTTCCCCTTTAGGAAGCCCCCCAGCTCCCTCCTCCCTCCCCTGCCCAGCCTGGGCGAGATGCCTGCCCCACAGCGCACACCCTGTGCGCATCCGTCCGGCCGTCTGTCCCCTGGCCGGCCAGTGGGCCTCTCAGGGTGACCAGGGAGCTGCCACAGCTGCCGGGCCGGTTCATCGGTCACCGAACCAGAAGTCTTGGGCGGGTGGTGGGTGAGCGATGATGCAGCTCGAGGGGTGTGAAGTCACCCGGGGGGGCGGGCAGCTCGGGGCAGGGCAGTGGGCACGGGAGGGGCTGAGAGCGTGCAGGCAGAGGGGCCACAACATCAACAGTCTCTACCTGCTTTCTCGTCCGGGTCTTCCCCGTCCTCAGCTTAATGTAGCGCGCGATCAACTCATTCCGACCTAGATGGGCGTGAGAGGAAACAGTGGCTGGTGGCTGGAGACTGGACCCACACCAGGCCCTTCCCCACTCCAGCCCCACCTCAGGGCACAGCAGGGCTGCCAAGGGTGCCGGGGAGGCCCCAGGTGCTCCCCCACCCCTCCAGGGCCTGGGGCTGCTCCCTGGGGGACAGGTTTCCCTGCAGGACAGACAGGGGCAGGTGTGGCCCAAGGGCAGGACAGCTGGGCCCCTCCCCCCCAGCCCAGCAGCGCTTCCTTCCTCCAGGCCGTCACCAGCTGCAAGCCTCTGAGCGCCGATCCCCCTGTGAGGGAGGCCTGGCCGGGGTACCCCGTGTGAGGGAGGCCTGGCCGGGGTACCCCGTGTGAGGGAGGCCTGGCCGGGGTACCCCGTGTGAGGGAGGCCTGGCTGGGGTATCTCTGAGTGAGGGAGGCCTGGCTGGGGTACCCCGTGTGAGGGAGTCCTGGCCGGGGTACCCCGTGTGAGGGAGGCCTGGCCGGGGTACCCCGTGTGAGGGAGCCCTGGCCGGGGTACCCCGTGTGAGGGAGGCCTGGCCGGGGTACCCCCTGTGAGGGAGGCCTGGCCGGGGTACCCCCTGTGAGGGAGGCCTGGCCGGGGTACCCCCTGTGAGGGAGGCCTGGCCGGGGTACCCCGTGTGAGGGAGGCCTGGCTGGGGTATCTCTGAGTGAGGGAGCCCTGGGGTATCTCTGAGTGAGGGAGCCCTGGCTGGGGTATCTCTGAGTGAGGGAGCCCTGGCTGGGGTATCTCTGAGTGAGGGAGCCCTGGCCGGGGTATCTCTGAGTGAGGGAGCCCTGGCTGGGGTACCCCGTGTGAGGGAGGCCTGGCTGGGGTATCTCTGAGTGAGGGAGGTCTGGCCGGGGTATCTCTGAGTGAGGGAGCCCTGGCCGGGGTATCTCTGAGTGAGGGAGCCCTGGCCAGGGTATCTCTGAGTGAGGGAGCCCTGGCTGGGGTACCCCGTGTGAGGGAGGCCTGGCTGGGGTATCTCTGAGTGAGGGAGCCCTGGCCGGGGTATCTCTGAGTGAGGAAGCCCTGGCCGGGGTACCCCGTGTGAGGGAGGCCTGGCTGGGGTATCTCTGAGTGAGGGAGCCCTGGCCGGGGTATCTCTGAGTGAGGGAGCCCTGGCCGGGGTATCTCTGAGTGAGGGAGCCCTGGCTGGGGTATCTCTGAGTGAGGGAGCCCTAGCCGGGGTATCTCTGAGTGAGGGAGCCCTGGCTGGGGTACCCCGTGTGAGGGAGGCCTGGCCGGGGTACCCCGTGTGAGGGAGGCCTGGCCAGTCGCTGTCTTCTCAGTGGCCACGTGTCTGCCCTGACGGGAGGCCCTGCACAGTCCCTGCCCTCTCTGCCACAGCAGGCAGGCAGGACCGGAGTCTCCCAGCACCTCCTACACTGACAGTCTCTGTCAGGATGTGTCACTGAGCCTGTCACCCCAGGTCAGGTTACCAGTGCCTGCGCCCTGAGCCCACCTGGCCCGTCAGCCTCGGGCTGGGGGACTTGGCCCGGGAGAGGGGTGTGTGGGACACATGACTAATTGTCTGTCAGTATCCTCAGGGTGTATACCTCTTACCCCCCAAATCCAGGCCCCCTGCCCCTCACCTCTAGTCTCCCCAGAATGGCCACATTCTTCAAATTCCTCTTTGATGACAGAACCAGCCCCACTGCTCCTCCCTTCCTGCCAGCCCCTCTCCACCCCACTCCCTCCACCCCATCCAAAAATACCCGTGGGGCTGCCCCGCCATCGGCGAGGGGGCAGTGGGGCGGGCGCCCGCCCTGGAAGGCGCCCGCCCAGAACATCTGCCTGCCCAGTGGCCGGCGAGCGCTGTGCTGGGATGGGTGGGGCAGTGGGTGGGGAGGGGACTCACTGGGGCAGCCCTCCGCTGCCTCCTTCCTACGCGGCCCTGGTGCTGGGTGCGGGGTGCGGGGTGTGGGGTGCGGGGAGGGAGGCTGGGCCTCCTCGCTTAGCCAGGCTGTCAGGGAGGGCTGGAGGGAGCTGGCAAGGAGCCAAGCCAAGAGGGGTTGAGTTATCCCAAAAATGCAGCTCCGGGAGAGCCCTCAGCACCGGGCAAGGGGGGGGACACTCCCTTCTGGAGGCAGCAGGTGGGCGAGGTGGCAGCGAGGGCCCGCGAGGGGGAGGCCGTCCCCCAGGTGGGGAGGGCCTGAGGCACGGGCCGTCTCCCAGCCTCTTCCCAGCACAGCCCCTGTCCCGTGTGGCTGCCCACCAGCCTGCAGGCCTCCCTCCCACTCGCCGGAGGGAATTTGCAAGTGGGACTCCCACCCTAGGCCTCACCCCTCACCCCTCCTGCTCCCCCACATCCTGCCAGGGAGGGACCCTCTCCCAGGCCTGGCCTGGAGCACACTGGACTGACCCAGTTTCCTGGGCCCACTGAGTCACCCCGAAACCTCCAGGGGCAGCGGGGAGGAGAGGAGAAGCAGAGGGGGTGCCACGCGCTGGCGGAGGGGCGAGCCCGGCGTGTTTATGAGGAGGATCCAGACACACAGGCTTGCACGCACAGACTCGCCCGCCCAGCGGCTGGCAGCCTGAGGACTTGGCCAAACCGGTTGGGTGAGGGGGCAGAGAGCAGGGGGCGGGGCGGGAGGGCCCGCCGTGTCCCAGTGTCCCGCGCCTCCCCACGCGCGCCTCCCCACACGCACCGTACATCTTGCCCTCGTCCGACAGGATGATCTTGCGGCGGCCGCAGGGCGGGTAGATGGCCAGCGCCTCCTGGAAGCTCTGCTCGATGTCCGGGCTCCACACGCCCTCGGCATCGTTGTCCAGCCCCTTGTCCAGGCCCTCGGGCCCATCCTCCCGGGCTTCCCCGGGGCTGCTGCTGGCGGTCCAGCTGTTGGACGCTATTGTGCTGGTTGCTCTGGGCTCTGGGCCTGAGCCCACTGGGCAGCCTGAGCCTGGGGGCAGAGAGAGCGAGAGCGGTGAGGGCCAGGGTCCTCCCGGGCCTCAGCCTCCTCCCAGGGGGGCAGGCGCCCTGGGCGAGGCGGAGGTAACCAGAGGGTAAGGGATTCCGCGCTGTGTGACCTGGGAGAGGGATTTCACCTGTTCGACCCCTGGTCCTGGAAAATGAGGAAAGGGTCCCCTTGAGGTTGTGAGGGTTGAACTGGGTTACGACAAGTCCAACCACAAGGCCTGACTCATACCACCCGTGGTGATCAACAACAACAACGCCTTGTATCTACACCACCCGTTCGTGGGCAAAGCACTTCCCATTCATTCAATCCTGAAATCCACGGAGGGCGGCGAGGCGTGGTGCCCATCATCCGGGTGGGGGAAACAGGCTCACCAGCCCACACGGCTGTCAAAGGCAGCAGGATGAGCAAGGGGAGAAGGATCCGAGGGCAGCCCCGGGTGTCTGCAGCTCTGAGGGGCTCCTGGGCTCCTGTGCCAGCTCCTCCTTCCTGTCTCGGGGATCCCCACCCCTCCTTCTCCCCCCCCCCCCCCCCGCATCCACACAGCCCTGCGAGGACCTGCTGTGGGTGAGGAAGGGTGAGGGGGCCTTGCCCAAAGGATAACTCTCGAGAACCCTGCCAAGGAACCTGAACTCGGGGCAGGAAGCGCCCAGGAATTGCAGGGGAGCCGCTGGCTGGCGAGGGAGCAGCCGAGAGGGTGCCTGGCCAACAGCCTTGCTCACCCCCACCCGCTCCTCCGTCCCACTTCCTGTTCCCGCACCTCCGGGCCCACAGCAGCCCATAAACCACCCACATGCCTGCCCCGTCCTGGCTCTGTAAACGCCGAGTTCCCTGCAAACGCCAGGCTGGGTTATTGATTTAGACCACACACCCCAGGTCTCCTTCCACCCGCCCCCCCCACCAGGCAGCCCCAAGCCCTCCACCCCCTTCAGCCTCGGGATCTGCATGCCCAGTCTATACCAGGGTGCTGGGATGGCTAGATCCTGGGACTTCGCTCTGGGCTGCAGGGCAAGCAGGGGCAGGGCAGGAATGGGGGGGACCCCCTCAGAAACCAAGAAGGGAATTTCCCCCCCCTCAGACACGAATTCCAGGTCCTGCTGAATGGGTGGAGGGTCTCCCCGTGGGGACGC
The DNA here is from genome assembly GCF_951640355.1 of Cnephaeus nilssonii. Classification (NCBI taxonomy): domain Eukaryota; kingdom Metazoa; phylum Chordata; class Mammalia; order Chiroptera; family Vespertilionidae; genus Cnephaeus; species Cnephaeus nilssonii. The sequence continues at coordinate 91,916,840 of NC_137080.1, read as the reverse complement.
CTGTTGGCCTAGGAAGCTTGAAGGAGGTGGCTAGTGGCATGGGATGGGAGGGCCTGGGGAGCCTGCTTGTCAGATGGATACCGAGTGTAGACTTAATACAGCTACGGATGGCAGCACTTGCCAAAAGGCAGGCACTGCTCTGGTGTGTTACACACACTGACTCATGTAATGCTCACAGTAACCTCTGAGAGAGATACTATTATTGCTCCCACTTTACAATGAGGAAACCAATGAACAGAGAGGTTAAGCAACCTGCCCAAGGACACACAGCTAGTAAGTGCTAGAGCAGGTTCTGAAGCCAGGCAATCTGGCTTCAGTCTCTTAACCAAGGAGATGGGGCTGAGAACTCCAGCACCTGTGCTAGAGAGGAAGCCAAGTTGTCATGGCAACCACGCTGAGTGTGCCCAGTGGGGTCCAGACCAGGGGCACCCCTCAGCCCAAGTGGCTGGGGCAACTTCAAGGACCCCGGCACTGCTGCAGCCCTCTCGGCGAGGGCTCCCAGAGCAGCAGGAACAGCGCTCTCGGGCCGGGCAGCCAGGCAGAGGCAGCCACACCCTGCATCCAGGTCTCCACCCAGGACCGTACCCCCATCACAGCCTCACCTCAGCCCCCAGGCCGAGTTCTTGGGATAAAAATGTGGGGGAGCAGAGACTCTGGGGACACAGAGACTCCTATTCTAAAGAAGTTGGGGCCCAGGGCTCTCCTCGGGTTGATGCTGTCACAGCTGTCAGCGGGAGGCAGGAGGGGGGCTGCAGTGAGCTACCCATCTCCCCCCAAATCCTTCCTGCGGCCTCGCTCAGAGCAGTGGAGGCCCGGGGCATGGGGGCCCCTGGCAGCCGACTTTTCAAAGCAACTTTCCTGCCTCCCCCAAGTCTGTCCGCCTCCCCCCACCCAGGCGGTGGCCCCCCTCCTGGGGTGATGTCAGCCCCGCCCCGCCCCCCGCAGGAGCACTGTGGCCAAATATGGCGAACACAGCAGCTCGGGAGCTGGGACAGACGGGGGTGGGGCGGCCCTGGCTGGGACCGCTGGCAGCTGGTGAGGGGGAGGGGGTGGCCGCAAGGACAGTCAAGGAGAGGAGGAGGACCCCCGTGGGCCCTTCCGCAGGCCCCCGGCACGTGCCCGTCTCCTTTTCCAGGGACACTGGTGCGGCAGAGCACCAACACGCGCACAGGTGACCCCGCCACAGCCATGCACCGCAGCACGTGTGTCAGGTGTGTGGGTGCCGCGCACAGAGAACGTGTCCCCCAGGCTGAGCACGCCCATGGGCATGGTGGGCAGGCAGCTGCTCCGGGCTGGGCGCCGAACTGGTCTCCCCCGTGGCACACCCGGAGGGCCAGCCCGGAGTCCACGGCTGCTCTGGTCCCGCTGCGGGTGAGGCCAGAGGCCGGTGTGTGCCGCCCTCTGCTTGGACCCCAGACACGGGACCCAGCGGGGCTGAGGGAGGCTCTCGGCAGCTGCATGGCTGGACGGAGGCAAATGTGGGGCTCAGTGTGTGGGGGGGGAGGGGGGGAGAGAGCAGGCCCCCTGGGTGGCCGCCCCAGCCCAGACTCGGGTCTCATCTCCCTGTACAGGCAGGGTTGGGGGTGGCGGGTCCCCCCCCTCCCCGCCCCAGCCCCAGCCCCAGCCCCCTGTCCTTACTTGCCCAGGTGGCTAGAACCGCTGCCTTGCTGGGCTTTCCACCAAGAGGGGAGAGGAAGAAAGACCTAAGCGAGGGACAGGCGGGTGGAGGTTGAGACGGCTGGAGGGGAAGGGAGAGAGTCTAGGGGAGTTTGGAGGGGGGAACAGAGAGGAGGGGGATTAGAGGGTCCCGAAGGGGAAAGATCAATAAACTCAGATACAGGAGTGGGCAAGCTAGGAGACAGAGGACAGAGGACAGAGGACAGGACAGGAGGGGGGGGAGGACAGAGAAGAGGAGAGGAGAGGAGAGGAGAGGAGAGGAGAGGAGAGGAGAGGAGAGGAGAGGAGAGGAGGGGAGGGGAGGGGAGGGGAGTGAAGGGGAGGGGTGAGGAGGGGAGGGGAGAGGAGGGGAGAGGAGAGGAGGTGAGAGGAGGGGAGAGGAGGGGAGGGGTGAGAAGAGGAGGGGAGAGGAGGGGAGAGGAGGGGAGGGGAGGGGAGAGGAGGGGAGAGGAGGGGAGAGGAGAGGAGGGGAGGGGAGGGGTTAGGAGAGGAGAGGAGGGGAGAGGAGAGGAGAGGAGGGGAGAGGAGGGGAGGGGAGAGGAGGGGAGGGGAGAGGAGGGGAGGGGTGAGGAGAGGAGAGGAGGGGAGAGGAGGGGAGGGGAGAGGAGGGGAGGGGTGAGGAGAGGAGAGGAGGGGAGAGGAGGGGAGGGGAGAGGAGGGGAGGGGTGAGGAGAGGAGAGGAGGGGAGAGGAGGGGAGGGGAGAGGAGGGGAGGGGTGAGGAGAGGAGAGGAGGGGAGGGGAGAGGAGAGGAGAGGAGGGGAGAGGAGGGGAGAGGAGGGGAGGGGAGAGGAGGGGAGGGGTGAGGAGAGGAGAGGAGGGGAGAGGAGGGGAGGGGTGAGGAGAGGAGAGGAGGGGAGGGGAGAGGAGAGGAGAGGAGGGGAGAGGAGGGGAAAGGAGGGGAGGGGAGGGGAGGGGAGGGGAGGGGAGGGGAGTGGGGGGAGAGGTGAGGAGAAAGAGAGGAGGGAAGACAGGGGAGGCGAGGAGAAAAGAAAAAAGAACAAATGCAGAAAGACCAGAGGCCAGGGCAGACAGAAGGGAAGGCCATACTGGGGGCTGGGGTCAGCCACAAGGCCATGTCCAGGACATCCCCACTCCTGTCCATCTGCTCCTCCCGCCTCCTCCCATCCTCACAGACGACCTCCGACCCCCTCAGCACAGGCCCTCCCGCCCTCCCGCCATGGCGACAGGCCCGGGACCTCCTGTGGTCCCATCTACCTTTACCCTCGGTCCAACCAGCCGGCCCTCGGGCTGCGGAGGTCAGAGGTGCGCGGGGCGGTGCAGGGATGGGAGCGAGGAGGCGGTGAGCCGGCTGCGGCCCTGGGGAGATAAGGGGCGCCTGCGGCCCACTCCCTGTCCTGGGGCCAGGCTGCTGGAATAACTGGCTGGACAGCTCCAGGGACGAGGTCAGAGCTGGGGCTGCAGCAGAGGCGCCAGGCCTCCACCCCGGTGGCCCCCTCGGCCTCCAGACCTAGGCTTGGGCTCCCCTCTGCCCTGGTGGCCGGGCAGGCAGACCAGGCAAGTCCAGGCAGGTGTCCCCCACATTTACTCCTCCCCTTGCACCAGCCCCACCGGGCGGACACACCGAGGCTGTGGTCCTGCGGGTCTGGCGGCCGGCAGCTGTCCACTCTGCAGGGGCCCAGCCCCTCACAGTGTGGGAGGAGGACGGAAATCAGCCGTTCCATCCTGAATCCCACCCCAAACCCGGGCTGGGCCGGCCGGCCAGGGGGTGAGGAAGGGGAGGCCGTGGGTGAGCGCTAAGGGAGCCGCCCGTGCTCCCCCCTCCCCACCCAGCCACAGCGAGGCCAGCTGTTCTCCAGCTGCCAGAGCCTCCCACTCTCAACGCTCTAGCTGGGACCCGAGAGTGGGGAGGGATGGGGTGATGGTGCCTCCCCCAGCTCCGGTCCAAGGACCCCCAGGGACCCTGCCAAGTGGCCACACCCTCCAGGCTGGGGAGGGAGCACCCTCCCCCTGGAGCAGGGTCGGGTTTTTACAGGAGGAAGCAATTTGCAGAGTCAACTAGGAGGGGGATGGGGGCCTCCTCCCCTCTCCCCGCTTATTAATGTGCTTCCAATTTGGGAATCAAGACTCGGCACCCCCCCACTACGCAGGGCACGGCGTCTCGGGGAGCAGAGGAACCCCAGGCTCCCTTCTCCAAAGCTGGCCCACAGTCAGCACCCTGCCCCCACCCGCAGTGAAGGAGGGTGGGAGGGTAGAGACCTCACCCTCCTGCAGAGAGGGGGGGCCAGTTCCCACTCCTCCCTTCACCCCCACCCTGAGATTCTGTCCTGTCTCCTCATCTTGTCCACCTCCGGCCAAGGCCTGTGTCCGAGTTTAGGGGGAACAGAGACACAGCTAATGGGTAACTTGGGAAACTGGGTCCCACAGTTCTCAATTCACATGCGGTGCCCCCCACTCAGGCTGCCTGCACCCCGGCCGCGTCACCCACTAGTTGCCAGCAGTCAGTCAGTCAGTCCCCCACCACGGGAGTCGCGGTGTGCTGTCTCCCAGAGACACCGCCTCCCCGGCCCGCTCCCGCGTACCCACACTGCCCTGCCCGTGCGCTGCCACCCGCTTCCTCTCCTGCTTTCATTTTACTGTGATAAAAATACGTAATATAAAATTTGTGACTTCAGCACTTTTTTAAAACCTTCACCCGAGGATGTGTTTTTATTGATTTGTTTTGTTAATCCTCACTGCAGGCTACTTTTCCATTGCTTTTTAGAGAGCGTGGAAGGGAGAGGGAGAAACACAGAGAGAGAAACATCGATGTGAGAGAGACACATTGATTGGTTGCCTCCCACACTCGCCCTGATGCGGGGCGGGGACTGAGCCTGTAACCGAGGTACTGGAATGGAACCCGGGACCCTTCAGTCTGAGGGCCAACGTTCTAACCACTGCGGCACCCGGACAGGGCCAATTTTAACCGTTTTTTAAAAAATATACACTTTTATTGATTTCAGAGAGGAAGGAAGAGGGAAAGATAGAAACATCAATAATGAGAGAGAATCACTGATTGGCTGCCTCCAGCATACCCCACACTGGTGATCAAGCCCGTAACCAGAGTATATGGCCTGACCGGGAATCGAACCATGACCTCCTGGTTCATGGGTCGACACTCAACCACTGAGCCACAGCGGCCAGCCTTAACCATTTGTAAGTGCACAGTTCAGTGGCATTAAGTGTGTTCCTTCTTGTTTTTAACAGGTATCTTTTTGATGGTCCCCCACACAGACGCCACATGCATTGAGATCAGGCCCCCAAATTTGTCCCACGGTCCCACGCCACGCCGGGCACAGCCCTGAAGGATGTCGCCCACCCTGTCCTACAGTCCCAAGCAATCCCAGATAGTGACCACCCACAGAGGCGTCTCCGTCACCCCCGGTTCCCTCACACGCAGCGCCAAGCAGCTTCCTTGGTGCTGTTCCTGCACACCTTGCTTCGCTCGCAGCCTCACGGCGCCGAGCAGCCCTCCAGGCCTGCTGTCTCACACACTCACTCACACACACCCCATACCGTCACTTTTTCTCATACAAAGTGTCCTATACACCTGGGTTCCTTCCCCAGATCTCCACCAAAAACCCGACACAAAAACAAAACAAAGGTCACATACGTCACACACACAGAGCATGAGAGGTTCTATAAACTGAGACCATCCCATATGCTGCTCCCGCACATACAGCATAAGTAGCCACACCACAGCGCCCTGGGTCACACAGAATCTTACTCATGCTCCTTCTGACACGCACAGCATCACACAATCGCTGTGTCCCTCACACACGCAGAGCATCAAAATCCCACCCAGGGCCAGACACAGGCTCCCCGGATGGTCCGGAGCCAGAGTCTCTCATAAACACACTCGGTGAGGGCACTCCGTCACACTCAACATCATTCACACCGTTTCTCTCACGTACATGCAGTAGCCGGCACACAGACATGTCACATACAGTCTCTCGTGCATCTGTCCAGCCTCTCACGCAATCGCACAAACTGGTTGTACCTGGTTCTCTCATGCCCGGACCCACCCCAGAGACTCCCCCACAGTGTCCCCTGGGTTTCTCTCGCACGCCTCCAGCGGCACCCACAGTTGTACTCTCCTTTCCCTCTATCACTTCCTGTCCTCTCGGCCTGGCAGGCAGCACAGGAAGCAATCAGCTCTCTAGGAAACCTCCAGGCTGGGGCTGCGGGGATCCCAGGGAGAGGATTCTCCCCGCCCACAGCCTCCTGCGGGACCCTCTCCCATCCCTGTCCTCCGGGCGCAGCCCCTCTCCTGCAGGCAGCCCTAGGCTGGCACCACACCAGGAGGAAGGGAAGGTCAGGGCAAGGCCGTGGGGACAGAGTGGAGGTCACGTGCTGACCTCTGCTCCAGCTCTGACCAGGGAAGCTCCTGCCATGGCCCCAGGGCCGCCCCGAGGAGGTCCGAGGAGACCTGGGTCCTCAAGGCCAGCCCTGGGACTCCCCAGCTTCTGCGGCCTCCATGTGGGAAGAAGAGGGGGTGACCTCCAAGCACCTCCACAGGAAGCTGCAGTATTTGGAGCCATCATGGCCCCCAGCTCCCCGGCCTGGCGCTACCAGCACCCTTCCCCCCCCTCCTCACTGAGCCGAAGCCTGTTCCCTCCTCCTCCCGAGCCAGGTGATGGGCAGGGCTGATACCCTTAGGGCTGATACACAGAGCCCTAAGGGGTTGGGGGCCGCCACCCAAGTGGCCTCTGATGCCACTCATCCCATCCCGCTTGCCAGACCCCATGGCCACTTTAGTGAGCAAGTTCCCCCACTCCACCTGGTTTCCCTGTCCCTCGACCCCTGCTGCCTGTAACTGTTGCGGCCATGCTTACCTGGTTTAGCTTCTCCTCAGTCACCCCTGGTTTGTCCTCGCCTTCTTCCTAAGACCACTGGGTCACCCACTGACCTCTCCAGACCACAGAGGTTCAGGTTCCGTAATGGGAGGGGAAGGAAGGCTGACTAAGAGACAGAGCCCCCGGGAGGGGCTCAGAGAAGTCATTATTCCAAGCAGGGAAACTGAGGCCTGAGAGGCCCACCAAGATGACGCTGCTGGCTCAAATCCAGCTGGGACCAGATATCTAATTTCTAGGCTTCCTCAGCTGAGATGTTTCATTCTAGTTTTAATATTTCCTCAACTGGTAGAAGGTACCCGGTTCTGAGGGTGAGGGCAGGAACAGGCCCAGGACACACACAAACACACACACACACAGCTCGTTCCTGCCAATCACTGACCATCCTACTCAGTGCTCCCCAGCCCAAACGCACCAATTAACATGAATTACTGTCCCCTCTCCAGGGGGCCAGGGGAAGGCCCCAGAGGTCAGACTCCCATGGGCTCCAGCCTCTCTCCGAGGGGGGCATCCCTGGCCCACGAAGTCACCCTCAACACAACCCTATTTCCTAGAGATACATCTGCCCACGCCCTGCCCATTGAGTGCGCCGGGGGCCAGCGCTCCACAGAAACGTGCCCTGGGTTGACACCCCTTGGAAAAGGAACTACAAATACCTGGAAGGGAGGAGGACATAATTCTCCCAAATCTCCAACTTTTGGGGACTTGGATTTCCTTCCTTGCCCCAGGCTGCCCCCAGCACTCTGGTCCCGGAGGCCTCACTCCGGGGTGGGTCGCACCTCCACAGAACCAGGCCCCAGAAGACAGGACACAGCGCCCTGGGCTGCCCAGCCCCCAGCCCTATCCCCTGATCTCCCGGCTACAAGTCCAGGCCTGACCTGCTGCTGCCTCTACCTGGAGAGGGAAGACGCAGACAAGCCTCCCCTAGGCCCCATTCGCACTGGTCGGGAAAGAATCTCCCAGGCCTGGGTCTGGGCCGCTCTCCTAGAAAGGAGAGGAGGGGGGTCTCCGGGACAGGGTCTGGCTGGGCTGGAGCCGGGTGCAGACCGGCAGTCCCCCTTCCCTCCCCAGGCAGGAATAAAGGGCACGGCAGACGTGGTGATGGCAGGACGAGCCGCCTTCAACCCTAAAGCCCAGACCAGGGCTCTGAGGACGTGTGGCGAAGAGAAGGCCCCAAATCCAGCCACCTTCGGAGCGGGGCGCACAGCGCTCCGGGCAGGACCCGAACCGCCCCGGACACAGGCGCAGAGCCGGAGGGAACGCAGGCCCCTGCGCCCCGGGGGCACAGCCGGGCGCAGTCTTGCCCCGACACCCCCCACACCCCGGGGCAGCCGCGGGCAGCGCGCGGGAGCCGGGCGCCGAGGCCGGCGGCCTGTGCGGCTGGGCCGGGCGGGCTCCGGGAGCGCGAGCCGGAGTCCAAAGGGCGGCGGGGCCCCGGGATGGGCGCCCTGGGTACGAGCGCCTCCGTGGCAGCCCCCCCAACCGTGCGGTCCCCGGGCCCCGGTCCGGACACCCCAGAGGCGGACGCTGGGACAGCTGATGGCAGCGGGACAACCTCCCGGCTCCCCTACCTCCCCGACCAACGAGTCCCGGTCGCGGCGGGGTGCTGGTGGGCGGGGCTTCCCGGAGAGCTCCCCCCCTTCCCTCTAAACTTCCCGGCACCCAAATCCGGGGCTCCGGCTCGGGCTGGACAATAGTTCAGGGACCCAGCCTCCCTGAGTACCCCCCATTCCCAAGTCACCACCGACCGACCCACCCGCCGCCTCTCCCCGCGGGGCCTCCTCGGTGCCCGCGGCTTACCTGGTCCGAGCTGGCGGGGGCGCTCCGCCGGGCGCTGCCGGGCCGCGGGCCGCGGGGCCGGGAGGGGGTCGCGGGGAGGGGGTCGCGGGGAGGGCGGCGGGGAGGGGGCCGGCCGGAATGTGCGGAATGAGCCGGACGCGAGCGGGAGGCGCCGGGCGCGGAGGAGGGAGCGAGCGGGACGGAAAGTTTGTGTTGAAGAGCCCGGCGGGGGGTGGGGGCTGCGGGAGGGGGCGGGGCGCGGGGGCGGGGCGCGGGGCGGGGCCGGCGGGAGGGGCGGGGCCGCCCGCACCGGGGCTCCCGCCGTCGGTCCACCCGGGCTTCGCTGCCGCGACTCCAGCCAGCCGCCTGCGCCCGGGCCGCGGGGTGCGCGCCCCACCTCTCCCCAAGCCGGGCCTAAGCCCGCTCCACCGGCGTGGGGGGCGTCGGCCTGGGCGGGACCGAGGGCGGCGCTCCCGCTGGAGAACGAACTCCCGTCGGTGTCGGGGTCCGGGTGCCGCGTCACGAGGCGCCCCGCGGGGCCCGGCGCCCAGCCTCCGGGATCCCCACCCCCCACCCCGCGCGAGCCGAGGCGGGGCTCCCCTCCCGCCGGAGAGCCCGCCCCCGACTCCCGGCCGGCCCCGCCCCGCCCTGGCGGCTGCGCCCGCCCTGCCCGGACCCGGTTTGTCTGGTTCTCCCCGAGAGGCTTGTTTCTCGAATTTCTCCCTTTCCCCCTCTTCCCGGACCTCCGCGCCCTCCCTCTCGCCCGGCTCCCGGGGCCCGCGGGGGGCGTCTGGCCACGGCGGGCTCGCCGAGTTTCGGTAGGACCGGCGCCGGGCCGGGGAGGGACACGGGGGCGCCCGGGGCCTGGGCGGAGTGGAGCGGGGAGGGAGGCCTCCCGCCGCCTCGGACCCTCCCACCGCCCGTCCTCTGCGCCGCAGCACCACTGCCCCGCCGGCCGAGACGCAGCTTTATTGGGGACGTGCGTACCCGTCCTCGCCCCATCACCCGCCGCCCCCGAGCGCGGTCCCAGAGGGGTTAAAGCCACACTGGCCACCGATCCTGGACAGGAAGTGGCTGACTGGGGCGGGGCGGGGTGTGTGTGTGTGTGTGTGTGTGTGTGTGTGTGGAGCGTGCAGGCTAGCCCTGCGACCAGATGTGCGGCTCCAGCTCCAGATGTTCTTCATCTGCTTCGGACCCGCCGTCTGAGCGCCTCCCCCGCTCGGCCTGTGCCAGGCCCGGGAGTGGATGGAGGTCACCTGGAGGCAGGAGGGGTCAGCTCCCGGCAAAGGAGTGGGGGCTTTGGTGAAGGGACCCCGAAGCCCCCCCTGAGTCCTTTCCGACCCTGGCGGCTCTGGGACTTGGGGTGCCGCTGCAGTCACTCGCAAGCCAGCTTCCCGTCGAAGCTGGAGAGGGCGATGGCGAAGGCCTGCAGGGCGCACAGCGGGTACCGGTAGTCTAGGGTGAAGGCGTCCTCGGCCACGCGGCCGAACTGCAGCACGATGTAGTCAGCTGTGGACGGCGAGGGCGGGCGGCTCAGGCCTGGTCCCCGCCTGGCAGTCAATGCCCTCCACCGCGGGGAAGTTCCCTCCCTTGCATGGGGACCTCAATACTCAGCCACCTTCTGTTACTCACCCTCTTATCTCACCCCACCTGCCCCACCTGCAGCTTTTCATCCCTCGGGCTGTAAGCCCCTGAGGACAGGGACCCTGCCTTATCTCCTGCCGCCCGGGGCTATGCACGGAACCGCCACTTAAGTAAGGAACCTGTCAAACTTCCCCAAACCTAGATTCCTCCCTTGCCAACTTTTCTGCTGTATTCTGACCCCATTTTCCTCCCCTCCCCCCCCCAACCCACCCCCAGTCCCATCTTAGAGCACCAAGCTCAATCCCTGACTAACCCCCTGGTTCCCTCTTCATCCAGTGGCCTCTCTCAGCCCCCAACCCCTCCCCCAGCATCCATAGGGACAGGAAGTTGCTAAAAATACCCCCAACCTCATCAGACTAGGCTCCACCAGAAATGTGATCTGGAGAGCAGTTATCCAAGGCCCGGGGACAGGTGACACTGGGAGCACATCTCTAGGATTGAGTGGGGGATGGGGACGTGGCTCACTGTGAGCTGCCCGGGAGCCTGAATCCCTGGGGAGACACCTTTCCATTCCCAACTTCCGTAACCTAGAGCAGACCTCTCCCCACGCTTGTAACAGGGACACTCTGACTTAATTTATGTTGTGGGTGCATCTTGTGGCCCTAAATCTTCAAGGGCAGGCCTTTCCCCTCCTTTGAGAGAAGACAGTAGAGTAGGCGCTCAGAAATGCTTGATTAAGAGTCCCTACTCCTAAAGGTCTGAAGGGGTCCCAATGCCAGCGTGACCTCTTACAAGCTGTATGGTCGTGGGCAGGTTACCCATCCTCTCTGTTCCTCGGTTTCCTCATCTGCCAAGCAGGGATAATAATACTGGGTGCCTTTCCCACAGGGTCGTTGAAAAGATCTAAGGATTCCTTCTCTGTAAAACCCTGAGGACAGTGCCTGCCACACAGAAAAGACTGTGTACGTGTCTGTGAAGTAGGATCTGAGGAGCGAGGAGCCTGCCGCTCTGGGCCCAGCACCCTCCGTGACCTGGGTTGGGCTGTCAGTGGTTTTCACACTCCAGCAGCTTAACTCTCCCTTCGACACAGTCTTACCCAGGATATCCCAGTTTCTGCCCAGGACTCTGGTAAATGCTAGAACGAGGGCCTGGAAGAACGAGCCCAAGACACCTGCTTGGAATCCCCGAAGCTCCTGAGGGCACCGTGTCAGTGCCCCTGGAGAAAACAGCCACCTTCCTAGAGGTTCTGGCTCCAGGGAGAGAAAGATGGTGGTCAGAGGCCTGAGCCAGGGCCGGTCCTGGAGGCGGCGGGTACAGCCGGGTCCAGGCCCTCATACTCACGGTCATCAGCGTGCACAATCTGGAAGTTCTTCACTGAGGCCTGCGTGACTCTGCCTTGGAAGTTGAGGGTGTAGGAGCCAGTGGCTTCGTTCCAGAATGGTGGCTTGTTGTGCAGCTCAATGAGGCTCTCCAGAGTCTTGTTCTGCCAGCGCACCAGCAGCCCATCGCTGGCCTGGGGGGCCGGGAGGTGTTGGGAGAGGATGGTTAGGGGGTGGGATATCTCAGGGCTGACAGGGGAAGGGACCTGGGGACCTGTGTGTGCCCTTGCACAGCCTGGAAATCAGCATCCATTTGGGGATTCCTTGAGAGCATGCTTGGCTTCCGGTGCCCCTGTAGGCCAGGGTGTGCATCTGTGGGGATGGGGCTTTGCTGTGGGATGCCAAAGTGGAGGGTGGAAAATGGAAAGTAGCCCGGCCGGCGTGGCTCAATGGTTGAGCGTTGACCTATGAACCAGGAGGTCACAGTTTGATTCCCAGTCAGGGCAAATGCCTGGGTTGCGGGCTCGATCCCCAGCGTGGGGCATGCAGCAGGCAGCCAATCAATGAATCTCTCTCATCATTGATGTTTCTATCTCTCCTTCCCACTTCCTCTCTGAAATCAATAAAAAGATATTTTACAAAAACATTAAAAAAAGAAAATGGAAAGTAGCATCTGGCACACAGTAGGTGCTCTGTGCCATCGGTATCCAAGGGTCCTTCCATGCTGGCACCTGATTACAAGGATGAACCAGACATTCTGGGACCTACAGGGAGCGCACAGTTGCGCTTGGGGAGATACCCAGGTAAACGGCGATTACAATAAAATGTCCTGGAAGAGTTTCAGGAAGGAAGGCGTGGCCTCTGTACGGGTGCTCTTGAGATATTTCTTTACTGAGTTTCCTCGGCACCTGTCACGTTCATGGCTTGGAGTGAGTCTGCTCAAGATGGTGTTCTCCTGGCCTGTGGGGCTCCGTTGGTTGGGCGTCGTCCCTGGCACTGAGGGGCTGCTGGTCAGGGCACATGGCGGGTCTCGAGCTCAGTCCCCAGTGAAGAGCAGGCAGGAGGCCGCTGATTGACATGCTGCTCTCACATTAATGTGTCTCTGTCTCTCTTCCTCTGTCTCAAAATCAATTTAAAAAAATTTTTTAAATCATATTCTCCAAGAAGCCTTTCTGACCCCATGTCTGATTTAGATGTTTTAGCTCTGAGCTTCCACGACACCTCGCTCTTCTCTCCCACTGCGTGTAATGGACAGAGTTAGACACTCTAAGGCAGGCGCAGTATTTGAGTCATATCTCTGTGCCTCAGTTTCCCTCTGTTGTGAGGATTTAATAAGTTAACAGCGCATGAAGTGTTATTTAAATCCGCTCCTAGACCAGAGCAAACGTTCCGCGAAGATCAGAGCCGGTTTTGACAGTAACTGTTGTGTTGACTGTGGATCTCGGTGCCCGATTTTAACAAATGGTTGTGTAATGAATGACCTGAGATGTGAAGAGAGACCCACAGCAGCACCGGCTGGTTCTCACTGAGCCAGGTGTGCGGAGACACTGCCTCTGGAGGGTGTGTGCTCACTCCAGGCGTGGAGGGAGCACGCGTGGGACCCACAGGGTCCTCCAGACCAGGACCTCCCGTGGCCGGTGCCCCCTGGGCTGCTGGGCCTGATTACCTGTGACTTTCCAGCAGAAAAGGATGTGTGATCAGCCGACAGGGACATTATTTTTTCAGTGTAAATGAGTAAAGTGGCACCACTGTGAGTATGGGGCATGCCAGTCATCCTGCATCATTTTTTAAAAAATATTTTTTATTGATTTCAGAGAGGAATGGAGAGAGAGATAGAAACATCAATGATGAGAGAGAATCATTGATTGGCTGCTTCCTGCACACCCCTACTGGGGATCGAGCCTGCAACCTGGGCATGTGCCCCTGGCTGGAATTGAACCCGGGACCCTTCATGCCGCAGGCCAACGCTCTATCCACTGAGGCAAACCGCCAGGGCTCATCCTGCGTCTTTAATCCCGGGCTCAACCCACCCACAGTGCTAAGGAGCAGGGCGAGAGACTGACTGAAGGAGGCCACCTTCCTGTAGGACATCTCTCCATCTTACCCTACACACACACCCTTTGCTTTTAAAATGTAAGTCAAATCATGCCACTCCTTTGCTCAAAACCCTTCTCTGGCTTCCTGTTTCTCTCATATAAAAACCAGTCGGACAGGCCGTATCTGCCCCTCACTCTCACCTCTTACCTTATCTCCCTCCGGCCACACCGGCCACCTGCTGCTCCTCAGACCCACCAGGCACCGCCCTGCCTCCTGGCCGCACTGGCTCTTCCCTCTGCCTGGATGATCTTTCTTCAGAGCCTGCAGGCCGCTCCCTCACCTCCTCCCAGACTTTGCTCAAATGTCACCTCTCCCTGAGGCCCACTCTGACCACTGTATTTAATAGTGGAACACCCCCTCCTCCCCGGCTGCTTCTCACCTCTCTAATGCCATTGACTCCCCCCACAGCCCTTATCATTTTCTAACATACTACATAATCTACTTATTTCTCACAGTTATTATCTATGGTCTCGCTCCCCTCGAATGCCAGCTTCATGAGGGCAGACCTGCGCTTTGTTCACTGATGTCGTCTCGGGGCCTAAATACCTGGCACTCAGTGTATGTGTATTGAATGAATATGTAAATGTTTGATTTGGTGTAAACTTAAAGCACACACATAGCATTGTGTTTGTTTCAGTGAATTCAACGACAAAAACCTCAAATTCATTCCCCAAGTTGCCAGAGTAAACTTGCACTGGAGGGTGGAGTGTGCTCAAGAGGTGGGATGTTGGGCGAGTTGACTCCCCGCTACTGCCCCGCCCCAGCTCCCCCCCCCCCCCCCCCCGAGCGAGTCCCAGAGCGAGTGGGACCTTCAGGGGGAGGGATCAGGGAGGTGCAGGGCTCACATTTCGGGGCCGGATGGGGACCCTCTCGTTGTCCGAATTCATGCCCGGAATGATGACCGTCATGCGCCGGGGACCTCGGAAGCCCAGCACGTTGGTTTCCTGGGAGGGAGGTGCGCCTTAGGCCAGCCCTGCAAGGGGCGGGGCCAGCCCTGCAAGGGGCGGGGCCTTCCGGGGAGGGGTGGGGGGGAGACAGGTGGAGACTCACATAAATCACAGCTGCCAGCTCCTGCCGGAGGCTCCCCACTTCGGCGCCGCCCCCTCCGCGGTGCGGGTTCCGCCCGTTGTCAAAGACAGTAAAGCGGTTCCCCAGGAGGTTGGACCTGCAAGCAGGGTGGAGCTGGGGCGGGGCTGAGGGGGTCCACGCCGCGACCCCAAGACCCTCCAGCCAAGCAGCGTTGAGAGCTACTGGATCACCAAGGTGGAGGTGTCTTAGGACGAGCAATTCATGTCCCCTGCCCCAGCCTTCCAGCATGAAGTCTTAAAAAGATGGATCTAGGCTAGGGGACTGGGCAGCATTCAAATCTCAGTTCCATTTCTTACTAGCTGTGTGACCTTTGGCATGTTACTTAACTGATCTGAGCCTCAGCTTCCCCATCTGCAAAATGGGTATAAGAATAGCAAAATGGGCCCTAACAGGTTTGGCTCAGTGGATAGAGTGTCAGCCTGCGGACTGAAGGGTCCCACGTGTGATTCTGGTCAAGGGCATGTACCTTGGTTGCAGGCACATCCCCAGTGGGGGGTGTGCAGGAGGCAGCTGATTGATGCTTCTCTCTCATCGATGTTTCTAACTCTCTGTCCCTCTCCCTTCCTCTCTGTAAAAAAATCAATAAAATATATATTTTTAAAAAGAATAGCAAAATGGTAGATAAGAGGATTCAATGGGTTCATATCTGGAAGTTACTTCCGTATATAAGTGTTTGTTAAATACATAAATAAAAGAAATAAGGCTTGACTCAGGGGTCCAGCCCCCACCGCTCAGATTTGTGGGAGGATTCGGTGAGACATACGGGAGACATAGCACAGGGTAGGTGCCAACTATTTGTTCATTCATTCACTTAGTAAATATCTGCTGAGAAGCTACTCTGCCAGGTGCCGGGAACTCAACATGAACACAGCCCTGACCCTGGAATCAGCCTCTACGCCTGTGCGGTCCCTGGATCAGGTGGGCACCACCTGGGTGGCTGTTAGAACTACAGAGGCTCCCCTCCCTCCCCCCACAGAACCATTTAACAAGAGCCCCACGGGGTCTACACGGGGCATGAGAGGCCCTGGGCCGGAGCGGCCGCTGTGGGGGGCACTGGGGGGGGGCTCAGGGGTCAGGGAAGGCCGCATGGCCTCTTGCTGCCCTGAGCCCCCCAGCCCACCTCAGCTTCCCGACAAAATTCTCCCCTCCTCGGGACAGATTGGTGGGGTCGCTGGACATGAGGTAGTTGGCTGTCTTGCTCCGTTTCCGCTTCCTGCCAGCCAAGAGGAACACCTGTGGGGACGGTGAGAGAGGGCAGAGGCGGGGGGGGGGGGGGGTGCGGGGAGAAGCCTTTAGCCTGGCAGCCCTCCCCACATTGTGGCCCAGACCCTGCCTCCACCCGGCCCTGGCACCCCGCCTCCCTCCCCCTTCACCTCCTCCTGGCCCACCTTTTTCTCCGAGTCCAGGTGCAGGAAGTAGGAGGGGTACAGGCCCCGGTCCATGCCCCTCTTGTCCCGCGTCAGCCGGCAGCGCACCGTCCTGCCCTGCGGGGCCGGCCGCAGCACGAACTCCCGGGGCTCGCCCACTCCCACGGGTGGGGACGTGGCCCGCGCCTCCTTCTGCGGGCGCAGAGGGGGCATCAGCCCCAGACACCGGCTCCCCTGCCCTCAGCAGGGGCCCAGGCTGGGACGGGGGCAGCAGGCCACTCACCGCTTTCTGTGGGGAGAGGACGGAGCGGCTGGAGGGCGAGGCCCGGGGGCCCTGGGAGGCTGGCGCTGCCCGCTATTTCCTGAAGCTGCGGCTACGAGCCCAGACCCCGGAGCCAGAGCCTGGTGCAGTCCGCATCCCACCACTATGGTCAGCTGTGCTAAGGGCCCTAACTCCGTTTCTCCATCTAAGAAGCAGGCAGGCTGGGGTGAGCCCCTGTTTAATTTACACGTTTAGCACACACTCATATAAACTCTGCCGACACGTCCGTCCGGTATAGTTCTCAGCACTGCTCAGACCCGAACTCATTTAATCCTTTATCACTGCCCCGGAGGTAGCTGGCTGTCCTGTCACAGAGGAGGCAGCTGAGGGCAGGGAGACTGAGGAGCCTGCCCAGCTCAGAGTAGAGGTGGAGCTGGGATTTAACCTGCCCCGTTTCCTGTTCGGTCCAGAGCCTTTAGCAGGACCTTCCCTCATGCAGGTTCGCTCTCAGGGGGTGAAGGGAGGTGAGGCTGAAGGTACCGGTTGCTGTGTTCTAAGCCAGCGATTTTCAACCGTGAGCCGCAGGAACTTTTAAAGCACACGATACCTGGCTGTTTAGTCAGGGGCACTGACCTCCTTTCCCTTAGATTGTCAGGTAAAAAAATGACAACAGCCCTAGCCGGTTTGCTCAGTGGGTAGAGCATCGGCTTGCGGACTGAAGGGTTCCAGGTTCGATTCCCATCAAGGGCACATGTCTGGGTTTCGGGCTCGGTCCAACATGCAGGAGGCAGCCAATCAATGATTCCCTCTCATCATTGATGTTTCTCTCTCTCCCTTCCTCTCCCTTCCTCTCTGAAATCAATAAAAATATATTTTAAAAAATGGCAACAGCCAGCACAACAATAGGCGTCTGGTATGAATCCATCAAAATTATATCTAACTTTTTTGGTCAGATCGGTAAAAAATGCATTTTTTTGGTGTGCCGCAGAATTTTGGTGATTAGTTTTTGTGCCAGGAGACGAAAAGGGTTGAAAATCGCTGTTCTAAGCACACAACACAGAGGAAGTGTCAGCCACCGCTATGCTCACGAGCACGTAGTAAATACTCAGGGTCGAGGCCAACCTCCAAGGTGGCCCCCAACGGTCCCTGCCCTGGCATTGACCCCCGGGTGTCCCCCCCCACACACTGTATTGGGTTCTGGGGAAGTTGCTGCCACGTCATAAGGACACCCCAGCAGCCCTGGGGAGGCCTCCAGCCAACAGCCAGGACAGGAGCCATTGCAGAAGTGGGTCTTGCATTTCCAGCCGAGCTTTCAGGTGCCGCCCGGACAGCAACTCGGAGGCCCCTGAGCCAGAACTACCGGCTAAGCTGTCCCCGGACTCTGACTCCAGGAAGAAATGAAGAGGAGTGTTTGTTTCCTAAGACACTGATCTTTAGGGTGGTTTGTTATACGGTAACACATGGTCAGTACAATGAATAGAGAAGCACCTGGAAAAAGGAACAGCTGGGTTGCACTGCCCCCTCTGTTCTCACAAACTTGGTGCCCTTTGCCCTCAGGTTCTATCCCTCACAAGTGGGGAGCGCGGAGACTCTAGCCCTAACCCTCCGGAGGCAGAGGAGAGACGGGACCAGCCGCGTGGGAGGGTGCACGGAAGAGGGAAGAGCCGGGCACTCTCCGTGAGCTCTGACGTGCTGTGGTTGGGCATTTTTGCTGAGGGCAGGTTTGCAGTGTGTGAGGCCAGGCCCGTGGCCTGTGGGCAAGGAGCCGCTCCTCTGCACTCTAGGTTGCTCCAGAAGAAACTTGTGAAACACACGAGTATGTTTGGAATGCGATCTGGAGAAAGCCAGAGCTGATGGAAACATTTCTATCGCAGCGAATTCCCGGGGCCTCCTGCGCTGCCTCCAGTTCGGTTCCTCCCGGGACAGAATAAACTGCCTTCCAGGTTATACATCAGCATCTGGTGATCTCGGCTAATGTGAATCAGCCCTCACCATCTGACCACGCCTGGCCCTGCACCGAAGGGTCTTGGGTTTGATTCCCGGTCAAGGGCAGGTACCTGGGTTGCAGGTTTGATCCCCATCCAGGTTGAGGCAAGTGCAGGAGGCAACCAATCGATGTGTCTCTCTCACATTGATGTTTCTCTCCCCCCTCCTACCCCCCTTCCTACTCTTCCTAGAAATATGAATGGAAAAAGTAATCCCAGGGCGAGGATTAATAAACAAACAGAGATCTGACTATGCCTGAACAAATGAACAGACCACACAGCAAAGAGCCAGGCCCTGCTCGCATGGTGACCTCCACACCAGGAGACGAGTTTCTCAAAGACTCCCGTCACTTTCTCTGCCCAGTTGGACCTTTCTGTCCTGCTCACTTGAGTTTGTGCATGCAGGTGCCTGAGTCTGTGAGAGAACTTGCAAACCATTTAACGACCTGTCTGCCCTGGAGGATTCCCAGTCAGAATGGACGCTGGGAGGCCTGGAGGAGGGTCCCGGAGGCCCCAGACACCGCTTAGTTGCTGGAAGGTTGGGAGGTCCTGCTTGGGGTAGCAGAAAGCACTTGGGGGGCCCAGAGGAGTGGGGTGGAAATATTTTAGCACCTCGCACAGCTGGCTATCAGGCCGTCGGTGTGCCCCAGGGTGTGTACACTGCCTGCCAGCCACTTCCCTGGGCCAGGAAATGTGTGTCTGCCTGTGGGCAGCTCTGGCTGCGGGGGGGGGGGGGGGGGGGGTTAGAGACCAGAGGACACAAGGCCCCTGGGTGCCCAGTCCCAACCTGGTGACCCCACAACTGCCTCTTCTGCTCTCACAAGTCTGGTGCCCTTTGTCCACGTATCCCGGCAGAGGGGGAGCCGAGATTCTAACCCCCAGGGACGCCATGGCCCCAGCTCACAGGGCCCACACTCTAACCCCCAAAGCCAGGCGCCTGCCACTGCTCCCTGTGGGGACCTGAGCCGCCTTCCCCTCTGGGACCCAACCTTTTTGCCTTTTCCTTTCGCTTTGCCCTTCTGGTTGCTGTTCTTGGTCGCCACAGCTGCCACCTCTTCCTCCTCCCCCTCTTCCTCCTTCCGCTCCTCCTCCGAGTCTTTGGGAGTACCTGGAACAGAGCAGCAACACGCCTCTTAACCCTGGCGGAGCACTTTCAGTTTGCAAAGCGCTTCCAACAGCCATGTCTCACTCGGACCCTCCCCACAACCACAAGAGAGTAACCCCAGGTTACTATTATCTTACTACGAGGGGCCCGATGCACGAAAATTCGTGCAAGAGCAGGCCTTCCCTCCCCCGGCTGCCGGCACTGGCTTCCCTCAGGCACCCGGGACCTGGGCTGCTTCCCTCCGGCCCGGCTTCGTCAGGAAGGACGTCCGGAATGACACCCAGTCTAATTAGCATACTACCCTTTTATTATTATAGCTTATCAGAGCCTCAGAAAGTCAGACACCTGCCTGAGGCCACACAGCTATTAAAATGGAGGTCAAGACGCCCCCCAAGTTCCTGACTCCAGAACCCGCTGTGCCAGTTCCCACCGCCAGGCCTGCCTCTCCATGTCTTGGCACCAGAGCCTCTGCCACCCACCTTTCTTCTTCAGAGCCTTCCCCGCTGGGCCACCGTCCCCCACCAGAAACAGGGCCTCCGGGGCCTTCTGCGCTCCCGCCGAGCTCGCCCGGGGCTCCGGGGGGTCCTTGTCAGCTGCCCCAGACCCTGTGTGTGCATGTGGAGGGGTCACACCCCACCACGCCCAGCGCCCCCCTCCTCCAGCCGCCAGGCCCACCTTTCTTCTTTGTCTTCCTCGTCTTGGTCCCTTCCCCCGCTGGCACCTTCTTCTTCACCCGAAGAGGCTTTGGAGGGGGGACAGGGCTTCCCGGGTCCCCTGGAAATGAAGGGTGGGGGGAGACAGTCCCCAGGGAGGCACCGTGTCTGCCCTCTAACCCTGAGCACAAGGGGCACATTTAGACCAGGCGGCACCTGGAGGACATTCGGGCCCGGAGCCACCACGGCGTATTTCTGTTGATTTTTACTGTAACCACTTTGATGCTTTTATAACAATTATAACAATAATTCATATTGGGTTTTAAAAAGAATTAAATAAAAGTCACAAAGAAAAGCCCCTTCTCTGCCCTCCC
Source organism: Cnephaeus nilssonii (assembly GCF_951640355.1). NCBI lineage: Eukaryota > Metazoa > Chordata > Mammalia > Chiroptera > Vespertilionidae > Cnephaeus > Cnephaeus nilssonii. The sequence goes on along the minus strand of NC_137080.1, from coordinate 91,896,698 downwards.
CGGCTCAAGCGCCCTGGGCAGGGGTGGGGGTGGTAGGGTGGGGGGTGGGGGGGGGGTCTGTCCCTGAGGGCCTTCTTGGGAAGAGACCAGGGCAGGGGCTCAGGTGGGGCCCCGGGTGACTGCAGGCCTCAGGCCTGTGCAGCGGGGACCCGGGCAGGGGGCTGCACCTGTGCTGGGCACCCACCCGGCGGCGCCCCGGCCCGGGCCCTCCTCGCCCCCGGGTCCGCCGGAGCCTTCTCCTTAGGGGGCTTCCTGGGAGGCAGGGGGACTCGCTCTTTCTCCTCCTCCTCCTCCTCCTCCTCTTCATCTTCATCTTCATGGCCCTCCTCCTCCTCCTCTGTGGGTAGAAACTCCTCATCCTGGGGCCGGCTGGGCCCCTCCAGATGGTGGAGGAAAGGAGTTCCAGCACCTTCCTCAGAAAACGGGGTGACGCGAGTCTCGGGAGAGTGGGGTGCTGGGGTTTCTGGGGTTTGCCGTCCAGTTCTGGGTCCTCCCGCCCCCTCCCCATCTCCGCCGCCCCCACCGCACCGCGCAGCCGCTGGCCGGCTGAAGTCTGAGGCACACCGCTCAGCTCCGTGCCTCGGTTTCCCCACCCCGAAAAGGGGGGAGAACACGAGAATAAAGTTTTTTTTCCCCGGCTCAGAGGCCAAGGCAGAGAAGTGGAGGCTGTTTTCCGAGTTTTCTGCTTCTCTGCCCGCAGCCCCCTCCAGCCCCGCCCGCTCCCGCCCGCCCCCTCCCTCCCCGCCGCCTCTCACCCGCCCCGCCGCGGGCTCGGGCCACCAGGAAGGTGTCTCGGGGGTCGCGCTTGGCCTCTGGGTCCCGGAGGAACTTGGTGTAGACGGGCTGGGGGGCGGGCGACTCCCGCGGCCTCCGCCTCCGCGCGGCTGAGCCGAGACGTGGGTCAGGCAGCCCGGACCCTCCTCCGACGGCCCCCCACCCCTCCTCCCACGGGGTCCCCGCCCCTCCTCCGAGGGCGCACTGGCTAGGGACATGCGAGGGGGGGTTCCCCTCCTCGGTTCCCACCGTCTTCACCCCTCCCCGCTCTCATTCACCCTCCACACCCGCCCCACCTCCGCCCGCCCCGCCCCCCTCCCTCCCCGCCTCACCCTGGCCGGCGCCCCCGGGCTCGGCCCCCCGCCCGCCTCCGGGTCTCCTGGGCGCGGGTCCCGTGGGAGCGGGGGACTCAGGGGCCTCCGGCCTCTTCTTCAACTTCGGTCCCCGGGCGGGTCGCTGCGGAGGGGGTTCAAGAGGAAGAAGGGGGGGGCTGCCTGTCACCCTCTAATCCCCGGAGCCGCCAGAAATAACCCGGATTATCGGGAGGGAGCTGCAGCCTCCTCCTGGGGGGGAGGAAGGAGGGTCACCCCAATGCCCCCGCCAACACCCCCCCCCCGGACACCCCGTCCCCAGCACCCCTTTCCTCCAAATACACTCCAGGGGAGCCCCCCCCAGGCTGCTGAGTGGTCTCCCCGCTCAGACCCCCGACCCCGCGTGCGCTGACAGCGGGCACCGGTCTGCCTCCCGGGAAGCGGGGTGACCTACCTGCTTGGGGCGCCGCTGGACCTCGGGGCTCCCGCTTTCCTCATGCCCGCTGCGGGTGGCGAAGGAATCAGTCCGTCTCCCTCCCTTTGCCTGCCCCTCCCAGCCCTCCATCTGGGCCCCGGTTCGGACCGCGCACCTGTCGGAGGCCCACACCTCGCGGAGGGCGTCGTCCTGCAGCGGCATCGCGCCTCGGCCGCCCGCACCCTCTGGCCGCTCTGCGCCCCGGAGGCCCGGCTAATCCGCTCACCGCCGCCCGCCCTGAAGGCGCTGAGGAAGGGGGGGCCAAGCACCGCGGGTGCTCCCGCTGCGACCCCTGCCCCCGGGGGTCCAGGCTAACGGGAAGGAGGCTGAACCCCTAGTTCTTCTCAGAACCCCAGCAGCCGGAGGATGGCATCACTGTGGCGTTACAGATGTGAAATTCGTCAGTGGTCAAAGGGGTGTGGGAAGAAAATATTAGATCAAATCCTGTATCTTTATTTTTCATGAACAACTAAGAACTAGAATTCACTAGTATGTGATACATATGGAGTGGCAGAAGTAGGTGTATGTATACACTTTATAGAGAAATATGCCTGACCTCACAGAAATACAAAGGACCGGGACAAAACGACTATGAACCACTTTATTCCAACAAACTGGACAGCCTGGACGAAATGGACACATTCCTAGAAAAATACAACCTTCCAAAACTCAATCAGGAAGAATCAGAAAACCTGAACAGGCCGATAACTACTGATAATTACTGAAATGGAAGCAGTAATAAAAAGGCTTCCAGCAAACAAAAGTCCTGGTCCGGATGGCTTCACAGGGGAGTTTTACCAAATATTCAAAGAAGAACTAACTCCTGTCCTCCTCAAACTATTCCAAAAAATTCAAGAGAAAGGAACACTCCAAACTCTTTCTATGAGGCCAGCATTATCCTAATTCCAAAACCAGATAAAGACACTACAAAGAAAGAGAACTACAGGCCAAAATCCCTGATGAACATAGATGCTAAAATCCTCAACAAAATATTAGCAAATTGGATCCAGCAATAAATTAATAAGATCATACACCAGGATCAAGTGGGATTTATTCCAGGGATGCAAGGCTGGTACAATATTCACAAATCAATTTACATCACATAAACAGATTGCAAGACAAAAATCACATGATCATATTAATTGATGCAGGAAAAGCATTCAACAAAACCCAACACCTTTTTAAAATATATATATTTATTTATTTCAGAGAGGAAGGGAGAGGGAGATAGAGAGAGAGAAATGTCTATGATGAGAGAGAATCATTGCATGGCTGCCTTTGTCTGATCGAGCCCGCAACCAGAATCAAACGTGACCTCCTGGATCATAGCCATTGCTCAACCACTGAGCCACGGAGGCCAGGCCAACACCCTTTTTTGATAAAACCTCTCAGCAAAGTGGGAATAGAGGGGGCATACCTCAACATAATAAAAGCCATATATGACAAACCTACAGCCAACATCATACTCAATGGGCAAAAACTAAAACCATTTCCCCTAAGAACAGGAACAAGACAGGGATGCCCTCTTTCACCACTCTTGTTCAACATAGTACCTGAAGTCCCAGCCATAGCAATCAGATTAAGAAGAAGAAATAAAAGGCATCCAAATTGGAAAGGAGGAAGTAAAACTCTCACTATTTGCAGATTATGTGATATTGTACATAAAAACCCCTAAAGACCCCATAAAAAACTACTAGATTTAATAAATGAATTCAGCAATGTAGCTGGATACCAAATTAACACCCAGAAATCTATGGCATTTTTATACACCAATTCTCAGAAAGAAAAACTCAATTCCATTTACCATTGCAACAAAAAAATTAAGATACTTAGGAATAAACTTAACTAAGGAGGTAACAGACCTGTACTAGGAAAACTACAGGACGTTGCAAAAAGAGAAAGAGGAAGATACAAACAAGTGGAAGAATATACCGTGTTCATGGATTGGTAGAATCGATATCATTAAAATGTCCATACTACCTAAAGCAATCTATAGATTCAATGCAATCCCTATTAAAATACCAATGGCATATTTCACAGACCTGGAACAAACACTCCAAAAGATTTATATGGAACCAAAAAAGATCCCGAATAGCCACAGCAATCTTGAGAAAAAAGAACAAAGTTGGAGGAATCACAATACCAGATAGCAATTACTACAAAGCCATTGCACTCAAAACAGCCTGGTATTGGTACAAGAACAGGCATATAGACCAGTGGAACAAACCCATTTATAAACGGTCTGATGATGGCACCAACGTGGCAGGAGCGCGGTGCCGACCGAAGGAGATGGCAGGTGGGAAACTGCACGCTGAGCACTCCTACCTGGTCTTCTGTGCTCCTTTTCAGAGCTGCCACTCACGCTGCCTCCCGGCATTCCCAGCACAACTCGGCGCATGGTTGGGGTCATTTTTTGAGGGAATGAATGAGTGCGTCTTTGTTTCAATTGTTTCTCACAAGCGTCCAGTGAGATAGGGTCGAGGTTGCCTCCAGTTTCCAGGTGGAGAAACCGAGGCTTGGGGAGGGGAGCTGACTTGCTCAGTGTCACCAGATCCTGATGTGGCTTGAATCCAGATCTGTCTGCTGACACAGCTTTGCCCAACCCCTGTGTGTCTTATACTCACGGGCTTAGAGAGGGGGACCGAACAAAAGGCTCAGGCTTGTTGTCTCTCTCCACTCCCTGGTCCACCTGACCCAGATTCGCCACAAGTCATCTTTCTAAAATGCTACTTCCTCAGTTGACACCTTTGCTCAGAAACATTCACTGCCTCCATCCCGCCCAAGGTTCAAGTTTAAATGTGCTGGGTTGACGTTCTAGGCTCTCCCTGTTCTGGCCTCCGCTGCCATTCTAACTCCAGGGCTGTGTCAGACCCTGCCGTGAGTGTGTGTGGTCAAGGGGCAGATGCTGCAGGCGGGTCAGTGAGGCATCTGGGCCGGCTCTGGAAGGCGGGCTGGATGAAGGCCGTGAAGTCCACGTGAGGCTTAGTAAGCAATTCAGCAGCTTGATTATGGTTAGAGTCGGGCTGGGGTGAGGTTTGAGGCTGAAGTTTATGCCAGGGTTGGATTTCCCATCAAAAATAGGGAGGGTGCCTGGCAGGCTTCGGTGTCCCTGGAGGGTCTGACTTAGGAAGGGACATTGAGGGTTCTCGGAGAAGCCTGGTGCTGGGATTGGTGCTGGACGCAGGGGCTGACAGGCAGAGCACCTGGAAGTGGGGGGGGGGGGGGGTGTTTGGAATTGTCACATGACTGGGGTTGCTGGCGGCATTCAGAGAGAGGCGCTCCAGCTCCAGGTGCCTGCAATGCAGCAAACAGACACCGTGGTCCTGCCCCTCAGGCCGCCACTCCTGGGAAACCTTGAGGCAGAGTGTGTGTGTGTGAGGGGGGAGCTGGACAGCATTAGGCTTGAATTCCAGCTCTGTGGCTCTCTCCTCTGGGTAACCGTAGCCCTCAGTTTCTCCATCTATAAAATGGGATGATGATAGCGACCTTGCAGGGCTGTGAGAAAATTGATAACCAAGTTTGCAGATGGCCCAGCACAGGGCTGGCCCACGGGCTGCAGCTGGGAAAGGCGGGTACCCTCGGCCCGCTGGGCCAAGCCGAGGCAAATATGGGGAAAGCTGAGGTTCTGTCTGGCTAGTGTGGGGCCCTGGTGTCCAACCATGCTGGGCATTAGAATCGCTCGGTGGGGTGGGGGTGGGGTTTTAAAAAATGCTGATGCTAGTCTGACTTCCCAGCAATTCTGAGTTAATTAGTAGGAAGTGGGGTTAGGGCAGCAGGAGTTTTAAAGGCTCCTTGGGGGACTGGAACCTTCTCTGGGGCTTGAAACTCTCTCTTTAAACTGTTCCTCTCAGCAAAGCAGTGGTTCTCAAAGTGGGGTTCCGGGACCAGCAGCATCAGCGTCACCTGGGAACATGTTAGAAGTGCACATTCTCAGACCTCACCATTGACCATTGGAAGCTCCGGGTGGGGCCCAGCAAGCAGCATTCCAGCACCTTCGGGGGCCTTTGTGCCCCTCAGCTCCGAGCTCCTGCAGCTCAGCCCTGAACTGAGGCCTGCATGAAGAGACTGACCGGATTTCCCCGGAAGTGTGGGTAGTTCTCAGAGTGATGGGGCGGCCACGTAGCTGTGGGTGCTGTGGGTGGCAGGCTCCCCGAGGCCAGGACTTTTCCATCCTGCTCCCAGGTGTCTCTCAGGCGCCTGGCCCAGGGTGTGTGCTCAACAAGCGAATGAGGAGAGACACACAGAGAGTCAGAGAGAACTATGTGACCTGGGAGAGGAGACGCGCCTTTCGCTCACTGTCCTGGTCCCACAACACGCGAGGCTAGCGTTTCCAGCGCCTAAGACACAGATTTCAGGCAGCAAGCGGCCCTGACCGCCTGCCTCTTCCCTGGCGCTCTTTCAGCTCGTCTCCGATGTGGTGCGTGAATGCAGCGCGGGCGCACCACCTGACAGGCGCTCTACAAGACTGTTTGCTTTCCTCAGCTGAGGATAGTGTTTCCACTGATTTTTTGAGAGCGTGGAAGGGAATAAGGGAGAGGGAGAAGGAGGGAGGGAGGGAGAGAGAGAGAGAGGAGAGAGAAACATTGATGTGAAAAGAGACACATCGACTGGTTGCCTCCCAAATGCACCCGGACTGGGACTGGGAATTGAACCTGAGACCCTTCTGTGTGAGGGCCGATGAGTCACACCGACCAGGGCTACTTTTTGTTTTAAAACAATTCAAATTTACACATAAGCTGCAAGGATAGCATAGTGAGCTCTGGAATCCCCTTGGCCAAAGGCCACTCACCTTTTGCTAATTGTCCCAATAATGGCCTTTATAGTCTGGGCCACACTTGGCATTGGTTGTGCCTCCAGTCCTCTTTAATCGCTGGGGGGTTGTCAAGGGCAAGTTTCCTGTATGCGGTGTTCACTTGTGGGCAATTAACATGACTAGCAAGTTGCCTTTAAGTCCCAACCTCCATGTGAAAGCCGTTCCCGGGATGTCTCAGCTGAGTCTCCATGGTCCTGGGCGGCAGGGAGTATGAATCAACCGAAAGCCAGGCAGGACTCTCCATGGCAGGCGACAGAAGTCCAGTGTGAACTAGCATAAGCTCAAAAGCTGATGACCCCTCACCTGGGCCCGCTGGGAGCATTCCCACCTCAGGCATGGCTGTGCCCAGGGCTCACTGTTTCCCCTGTGTTGGTGGGAAAGGTGACCACTGGCGCCTCCCTGACCACATCAATTCCCCCAAGGGGGGAGGGGCGGGGAGACTGGCTCTATTGGAGTCACTTGCTAACCCCTGAATTAGTCGTATGGCTCTAGAAGAGGGGGGCACTCTGATTGGCCAACTCCAGTCATGTGCCCGCCTCTGGGCGGGGCTCTCTTGATGGCTAGCCCTACCCTTCAGGAGTGGGGAATAAGGCCCGGGAAATCACTTGGTCTGGCTCTGCCAAGGCATTAGGGTGAGTTAATTAAATGTTCGGTTAAATATAGCAGGCTACCTTTAAAGTTGATGATTTTGTATGGCCCGCGAACGGTGTTGTAAATATCCAAATGGCCGGAGGCAGGAAAAAGGTCCCCAGGGTTCTGAAAAGGAAAGGCGGTTCGGCTTCTCCCGATGACCCGGCGAGCGGTCCCGGTGGGGAGCTCTGGTCAGAGTCGGGAGTCATAACAGTGGCCGCGGCAGCAGCTGTGAGGTTCACTGAGCGCTTGCTGGGTTCCAGGCACCGGAATGGGTGCTTTATCTGTTTTACCTCGTTGAATGCAACCGTTTTAGGCGCTAGATGCTTTCACACACGTTTCACTGCGAGGCAGTTTCACAGAGAGGTGCAGTCACCTGCCCAAGGCCACACAGCCAGCCCGCAGACTGCTCCGGAGCACGCCCTGCGCCCTCCGAAGTGCAGGGAAGCCAGGTCTCTCGCTGCAGGCGGGGGAGGTGGGGTGCGGGCGCCCTTGAGCGCACCTGTGGGCGGGGGGCGGGGGCGGACATCTCGGGGCAGATCGCTTATGGGAAGTTGCTATTACTCCCAGAGCAAGGAGCAGAGGCTCGAGGTACAGAAAACAGAATGGGTGAGTTTAGAGCAGCCGCTACAGTACTTACCTGAGCTTTACAGAGTCCCAGAGCTCAAGCACCCCCCAGGCCGCTGAACCCAGGCTGGTACCCTAACCCTCCCCAGGTGAGCTGAGTCCGTGTCCAGCCCACGTGGGGAAGCACTAGTGTGGAGGCCTCGTGATTTACTGGAAACGGTCCGTGACTCTGTCATTGCAAACTGTGCCTGTGCCAGCCACTTACTTCTCTGGCCTCCATTCCTCATCAGTGGGAAGGCGTGATCACGTCCCTGTACCGCGTGCAGGGTCGTGAGGGCCCGGGAGGGGATGTCTCTAAGGCCCTAGCATAGACCTGGCCACTGCAGCATTGCTGGGAGGGGCGGAACAGAGGCCTGGTCGCCGGCAGGGTCTGGACTGCGCAGGACCACCCAGGGAGGCAGGGTCGCCCACGACTCAGCATCACTGGGCCCAGGCTGTGGAATGGACTTTTGCAGCTGCCGAGACTCTCGGCCCCGGCCCTCCCACCTTGGGCTTCCGCCTGGCCTTCACCGAGGGCCTTGAGGCTTCTGAATGGGGTGAGCTTGGAATGGGACCCGGGTAGGAGAGTGTTGGTGGGTGGGCGCTGGGGCAGAGTGGGGTGGGGGAAGGGGCAATGGCTGTGAGTGCACTGGCTTAGTCCCACCACCAGGTGGCGACAGGAACCCACCCACTGGGCGAGGCCACCAGCCAGGCTGAAGGACGACTGGGAATAACAAAGATATTAGAGGACCTTTGTGTGTGTGTTTTTTTTGTGTGTGTTTGTTTGAGTACTAGGTAGTATAGGCTAAAACTTTCTTTTCTCTCATTGCCCTTTACTTGGTGTGACAGTCCTGTGGTAGGAGCCATTACGCTCCTTCAGGCTGTGAAGAAGTTGGTGCTGATAACTGGCAACTAGAAACTGAAGCCAGTCAGTCTGACTCCAGATTAATCTCCTAACCCCTGAGGTCATGGACGATTAGAGCTGCAAGGGACTTTGGAAATCCTCAGGTCCTGTGATTTCTAAACCTGTTCCATGACAAAAATCCCCTGAGGCTCTTTAAAAAAATGCTCCAAATTCCTGGGCCCAGGCCGCGCTCTGAACTGGAATCTCTCAGGAAAAGGGGCCTAGCAACATGTGTCCTTAAGAAGAGTCCCTGTTTGGAAATATGGGTCTGATCTCAGAGTGGGAAAGGGACCTGCCCAAGGTCACACAGCGCATTCCCTCCAAGTCCCGAATACCCTCTAATCCAGAAGCCAGACCACCCTCCGCTCCGAACAGGTGAGATAATATGCCATGATCCAGCAATTCCACTTCTGGGTATCCACCCAAAAGAATTGAAAGCAATGTCTTGAAGAGATACTTGAACACCCATGTTCATAGCAGCATTATTAAAAAAAAAAAAAAAAGGCAGACGCAACCCACGTGTCCATCAGGGGTGCGTGGAACAGATGTAGCTCACGTACAATGGAATGTTATTCAGTCTTAAAAAGGAAGGGGATTTTGACATGTGCTGTAACATGGATAAACCTCGAGGACATTATGCCAACGCTCATCATAAAAAGACAAGTTCTCTATGACTCCATTTACATGAGGGACCCACAGTAGTCAAATCATGGAGATGGGCAGTAGCTGGTGGCCGCCAGGTCTGAGGGGAACGGAAGGGAAGAGTTGTGGTTAATTGCACAGTGTTTCAGTTTTGCCAGATGAAGAGTCTGGAGGTGGATGGTGGTGATGACTGCACTTGATATGAACGTGCTTAACATCACAGCTATATGCTTAAAAAGCTTAAGATTCTTGTTTGTTTTTGTTAATCCTCACCCGAGGACATTTTTCCATTGATTTTTAGAGAGAGTGGAAGGGAGAGAGAGAGACACAGAGAGAGAAACATCGATGTGAGTGATTGGTTGCCTCCCACATGCACCCTGATTGGGGCTGGAGATCAAGCCTGCAATCGAGGTACAAGCCCTTGACCGGAATCGAACTCGAGACCCTTCAGTCTGTAGGCCAACGCTCTGTCTACTGAGCCAAACCAGCCAGGGCAAGACGGTTGGTTTTATGTTATGTGTATTTTACCACTATAAAAACCATTTTACCACTATAAAAGACAATATGTGCCCAGCCCTGGGAGCAAGGAGTGAGAATGTAAATGTGATTTTCTTCATCTTTTGAGCGATTTTGTAAATAAGTATTATATGGAATTTGATGAGTATTGTCAAATCGCCTCTCTGCTTGAAAAGGATTGTTCTAATAACATACTTTTCCCCTCCAATAATTTCACCAACTTTGGGTTTTATTATTTCACTTTTTCTTTATTTAATGGGTGAGAGATGGAACTTCTTTATTATTTAAATGTGCATTAAAATTTATTAGATCTAAAGTGGAAGGTCCAGAATTTTATTAATGTCGTTAACAGTCTCAGACTAATATCCCCCCGAATGTTAATTCCCAATTTGCTATACTAAATAAAACAAATCCACCGGCCGTTGTAGCTCAGTGGTTGAGCATTGAGCCAGGAATCAAGAGGCCACCTGTTCGATTCCCCGTCAGAGCATTTACCTGGGTTGCGGGCTCCCTGGGGAGGGGGACGGGTGCAGGAGGCAGCCGCTAGATGGCGCTTCTCATTGATGTTTCATCTCTCTAGCCCTCTTCCTTTCTCTCTCTCTAAAAAATCAATAAAATATATTTAAAAACAAAAAAACAAAACAAAAAACAAATCAATGTTTATTGTTACAGCAAACCCGTTGGGCAGTGGCTCAGTGAGCTGAGCTGGGAGTGGAGGAGGAGCGTTTTGTTTTGCTTCTGCTTTTGTTCAGGGGGCGGTGGAGCTGGAAGGAGCAGCCCGAGGAGGGAGGAGAGAGGGGCGGAGGGGATTATAAGGAGTGTGGCTTTGAACGGTGTGTGTGAGTCCTTTAGAGACCTTGGGGCGTGGGACAGAGGATGACCTTGCTTGCTGACTGCCTCGGGCTATGGGGTTGTATTTCTTGTGTGAGGTACCCTGCGGAGACCGGGACCGAGCACGCGCCCCTGCACTGTGGTAGGGTTCCCCCTCGGTAAGGAACTGGGCACCGGCTCCCCAGCGTCCACCACCCACCACCCACCACCAAGGCCGCACCCCGGACCCTGTCATCACCCGAAACTGCTCCACCTCGGCAATTACCCGTCAGACGTCCCACTCCGCGATGGCAGTCTCCTCCCCCTCCCCACTTCCCGGCACCACACCTCTCCCTTGACCCCGTTGGGGACTTCCGGCCCATGGAGCCCAGTTCCGATGCCCCACATCTTTCCCCTTTCCCTCGGCATGCCCTCTTTCCTGGAGGGAAAGCGCACTGTTTCCTCCGTGTGGATGATGTGACTCAGCGGGGCTGCCTGCCTCCCCCGCCGCATCCACTGCGCGTCTGGGCTCGTATTGCAGACCCGGAGCCCCAGCCGTGGCCGGGACTCCCGCCAGGGGGCGTGTCCGTGCTGCGCGGGGGTGCCGCGGCCCGGGCGCCAGGGCTCGGGCTTGCAATCAAATAAAAAATCAAATAAAAAATCTCCAGGAGGGAGAGCTCCAGGGTGGTGAGCGAGGCTGGCAAAGACAGGCGGGGCTTCCAGGTGAGAGCGCTCTCCGGGGTCCGTGCAGAGTCACCTGAAACAGACCTGACTGTGACGTGTCACTCAGCCAGCTCCAGGCCAGGGGTCCCCGCGTGGGCGCATCACGGGGGAGAGGGCACATGCCCGGGTGGGAAGATTTCCTCCATCAAACCTTTGTGTGAAGGATAACGTAGATACAGAAAGCGCGCAGCATACAGGCACACGTTCATGCGTCACCTACAGCCCCCTCCCTGCGACCTCAGCAAGGTCAAGAAATAGAACATTGTCACCTGCACTCGCAGTCACAGGGAGCCTCGCCCTGCTTCCCCCGCCGCCTTCCCTGGGCCTGCTTCCCTGGGCGCCAGGGCAGCTCTGCCTGTTCTAGAAGGCCGTAGAAATGGAAGTGTTATCCATCTTAAGGAGACAGGCTTGTCCGGCGTTTCACTTAAGGCTGGTGCTTTTGTGTCATGAAAAGAAATCTGTCCCCACCCTGAGGTTTGCATCCTGAATCTTTCCTTTCACTTTCTGCCATCTTCCAGAGTCTTCCTGGTCCAGCCCTGGCTGGCAGCTTTGGGTGTGAGGTCAGGGTCAAGTGTCATGGTGCTTTTGTGTCATGAAAAGAAATCTGTTCCCCCCTCCCCCTAGAACATAGAGGATGGGGAACCTAAAGTAATTAATTTTTTCCAGTTTTATTGAGATATAATTGACACAACGTTGTATAAGTTTAAGGTGTGCAGCTCCCTGGTTTGACACATGTGTATATTGCAGAGTGCTGACCACCACACATTAGCTAACACCTCCATCCTGTCGCAGAATCACCTTTCCTTGTTTATTTTTAAATTCTTTATTGGTTTTTAAAAATACATATTTTTATTGATTTCAGAGAGGAAGGGAAAGAAAGAGCAGAGAGAAACATCAGTGCTGAGAGGGAATCATTGATCAGCTGCCTCCTACACGCCCCCTACTGGGGACCGAGCCCGCAACCCGGGCATGTGAATCGAACTCGGGACCCTTGAGTCCACAGGCCAACGCTCTATCCACTGAGCAAAACGGGCCAAAGTATTACATATGTCTCCTCTCCACCCCCCATGACCTCTCCCCACCCGCTCCTGCCCCCAGAGATGCCCTCACCACCCTGCTGTCTGTGTCCACTGATCACCTTCTCTTTTGTGTACGAGAACATTTAAGTCTCCTCTCTTAGCCACTTGAAGTATATAACTCAGTATTAGTCGCTACCATCACCAGGCTGCACATCTCATCTCCAGAGCTTGTTGATCTTATATCTGGAAGTTTATCTCCAGTCCTTGAACACGACAGCGTACGTGTGTGCATGTGTGTGTGTACTCACACATACGCAGTTAGTCAGTTAATTAAGCATTCTTTTCTGTATGCTTTTTGCACGTCTCTTATTAGATTTATTCCTAGACAATTGCTGTATATTTTAATGCTATGCAAGGAGCTTATTTGAAGTCAGATTTTTGGCTCAATCTTTGGAAAGTCTGACTAGCTCCAGGGTGGGCCCAGAGGTGGATGTTGAGAAAGCCGTGGGGGATTCTGATGTGCAGCCAGGCTTGGGGACACGGGCCTCTCTGGGGCTCCCTCTTATCTCTGTTAATCCTATTCAGCCCAGCCCCATACGCCTAGGGACGTGCTCAAGTCTCTGTCTAGGGCAGCGATGGGCAACCTTTTGAGCTTGGTGTGTCAAACTTCGCCAAAAAACTGAGCATAACTCGGGTAGTGTGTCACTTTGAGGAAAAAACATTATTTCGCGATATTTATAGTTTAAATAACATAAATGTATAATTGTTATATATAATTGTATTTAATAAACCAAAAACTAAATATTTAACTTACCTGCTTAGTGACTTCTTTGTTCATCCATCAGTCAGTTTCTTTTGTTGGTCTTGATATTATTTAGCTTGTGTGGGGTGCCGTGAACTAAGATAAGTGAGGGGGAGGGGGAATTCTTTAACTCACCTTCCTATTAGTGACTTTTTTGTTGCTGAATTTCATTGGCTAAATCTTCAATTGAAGGTTGGTATTTTGTACACTTCAGGCCCAAGCAAGCGCTACTAACTTCATCTGTCAATCTGTTTCTTTTGTTGGTTTTGATATTATTTAACGCTGAGAATAAGGCCTCACAAAAGTATGTAGAGGGAAAAATTGTGAGTAAAGCCATTGCTATATTTTTCAGGGTGCTAAAAGTGTCTGGTAGTCGGTTCCAGGCACTCCAAATTTCCTCTTCATAGTGGCACTCCTCTTGATTCTCCAAGCGGCACCTTTCCAGATTCTCAAGCTTTGACCTCAAGTCAACAAACACCTGAGCCCAGCTACTGTCTTGAAATTCTGCAAGTTGCATCTCCAAATCATCAATTTGCATCCATTGGAAACCATTTAATTCCAAACTACTGTAGACTACTACATCAGGATACTTAATTATTTTCATGGTCTGTTCTAGACTTCTAAATTGACTAAATCTATCACTAAACTGGTCAAGTAACGAGTCTAAAACATGCTGGTACTTCATATGCAAGAGTTCCATTTCATTTTGTACAGCTGCACTGGCCTTCTCAAAATACGTTGTTACTCGAGGAAAATAGTTTTAGTTTCTACATCTTGCTTGAAAATTTTAACTTTACTTTCAAAAGCTTTTATGTATCCAAACATAACGTCAATACTTTTGCCAAAACCTTGTAACTTTAAGTTCAGTTCATTAATATGAACAGAGAGATCTGTAAAAAACATCAGGGTGTTGACCCACTTATCATCATTAAGCTGAGGAAAGTTTCCCAGATCCTTATCGTCAAGAAATACCTTAATTTCTTCAAAGCACTCCACAAAGCGCTCAAGAACTTTGCCTCGGCTCAGCCATCTTACATTATTGTACATCAGCAGTCCACTGTAGGTGGAATCACCCTCCAGTAAAAGTGCCGAAAATTCTCGCTTGTGAAGGGGGCGAGCAGCTATTAAATTAACTATTTTTTAACAACTGACATTAAGTCGTTTAAGTCGGTGAATCCTGCCTTGGCACATAAAGCCTCCTGATGGATAATACAATGAAAAGGCACAATCGGATGTCCAATAGCTTCTGTAAACAATTTGACAAATCCGACTTTTTTCCCCACCATATTTGGTGCCCCATCTGTCGTCACTGACACAACTTTAGAGATATCAATGCTTAGGTCACAAAATGTTTGTATAACAACCTTACATATTTCGCTTCCTGATTTACTTGTTGACACTGATACTAACTTTATCAACTCTTCTCTCATTGTGAGACCATCAGAATATCGACCAATAATGGCCAACTGAGCATGTGATGTGACATCAGTAGTTTCATCAAGAGAGATCGAAAAATATTTACACTTCCTTATGTGTCTCTTTAATTGATGTTGTACGTTTGTGTTCAGTCTCATTATTCGGTCTTTTATGATATTTCTACTGAGTGGTAACTCAGATATTCTCTTAATAATTGCATCTTTATTCTGCATATCGTGAAATAGAACTGGTGCACATCTTAGGAGAGTTTCTTTAATAAATTCTCCCTCACTGAGCACTTTTTCATGCTGAGCTATAGAGTGAGCAATGCTCAAACTTGCAGATGTTAAATTTGTAGAGCCTTTCATAAATTTAAGGATGGAATTAGATTGGCTCTTATAAAGGTATAGCTGCCTGGAAATGTATTCCTTCCTTTCATCCTCACTTTTTCCCAAGAACTGGGAATGATTAGTTTCAAAATGTCTATTTATATTCCACATTCTGCTTACTACCGTTTCAGTACATTGAATGCAAAATGATCTGCCATTTTTTTCTATAAAGCCATACATCTCGGTCCATGTCTCTTGAAAGGGTCGGCCACTGCTACTACCACTTCCTTTACTTAACCTTAGTTTTTTATTTTTTGGGTTCTCCATCAGGGGGGGCAGTGACAGAAGATAGAATTATAGATAGCTTGTTAGGCCTGCAGGCAATTAGGGGTTAACTAGCCTAATTAACCACAAAATGGTGCATATAACTGTCTTTTAGGAAAGGGCAGGGTTAATAAGCAGAAATAGGGGTTAATAAGGATGCACAACAGTAATAGTGGTGAAATGGAGTCTGCACTATGGAGCAAGATGGTGTTCCTTATGTGAATTAAAATGGCTGCCGCTATTTCTAATGGCAGGAAACGGCACACATAGCACGCCACAAACCCTCGCCTCTCCCAGCCTCCCCCTCACTTATCTCAGTAATGATGGATTAGAGATCCATGACACCCCAGAACAGTAGATAATGGTTGCTGTGGTTAACTGTTATTTGGTTACTGGTAATGGCAGGGCCCCCAGAGATGCGTCCCCCGCTGTGTTCCGCTGCTCCCTGCTCTGCCGGCGGAAGTGAGGGCAAAGATCCCGGCTTAACCAGAAGTCCCAGAACTAGACGCTCTGTGCCGGACTTCTGTTGTTTTGGCCTACAGACCTCCAGCACAGAGTGTCTAATAGGGGAGGATGAAACATTTGCGACTAGAGTCTAACTCCAAGACTCTAGTCGCAAATGTTTCATCCTCAGGAGCAGCAAATGTTTCATCCTCGACATGTGGCCGCCTCAGCGGTCGCGTGTCATCAGAAATGGCTACGCATGTCAGTGCTGACACGCGTGTCATAGGTTTGCCATCACTGGTCTAGGGTAACCCCCACCCCCTCTAGTCCTGCAAGGCCTTTTCCTCCGTTCACAGGCACACTCTCAGAGGGATTGCCCCTGCGACTTCACCCTTTTCTGCTGCACTCCTTTAGGTACATGTGAAAACACACGGCGCCCCTCGCACATGTAAACACTGACTTCTAATTCAAGCCATCCTTCCTGAGTTGCAGCTCTCTTCCCGGTCTGATTCCAAGTCAAGGCACATGCCCGAGTTGCAGGCTTGATCCCCAGTTAGGGACTTGCAGGAGACAGCCAATCAGCGATTCTCTCTCATCATTGATATTTCTATTTCTCTCTCTCCCTCTCTGAAATCAATACAAAATATTTTTTAAAAAGTCATTCTTAGAAAGGTGTTGGCAGGAGTCAGAGTTCTGGAAAAGCCCATTATCCCATGTCCTTGGCCAGACGTGAAGGGTGAGCAGCCCAGATCATTGGTCATTGCTCTGACAAGACCCTCCCTCCATTGCCCCCACCCCCACCCCCGCCCCCATAGAGGACTGTTTCTGTTTCTGACTGTGAGTCTAACACTTCTCTGCGCCCGGCCTTCCTCCCGCCAGCCTTCCTGCCCGCAGCCCCGCACTGCTCTGCGCAGGTGCCAGGACTAAGCGCATTACTCCCTTATCCCTGCCTGGCTCCTCAGGGCAGCCTTCTCCCTGCACCTAATCCCTATCTGGCCCTCCCTCCCCTCCGCCTCTCCCAGCTCGCACCCGCCAGCTACTGAAGCTCTGCACCGAGTCCCCTTGAGCTGAGGCGTGGGAAGGGCCCTAGGATCTGTCATGGAGGAGTTCACCCTCAGCTCTCCTGGGAAAGGGCCTGTCCCTGAGCACCCCCCTCCCCAACCACGTTCTCTCCCTCACCCCTCTTGACCCTTCCTTCTTCTCCCCAAACTCACTCCCAGCTTTAACCCGCGTGCTACTTAGCAACACTGCCTGCCCGCCTGCCCCTGCAGACATCCCCGCACACTGGCCACCCCTCATTCCTGGAAGCATTTAGCACCGGCCTCCTGCCTTCCTCCAACACCGCTCCAGCCATGGTTTTTGATGTGGTCCGTGTCCACAGTCCTCTGCTTCTCTCCACCTGTGACCGCGCCCTTCATCTGACCTTGACCCTCTCCTCATGGTCACACCCCAGGCTTTGCTGTTACCAGTGACAGGCTCTCACCTCGGACCCCTCTTTGCTGGCTCTGCCTGAGGTCCCAGCTGCAGGCGGCTTCTCTCCTCTAAGCGCCCACCGTTTCTGCATCTTCCCTGCGCAGGGCACCCTCTTCGCCCCTGTTGCAGTTGGGGTTAGCTCTCTCCTGGACTCACTGATACAGGTCACTTCCCAGAGACTCTGGAGGCGACCTGTTCCCCATTTCCTACTGTAGAGCTCAGTGGCATAAAACAGCGAGTCCTGATTCTGTGGGTCAGCAACTTGGCTCGGCTCAGCGTCTGGCGGCGTGGCTGGGGCCGGATGAATGACCCAAGACAATTGGCCTGTTGGTGCAGTTGGGACTGTCTGCACATGGCCTTCTCCCTCCGGGAGGGCAGCCCGGCTTGGTTCCCTGACAGTCTCAGGGCCGCAAGGGAGGCGGAAGGGAAGCTGTGAGGCCTCTGGGGACCCGGCTCAGGACACCCACAGACTCACCTCTGCGTGCTCTGCTGGTCCCAGCACGTCACAGGCCAACCGGGACAGAGGGAGCGGAGACGCAGACCGGCCTCTGGATGGGAATTGCAGGAAAGTCACATCGCAAAAGGGTGGAGGGGAGGCGCTTGTGAGCATTTTATTTGCATCCACCACAGCATGAGAGGGGGCAGTGGTGTGCTTGGCTGACTGACTAAAGCTTGGACCCAGGGTGGCGGCCACTGGTGAAGGTGAGGGGCTAGGTCTTCCCTGGAATTACGTAGAAGGAATCCGAAAGCACACGGCGGGAGAGCGTGAAGGGGTTTGTCACATGGGACCTGCACCTCCTGTCCTTATTGCATCCCCCGAGAAGTCCCAGAGGACACAGCCAACACGAGGGCGCCAGGAATACGGCATCCAGGGGAGAACCGGGGTCCTCCACCAGCTCCGTGCTGGCCGGTTCCCATCCTCAGGGGAGTGGGGAGACCCCCGGCACTGGGCGCCCACATTTAGACAGGAAGGTGGAGTCCTGGAGCAGGCGAGGCCAAGCGACGGCATTTTGTCACCAGAGATACAATGGAGAGTGGTGATGGGGCTGCTCGGCCTGCGCAGGCCTGGAGGACGGGTAACTGGCCGTGGTGTCCTAGGGAAAAGCGATGGGCAGCCCGCCTGCAGGCCAGGATCCTCTTGAGAGAGAGAGGGTCTTGCAAAATTCCCTAAGCGTGCGATCTAAATCTCCAA
Source organism: Cnephaeus nilssonii (assembly GCF_951640355.1). Lineage (NCBI taxonomy): Eukaryota > Metazoa > Chordata > Mammalia > Chiroptera > Vespertilionidae > Cnephaeus > Cnephaeus nilssonii. Next base: position 91,878,495 of record NC_137080.1, on the reverse strand, counting down.
AGCTCCTCACGACAGGCCAGCCTGGACACAAGGGAGTGGAGAAACGCACCAGTTACTAGGGTAACTGAGTCCTGAGGAAAGGGTATTCTAGAATGTCTGAAGGTTAGTAGGTTAGTGACAAGATTAGAAGGCTAAGGGAACACGGGATGGGGAAGGGAGGGAAGAGGTCTTGTAGTGAGTCGCACCTAGCGAGTACATTCTTGTTTGTTTGTGTATTTTCTCTCCTGCCTGTTATGTGTGCTTGTGTGTGTGCGCGCGCGCACACACACACACACACACACACCCCGTTTCCTAGTAACGAAGGCACAGGTTGGGTGGCTTAAGGAACGACAGAGATTTGTTCTCTCACCGTCTGGGAGGAGGAACCTGAAATCGGGGCGTGGGGAGGATCATCTCTTCCAAAGGGTTTTTGTTCCTCCCACTTCCGGGGGTCCCCCAGTCCTTGGTGCTGCTGGGCCTGCAGACACAGCACCCAGTCCTGCTCCCCCAGAATGTGGCCTTCTCTCTGTGTCTGTGGCTTCACATGACATTTTTTTCTTCTTATAAGAACACCAGTCAGATTAGGGCACATCCTAATGACCTCATCTTAATTTGATTTCATTTGCAAAGACCCTATTTCTAGATGAGGTCACATTCTAAAGCACTGGGGGTTAGCACTTCAACCTGTGCTTCTGGGAGACATAGGTACCCATAATGCACACCCACGTACGTATATTCAGGTAAAGAAATATATACAGTTGGCCCTTTGTATCCACAAGATCTGTGTGGATATCTAACTGTATCTACCCTGCTTCTACAGATTCAACCCACCACTGGTGGAAAATATAGTCACACCCTGTATAATGATGTGGTCGATGATGGACTGCATGTACAATGGGGGTCCCATAAGATTGTAACGGAGCTGGGAACTTCCTCTCACCTAGTGATGTTGCCACAGTAAAGTCATGAAGAAGGCATTACACAGACACGTACCACTGTGTTCCAGTTCCTACACTACAGTGTTCAGTACAGTAACATGCTGTGCAGGTTGTAGCCTAGGAGCTGTAGGGGATCAGATTTTGTCACCCCAAAATATGTCTCTCTGTATGTGTAGGGTTATTTTAGGCTGGTTAATTTTAAGAAATAACAGGCAGGGGGAGGGGCTCTGAAAACCAAGTAGAAGCTACCCTGTATCAAAGACACTGACGTTTGAAGAAAAAAAATCCCCATTTATGAGGTGTCTCCCTGGCTGCATTGGGAGGGAGCTGACCTTATCCCTGGAAGCTCTCATCACGACAACTTGAAGCTGCCACACAGCAGCACTGGCGCGTCAGCCCAGGCAGGGCAGGCGGCTTCACCCCCAGCTCCTGGGAGTCTCAGCTCCAAGGGTATCCTCCGAAGATATCTCCCCCCGTTGACTTTTAGACAGAGTGGAAGGGAGGGTGAGAGACACACCGAGAGAAACATCAATGTGGGAGAGACACATCGCTGGTTGCCTCTTGCAGCGCCCTGACCAGGGCCAGGGATTGAGCTTACAACTGAGCTACGTGCCTTTGACCAGAATCAAACCCAGAACCCTTCAGTCCACAGGCTGATGCTTCAACCACTGAGCAAAATTGGCTAGGGCTGGGGAGGTAAGTTAAAACCAGTATCTTAGGTTAGAAGGATAGGTTTAACCCACTGCTCTGAGGTATCGTTGGTTAGGAGATAGGTTAACCCACTGCTCTGAGGAGCCTTGGTTAGGGAAGAGGTTAACCCACTGCTCTGAGGAGCCTTGGTTAGGAGATAGGTTAACCCACTGCTCTGAGGAGCCTTGGTTAGGGGACAGGTTAACCCACTGCTCTGAGGAGCCTTGGTTAGGGGACAGGTTAACCCAGTACTCTGAGGAGCCTTGGTTAGGGGACAGGTTAACCCACTGCTCTGAGGAGCCTTGGTTAGGGGACAGGTTAACCCACTGCTCTGAGGAGCCTTGGTTAGGGGACAGGTTAACCCACTGCTCTGAGGAGCCTTGGTTAGGAGATAGGTTAACCCACTGCTCTGAGGAGCCTTGGTTAGGGGACAGGTTAACCCACTGCTCTGAGGAGCCTTGGTTAGGGGACAGGTTAACCCAGTACTCTGAGGAGCCTTGGTTAGGGGACAGGTTAACCCACTGCTCTGAGGAGCCTTGGTTAGGGGACAGGTTAACCCACTGCTCTGAGGAGCCTTGGTTAGGGGACAGGTTAACCCAGTACTCTGAGGAGCCTTGGTTAGGGGACAGGTTAACCCACTGCTCTGAGGAGCCTTGGTTAGGGGACAGGTTAACCCACTGCTCTGAGGAGCCTTGGTTAGGGGACAGGTTAACCCACTGTTCTGAGGAGCCTTGGTTAGGAGATAGGTTAAGTCACTGCTCTGAGGAGCCTTGGTTAGGGGACAGGTTAACCCACTGCTCTGAGGAGCCTTGGTTAGGGGACAGGTTAACCCACTGCTCTGAGGAGCCTTGGTTAGGAGATAGGTTAACCCACTGCTCTGAGGAGCCTTGGTTAGGGGACAGGTTAACCCACTGCTCTGAGGAGCCTTGGTTAGGGGACAGGTTAACCCACTGCTCTGAGGAGCCTTGGTTAGGGGACAGGTTAACCCACTGCTCTGAGGAGCCTTGGTTAGGGGACAGGTTAACCCACTGCTCTGAGGAGCCTTGGTTAGGGGACAGGTTAACCCACTGCTCTGAGGAGCCTTGGTTAGGGGACAGGTTAACCCAGTACTCTGAGGAGCCTTGGTTAGGGGACAGGTTAACCCAGTACTCTGAGGAGCCTTGGTTAGGGGACAGGTTAACCCACTGCTCTGAGGAGCCTTGGTTAGGGGACAGGTTAACCCACTGCTCTGAGGAGCCTTGGTTAGGGGACAGGTTAACCCACTGCTCTGAGGAGCCTTGGTTAGGGGACAGGTTAACCCAGTACTCTGAGGAGCCTTGGTTAGGGGACAGGTTAACCCACTGCTCTGAGGAGCCTTGGTTAGGGGACAGGTTAACCCAGTACTCTGAGGAGCCTTGGTTAGGGGACAGGTTAACCCACTGCTCTGAGGAGCCTTGGTTAGGGGACAGGTTAACCCAGTACTCTGAGGAGCCTTGGTTAGGGGACAGGTTAACCCACTGCTCTGAGGAGCCTTGGTTAGGGGACAGGTTAACCCAGTACTCTGAGGAGCCTTGGTTAGGGGACAGGTTAACCCACTGCTCTGAGGAGCCTTGGTTATGGGACAGGTTAACCCACTGCTCTGAGGAGCCTTGGTTAGGGGACAGGTTAACCCACTGCTCTGAGGAGCCTTGGTTAGGGGATAGCTGCTGGAAGCCAAAGATTGCTGGCGGCCCCTGGCGGCTGGAGGAGGCATGGCACAGCTTCTCCCCTAGAGCCTCAGAACGTGAGGGAGCGCATGTCTGTTCTAGGCCATCAAGTTTGTGGTGATTTGTTACAGCAGCCACAGGAAACCAATACATAAATAATGGGTTGGATCAAATTGTTCTTTGGGATAAAAAAGCCACAGCCAAGGCTTTTAAAACAAGAAGCAAGGAAGAGGATAAACAACAGAGCCACACAGCAGCCCGGGACGGACCCTCCGAACGTGTCACATCCCAGGGGCTCAACCAGACAGTGTCCTGTCTATTTTGGTTCCACGGGGGCCCCTCATTTTCAACCCTCTGGTTTATCTCATATTATAACCCACCTGCCACCTAAAGGATTTGAGGTGGTTTAGAGTGGAGACAGCTGTAGGTAAATGCAAAGGGGTGTAGGGGTTCAGAGCGAGTTGCCCCATGATATCATGTATGGCATGTGGGTTACTTTGAGCTAAAGGTAATGGAGGCCTTGCGGGCTCAAGAGAAACTTCTGTTTCCCTCTTAACTACCCAGAAGAATTTAAATTAGGGGCCCTACTCATAAAAATGGGTTGTTAGCAGAGATAACGTTTGACATGCCCTCAATATGGCAGGGCAAACATCTAATTACTGAACATCTGCTCTTCTTACGGACCCACAAATGGCCCTCTTCCCTTCTGACGCCCCAGGAGCCTGACCTCATCCTTAGCGAGGATGTCACGTACGCCTCATTTTACCTTTCTGTCCCTGGACCTCTCCTGCATTGAGATCTCGTGCACACAAATTACACTTTCTTCTGTTCATCTGTCTCCTGTTCATTTGACTATTTAACCAGCCTAAGAACCGGATAAGGGGAAGGGGGAACACAGTGCAGAGGAAAGAACAAAGCAACATTATAGTGCTTGTCGTCCGTTCATTCGTTTGTTCGCGTTCTACTCATTTTAAATATTCTACACACCAAATGGACATACGCGGCACTGTGCTTGATTTGCTAAAGATGACCTCACAATGCAGGGTCAAATATTAAAAAATTATGAAACTAGTATGCCTGGCCCCGTGGCTCAGTAGTTGAGCGTCGACCTATGAACCAGGAGGTCAAGGCAGCCTGTGATATGTGACTTTTATGAAATATGTATTTGATCTTCCTTCTGTTTCTGGCACAGAGATCCTAGAACCCTTAGAATCCCCTAAGCTTGACAAGAGCAATGGAGCATCTTTTGGTGTAATATTTGTTTGGTCCTTTGTCCTTGGTTCCTGACACAACTCCAGAGCCATAAAGGCAAAAGGAGTGTCTTGCACACCTGAAACTAATATAATATATATGTCAACTATCCTATATAATAAAGAGGTAATATGCAAATTGACCATCACTCCAGCACACAAGATGGCTGTCCCCATGTAGACACAAGATGGCCTGCAGGGGAGGACAGTTGTGGGTGATCAGGCCTGCAGGGGAGGGCAGTTGCAGGGGACCAGGCCTGCAAGGGAGGACAGTTGGGGACATCAGGCCTGCAGGGGAGGGCAGTTGGGGTCAATCGGGCTGGCAGGGGAGCAGTTAGGCGTCAATCAGGCTGGCAAGGGAGTGGTTAGGGGGTGATCAGGCTGCAGGCAGAAGCGGTTAGGGGCAATCAGGCAGGCAGGTGAGTGGTTGGGAGCCAGTAATCCTGGATTGTGAGAGGGATATCCCAAATGGAGAGGGTGCAGGCTGGGCTGAGGGACACACACACACACACACACACACACACACACGTGCATGAATTTCGTGCACCAGGCCTCTAGTACTTTAAATAAAAAGAGCTTTAAAACTACATTCCAGAATGAAAGATATCATTTTAAAAATATTTTTTTTATTGATTTCAGAGAGGAAGGAAGAGGAAAAGAGAGATGGAAACATCAATGATGAGAGAGAATCATTGATCGGCTGCCTTCTGCACACCCCACACCAGGGATTGAGCCTGCAACCCAGGCATGTGCCTCAACTGGGAATAGAACTGTGACCTCTTGGTTCATAGGTCAATGTTCAACCACTGAGTCATGCCGGCTTGGCAGAATAAAAAATATTTTTTAAAGGAGTATCTTGTTATTCATAACAACCCCCTTTCAATCACACCAGACTGTGTGAATGAGGTGACTTTTGGAAAGCCCCTAAGGGTGGGGGGCTGGGTGCCAGGGGAGCTAACCCTGATTAGAGGTGCAACTTGCAGTCCCTCTGTCTTCCAGAGAGGGGAGAGGGGCTGAAGTTTGAGTTTAATCACCAATGGCTAAAGGTGTAATCAATCATGCCGAGGTAATGTAACCGCTATACAAACCCCGAAGGACTAAATTATGGTTTGCAGTTTTCAGTGTACAAGTCTTGCACTTTCTTGGGGGGTTGAATTTGATCCTAAGTATTTTATCCTATTTTGGTGCTTTTGTGAGTGGAATTGTTTTCTAACTTTACCTTCATGTTTGGATTGCTCCTTGCTGAGTGTAGAGAAGCGCCACTGGTTTTGGTACATTGAGCTTGTGTCCTGCAACGTTGCCGCACCGGCTTGGGGCTCTGCTCGTTGTTGTTTGTAGATGTCTGGTTCTTGGTAGACAAGTGGCTGCTGGTGGTGCCGAGCACCTGCCGCCTCCCTTGCACCCTGTTCTGTCCCCCGAATGTGAGTGAAAGCGACGTGTGGGCTCCAGGGTGGGCTGGCCCCTTCTTTCCAACTCCCTTTGGACTGGGATGCACCGGCTTCTGGGCCTGTCTTGCAAAGCTCTGCCATCTGTTTTTCTTTTATTTTTTCTGTTTTTTTTTTTAATTCTTTATTGTTTAAAGTATTACATATAGTATTACATATGTCTCTTTCCCCCCCATTGACCTCTAACCGGCCACCCCCACCCTCCAGCACATGTCCTCACCCCCCTAGTGTCTGTGTCCATTGGTTATGCTCATATGCATGTATATAAGTCTTTTGGTTGATCTCTTACCCCTCCAACCCCCGCCTTCCCACTGATGTTTGGCAGACTGTTCGATGCTTCTCTGTCTCTGTATCTATTTTTGTTCATCAGTTTATGTTGTTCATTATATTCCACAAATGAATTGTGCTCTGTTTTATTCCCTCTTATTTCTCTCTGCCATCTGTTTTTGTAGAGAGAGTTTTACTGGAACTTGGGCACACTCGTTCGCTTATGTATGGTCTATGGTGCTTTCAGGTGCCGAGAATTTGCTGCGGAGACCCTGTGGCCTGCACAGCCCAGAATGCTGACCCATCACAGAAAGGGGTGCTGGCCCTGGCTTCAAGAGCCTCTCTATCGTAGGGTTTTATGAGCCTGTATTTCCAGAACGGGTTTTATAGGCACTGGCGTTTAACGCATCACTGTCTTCGGTTTTCCTTCTATTAATTTCTGTCGCAGGCCAGCTGCTGGCCTCTCTCCAGCGAGAGCTCTTCCGGCTCAGCAGCAGCAGCAGAGCGCGCTCTCGTGGCTTCCTGCCCACCGAGCGACTTCGGGTTATTCCACGCTCTCCTTCCTGTAACTCGCCTCCTCCTGGATTCCCTGCTTAGAGGATCTTTGCTTCCCTGCAGCTAAGAGAGTCTGCCCTCCTCCCGTTCTCTCTCTGTCTCTGTGCCTCTCTCTCCTGCACAGCTTCCTTCTCTGCTGATGCAGAGGTTAGGGGACTTATACCTCGTGACTCAGTTTGGATTAGAAATGGTCTCTTTTTAAGTACAGCATTCTTTTAGAACAACTGAGTACAACTTACAATAAAATACTCTCAGATTGTGTTCAGTTTGATGAATTTTGACAACCGGATATGCTCGGGTAACCACAACTCAAAACAAGGTAGAGAACATTCCACCTGTGGTTCTTTGCAGCTACGTCCCCCTCTACCCCCCAGGCCAGTGGTCGGCAAACTCATGAGTCAACAGAGCCAAATATCAACAGCACAACGATTGAAATTTCTTTGGAGAGCCAAATTTTTTAAACTTAAACTTCTTCTAACGCCACTTCTTCAAAATAGACTCGCCCAGGCCGTGGTATTTTGTGGAAGAGCCACACTCAAGGGGCCAAAGAGCCGCAGTTTGTCGACCACGGCCCCAGGGCAACCACTGTTCTCATTGCTGTCCCACAGGTTACTTCTGCCTGTTCTTGAACTTCACACAATTAGAATCACATGGAATGTACTCTTTCCTGTCTGACTTTTTTGAGGCTTATCTTTGGTGCTGTGTCAGATCATCTGTGTGGGGACGTGTTCCAGGCGGTGGGGTACTTGGGTTCCCCAAGGTAGAACCCGAGGGGAACCCCCAGGGAGATTCCAGCCCCAGGGAGGCAGCCTGGGGATCGGCTGGTCCTGCAGTGGGCCGGGCTGGCTGTGCGGGTGCTTTCATCAGCTGGGGACAAGGAAGGCGGCTTTTTAATTTTTTAAATGTTATTGATTTGAGGGAAAGGTGCCAGTCAGGGAGAACGTGAGAGAAACATTGGTTTGTTGTCCCACTTATTAACGCATCCATTGGATGACTCCTGCATGTGTCCCAACCTTGGTGCGCCGGGAAGACACTCCAACCCATGGAGCTCCCGGGCCAGGCCGCAGGCCGGCTGTTGGACGACGCAGGCTCGCAGAATTTTCCATCTCAGGGCGGTGACTTCCTTTTGCAGCTGTGGTGCCTGGTGACTGTGTTTGCGCCTTCACCATGAGGCAAGGTGGCCCACAGCTCGTTACCGCCCCCAGGAAGGTCCCCCCGATCAGTGCTCATGGGGGTCGGCAGTTTAAGCAGGAGGTAGGGAGGGAAAATCAGCGCCTCTGTGCCTCAGAGCAGGGAGTGGAGGGTGGTGACAGTATTGCATTCCTCTTGGCCACCGGGTCTCACTGTGGCGTTCTGGGCTCCTCCATCTTCCATTCCCGCCTCACCTGGCCGCACTGCATCCACCTCCGTGTGGTGTCCAGCCTGCTACTGACAGGCATTAGTGTTCTTCTAGGTCAGGTACAATAGTTAATTTTGTTCATGGCCTTTTCGAACTTGAAAATTGTGTTATCTGGTCACTGTCAGCTGCTTCATGCAATTATTCAAAACTTGAATTTCTTTCTTCTTTGGCAGTAAGAGCTTCTGGTTGTCTATCCTGGCTGCCCATTAGAATCACTTGGGGAGCTTTTAAAATCCAGCATTAGGCCACACCTGAGACCAAAAACGAGGCTTTCTGGAAGTGGGGCACAGCCTCGGTGGTTTCATAGCTCCCGGGTGATGCAGTGTGTGGCCAGGTGATGCAGTGTGTGGCCAGGTGACTGCAGTGTGTGGCCAGGTGATGCAGTGTGTGGCCAGGTGATGCAGTGTGTGGCCAGGTGACTGCAGTGTGTGGCCAGGTGATGCAGTGTGTGGCCAGGTGACTGCAGTGTGTGGCCAGGTGACTGCAGTGTGTGGCCAGGTGATGCAGTGTGTGGCCAGGTGACTGCAGTGTGTGGCCAGGTGATGCAGTGTGTGGCCAGGTGATGCAGTGTGTGGCCAGGTGACTGTAGTGTGTGGCCAGGTGACTGCAGTGTGTGGCCAGGTGATGCAGTGTGTGGCCAGGTGATGCAGTGTGTGGCCAGGTGACTGCAGTGTGTGGCCAGGTGACTGCAGTGTGTGGCCAGGTGATGCAGTGTGTGGCCAGGTGACTGCAGTGTGTGGCCAGGTGATGCAGTGTGTGGCCAGGTGATGCAGTGTGTGGCCAGGTGACTGCAGTCTGTGGCCAGGTGATGCAGTGTGTGGCCAGGTGACTGCAGTGTGTGGCCAGGTGATGCAGTGTGTGGCCAGGTGATGCAGTGTGTGGCCAGGTGACTGTAGTGTGTGGCCAGGTGACTGCAGTGTGTGGCCAGGTGACTGCAGTCTGTGGCCAGGTGACTGTAGTGTGGGGCCAGGTGATGCAGTGTGTGGCCAGGTGATAGTAGTGTGTGGCCAGGTGATGCAGTGTGTGGCCAGGTGACAGTAGTGTGTGGCCAGGTGATGCAGTGTGTGGCCAGGTGACAGTAGTGTGTGGCCAGGTGATGCAGTGTGTGGCCAGGTGATGCAGTGTGTGGCCAGGTGATGCAGTGTGTGGCCAGGTGACTGCAGTGTGTGGCCAGGTGATGCAGTGTGTGGCCAGGTGACTGCAGTGTGTGGCCAGGTGATGCAGTGTGTGGCCAGGTGATGCAGTGTGTGGCCAGATGACTGTAGTGTGTGGCCAGGTGACTGCAGTGTGTGGCCAGGTGACTGCAGTCTGTGGCCAGGTGACTGTAGTGTGGGGCCAGGTGATGCAGTGTGTGGCCAGGTGACAGTAGTGTGTGGCCAGGTGATGCAGTGTGTGGCCAGGTGATGCAGTGTGTGGCCAGGTGACAGTAGTGTGTGGCCAGGTGATGCAGTGTGTGGCCAGGTGATGCAGTGTGTGGCCAGGTGACAGTAGTGTGTGGCCAGGTGACAGTAGTGTGTGGCCAGGTGATGCAGTGTGTGGCCAGGTCGCAGTGTGGCCAGGTGATGCAGTATGGCCAGGCGGAAGAACAGTTTTCTGAAGATGTTGGGAGGCCTAGAGTCTTGCTCGCTCATCTTTGCTTCCTGCAGTAACTGCTCTATGCTTTTCTTAAGTCTGGTATCTTTCCTTCTCTTGAATTCTTTTTAAATTTTAACTAAAGGCCCAATGCATGAATTCATGCATGGTGGGGTCTGGCCGACTCACGCCCGACCAGGGTGGGAGGGGCCAATTGTGGGTGAGTCTGGGGGGTGGAGGGGCTGCAGGCGGTTGGCTGGCCTGCCCTGGCCCCTGATCGAACTCTTGGTCGAACTCCCGGTCAAGGGGACAATTTGCATATTAGCCTTTTATTATATAGGATTCTCAACAGAAGATATTTTTTCCATTGACTTTTAGAGAGAATAGAAGGAAGGGAGGCATGGGGGGGAGGAGAGAGAGAGAGAGAGAGAGAGAGAGAGAGAGAGAGAGAGAGAGAGGAACATCAATGTGAGAGAGACACATCGATTGGTTGCCTCCCACATGTGCCCTGAGCAGGGGCAGGGATTGAACCTTCAACCCAGATAGGTGCTCTTGATGGGGAATCAAACCCGAGACCCTTTGGTGGGCTGGCTGACACACTAACCACTGAGCCACCAGCCAGGACTCTTCTCTTGAATTCGATGACACTCAGACTTCATGTTTCCTTTACTTGGTTTTGGTCATTAAGGGCTTTTCTCTTCCTTCCTCAAGTTTTACCAAATTCCTTGTTACAAGCTTTCCACGTGTCCTTTACAGTCTTTCCTCCTCAGTGCCCCCAGATTACAGACTTCCCTTGCGTTAGGCCCAGACCCTCAAGCCTTGAAAAGATTGCATTTGAAAGCCAGGCACCTCCGCAGGCAACTTCTCCTTTTTGTTCATTGGTTTCATCAAAATGCATCACAGCTGCTTTGCTCCTGTTCACATGTGGACAACTTTAAAGGATTTATTTTATTATTTAAAAAAAGATTTCTGCAGAGCTTGTTGTTCAGCCACTTGATATCTTCTCTTTATGGAAAAGAAAGTCCCCGGAGGAAAATGGCAAATGCACAATCTCCAGTCGGGCTCGTGGGGGGCCGTGAAAAGCAGGGGTCCGGGCGGCGGGCCAGCTGGCTGTTCTGTGCTGCTTCTTGGCCCTATCCCGCAGCATCTTGTCCGTCACTTGCTGGCCATCACACGGTGGCCTCTTCTAATAGGTGGCGTCTCCTCAGGCCCATCCATCTGAGCTCTTGTCCCGCCTTCCCAGGCAGTGTCCTGCCATTTCTCTGTGGGGCCATGACCCTCACATCCTCCTCTCGGCTCCAGCGCTTTCTGGGGTTTCGTTGCTTCCTCCTGCGTGGATCAGGGGCATCCAGTGGGACACCTTTCAGCCCCGCAGGTATGTCTGTGTGTACTTGACACAGAAGTTATTATCTCCAAGCCGAGTGCTCTCCCACCTCACCTCTGCCTCGGGCCGTGGGTCTGGAGCAGGTGAGTCCCCAGCCAGCGGCTGGAAGAAGACAGGGGGACTCCAGGGTGGACTGGAGTGGGGCACTGGGCATAAGGGTGCATGGTCTGTGGAGATTTGCTGTACTTTTACATTGTGTTTTAGGGTGTCTAGCTTGAGTATATACGTTAGATTGTTGCCCTTGTTCAATGACCTCCACTTTACCCTTCTGCCTGTGACTTCATTCTTAGATCATCACAAGGTTGCGCAATGTAACATTGATGAGACAGATGTAGAGAATTTAAAAACAATAATAAAATCTATTAGCTTACCTGCTTTTCTCTGTAAAACCTTGCACTGGCAATCTAAACAGCAGCAGTGATAAAATGCTCCTCCTCCACCCCCACCCCCCAAATCTTGTTACAATTACTTTGGTTATTGTTGAATTTCAATTAAAAAAACAACTCTGTATGCTTCACACTAGCAATTTTATTATTTAGCCTTTGTTGTCTGTTTGGAAGCTAATAGGGAGAACTCCCAGTTTATACAGTAGGACCCCCGCCCCCGGCCATCGCACATATAAACTCAGCCACAGGGTTCATGGGAAAGTAGGTCCCTACTACAGAGGCCTGCCTTCAACTAGTAAATGTGAAATAAACGATGGCAAGTGCTTGTAAAAATGATGAAACAGACTGCAATCATTTCAATTCCGTCGGTCCAGAGCAGCGATTCTCAGCCGCTGTGCTGCGAGAAGTTTTACAACGCGCAGCACCTGGTTATTTATTTAGCCAGGGGCACGGACCTCTTTTCCCAGATTGTCCGAGAAAAAAATGACGCAGCCAATACAACAATAGCTCTTGTCAAGCTTAGGGGATTCTAAGGATTCTAGGATCTCTGTGCCAGAAACAGAAGGAAGATCAAATACATATTTCATAAAAGTCACATATTATAGTCCATTGATCATCTTATTTGTCTTTATGCCAGTATTCTACACTTTGATTGTTGTAGCTTTGTAGTATACACTGAGTGGCCAGATTATTATGATCTCTGAATGCATAATAATCTGGCCACTCAGTGTATATCCTATATAATAACAGGCTAATATTCAAATTGTCCCCTCGACCAGGAGTTTGACCAGCAGGCAGGCCGGCCAACTGCCCATGTCCCCTCCCCCTGGCCAGGCTGGCCGGCCCCCACTTATGCACGAATTCATGCACTGGGCCTCATATAGATATATATATATATATATATATCCTATCTAATAAAAGAGCAATATGCAAATTGACCGTACCTCTGCTACACCCACAAGCCACGCCCACCAGCCAATCAGGAGTGAGTATGCAAATTAACCCAACCAAGATGGCTGCGGCCACGGAGCGAGCAGGAGGCTTGGGTTTCCCTGGTGATGGAGGAAGCCAAGTTCTTGGCCTGCCCTGGCCTCCGCTGAAGGCTACAAAATTTCAATTATAGAAGATAAATAAATCCCAGATACCAGGGCCTCTGCTTGGGTTGCCGGGGTGTGTGGTCAGCCTGCAAACTACCACAGGCCCCTCTCCCAGGCCACCCCATGCCCCAAGGGAACCCCCACCCTGATCCAGGACACCCTTCAGGGCAAACCAGTTGGCCCCCACCCATGTACCAGGTCTCTATCCTATCTAATAAAAAGGTAACATGCAAATGGACCATCACTCCAACACAAGATGGCTGCCCCATGTGGACACAAGATGGCCACCACAAGATAGCCAGCAGGGGAGGGCAGTTGGGAAGGATCAGGCCAGCAGGGGAAGGCAGTTGGGAGGGACCAGGCCTGCAAGGGAGGGCAGTTGGGGGCGATCAAGCCTGCAGGGGAGGGCAGTTAGGGGTGACCAGGTGGCAGAGGAGGGAAGTTGGGGGCGACCGGGCCTGCAGGGAAGGGCTGTTGGGGGGGACCCAGGCCAACAGGGGAGAGCAGTTGTGGGTGACCAGGTCTGCAGGGGAGGACAGTTAGGGGCAATCAGGCTGGCAGGGGAGCAGTTAGGCTTCAATCAGGCTGGCAGGGGAGTGGTTAGGGGGTGATCAGGCTGGCAGGCAGAAGCAGTTAGGGGCAATCAGGAAGGCAGGCAGGTGAGCAGTTGGGAGCCAGCAGTCCTGGATTGTGAGAGGGATGTCCGGCTGCCCGTTTAGGCCCGATCCCAGTAGGATCGGGCCTAAACGGGCAGCCGGACATCCCTCTCAGAGTCCCAGATTGGAGAGGGTGCAGGCTGGGCTGGGGGACACCCCCCCCCCCCGCCATGCACAAATTTCGTGCACCGGGTCTCTAGTATACACACACACACACACACACACACACACATACATACATACGTACATACAAACACACACAGACACACTGAGTGGCCAGATTATTATGCATTCAGAGATCATAATAATCTGGCCACTCAGTGTAGTTGAAGTTAGGAGCATGATGCCTCCCACTTTGTTTTTTCTCAAAATTTCTTTTGTTACCATATTTTCCAGCGTATAAGACGACTGGGTGTATAAGACGACCCCCAACTTTTCCAGTTAAAATATAGAGTTTGGGATATACTCGCTGTATAAGACTACCCCTCTTCTAATGCACACCAAATAAAAATTAAAAAAACATCAGATTTGACTTCAATATGGTAATTTTAATTCAAATGCTTATGACATGCAGGTACTTAGCAGGAAAACTGTCACTTATAAACATAAGGCTGTTTGTCATCAAACATGTAAACATAAAACAGTGCAAGTGGATTAAACTTTTCCTAATTCACTCTAAAGCTGAAAGGAAGGATAAGACAATAAACCCATGGGAGCTGCCATGCTGTTTGTTTTCTAAGCTGTCAACCAAACTGGAACTGATGATGATAGGAGGAAGATAACAAACAATAGAGAGAGCAAGTGCCGGGCAAGTCCCTGGAGAGTTAGCAACGCTGCTTCACTGCAGTCCTCAGGAGCGAGATCTGAGAGGCAGAGAAGGAGTACGGTAATAGGATACAAGGGCGGGCCAGGTGAAAGAGGTGTGTTTTTCTGGGCACAGCTCTATCTCTTTTTTCCATACCCCAGGCGTCCCGGACGCCTGCAGCTTGCTCCGCCCTTCACTTACACCTTCCCAGTGAGGCGCCCCTCACCTTGTCATTGGGACCGCGTTAAGTCACTTCTTTCCACGAATCCTGGTGAGTGGATTTTCTTCTACCATACTTGTACAGCGCCGCCCTTGCTGCTTTCATACGGTCACCACATACGGTGGGGGGAGCTCAAAAACGTCTGCGGCCGCATCCCTGCCGTATGCGGCGAGCACCCAGCCTCACTCCGTTCATTTCAATGGAGCCAGATGGAGACCGTATGCAGCACAAAAAGGAGCCGACCGGAGACACTTGCGGTCTCCTTCCGGCTCCATTGAAATGAATGGAGCGTGGCCGTGTTTGAGCTCCTCCCCCCCCCCCCCCCCCCCCCCCCCCGTATGCGGCAATCGCAGATTCTCCAGTCCGGCTGGGAAGTTTCAGCACCTGCCCTATAAGACGACACCCGGCGTATAAGACGACCCCCGACTTTTGAGAAGATTTTCCTGGTTAAAAAGTTGTCTTATATGCCGGAAAATACGGTATTTGGAATCTTTTGAGTTCCATATAATTTTTTAGGATTAGTTGTTGTAGTTCTGAGAAGAATGCCATTGATATTTTTATAGGAATTACATTAAATCTGTATATTGCTTTAGGTAGTAAGGATAAATATTGTTAATCCTTTTAACCTACAAGCACAGTATATCCTTCCACCTATTTGTACCCTATTCAATTTCTTTCTTCAATGTCTTATAGTTTTCAGAGTACAGGTCTTTCAACTGTGGTTAGATTTATTCCTAGGTATTTTATGCTTTTTGATGCAATTATAAATTGTAAATGTGATTGTCTTCTTAATTTCTCCTTCTGATGGTTTGTTATTTCTGTATGTTGATTTTGTGTTGTGCTAATAGTTTTTTGTGTGTAGAGTCTTTAGGGTTATCTATATACTAGAGGCCCGGTGCATGAAATTCGTGCATGGGGGGATGGTCCCTCAGCCCAGCCTGCACCCTCTCCAATCTGGGACCCCTCGAGGGATATCCAACTGCCCGTTTAATGGGCAGTCGGACATCCCTCTCACAATCCAGGACTGCTGGCTCCCAAGTGCTTGCCTGCCTGCCTTCCTGTTTGCCCCCAACCGCTTCTGCCTGCCAGCCTGATCACCCCCTAACCACTCCCCTGCCAGCCTGATTGATGCCTAACTGCTCCCCTGCCAGCCTGTTTGCCCTAACTGGCCTGCCCTGCAGGCCTGGTCACCCCTAACTGACCTCCCCTGCAGGCCTGGTCCCCCTCAACTCCTCTCCCCTGCAGGCCTGGGTTCCCCCAACTGCCCTTCCCTACAGGCCTGGTCACCCCCAACTTCCCTCCTCTGCCGGCCTGGTCACCCCTAACTGCCCTCCCCTGAAGGCTTGATTGCCCCCAACGGCCCTCCCTTGCAGGCCTGGTCCCTCCCAACTGCCCTCCCCTGCTGGCCATCTTGTGGTGGCCATCTTGTGTCCACATGGGGGCAGGATCTTTGACCTCATTGGGGCAGCCATCTTGTGTCTTTGAGTGATGGTCAATCTGCATATTACTCTTTTATTAGATAGGATAGAGGCCTGGTGCATGGGTGGGGGCCAGCTGGTTTGCCCTGAAGGGTGTCCTGGATCAGGGTGGGGACTCCCTTGGGGCATGGGGCAGCCTGGGCGAGGGGCCTGTAGTGGTTTGCAGGCTGGCCATGCCCCCCGGCGACCCAACCGGAGGCCCTGGTATCTGGGATTTATTTATCTTCTACAATTAAAACTTGTAGCCTGAAGTGGAGCCAAGCCTCCTGTTCGCTCCATGGCAGCAGCCATTTCTGTTGGGATTTTTTAAATCTTTTATAATTGAAACTTTGTAGCCTTAAGCGGAGGCCTAGGCTGGCCAGGGTGTGCAGAAAGCTTGGCTTCCTTCATCGCCTGGGAAACCCAAGCCTCCCTCCTGCTAGCTCCGTGGCTGCAGCCATCTTGGTTGGGGTTAATTTGCATACTCGCTCCTGATTGGCTTGTGGGTGTAGCGGAGTGATGGTTAATTTGCATATTACTCTTTTATTAGATAGGATAGCATGATGTCACCAGCAAATAGTGAAAGTTTTACTTCTTTTCCTATTTTGATGCCTTTTATTCCTTTTTGTTGCCTGATTGCTGTGGCTAGTACTATATTGAATAGAAGTGGTGATAGTGGACATCATTGTCTTTTTCCTGATCTTAGAGGAAAAGCTTTCAGCTTTTCATCATTGAGTATGATATTAACTGTAGGTTTGTAATATAGTCTTTATTATGTTGAGCTATATTCCTTCTTGTTGAGAGTTATCATAAGAGAATATTGAATTTTGTCAAATGCTTTTTCTGCATTTATTGAGATGATCATATGATATTTCTCTTTTATTTTGTTAATGTGATGTATCATATTGACTGCCTTATAGATGCTGAACCATCTTGCATCCCTGGGATAAATCCTACTTGGTCTAGGTGTATCATAGTTTTATATTATTGTTGAATGTGGTTTGCTAAGTTGAGAATTTTGTATCTATGCTCATTAAAGATGTTGGCCTGTAATTGTTTTTTTAAATACATTTTTATTGATTTCAGAGAGGAAGGAAGAGGGAGAGATAGAAACATCAATGATGAGAGAGAATCATTGATAGGTTGCCTCCTACACACCCCTCACTGGGGATTGAGCCTGCAACTTGGGCATGTGCCCTTGACTGGAATCAAATCCAGGACCCTTCAGTCTGCAGGCTGATGCTCTACCCACTGAGCCAAACCAGCTAGGGCGGCCTGTAATTTTTTTAAAAAAATCCTCACTTGAGGATGGATATATATGTATGTATATGGCCTGTAACCCAGGCATGTGCACTGACTGGGAATCAAACTGTGACCTGGTTCATAGGTTGACATTCAACCACTGAGCCCCACAGGCCAGACACCCGAGTATATATATATTTAAATATATTTTTATTGATTTCAGGAACCCAGGACTTTCAGTCTGCACGTGGACGCTTTATCTACTGAGTCAAACCTGCTAGGGCCATTTTTCTTTTTAAAATTTTTTTAATTTATGGATTTTAAGAGAAACATTGATTTGTTATTCCACTTATTAGTGCATTCAGTGGTCGCTTCTTGTATGTACCCTGACAGGAGATCAAACCTGCAACCTTAAGCATATCAAGATGACACTCTGAGCCAGGGCCTTCATTTTCCTTAATAAATTTGGCTAAAGGTTTGTCAATTTTATCTTTTCAAAGAACCAGCTCAGGATGTCTGTCCTACTCTACTGTGTATTAACATTTTTCTATTTTGTTTATTTCCATTCTGAATTTAATTATTTCCTTCTGTGTTTTGTTTGTTCATCATTTTCTAGTTTATTTAAGTGTAAAGTTAGATTTTTATTAAAAAAATTTAAAAATATATTTTCGTTAATTTGAGAGTGATAGGAAGGGAGAGGGAGAGAGAGAGAGAAACATTGAGAAACATTGGTTGGCTGCCTCTTGCATGGCCCTACTGGGGATTGAGCCCGCAACCCGGGCATGTGTCCTGACCAGGAATCAAATCAGCTACCTCTTGGTGCAAACTGTGCCAACTGTGCCACACTGGCCAGGCTGTAAAGTTAGATTTTTTATATCAACTTTTTAAAAAATATATTTTTATTGATTTCAGAGAGGAAGGGAGAGGGAGAGAAACATCAATGATGAGAATCATTGATTGGCTGCCTCCTGCATGCCCCAAAATGGGATTAAGCCCACAACCTGGGCATGTGCCCTTGACTGGAATCGAACCTGGGACCCTTCAGTTCACAGGCTGACACACTATCCACTGAGCCAAACTGGCTAGGGCTATATCATTATTTTGTTTCTTGAGGTATACCTATATAACTATGACCTTTCCTTTTAAAACTGCTTTTGTTACATCCCATAAATTTTGAAGTTGTTTTTGTTTTCATTTGTCTCAAGGAAGTTTTTCTTTCCTGTTTTACTTCCTCTTTGATAGTTGTTCAATAGCATGTTGTTTATTCTCCACATATTTGTATTTTTTTTCCATTTTTCTCCCTATAGTTGATTTCTAGTTTCATGCCATTATAGTAAAGATTCTTTTTTTTTCATTTTTTTATTAAGGTATTATATGTGTACATAGCTTACCATTGCCCCCCCCCACCCCACCCCACTCCGATACATGCCCTCACCCCCCAGAGTTTTGTGTCCATTGGTTATGCTTATATGCTTGTATACAAGTCCTTCGGTTGATCTCTTATCTCCTCCACCTCTCCCTAACCTTCCCGCAGTAATTTGACCTTCTGTTTGATGCTTTACTGTCTCTGTATCTATCTTTTGGTTCAACAGCTTATAATTTTCTTTATTATCCATAGATGAGTGAGATCATGTGGTATTTTTCTTTCATAGACTGGCTTATTTCACTTAGCATGATGTTCTCCAATTCCATCCAGGTTGCTGCAAATGGTAGGAATTCCTTCTTTTTTATGGCAGCATAGTATTCCATTGTGTAGATGTACCATAGTTTTCTGATCCAGTCATCTGCTGACGGGCACCTAGGCTGTTTCCAAATCTTTGCTATTGTAAATTGTGCTGCTATGAACATAGGGGTGCATATATCCTTTCTTATTGGTGTTTCCAGTTTCTTAGGATATATTCCTAGGAGTGGGATTACTGGGTCAAATGGGAGTTCCATTTTCAGTTTTTTGAGGAAACTCCATACTGTTTTCCACAGTGGCTGCACCAGTCTGCATTCCCACCAGCAGTGCACGAGTGTTCCTTTTTCTCTGCATCCTCGCCAACACTTGTCATTTGTTGATTTGTTGATGATAGCCATTCTGACAGGTGTGAGATGGTACCGCATTGTCGTTTTGATTTGCATCTCTCGGATAATTAGTGACTTTGAGCATGTTTTCATGTGTCTCTTGGCCTTCCTTCTGTCTTCTTTTGAAAAGATTCTATTTAGGTCTGTTGCCCATTTTTTTTATTGGATCATTTATCTTCCTTTTATTAAGTTGTATAAGCTGCCTGTATATGTTGGAGATTAAACCTTTATCAGTGATAACATTTGCAAATATGTTCTCCCATACAGTGGGATTTCTTGTTGTTTTGTTGATGGTTTCTTTTGCTGTAAAAAAGCTTTTTATTTTTATGTAGTCCCATTTGTTTATTTTCTCTTTAGCTTCCATTGCCCTAGGGGCAGTATCAGTGAAGAAGTTCTTTCGGCATATGTCTGAGATTTTGCTGCCTGTGGATTCCTCTAGTATTTTTATGGTTTCTTGTCTTATGTTTAAGTCCTGTATCCATTTTGAGTTTATTTTTGTGTATGGTGTAAGTTGGTGATCTAGTTTCATTTTTTTGCATGTATCTGTCCAATTTTCCCAACACCATTTATTGAAGAGACTGTCTTGACTCCATTGTATGTTCATGCCTCCTTTGTCAAATATTAATTGAGCATATTGGTTTGGGATAGTAAAGATTCTTGATATGATCTCAATCTTCTTGAATTTATTGAGGCTTGTTTTGTGGCCTAATATGTAATTTATCCTGGAGAATGATCCATGTGTACTTGAAAATGTTTATTCTGCAGTTTTTAGATAAAAAGTTCTATCAATTTCTACTAAGTTGGTCTGACCTAATGTGACATTCAAGGCCATTATTTCCTTATTAATTTTTTGTTTGGATTATTTATCCATGGATGTAAATGAGGTATTTATTGTGATTTTCTCCCTTTATGTAATTACCTGCTACTATTTGGTTGTGTAAATATTTACCATTGTTATACTCGTATTCTTATTGGATTGATCCCTTTATAGTTATGTAATGTCTTTTTTTTGCATTCTTTATTTTAAAGTCTATTTTGTCCAATATGAGCATTGCTACACCAGCTTTCTTTTCTATTTGCATAGAATATTTTTTCCATCCTTTCAGTTTAGTCTATATGTCTTTCAATTTTATTTTTGTCTTTATTATTAAAAGTATTACAGATGTCACCTCCCTACCCTCCCCCCCATTGACCCTCTCCACCAGGCCTCTTTCCCCCCTCCCCCAAGCCTTCACCACACTATTGTCTGTGCCCAGAGGTTATGCATATATACATACTAGAGGCCCAATGCATGAAATTCGTGCAAGAGTAGGCCTTCCTTCCCCTGGCTGCCGGCACCGGCTTCCCTCCGGCTGCCAGCAGGCACCTGGGACCCAGGCTTCCCTCACAGCCCCGGCTTTGTCTGGAACATCGTCCAGAGGGATGTCTGTTCTAATTAGCATATTACACTTTTATTATAGACCAGAGGCCCGGTGCATGAAATTGATGCACGGGAGGTAGGGGGAAGTCCCTCAGCCTGACCTGCACCCTCTCCAACCTGGGAGCCCTCAGGGGATGTCCTACTGACGGCTTAGGCCTGCAGGAGGCAACCAGGCTGATCAGGGGAAGGTGCTGCCCCCATCACACCACTGCGGCTGCCACTGCTGGCCACCGCAGCCGCCAAGGTGTTTTCATCAACACGGAATCAAGTCACTTCACCATGAAATGATAGGCATTTTCAAGATGACACTTTTATAGGATATCTTTCTTTCTTTCTTTCTTTCTTTCTTTCTTTCTTTCTTTCTTTCTTTCTTTCTTTCTCTTTCTTTCTTTCTTTCTTTCTTTCTTTCTTTCTTTCTTTCTTTCTTTCTTTCTTTCTTTCTTTCTTTCTTTCTTTTAAGGGACTACCAACATCTCATTCCATATGCCAAGAAACAAGCTTCAGACTAGAAAACCTACTTTGGGATTGCTTAAGGGTATCAGGTGACCTGGATAACCATGGGATGGCCACTTTACCACAGGGTCTTCCCCCTTCCTGACCTCCAGTCCTCGGGGAAGCCTGCATTAGGGACCCTGCTCCAGCTGTCCATCTATGGGTAGCAGTTAGCACCAGCAGGATTTAAAAAAAAAAATGTATTTTATTGATTTTTTACAGAGAGGAAGAGAGAGGGATAGAGAGTTAGAAACATCGATGAGAGAGAAACATCTATCAGCTGCCTCCTGCACACCCCCTACTGGGGATGTGCCTGCAACCAAGGTACATGCCCTTGACCAGAATCGAACCTGGGACCCTTGAGTCTGCAGGCCGACGCTCTATCCACTGAGCTAAACCGGTTAGGGCAGGATGTTACATTCAGTGATGTTGAGAGTTACATTCAGTGATGTCCCTTTTGGTCATGTATTATTATGGTCACACACAAATTATGTGCACTTATAGGTCAAGAGATAAATTATGCCAATATAGCAGCATCAAAATTATTGTGCCTTCTCTATATCCTCTCTCTACCTCCAAAAGAAATGTCAGATATGATGAAACAAATCTATAAGGATGTACTGAGAGTTCCCCAAAACGTCTTCAAGCCATTAGAGAGAATGTCCTTTTAGGTCATTGCTATTCAAACACATAAGCAGCCAATCGATGGAAACAACATACAGGTAGGTGGGGGAATTCTGAGTTTGGGGGTTGTGACTAAACTAAAATTCACTGTATTTGTCACCAGTGTTGGTGACAGTCTCCCATACGTCCTAATGCGCCATGCTTAAGCGGGGTTCAGTGCTGCTAGAACGACCAAATAGGTGAACAAAGTCCTTCAATGATACTCCTCAGGCTTTAGATCAAGTGCAGACTGCCTCGAATTAGCCAGGATCACAAATTTCTGCCAGGACTCTGTCTCTGGCTCATCTCAAGATCCTAACGAAATCATCATTTGCTCAGGAAAAAGGTGCAAAGAGGATTATCTCATTACTAAATAACTTAGCAGCCAATGGGGAGGGAGCATACCTCAAATCCAAAGATGTCACAAGGAATTGAGAGAAAACAGTGCCTGGAGCCTGCACCCACCTGTCTGTACACCTTGATGGGACCCCTGGGGAAAGTGTGCCACCGCCCCAGCCCCACGCCACCCTCCCTTTGTAGCGTGTGAATGACGCACAGTATGTGGCATCGTCTCCTAAAGCGGTGGTTCTCAACCTTCCTACTGCCGCCACCCTTTAATACTGTTCCTCATGGTGTGGTGACCCCCAACCATAAATTTATTTTCGTTGCTACTTCATAACTGTAATTTTGCTACTGTTATGAATCGTAATGTAAATATCTGTGTTTTCCGATGGTCTTAGGCTCTACAGCAGCGGTTCTCAACCTGTGGGTCGCGAAATTACAGTTATGAAGTAGCAACGAAAATAATTTTATGGTTGGGGGTCAACACAACATGAGGAACTGTGTTAAAGGGTCGCGGCATTAGAAAGGTTGAGAACCACTGTGCTAAAGCTTTCAGAGTATGTAACCATGAGTATCCGATGGGATCTGCTCCTTAAGAAGAAATGTGTGCTTAACACCGAGCATCACCTGCACAGGCTTGCTCTATTTCTCATATTTATTAAAGGGCAAATTAAATCTCTTCATTGCTCAAATTGAACCTAATTTACAATCACTTAAAATGGTGGAATCCCCCCTGGGTAATGAGAAAACAAAACCCTCTTATTTTCCTGGTTATTTGGTTCATTTGAACGAAGATGCATCCCCACCGCCATTAGCCCAACGCTGGTTTCGAGCTGTGCATCACAGCAAGGAGCAGGTCAGCACTGCCCTGCCAGGGTTCTGTCTCATTTCAATGCGGGCCCCAATGTCGTTTTCCAGCCCAAGCAACCCTTCCTGAAGACTATTCAAGCAACACTAAGAACAATGGGAAATCACTTTTTGCATTTAAGGAACACACACAATGTGCATCTGAATGGTTTTTAAAAATTGTTTTTAATTCATCCCCACTCCATATGCAGTCTAAAAGACGGTTCAAAGACATCTGCCGATTTCTAGACCAACTGTTTGAGATTACTGGATTTGACACAAGAATCTGTGAAGTTTCTTTTTCTCAAGTGGTGATGGCCACCTTCTGCTTGTTTGCTCAGATCCACACTCTTGCATGTTCCCCCGGGGGCTCCTTCACACTTGGGACAGTTGCTGGGCTCATCTCATTTTGGACACTTTTATGTTTGCTAACTGCAAAAGCTAACTGGCCTTTTTAGGTCAAATCTCAGTCATGGGCTCACTGGAGTCATGCTCTAGTCAACAGAGCTATAAATGCTAAATAGTTAAGAGGCAAATAAGCAAAATCAACTTTTGCTTTTCATATTTCCTAGATAAGATTTGGGGCTTTAAAAAAAATATATTATGGAAAAAGAAAAAAGTATGAGAATTTAAAAGGATTTTTGTTAGCATCAACAGAGAAACACAATTTAATTCCATTTGTTCCATGGAGAAGAAAACAGGTATAAAAGGAAGTGATTTTATATTTAGATTTAACTGGGTCCTAACGTAATAATAAAACTTTTGTTAAAACCACCATAAAAATTAAAACTAATCTAAAATATAATTGCAGTGTTCTTTCGGATTTGAGAGTGAGATGTTGTAGGTTGAAGCGAATGTGCCCTTGGGTTGCCAAATGCATCCCAAGAGTGTTTCCTAGGCTGTGGGAATAGAAG
This sequence comes from Cnephaeus nilssonii, assembly GCF_951640355.1. Lineage (NCBI taxonomy): Eukaryota > Metazoa > Chordata > Mammalia > Chiroptera > Vespertilionidae > Cnephaeus > Cnephaeus nilssonii. The sequence continues at coordinate 91,854,724 of NC_137080.1, read as the reverse complement.
GCCAGTGTCAATATTGTTTATCCATAAGGACGAACCTTCAACTACATGTCCAGATCTAAGACTTGCCCTACCTCAATGCCCAAGTATTGGAAATTGTAAGCTAGATGTACCTGCATGGGAAGTTTTTTTCACAACTCACACCAGAAGAAAGAAGCTCTCAGAAAAGGAAAAAAAAGCCACTGTGTGTCAACCTGCAAGGAAAACCCTAATGTAGAAGAGCAACTACTTATTTTTTTCAACCGCAGTTTGTTTTTAAAAATTCAGCTACTGCCCTGGCCAGTGTGGCTCAATTGGTTGAGCGTCGTCCCCTGCACCGAAAGGTCGTGGGTTTGATCAATTCCTGGTCCATGCATGTTTGGGAGGCAACTGATTGTTATTTCTCTCAAAACAAAACAAAACAAAACAAAAAACAATAAAGACATACCCTCAAGTGAGGATCAAAAAAAAAAAAAAAAATTCAGCTACCTAATAGTAAAAAGTCAAGGTTTTTGTTTGTTTTGCATGAGAAAGGAGTGTAAATAAGTTCATAAACCAGTATACAAATGTTTATGAGCCAGTAATTTAAGAAAGACAACAACAAAAAAGCTGCATGGATCCTAAAAGGATATGTGATACATCCACTCCAGTCAGAGGTATTGTAAGAACAGTCTGACGTCCTCAGAGCGGGCAGCATGGAATCAGGTGCTGCACCAGTGGCGATGCCGGCAGGCAGCACTGCGCTCAGTTATTCCCTAAAAGGAACAAAGGAAGGAAAACAAGCAGTTCTGATTGCTCTTTTCACATTTCCGCCTCTCAGAACTCCATCCCAAACAGAGAAAGACCGCGGTCCCTGCGGGAGAGTTTGGGGAGTGGCAGGGTTCCTGCTGAGGGCGGGCTGGGCGTGGGAGAAACCCACTGCTGCAGGCGGCCGCTCACAGGCTGGGCTACATCAGCAAGCAGGTGGCCCTGAGGTCCTGGCTTTCCAGTCTGTGCCGCGGCTGTGGGCCTGTGGGGCACCGGCCCCTCTACTGTGGGTTCTGTTGGTTAAAAATACAACAGCTGCATTTGCAGCACTTCAGTTATTTAAAAACAACAACTTCATCCTCCTTTCCCTCATCCAACTGTAAGAAAGGAGAAATTCATTAAGCATTTATTTTTAGGTTTCTGAATTGCTATTAAAATTCAATTAAATGTAAAACCTAATAGACAGCCCCAAATTGTTAGGATTATCTCAAGGGACCCTGAATTGGGCAGTGAAAGTTGACATCAACTGAAATGAGCTGGACTTGCGCGGTTGGCTGTCTCCACGCCAACAGCCATCTGTTGTCCCCCCGGAGTGGTCCCACGCCACCCCTCAATGAGAGCGCTGGGCAGCAGCAGGGTGTGGTTTGGGGAAGCTACTGGGTTTGCCATTTGCTTCCAGAATCACAGAGACTATGATGAACTTGACATTGAACACTGCTGAGTCCTGAGTTGGGGAAAGCCCGTGGAGGAGGGCCGAGTTCAGAGGCTCTTCCCTCCTTTGCCTGGTGTCATACATGGCCCCTGGCTCTCTCTTCTTCCACTGCTTGACTTCCTGTTTCTTTTTCATTGGTGACCCCTCCTAAAGTCTTCTGGCCCATTGCTTTACTGGCCTCTTCCTGAGGAAGAAAGAGTGGGATGCTCAGTTAGCTCCTGGCCCGCAGACGTCTGTCCGCTCAACGGGAGAGGGCAGCGCAGGATACCTAGGCTTCCCGGCTGGGTAAGCCAGGGCTGCGCTGCCCAGAGTGGGAGCGGTCACTTTTCTCCAGTTAAAATGACCAGCTTGCACTGTGTGATAACCAGGTCCACGTGGCAAGCTGCGGGGGGGGGGGGGGGGGGGGGGGGGAAGCTCAGGAGCAGAACGCAGTCTGCGGCCGGGGAGCAGGCCTCCCTCGCCCCGTGCCAGGTTGGCTCCCGAGCCTCCAAGTAGAGGGCATGGCGGTGGGCATCCCACCACAGCCCATTTCCTGGGAAAATAGAGGTATCACCTGGAAAAAACCTAATGTGCTTGATTTTTAAAAAAGAATAAAAGCTTTAGGCCATGTCTAGGCAATCGCTTGGCCTCAGCTCCTGCATGGACAGGCCAGTGCCTCTACTACAGGCCTTGGTGAGCAGAGCAGCCCCACGCCCCCTCTGGACCAGACCAGCCTCTCAGCTCGGAACCCGTTTCCCTGGGCTGTGCTCTGGCTGTGGAGCTGTCCCCTCTGAGACTATAAATCCAAGGGCGAGGTCCGTTCCGATCTACCACCCGACGGCCAGTGTGTCCCACACACACCTTGGCATCCTGCTCCGCAAACTTGGTGAACATGTTGGCGTAGATTCTGCGGTCTCGCTCGTTGTGCTCCTTCGCCTTTTTCTGGCACATGGAGATCTGCTGCCGCGCGGCCTTGTTCTGGGGGTTGACTGCCAGCACCTTCTCGAAGTCGCCCTTGGCTGACTCGAACTCGTTCATGAGCAGCTGGGCTTCACCCCTCCGGTACAAGCCCTTCTCGTTGGCACTGTCTAGTCCCAGGGCCTGGAACACACGGTGTATGTTTCAGAAAGAATGAATGTAACTTACGGGACTTTTGAAAGAAACTCAGTATTTAAATAACTTACTAAAGCTCTCTGGCCAGGGAATTAGAAAAAGTGTATTGAAAAAATGGGCGCAAGGTTATTACATACTACTGATCAAAACACAACTAATCACCCAAACTAATTTCTGTGTTTAACACAATTTCTCTAAAAACCCCAAAGGATTTGGAAGGGATCTTGAGAAGTTCATTTTAAAGTTCAATTGAAAGGAGTAAGTGACTAAGAATAGCTGAGCAAATTTTGGATAAACAAAAATAATAAGAGGAAAATTGCCTTACCTGAGAAAAAGATACACTACCAACTATTGACATTAAAACAGTTCAATTGAAAGGAGTAAGTGACTAAGAATAGCTGAGCAAATTTTGGATAAACAAAAATAATAAGAGGAAAATTGCCTTACCTGAGAAAAAGATACACTACCAACTATTGACATTAAAACAGTTTGGTTACTAGTCCATGAACAAACAGGTCAGTGGAGCAGAACAAAGCAAGACAGACTCTTGACAAAAAATGGGGTCAAGACAGTAGCTATCCATGTAGAAAATAAGACATTCTTACCTCACATCATAAACACAAAAATAAGTTCTAAATCAAGTATTTTTACATGCACTGCCCAATAAAAAGAACAGATTTTTAAAATTATTTAAAAAAAAAAGTAAACCTAGTTGGAGCAGGTTTTGCTAGTACTGAATGGGGTTATTTTTATACTCTTAGGGTGGGAAAGACTTCTAACCAGAAAGGAAAAGACAGATTTGATTCTGTCAACATTAAAACTTTCTTTATGGAAAAAGATGCCATCCCAAGTTAAAAGACAAATAAGAATGGGGTCCTAGTGTCCCTAAGTGTTCAGAGTCATAATGTATAGATTATCTCAATCAACCGAAAACAGACCAATAATGCAGCTGAAGAATGTGAACAGGCAATCACAGAAGTACAAATAGCAAACAATGAAAATATGTGCAATAAGAAGTGAAGAAAATTTGTCCATTGAGGAAAAAAACCACTGATAATATTCAATGATAATATATGTTTAGATTTAAAATGTTACTGTATTAAAATTATTGTCTTTTGACCCAGTATTTCCACTTCTAGGAATTTATCCTATAGAAACAATCCCACAAGTATGCAAAGAGAGACACCACATAATCTGTAACATTACAACCTGAACATCTACCAAGAGGGACTGGTGAGATAAACCATAGATGGCATGCAATGGATACTCAATAGATATTTAAAAGAATGAAGAAGAGTTATATGACAGATTGATAAGATGCAGAAAAATGTCATTTTATAAAATTATGTCTAAATCTATATATTCTAATTTTTAAAAGAACATATACATATATGTTACTCTATGTGTGGAAAAAAACGGAAGGAATATGTGTGAGATCAATGAATGATTTTGGGAGAGATGGTCAACTGGAATCTTATAAATGAACTTTTACTTTCTTGTATGTTTCATAATTTTGAACTTGAATAACTTTATACTATTATAATAAAAAATAAAAAGCTTAAAATGTAATTAATAGTAATATTTTTTCTTAGGTAAACATTGAGTAAAACATGATAGGAACATATTAATCCACAAAACTCAAAATCTTAAAATTCAAAAATAATCTTACAAAGAATATATGAAATCGTTGCTTGTTTTTCTTATCCCTTTCTGTTTATCTTTAAGATACAATCGATTGTTAGCTGTTACCCATAGCATAACACACACTGTTGGCTCTGAGACCAGATATCTGACCTAACAGTCAGCATCACATACATGTGCATAAGAACACCAGAAGCACGCTTCAGACAGACACCTTCACGAAAACCTGGGTTCACAGCCTAGGAACAGTATTAACAACACAAATGTAAAAGGGAGAGGGCTGCTGATGCTTGGTGGGTCTTTCAAACTATTTATGTGTATTCCTAATCAGGGAATAAATATGATAGCAAACAGTGACTTCCTTATATATCCCCAATATGAGCAGTTTCGGCCCGTTTTATTAAAGTACTAAAAGGCTTAACTTACATCTGTTCTTATTAAATTGAACCTGAGGAGTTATATGTCTAATCTGATACCAAGTGATATTAATTTAAGGAAGGATATGGATAAAATTATTTAATTTTATTGAAACTTTTATGCATAATGCATTATTATAAACTAGAGGCCCCGTGCATGAATTTGTGCACAGGTGGGGTCCCTTGGCCTAGCTGGTGATGGGGCCGATTGGGGCTGTGGGAGGTTGGCTAGTGTTGGGGGAAGAGGAGTCGAGGGACGCTGGCTGGCTGGGCGGTGGGACCACAGGAGGTTGGCCAGCTGCCTGATCCGGGTTGATTGGGGCTGGCCGGGGAGAGGGGGCGGGGGGGGGGGAGGGACTGCACCAATCAGGGCCATCGGGGGGAAGGACCATGGGAGATTGGCCGTGGGAGCGCACTGATCACCAGGGGCAGCTCCTGCATGGAGTGCCTGCCCCCTGGTGGTTAGTGCGTGTCATAGCGACTGGTAGACCGGTCGCTTAGGCTTTTATATATATAGATAGTCTAGGCCTCAGAAAAGTCTTTAATCAAAACCTTTCTGAATTTCCCAGTTCATATTGAGAAACAATCCCAAACAAACAAACAAAAAAATATAAAGCCAAATGAAAAACCCTCAACCCTTGGCGAGCAGCAGCGAAGGCGGACCAGGGATGAGGCTGGAGAGATGTGTGGCCTCTGCAGCCCAGCCTCGCAGACGCTACCTTATCGCAGCATTCCACGGCTTTGGTGTATTCTCGGAGCTTCAGGTAGCACATGGCCAGGTTCAGGAAGGCAGCGAGCAGGAACGACTCGGAAGCTTTCGATTCCTTTTCGGACAGGCCGTATTCCATCTCGAGCCAGGACACTATCTTCCCGTACTGAATGACCGCCTGCAGGTACTTGCCTCCCTAGGAGAGAAGAGCTGGGCATTACTCTCAACACAGGCTCAAGAGGGGCACACGAGAAGTGTAAGCCAAGGCCTCCCTGGAAATACCAAACCCTCAAAATGGAAACCCCCTCATACAAACCCTGGGATTTCATCATTTGTTTTTGTTCTCATGGGTGGCTAGCCAGACACTTTTCCATTCTCTCTGAAGTCCCAATGACCAGTGAGCTGGTCAGGACAGAGACTGCCCTGCACTTACCCTTGACCTGTTCCAAGGGGGCAGTGCTCTCAGCGAGAAGGCAGCAAGGCATTGGGGTAGCATTCTGTGGTACTGTTATCTATCTATCTGTCTGTCTGTTGGTCCGTCCATCCATCCATTCATCCGCTTTCCAAAAGGCTGGTGCGTAGTTCCAGACCCTGTCACTAGGTTACTGAAGGGGGAAGTGCCTTTTCCCGGACTCCTGACCATCAGCACTGTGCAGGAGATACATCCTGGCAAATCCCGTGACCTATACGAGGGCCAGCAAACTTTCTGCATGCACTCCACCCTCACTCACTGAGAGAGATATCACAGAGGCCTACAAGAATGTCCCTGCCTCAAGGGACCTCAAGGGGTTGGCCTAAGAAATGAGCTCACCTAGAAGGAAGTCCTGATGTTGATTTTGGGTGAGGATGGAGTAGACCAGTGCCAAGTGGAGTATGGGTCTGAACGAGGCCAAAGCGGCACCCCACTGAGCACCCCTCTTCAGAGGGAGCTTAGGAAAGGGACCACAGAGAGAGCTCCCCGTTCCACTTGAGAAAGGCAGTGCCAAAGGACTGAGGTTTCTGAAGAAGGCTACTAAATTCAGTCTGTTTCTTCTCCACCTCAGAAATTTGTGATACAGGTTGTAAGAATATGAAACCAGGCCCTTTAGGAGTAAATGCTGAAATTCTTGAGGAAATCATATTGTACTTGCTATGGGCTGAATTGAACCCCTCCCCCCAATTCATACACTGAAGCCCTGCCCCCAATGTACTGTTTTTGGAGACGGGACCTTTGGGAGGCAATCAGGTTAGGAGAGCCCTGTAGGGGGTGCCCACCAGAGAGAATTAGTTCCCTGCTTCCTCTCTCCCCACCCACAGCAGCTAGGGAAAGTCACATGAGGACACAGCAAGAAGGATGCCATCTGCGACCCAAGACGCTGCTGGCACCCTGGCCTTGGACTGCTATCTTCAGACCTGTGAGGAAGGAATTCCTATTGTTCAGTCTCGGGCGTTTCGCTGTGGCAGCTGAGGTAACTAAGACATAATTAGTTAGGTGCGCCTTTTGGGCACCACGTGAAGCAGCCCTCCCCCAGTCTGGCATCCCCTCCTGCTGAACCGGGAGCTCTTCGAGGACAGGAAGCATGTTCCAACCCTTTGGAGTATCAAGGGTTTAGCACAAACAGGCCCTTCATGAAGGTTTGCTGACTAATATCAAGGTCAAGGAATATAATTAAGGAACCCAAAGACCTTCTATCATTGGGGCAATGTGGAGGTGGGTAGAAACGAAGGGTGTCATTTCATTTAGATGAGGTAAGGGCATTTTCCCTTATGCCTAGTTTCTTCTTCCTCTTTCCTCCTTCACTTAACGTACCTATTACCTTTCCAATTTCCTCCTCATATATTGTTATAGGGAAAGAAAAGGAGAGCCAGGGAGGACAAAGAATGGATCTTACAACTTTGGTAGGTTTTGAATAACAGAATGGTAGAAGGCTACAGTTTCTAAAAAGAAAAACAAGCAATGGACTTCATAGTAGTTCCTTTACATTGAAAGAGCATTTTAATTTCTTGAAAGCTCTTTCATATATATTATAATCATACATAATTTTATTTAGGTCACTTCCAATGAGCACAGTACAGGTATTTGCTTTGTGGTACTTCTGCTTCTGATGTGCTAACAGGAGTTCTCCACTGGGGTGACTGTGCCTCCGGGACATTTGGCAATGTTTGGAGATGTCCTTTAGTCGTCATGTACTAGTGGCACCTACTGGGTAGAGGCAAGGAATGCTGCTAAATATCCTATAATGTCCACGACAGTTTCCCACTAACACAGAATCATTCGGCCTCAAACGTCAACAGTGGCGAGGCTGAGAAGCCTGCAGTATAAGAATGCAGAAGGAGCCCTGGCCGGTGTGGCTCGGTTGGTTGGAGCATCGTCCCTTGCACCAAAAGGTGGCAGGTTCAATTCCTAGGCAGGGCACATACCCAGGCTGCGGGTTTGATTTCCGGTTGGGGCGCCTCTAGGAGGCAATTGATCAATGTTTCTCTCTCTCACATCGATGTTTGTCAGTCTCTCTCTCCCCCACTAAAATCAATTTTTTAAAAATGTAGGAGAAAAAAGGCAGGGTTGACTCATAAATGGCTTGTTTCTAAATCATAGCACTGGTTTCTTGGTTCAGCAAGAGCGGTCAAAACATAGTAAAGCCTGTTTGTCTGAAAAGGGTTCCGTGGTTGAAAGATGATCCTTAACTAGCTTGTTTTGGAAATGCCTTTTCCCCATAGAGCACAAGGGGGCGCCAGAGCCCCATGTCACTGCTGGGTCCTCGCCACCAAGTGGTCAGAAGAGAGAAACACTAAGCAGGTGTGATAGTGAAGGCCTTGTCCTGCAGATTGCTGCCAGCTAGGGGGAGGAAATGAAAACCATGTTTGTTTCCCTGACCTGTACAGCGACTGGCATGATGTCACGTTGTTACCTAGACTTAATTATGTTTAGCGCCATAGAGTCCTCTTCTACCTTTCTTCCCTTCAGTGTTCAGAGGCTGATAGGAATGTACAATCTACACAGCAAAATCGCTATTTAGCTGACCAAAATTCAACCCTCTTAAGGAGAGAGATTTACGCACTAAAGTGTAAACCAAATCGCAGATCAATGGAAATGGAGCTCCCATGTCCTGATGTCATGAAATGCACCTTTTTATGTCACCATCTCTGCTGTCACCCACAGCCTGGATGACTCTGCCTGCGTGTGCACAACGCTCCAAGTCAGTCCCCAGAAAGACGAGGCCCAGGAGGGCAGGGTGGAGGGCTGAAACCTGCCCTGAACTCTGAAAAGGGAATGTGGACAGGAAACGACCCACCGACCTGTTTGAGGCCTTAGAGCTAAAACTAGGCCCACTGCTGGGACCTTTTACCTATAATTAGGAAGGTGCCTCTGGGAAAGTGTTCAGAAGTACAAAATGTTCAGAGACATTCTGGGAGAAAGGCTTAGGTCAGTGGTTTTGAACCTTTCATTAATTTTCCCCCAATGGCCTAGTGTTTTGAAAGATTTCATCTGTCAAATTGCATGTTAAAAATAATATGTTCCATATGTGTGACTGCTGATCCAGATTTTATTCAAAGATCAGTAATTTTAAGAGGGTTCATAATATTATGAAATACACAAATCACTACTGCAGTTGTGGTGCTAAGAAGCAACCAAGTTCAGAAACTGTATAGACACCTAAGCAATGTTTTTTGCTATTGATCACAAATTCTGGCATCTCTCTGTATATATATTCAGGACACAGCCATATGGCATGTGGCTTTGCAGCATTACTTCATTATCAGTAATGTTCCCCAAAGTTATGAGCCATCAGCAACCAATAGTTTCTGGTGAATCGTCGAGCTGTTTTGCTACAGAGTTGATATGATTCTAGTTAAATGCCAAGAGCCTCAACCCCCTGCCTGAACTGTTAATGTTCTATTTAGAAGTTTGGGAAATATAAAAAAATACATTTAAAGATTTTAATGGACTCCAGGTATATAGGTAACACCATTCAGGATCTGAGGTCTAAAGGGATTTTTACAGAAAATTTTCTTTTTATTCTAGTGTACTGTGTATTTGGGTTTATAAAAAACACACTTGAAATCTTACTTGAATAGTTTAGAAGTATCCAGTATACATAATTGAATTAAAAAATCAAACTTGCTCTTGAGAGTTTAAAAACTTATAGGATTTTAGGGCTGGAAGAAACTTGGGGATCATCTAATCCAGTGGTCGGCAAACTGTGGCTCGCGAGCCACATGCGGCTCTTTGGCCCCTTGAGTGTGGCTCTTCCACAAAATACCACGTGCAGGCGCGCACATACAGTGCGATTGAAACTTCGTGGCCCAAGCGCAGAAGTAGGTTTTCGGCTCTCAAAAGAAATTTCAATCGTTGTACTGTTGATATTTGGCTCTGCTGACTAATGAGTTTGCTGACCACTGATCTAACTCCCTCAACTGAAAAAGTAACCACTTTAAACTTTAAATCATTTGGAATCATAAAGCCCAGAGTCTAATTCAGAGCTCATTTCATCACTGTTTTCTGGTGATCCATACAGTATATGTAATAAGTAGTTAAAAGTAAATATAAATAATTATATATTATGTAAGCCAACAGGTTTCAAATTTATTTAACCAAAACCCATAGTAAAAAATATGTCTTAAAAAAGTCTTAAATTACGATCCACTACCCATTCATACACAAGTGAACAAAAGACTTATGAAACATTTATCCTTAGTACATAACGTAATATACATTTCCACTATACCAATTTCATGATCTAGTAATGGCTTTCCTCTCAAAGTTTGAGAAACAAGAGCCTTGCACGCTGCTCCTGGGCCGCGTTCACTCTGCTTACGCAGTGCTACATCATTCTCCAGGCGTTTCATGTCAGCGCACAGCGCCTCCACTCCCTCCAGACCAGGCTGCCAACCAACAGCAGGTCTGAGAACCAATGCTCCACAAGGACTTGCCGAAGCACAGTTGTGCACCGCTGCTGTAGACTGTTGAAAACAGCATCGGATTTTTGTTCTTGGATTGCAGTGGCAAGAAAAAAAGAAAGAAGGAAACCTAACAACACTGCCCTTCGTCTCTAACTCTTGTTCTCTAAGCCCTTCGCGGATACGGAGCAGGTACATCTTGGGGTGGGAAGCACTGAGGTGCATTCTGATTAGAACTGAACAGAGTGCTGTTTCTTTTTTGTCTTCAATCTGGGGGTTTAAGATCTAACTGAGGAAATCACATCTCCCTAGGTGTTACAAGAAAGGGTTTTCGAGAAGCGATCAATGACAAAGATCATTCACAAAAGTAGGTGTGGCAGGGACCTCTGTGGTCATCGGAAGAAATGAATCCTCTTCTATCAGTTTTTCCCTTTCTTCTCTCTCTCTCTTTCTCTCTCTCTCTCTTTCTTTCTTTCTTTCTTTCTTTCTTTCTTTCTTTCTTTCTTTCTTTCTTTCTTTCTTTCTTCTCTCTCTCTCCCCTTCCTTCCTTCCTTCCTTCCTTCCTTCCTTCCTTCCTTCCTTCCTTCCTTCCTTCCTTCCTTCCTTCCTTCCTTCCTTCCTTCCTTTTTCTGTCTTTCTTTTCTCTCTCTCTCTCTCCCCCCCTCCCTTTTCTTTCTTTTAAAAATATTTTTATTGATTTTAGTGAGGAAGGGAAAGGGAGAGATAAAAACATCGACGAGAGAGTCATTGATTGGCTGCTTCCTGTACGCCCCTTACTGGGGATTGAGCCCGCAACCCGGGCATGTGCCCTGACCGGAATAGAACCCTTCAGACTGCAGGCTGGCACTCTGTCCACTCAGCCAAACCGGCTAGGGCTCTATCAGTTTTCTTTTGAAATCTGTGCCTGTTCTCTTTCCTTTTGTCACATGCCTTAGTGACTTCACTAAGACAGTGGAAAGGAAAATGATGTGAAACTTACCCCTATGAATTCCAATACAGCTAACAATTATTTTATTCTTTCTTTGTTTCATCCCACGAACACTCACTGAGTGCCAACTATGAACCAAAGCAAGATGCTTCAGGCCTGCAGTGAGTGAGCCAGCAGTGGTGGCCGGGCAAGCCACCCTGGTCTTTCTTCAGGGAGGGTTACAATCCAGAGTAGACAATGCAAAAGTGGTATCTGTGCTCTGGCCACATGGCTCAGTTGGTAGGAGCATCATCCTGTACACCAAAAGGTTGTGAGTTCAGTTCCCAGTCAAGACACATACCTAGGTTGTCGGTTCAGTCCCCGGTTGGGGTGCAAACAAGAGGCAACAGATTGATGTTTCTCTCTCACATTGGTGTTTTCTCTCTCTAAAAATTAATAAGCATATCCTTGGTGAGGATTTAAGAAAAGAAAAAAAAGAGGCATTTGTATTCTTTTGTCACGTTAATTCATTCTTTCTCACTATTTCTTATACTGTAAATGACAGACCTATAAAAATTCAGGGTTACTCTTATCTAGAAGGGTGTCGATAAAATTCAGAGTAGGGAATACCAGCACAATTCATTAACACCTGAGCAAGTTCTCTGAGCTAGACACTCACATACCTTGAAGTACACAGTTCCCTTCTCCTTGACGATGGCAGCCTGCTCCAATTTTTCTTTGGTATCCATCTCCCAGGATTCTTTGGCCTGTTACGTAAATTTGTGACAATGGTTAGGTGAACAGAGAAGGAAAAAGCATCAGCTTATGCCCATAGAACAAGCAGTAGCTCCTTGTAGAGGCCACCCACACCTCAAACACACTGGCTTTTAAAACTGTGCCACCGCCAAAGTGAGTTCTAGTCACTGCCAGGCTAGAACTGGCTTTTCAATGACAGCTGTGCGGGACCCCGCTGCTCAGGAGGAAGGAGCAGAAAGCGTGGGGGACTGCGGCAGAGCACATCTGGAGAGGTGTGCAGTGAGGCCACACAGCGGAAGCTAAGTCCCTATTTCCCTCCCATAAACGGCACCACTCAGTTGCCATTATGACTTCGAGCTGTTTCTCTCAGGCCTTGGTTTTCAACTCTAAAATGGGAACACTACTTCAGGCAAGTCACAGTTGTATGTTGATGAGAATTTTTAAAATCCAGGTCATATAGTTGTCTCTTCCACTCTAACGCAACCAGATATGTAAAGCTTCCACACTGTATCCACCTGCAGATGTATCCTCGGGGAATTTCAAGCAAAACATAATTGGGAGGGTAAAGCTGATGCAAAAACATAATTTCAAAGCCATAGATAAACGTTTTAATGATCATCTGCTAATTTGTATTATGTGTGTCATTATCGTCCCAAATTAAAGGTATGAATCCAGAAACAACTACACTTCCATTATGAACAACTGGGTTTAGGAGGATCAGAGTCCACAGAACAATCTGGGGTCCTTTAGGGAAAACAACAAGGCTATGTCAGAGCCACTTGCTGTGTAGGAATTATAAGCTTAAGTGGGTACCTCTAAAATTCTCTCTTCAAGACACTTGGTGGTATATTCCTGGTAGTCCACTCCCACCCCCCAAAGTGAATAATGGGAGTTACTAGTCTTTCTGGCAACCCCATGTTGCTTCCTAACAACTTAGCTCTATCATTTAAAAATCTAGTAACCAGGGTCCTTTGCATTTTTATATTGGGTTCAGTCTTTATGGAGTATTAAATATCCTTAATATGAGGCAGAGAATTAAATAGTGTTGCCTGAACAGCACACCCCTTCTTCACATGGTTTCAATAAAGCAAGCGGGGTTCATGGATACACTTGGGCGATGACAGATCCAGCTCACTGTGGGCAAAGGAATGCCAGGAAGCAATGTCCACCGGGCTCGGGTGGGAAGGGGCAGGGAGCTACTTTATTGAAGCGGGAATAGGGAAGTCAAAGGTCCACATAACCATATGCAAGGGCTGTTCTCTCTCTAATGATGTGGAGGCAGAGCGGCAGGATCAGTGCTGAGCTAGCAGGCTGTCCAAAGAGGTTCTGTGACAAGAAGCAACGGTCAATGATGAGAGCACGTCTGCTTTGAGGAACATGAGTGTGAGGTTTGATCAGCAGCATCACTGCTAGGGGAGAATCCCAAAGCAGGCCTCCTTGCCTTTCTTAGCGCAAAGCTCCAGGTCTACTGGACTGACAATGGTCTCCTTCCAGAATCTAGTGAAAGATCAAATCTTGTGTCCAGTCCAAAGCTTAATGCACAGAAGCTGGAGGGAGCCCTGGGGCGTAAGAAAGGCACACCAAATGCAGGGCTCTAGGGAGAGGTGGGCTCTGGTGACTGATGCACAGGGACTCCACAGAATGCCTAGCTTGGGCACATGCTCTGTGCTTGTCCGGCAAGGCTGCTGCTGGGAGCTTCCAGGGGCGGGCCTGAGATGGAAATATACTCAAGAGGCATGCCGTTTTTGTCCTCAAGGCCACTGACAAACTCTTTTTTTTCTACTTGGACAGGTATGAAAAGAAAAGGCCTGCGGTTAGCAGGTTGTCCTTGTGTTCATTGTCACAGAGCCTGGTGGCCCACGAAGCCTTGCATTTTTGGACAGTAACTTGGAGCCATGCTGAGGGCCTCTTCACTCCTGAGAAGGGTACAATCCGTTCAGCACTGGAAAACGGCGCCCCTCCCCCAAGGAGCGGCTTGGCAGAACGTGAACCTTTTTGTCTTCAACCCAGGAAAAAAAGTACAAAAAGAACAAGTCTAGGAACAAATAGGGAACAAGTGTTGGATTCTACCCAAAAAAAGTTTAAAAAAAAGGGCTGACACATAGGAACAAACTCTGAACACTGCGCTCCGTAGCTGTGGGTCAGCCATGCTGGCTCAGGGGTCCCAGAGACAACATGCAAATAAGACCACTGACCTACTCCACCCAGAAACACATTCTATAGTTCACAGGAAGTGGGCAGAGAAGAAATATACCATGATTTCAGAGAAGTTGGTATTTCTCACCTTTTCGAAGCTCTTAAGTGTAACTTCATATATAAGCTCAGCATTAGGTTCAATGCCAAATTTAGGCTTCCCTGCCTCTCCAAAACCATATCTGAAATGGAGAGTAGAAAAATAAAACTTTACAAGAACTGGTGTATTTCCAGGCACTTCCTTTGGTACTTTGTGGCATCACATGAGCGCAGAGCTAATGTCTGCAAACTACACAGACTGGAGACCCTGAGGACAAGCCAGATGCTGATCAGAAGATCCTGCTAGGTGCCCCTGAGGCTTCAGAAACCAGGCCAGACTGAGCCTCCTTCCTTCTTCACATCCCTGTGCAATTGCGACACCTGTTCTCCTCGGGACAGCTTGCTTAATGTGGCCTTAATGTCACTGCCCTTTCCTCTGCTTGATTTCCTATCGAGTTCTTTGATAAAACAGCCTTCATTTGGCTATTAGGACCCTCCCCGTGGCCTCATCAGCAGGAGTGTGAGAAGACAGGCACTGTTGTCACAGTGCTGTGCCCACAGCGCTGTGCATTAGAGGCTTAAGAAGCTTTCAACTCTGAAGTGCTGTCTCCGTCAAACAGCACCACTTCCAGTCAGGTGAATGGGAGGAAAGGCTCACACAGCAGGGGGAAATGCATTTTCACAGTATTTCTTCAATAGTTTTGAAGAGCACACTAAAAAATACAAGTGACATAACAAATATATAACCAAAAAGAACAGCCTTAGCAAGTTCTAACCCTCATAAAAGACATACTTTCCCCCTGGCTGGTGTGACTCAGTTGGTTGAACACTGTCTCGTACACTGAGGGGTTGCAGGTTCGATTCCCAATAAGGGCACATCCTACGTTGCGGGTTTGATTCCCAGTCAGGGTGCATGCAGGAGGCAAACAATTGATGTTTCTCTCTCTCCCTCTCTAAAAATCAATGAAAACATATTTGGGGAAAAAAGAAAGCAATATTCTTACAGCTCTGTGGCTCGTACACTAAATGCTACAACTTTTAGCCAAAATCTTACTGGACAAAATCACTGCAGACATATAAATTTGATTTTCAGATCACGTAGGATCTTAATAAATACAAGGCGTTCAGGGAGGACACGTCTACCAGAATGAAGTGCTGACGGAGCTTCGTCTGTCTGGTTCAATGGTTTCCCAGCGTTTTGAACAAAACCCAGCATATTAAGAAAGCGCGCACTGGAATATATTCTGTTCTCATCTACCAGTATTTCAAGCCAGACTACTCTTTAATATATGGAAGGACATTGCGAAAACCTTAGTAAACCCAAACTTTCAGGCTATGGGTTGAAAGATGCCAAACCAGGTCGATGCCAATGAATATTCTCTGGGGCAAAAGAACCAGAGTGGGAATATACAAATCCTGCTGCTTGCACTACTCTCTTTACCCCTTGCCTGAATTTTCCCGGAAGAAAATGATTACTCACTCACCTCCACTGTTACACAAGTAAATGGAAGCTGGAGCCAGAGCAAGGCCATGAGAGCTGGTAGGAATGGGGTGTGGTGGTCATAATAGCAGGGCAAAGGGTATCTTCAGCAAAGAAATAAGAGGACGTAATTGCTAGGGGCCAATAATAGGAGGTGGTGACCAGTTCTCTACCTGGGCTCCTAGACCTATGTATCTGCTATTTTGTTCCTGCCATCTGGTAAATAAAGAACATTCCGTAACTGCTGGGAACCGGGCTGAGGGGAGAGTCCTTGCTGAGCGTGTTTACCGACAGCATGTTATATTTGGAGCCCTGTGCTAAACAGGTACAAATACAACAGATGACCTGGCACGTGCCTCAAACCACTGGCTCTCAATAGGGGTGGATTTAATCCTCTCACCCCAGGGATATTTGGCAATATCTGATGGGTTTATCACACAGAGGAAGGGGCTGTTGGCATCTAGTGGGTCTAGGCCAGGGAAACTGCTGAACATCCTACTACTATGCACATGTCAGCCCCCACAACCAAGAAACTTCCAGCCCAAGATGTCAGTAGTGCTGAGGATGAGAAAAGCTGCCTTAGTGGAACTCACAAATAGAGGTCTCATGGCCGGGGGTGGGGGTAGGGTCAAGGGAGATACCAAATTGTCCTGGTTTTTATCAGTGGGATTAAGGAAGACTGGGGAAGGGCATTATTCCTATAACCTCTCCTGGGTTCAGATGAAGAGATTCTGTGGCGATGTGTGTGGAGCACAGTGTCCTGGGAGGAGCATCTAGCTGGACTGCCATGTTACACAGAAAGCTGTCTGTCTGACGCTACACCAGCCTGGCAGGCTAGGACCCCAGGCACAGAAACACTTCTCACTGAAGACAGAAACCACAAGTAGGATTCTGGGACTTAACCAAGAGACAAGCTGGGCTACAGTAACAGAAGGAATGTTATTAATGGGTTTGTTCTTTTTTCTTTTCTTCTTTTTCTTTTATTGTATCTATATGAGAAGATGGATGTTCACGGAACATATTTCACAATATATGTAATTCAAACCATCATGCTGTATGCCTTAAATTTGCTGTATGCCAATTATTTTTCAATAAAACTGGAAAAAATATACTTCTATTTGGTGAATTGGAAAGACCACAAAGCAAACTTTAATAAATCCCAAATAAATAAAAATAAATAATAAATATTCTTGGATCACAATTCAATAAAAACACATTTTTTAAAAGTCAGAAGGAAAAAGTCCTCCTGGCTAGAGATGTTAAAATCTTAATCTTAAGAAAACTGTTGATGCAGGGGTACTTCAAATAAATATAAAATTTGTAGAAAAGAATGACAAAGGAAACAGTATATGTCAGAATCTCTGAGATACACATAAAATGGTACCCAGGGGAGCATTCATAATATATATTTTTAAATATCCAAATTCTAATTTTACTCCTTTTGTATATTGTTCATGTAACAATTTGTAGTACTTCTTGATATACCTTTACATGTATTTGCTCCCACATGCATTTACAAGTACATAAATCTATATATATAAAAGTCTAAGCGACCGTCGCAACCAAAACAACTGAACAGTCAACAGAACAGGCTGCGTGGGGCGACCAGGCCGGCAGGAGGGTTAGTGAGGGACGACCAAATGACCGAGCAGCAGGCTGCGTGGGGCAACCAAGCCAGCAGAGGGGGCAGTTGGGGGTGACCAGGCCAGCAGGGGTGGGAGCAATGAGGGGCGACCAGGCTGGCAAGGGGGGTGCAGTTGGGGGCAACCAGGCAGTCAGGCAGGTGAGCAGTTAGGAGCCAGTGGTCCCAGATTGTGAGAGGGGTCCCGGATTGGAGAGGGTGCAGGCTGGGCTGAGGAGACCACCCCCCCACCCCCGCCCCGTGCATGAATTTAGTGCATCGGGCCTCTAGTATACAAATAAACAGGTATTAATTTGCAGTCTTTAACTATAGTTTTAAAATATACTTAAGTTAGTAATAAAGTAAAACAATGTCGATGACATTAATGTTCTTGAATAGCTGCCTACAGACAGCAGGGATACAAATAATGACTATTAATGACCATTAGCCTTTATGTGCATACAAGCACTTATGCCATAAGTTCTTACCAATTGCTGCCTTTTTATAGACAAAAAAACTGAGGCTCAGAGAGAAGTGCTTCCTGAGAGTCACACAAAGAGGAGTGTAGAGCCAGGATTTAAATTCAGACTCTGTGTGTTCCCAGAAAATGGTTTAGTTTTTGACCCAGACTGCCTTGTTTTTGTTTGGGGTTGGTGCAGGACAGAAATATAAGGAAAACGTCAAAACTCGCCACCCTTAAACTAAAATGAAAAAGGTGAACAGTCACAGTATTTAAAACAATATACAAGATACTGTCCTGATGAGAAGAGAGAAAATAGGTTCTTTGGAAGTGTTTTATAAACTTCTTATGAAAACATCCCGTCAAAGAGTCCACCAGAATGGAGGAGAAGGTATGCCCTGGAAATCTTTAGAGAAGGCACTGTAGGTGACAGGAAGTCACACAGAGCATGCGTTTGCAACAGCCACATTTACAACACTTAGGTGAGTGCTGCACAGGCCTTTCTACATATGGGGATAATGCCATGCAGTGCACGTGTGAATAGTCTCCTTTTGTACAGCAGGCCTTTACGTAACTCAACATACTAACTGACATCTTGAAGAGAAAAAGAACATATTCCTTTTGAGGGGTTTATATGTGTCAGGCACTTTGCCAAGTTTTTACATGCATTATCTTATTTAGTTCTCCACAAATTTATGAGTTTCCATCTCCCCAACTTTACAGAAGAGGAAACTAAGGCTGAGGAGAATTAAGTGACTTGCAGAAGTACACAGAGCTTACTAATGATACAACAAACAATTTAAACTTGCAAGAAACTATTTGCATTAATAAACATAAGGATAATTTGTTTCTCTGCCATTAGACTTGAGACATCTGCCTCTACAAGTGCCTTGTCAGCCAGGTTAAAATATAACAAACGGATTCAAAGGATATCATATGCTCACAGTGTATAAAGAACTTATCCTCAAGGAACTGAAACCTGTAAAGATACATGGGACATAAATACCACTCTCTTTATAGAAATTTAGAACTACTGTAATTTTGGAATGCCAGATTAAAAACTATTAGATATTATTTAGATATTATTTAGCCTTTTCTATGCACTGCTTGATTTTAAAAAAATTCATTATAGAAAGAGAAATAGGTTCACCTGAGGGTGAACTACAAATATGAAGTAAATATAAATAAGAGACACTGAAGTGGGACTCCATTAGTGGAGAAAGGAATATGACAGAGGAAAAGAAGGTATTAAATAAAAGGTGCCCCCAGTGAAGGCTGTAACAAAGTTCAAGGTTCAAGGTGGTGAGCATTTTGGAAGGGTTTTCAAGTGAGTAGTGGCATGGTTAAAACATCACTTGAGAAATAGGATCATGGCCCAAGTGTTAGGGCAAAGGTAAATATGCCACTGATTACTACTGAGGCTGCACAAAGTCAAGTGATTATACAACAGGCACAATATTACCTATTGGTAAGTCCATTTCATTAAGATTCTTAATTTCTCAAAATCCTACTGACTGAAACCCAAAGAGCCAGAGAGGGAGTAGACATGAGATAAGCAGATGCACTTACAGGCAAACAGAATCAAAATACCCTGGTTTCTCTCAAGGGCCCATTTCTCAAGATAGAAGGGTTGGGTCCATGGTATAATTTTAGATCTAAAAATAATACTAAACATGTTTTCACAAGAGAGACTGTTAGTGTCTGATAGTTCTAAGCTTGGAAGTGCTAATGGGTATCCTTATTATGGGAAAAATTTAGGCAAAAATGAGTCATCTCCGCTGCCTTTAGGTCCAGGAAGAGCACTTGTTTTTTTTCAGGGACTCGGTATAAGAACAGGGGGCACAAATTCAAGTGGTAATAAGTCATCCAAATGCTTCTTCTACTTCCAAGCCACCATGTTTTACTGCCTCATTTGGAGAAAAGGGAACAGGGGGCAAGAGGATCACATGAAAAGTCCCAATAGCTTCCTGTCTTGGCAATACGGCAGGCAAAACGAATACACAAAAAAGCAAAACTTGTCTGTCAGTCCTATTAACACACATCAATCAAGTAAACAGGTCCATAAACCTTTGTTATGTAAGGCCCAGTAATTCACTCCATCGCTAACTATAACTTGATTTAATTGTTTCTGTTAGCATTAACTTCACCGAAAATATCAAATGTTGACCAAACAAGCAAGCATACCCCTGGTTCTTTAGACAATGTCACTGTGTACTGAACTGGTATGCTGCTTACCGTGGTCCAAGACGTAAAATACATTGTTCTTCCCGCTGCATTTTCTCCAGGGCTTTGTCAATTCCAATTGGAATGTCGTGGTCTTCTCCTTCGCCAACAATGAAAACCACATCTCTGCAATCAAACATCCTTTCACCACAGCGGCCTTCCAGGTGGACTGAGGGAAAGGAGACAGGCAGTCAACCAAGCTGCTCCTCAGGACTGGCAAACTTAGGGAAGTGATAAATGAGTGTTTCCCCTTCTCACTCCATCTAGAGACATAATGGTATGTGTTGTGGAAGCTTAGTCTACCTGGTCTGAAATTTAAGAGCATTCATGTTTCTTCCTGTTTTAAGCTTAAACTTCGAATTACTGATAACTATATCAATATGATAGCTTAGTGAATAATAAAAGTATGGAAAATAGGTTTAATTGAAACCTACTAAATGGCAGGGGTTTCCTTAGAGCAGTGGTTCTCAACCTTTCTAATGCCGCGACCCTTTAATATAGTTCCTCATGTTGTGGTGACCCCCAACCATAAAATTATTTTCATTACTACTTCATAACTGTAATTTTGCTACTGTTATGAATCGTAATGTAAATATCTGTTTTCCGATAGTCTTAGGCAACCCTGCTAGCGGTTCTCAACCTGTGGGTCTCGACCCACAAGTTGAGAGCCGTTGCTGTAGAGCCTAAGACCATAGGAAAACACAGATATTTACATTACGATTCATAACAGTAGCAAAATTACAGTTATGAAGTAGCAACGAAAATTATTTTATGGTTGGGGGTCACCACAACATGAGGAACTGTATTAAAGGGTCGCGGCATTAGAAAGGTTGAGAACCACTGCCTTAGAGGATCAAGAAATACTATATTAATGAATAATTATCAAAATGCCACCAATTTAATATCAAACATGTAATGGGTTAAACATTTAGAACTGTACTTTGGCTTTGGATGCTAGGATGAAAAACAACTGAATGACCATTTCCCATTGACATACAAAGGTTAACTGAATACAGAAGCTCTTCTTTTCCTTTAAGGGTTTTAATCTCATTCACAAATATCTATATTGTGAAGGTGCATGAAATTCGTGCACAGGGTTGGGGAGGCGGGTGTCTCTCAGCCTGGCCTGCGCCCTCTTGCAATCCGGGACCCTTCAGGTAGGTAGGTTCCCTAGGCCTGGCAGGAGATCAGGGCCTATTGGAGCTTTCCTTCCCCGGCTGCCGGCAGCTGGCCCCACTTCCGCCGCTGCCACTGCTTGCCACCTGTGGGGTGTGATCGCTTGGCTGACCTGGGCCTCCCTCTGCGGAGCGATCGCTGGCCAGCCCCACACACCCACCACAGTGTAGCTGGCTGGTGGCCTGGGCCTCCCTCTGTGGGGTGATCAATCGCGGGGTTCCTAGATCGATTGCCCCACAGAGAGAGGCCCCACCCACCCGCCGCAGCACCGCTGGCCTGGTAGCCTAGGCCTCCCTCTTTGGGGCAATCAATTGCAGGGCTCCGTTATCAATCGCCCAGCAGAAGGAGCCCCGCCCACCTGGCCAGGGCTCTGTGATAGATCGCAGTGCAGAGGGTGGGCCTCCCTCTTTGGGGTGATGGCGAAGCCCCTCTGCCCCCATCAATCGACCCGCTGGCCGGTAGTCTGGGCCTCCCTCTTTGGGGCAATCAATCGTGGAGTCCCCCCACTGATCACCCCACAGTGGGTTGCCTGGGCCTCCTTCTGCAGAGCGATGGCGGGGCACCCTGACCAATCGCATTGTACCCGCCTTAGCGTGGCTGTCCGGAAGGTCATCCGGACAGTTGTTCTGCTGTTCAGTCGATTTGCATATTACATTTTTATTATTACAGATCTATCTATTTATATATATAAAAGCCTAAGCGACCGTTCAATTGGTAGCTATGATGCACACTGACCACCAGGGGGCAGACGCTCTGACCAGTAGGTTAGCTTGTTACTGGGGTCCGGCCGATGGGGACTGGGTGAGACAGGCCAGACACGCCCTGGAGCCCTCCAGCGTACCTTCCTCGGCTGGCCAACCTCCCACGGTACCTCTCTGGCCCTGATCGTGCACTAATCGGGTCCCTCGGCCTGCCCGCGCCCTCTTGCAATCTGGGACCCTTTGGGGGATGTCTGCAGGCCAGGCTGAGGAACCCCACCGGTGCACGAATCCATGCACTGGGCCTCTAGTATTTGAATAAAAATGGAAAACCCAATGGCAACATCATTAACAACTAACATAGGCGTATTCCTTGGTGTAGAAATAAATGTAAAGTGTGACAATCAATAAGTATTCTACTATACCATCACAAACCAAATTACTTAACCATTGCCTCTAAAATGTTAAGTTGAAGAGGTCAATTTCTTGGTGCCCAATTCCCCACTCCACTCACTCACTCAGCTCGTTTTGACGGTAATTTCATATTGGAAAAGGGGCTTTTGCTTTTATGGTTTTTCAAGACAAAATAAGAAAAATGCATATTTTTTTCCTTGATCGATTAGACTTTTCCTCCCCTAGGATAAGCAATTCTGTCAAACTTTCAACTACTTTTTTAAAACAGTAAGTGTTATTCATTCCTTACCATTTAGATCTTAGACTCAGTAAGAAAAAAATCGATTGCTTGTATCATTGCACAACAATATATTTTGTCTTTCATAAGAAAATTCTTTATTCCTACTTCTGTAATCTAATGGCCTAGATTAAAATGTAACGATTTCCTAAAATGCTTACTTTTTTTTTTACTGGTTGCTCTATTGTCTATCAATAACTTGCTTTAGAGACTTAAAAAAAAAATCACTCATTCTGTTATAGTCATTCCATGAGACAATTATTTTCCAAATACAAATTTAATTCCAACTTACTCTACTTTTGAACTACATGACTTCCAAGGTCCTGTGAAGCTCTAAAATTCTATGATTCTGTGACCCAGTAATATAACCCTCAATATAGGCCACAAATCAGTTTCAAAGGTAATTCCCATAGTTAATCATTTGATCAGTTACTTTTAGCCTGGGCCTGAGAAACGAGAGAAACCCTGAAGACACCAGTTCCATAGACACGAGGAGCCACAATATCTCATGGACATTTATGCCTTTCTAATTCACTAGGATTAATACCATCCTGATTTGTTCCCACTGCAGACTTAGGATGGAGTCGAAGCTTGACCAAACTAGAAAAGGTCTGACTTCTCAGGGTACAGCTGGCATATAGGAATTTTGCTCTTTGTCCCATTCTCATAAATGCTGATGATTCTATTCCACTCATTTTTGAAATGCTCTAGATAAAACGTAATTGAAACACATTGCAACACATTGAAAGTTCTTTTGAGTTGGAAAATATCTGCAAATTAAATTCAACTTTATTATTTTCAAATACATACATATACTACAAGTTTAGATATTTTTACTAGAGTAAATGCTGATGTTTCTAAAGTTGAGGGTTCTGAAAAGTTTGTTAAATATTTTTAAATCTGCCCAAGAAACTGAATTTAGATTAATGCGACGACACTTTTCCTGACAGATTTGCTGAGTGAGCAAAGTGAGGTTCAGCCCACGTACTGTGGGATTCCTCAAGCATTGAGATTACCTTAGTAGCTCACAACTGAGCTGACAAATCTTTCTGTTTGAGGTTTATTGTTAGAAGTATCTTCCTCCCTAAAGGAGAGTACATTTGTGGGGGAGGAAACTATCAGTACATTCATTGTGGTTTTTGGTTGATCAAGTTTAAATGTGTTTTCAAAACAGGAAATGCAGAGACTGCAAGGACTCCTGCCTGTGTGTCACGTCCCAGGCCTGGTTTGGGGCTCGATGCATTTATTAGATATTAAAATTACATAAATAACTCCAGAAGTTCTCTTTACATGTGATATCCCATGATATTAGGAAAAAAAGATTGGCTACTAATAAGTATGTTGGGAAAGGTAAGTGAAGCAAACAAGCAAAAAAAGACAAGTTCAAGTCAAATGATAATGAAGGCATAATTAAGAAAGCAAAACAGAAACAAAAAACCCCCACAAACTACCCCACATTCATTGCAGCTAGCCTAAGAAGGCCTATCTAATAAAAGGATAATATGCAAATTAACCATCACTCCATCACAAAGATGGTGGCACCCATAGTCACAAGATGGTGGCGCCCAGTCCCCTCAGCCCTGCCGGAGTCCCCCAGTCCTGGGGGGTGGGGGGGGGCTGCCACTGAGAGCGGGCAGTGTGAGCGGCCTGGCAGAATGCTTGCTTTGTCACTGTGGTGACGGAGGGCCTCTGGGCAGTGGGCACGGAGCGGCTGGGTCAGGACGCTTGCTTCGTCGCTGTGGGACGGGGAAGGGGGGGGCCCGCAGCCTCCGGGGCCGAGCGCAGGCCCAGAGAGGAGACGGTGGGCCTGCCTCCCACGGAAGCAGCGCGGCTCCCGGCGGGGCGCTGCGGTTCCCACAGAAGTGGCGGGCAGCCCACTGCGCATGGTATCGCACAAAGGCCTCCTAGTAAATCATAGACCAATGTTTGTTTCTGGTAAATCGCACTCTTCTAAGTTGGACCTGAGCAAGCACTACATACAGTACCATAAAATCTGAAAGTGATCTGTGCGCGAACGCCCCCCCCACACCCCAGTTTGTATGTATATATAAAACCATCACCTTTAATACTGATGTTATTGGAATGTTAGACAAGAGGAGGTATTATCGCCTCAGAGAGTATATAGCCCATTGATTCTTTACATCTATAAGTAGCAAAGGCTATGGTTCCCTAACTGGCTTCTAAACTTGGAACACGGGTGTGACAAGTTCTACAGGACTGCTGACACGCACTCACACACCACCTCTGAGCCACAGCAGCCACACAAATGTGTGCCTATGGCTACAGCAGGGGCTCCCTCCGTGGTGTCAGAGGCAGACATGCCTATCTCCTACAGAGCCAGTTACTATTTTTTAAATTCTCTCAAATTGCTACTAAGGACTACTCTGGCAGGTCTGGCTGTGGAGGACCTGTGGTTGCTTCTGACCTTGCATTTCTGAATGCAAATACTCACTTAATAAATATTTAATAATAACCACCATGACTCACTGGGAGCTCAGCCCCTGGGGCTCAGGAGGTCTGTTGCTAATTCCAACCAGTATAATTTATGGGAAGTAAACGATCTATGACATGCCCAAAGAGAAGAAAAGTACATACAGGATGCTTCTACTTAGGGCTTTTTTGGTAGGGAAAGAAATACGTAAGTAAAAAAGGGCCATTTTCTTTTGTCTTAAAGTCTATGCAACTTAAAGGGGAGTGGGTCGGGGGGAGGTCCTCCAAACCCCCAAAGTCAAACCAAATCAAATTACTCGAGTTTAGCTATGCAATCCGAGTTGTAACCACATCAAGTGAGCCCCGTCTGCTGCAAAACATCACTTAAGCTGGAGCTCTGACTTATTGTTCTCTGACTGCCCTGGAGCAATTTTGTTTTGAAGAGCACAGAACACCCTGTTCTGAATGTGGCTGGCACATGAACTCAATGTGCTGACAGCAATTTGTACTCGGATTAAACCGTGTGTGTGTGTGTGTGTGTGTGTGTGTGTGTGTGTGTGTGTGTGTACACTGTAGTAACAAAAACTGGAATGCAAAAACTGTATAATTTGTATTTTAGGAAGCAAAAGTGAGAAAGGCTCCACAACCTAAAAATAAAGTGCTGTAAACGCTCCAGCCTAAAGACGTAGCTCTGGTGAGTGTCTGTTTTCCCTTTTCTAATTATAGTTGTTGGTGTCTGATAGCTTTGCACGCATTCCCAAAACAATTACTGGGTCATGGGGATCTAAATGGGAATGTTGTAATAGCATTACTACTAGACGAGATCGGTCATTTGGCCAGAGAAAACCAGGTTGTGGCAGGTTACTCCAACTTGCCAAGGTTTTTTCTCTGCTGCCTAATTCATGCCAAATGAGCTTCTCTCTGCTCGTGTCTCCTGCCTAATAGAGCAAGAGCATCCAAGAGACAAGGGGATCTTAACCTGTGAAAAGGTAAACGAGGAAGCAGAGAAGGGATTTCTAAAATCAGAGAGTATATTTAATCACTGATTAGAAGAGAAACTTCCCACCAGGCATGGTGGTCAATTTGAGGGCAAACTATTCGAGATGAACAAATACCACTGTAAGATTGCTTATGAAACTGAGGGACAGATCATAACTGACAGCAGGCTTGGAAGCTGGCTACTTGAATAGAATTACATTTATACAGATGACATATATCTTAGTCTAAATAGGAAGCATACTCATAGCAATAAATTCTACACCAACACAAATCCTCACTACTCTACCCGAGTTAGCACTTTATTTTTTAAATATATTTTATTTATTTTTTACAGAGAGGAAGGGAGAGGGATAGAAAGCTAGAAACATCAATGAGAGGTAAACATTGATCAGCTGCCTCTTGCACACCCCCCACTGGGGATGTGCCCGCAACCAAGGTACATGCCCTAGACCGGAATCGAACCTGGGAGCCTTCAGTCCACAGGCTGACGCTCTATCCACTGAGCCAAACCGGTTAGGGCCCGAGTTAGCACTTTAATCAGACCTGAGTTCCAGTCTTAGTTTGCCATTTAACAACTGTGGCTTTGGGCAAGTTCATTTAAATTGTCTGACTCAGTTTCTTCATGCATAGCATGGGAGAAATTATATTAGCTAACTCATAATTGTTGTGAAGATTCAATTAAGTACTGAATAAAGGTTCTAGCCCAATACCTGGCATTCATTCATATGTTGGGGTATTTACTGTGTGAAAACACTGTTACATATGGATACACAAAGACGAACTCAATTAATGTTAGCTGTAATTAATGGTAAATTACACCAGATAAAACATACTTTAGAAGTTGGTAAAGGAAATCACTTGATGACTCCACAGAGAGAGCTGTCAAATTGTGAATAAAACTTAAAAGTAGGCAAAGGCAAGATCTTATGCTTCTTTTGTACCTCACAGTGCCCAATACACAGTTCAGGGGCAGAAAGAAAATATTTATTTAATGATTAATCTGAAAACAGAACAGTATGGAAAATGGTAGTAATTTTCACTCATTTATAGGAATTCTCCTTTTTTTTTTTTAAAAAAAAAATATTTTATTGATTTTTCACAGAGAGGAAGAGAGAGGCATAGAGAGTCAGAAACATCGATGATAGAGAAACATCGATCAGCTGCCTCTTGCACAACCCCTACTGGGGATGTGCCCGCAACCAAGGCACATGCCCTTGACCGGAATCGAACCTGGGACCCTTGAGTCCGCAGGCCGACGCTCTATCCACTGAGCCAAACTGGTTTTGGCGTAATTCTCCTTTTTGATATATTAGTCAGTACTCCTATTTTTAATAAATTCCAAGAGCTATTTAAATTCTTTACTTATATGGAGCTTTTGTCTTTCAATATTATTCTAAAATAAATGACACATTGGCTGGATGTTTTAGTAATAAAAAGACTATTTTCTACTAAGATTTTACTCTACCTTAAAACTCAAAGATGCCTTTTTTAGAAGGAGCTATATAAATAAAAAATATTTGAAAGAATAAATACTGTCCATTTTAGACCAAGTGTCACAGTACATTATTTTGTGAAAACATAAAATAAAATGGTTTCAAGAATTTTCTCTCTTCTACTGGGCAAAATTTGGCAGGACATCGATACTTGAAAAGTATGTGAAAAACCAAACTAAAAAAGAACTCAGCTTCTTATCAGGTCTCAACATGGGCACATAAAACCATTCCTCTATTTTAAATTTTTGGTGCCATTTTGTTTTTGGTGTTTTATTTACAAAGAGTACACAGCTAGGTCTTGTTGTCATTTTAACCTTATGAGAATCCTATCCCTATTTTTTTTATAATCACTGATGATTTGTTTTATTCCTACCATCTTATTTTAGGCTTTCTATATAATTTTTTTGTTATTTTTCTTTTGCTAGATTTATACAATGTTTCTTGATCCTCTACATGCTATTCTTACTAGTATCTATCATTAAATTTAAACAAATAATTTCAAGGTATATATAATTTTTATCAGTGTTAACAATCAGAATAATATTTCCTGGAATAAGAAAATTGAGGCAATTTTGCCTCCCCTTCTCCATTTCCCACCAGTACCACATTTTGTTAAAATAACCTAGAACCTAGCTCCAGACTGTTAAACTATTATTATTTTTAACATTAAAGTTCTACCACTTCTAGAATCTTTCAAGATAAATGTATCCAACTTCACCTTTTTTGCTCACTAACGTTTCTTATGCCTGAGTCTTCACTTCTTGACTTTATTGTTTTTGTGACGTTTTAGTATATTCTATAGTACTGGAGGCCTGGTGCACGAAATTAGTGCATGGGAGGGGGTGTCCCTCAGCCCGGCCTGCACCCTCTCCAATCCAGGACAACTGGCTCCTAACCGCTCGCCTGCCTGCCTGCCTGATCACCCCTAACCGCCTCTGCCTTGCCCCGCACCCAGGACCCAGGATCCCCTCCCCTGGCTGGTTGCAGGCACCCAGGACCCAGGCTTCCCTCCCTCTGGCAGGCCACAGGCACCTAGGACCTGCGTCGGCTTCACCCGGGCCGGCCGCAGCTGCAGGGGACTATGGGCGGGTGGCTTCGCCCGGGACTGCAGGGCGGGTGACTTGTCCTTCTCCTGGGCTGCAGGCGCAGACGCTGGTGTTTGGGACTGTGGGGAATGTAGGGTGTGTGGCTTGTGCCTCTCCTGGGCCAGGCTGTAGGCACAGCCGCTGGCGCCCAGGACTGCAGGGCATGTGGCTTGTCCCTCTCCTGGGCCGCAGTCTGGCTGGTACCCAATCCTCTCTCCCCAGTGTTGAGTGTCTGAGCCGTTAAGGTGTGACGGCATGATGACAATTTGCATATTAGCTTTTTATTATATAGGATTTTTATTCTTCAAAGAAGGTATGAGTCTGCATATTCCAGAAAGTTTAATTTTATTCTCATACTTAAATGATCATTTGGCTGAGTATAGAATTCTCAAGTTTGAAATACTCATAGTTAGACAAGTGTTCAAAGCATGGTCTTTTAGTATTTACTGTCACACACAAGTCTGATGTCCTTCTGATTCTCATTCCTTGAAAACAGCTTATTCCTCTCTTTTAAGCTATGGAATTAAGATATTTCACCAGGAACGTATCCTGTATGCCACTATCAACTGAGACCTTCCATTTTGCTTTTCAACCCTTACTGAGTCCTAATTTTGATAATCATATTTTTTTAAATTTTTATTTATTGATGAGAGAGAGAGAGAGAGAGAGAGAGAGAGAGAGAGAGAGAGAGAGAGAGAGACTGACTTGTTTTTCCACTTATTTATGTACTCATTGGTTTCTTCTTATATATGCTGAGACTGGGGACTGAATCCACAACCTTAGCCATGGGGATGATGCTCTAACCAAGTGAGCTACCCAGCCAGGGCAATAATCATATTCTTTATTTCCAGAAACTTGATCCTTCCTTTCCTTTTTCAAAGAAGCTGGTTGTTTGACTTAAGCATTTAATAACCATTAAATATCTCTGAAGATAGTAATTAGTATTTTAAAAGTTCTGTTTCTTCTTAGCTCATCTTGGTTCTTCTTTTTCTTGGTACTTGCTGATGGTTTTTTATTGTCTGATCATAATACAGAGGCAGGATTAAGCAAGATGAAATGATTACAGTTAGGTACCTAGCACAGTATTTTTAAGGAGTACATTTCCACAGTAGGTCTTATCCTAAACAGAGTGGGCTAATTGTACAGCTCTCTGGTGAGGATCCCACAGATATTTCCTGGGCATTTACTCTGTGCTGAGCATGATGTGCACAGGAAGGTTGGGGACACTTTTCCATGGGGATGTACGAAAAAGTTTTACTTGAGGAGCAAAACACTCTAGCATGTTTACTGTTGTGTAGTAAACATGCTAGAGTGTCTACTATTTCACCCCCCCCTTTACATGTTTTAAAAGTTCAAAAATACTTGACGTCCTCATCTACAGTCCAAGTCCTAACATGTGGGGTCTTCTGAGGCAGATCCCTATTTTATTTTTACCTGGCTTTACTGGTTTCAGCCTGAGAGCAAAAGCAACAGCCAGACCCTAGAGTAGAAATTCTCAATCCTTGACTGCAAACTAGAATCACTACAGAGTTATAAAAAACAACACACAACACCACCAAACAACACACACACACACACACTTGTGCCTGAGGAGTTCCATCCTTTGAGGTTTGAATCTTTTAACTGGTCTGGACTGAAGCTTGAGCATCATAATTTTAAAAGCTCCCCAGGTAATTCTAAATTCAGCCAAAGAACTACTCCACTAGAGGTTTACTGGCCCAGCTGTTCCATATTGTTTTATAACAACCCTGAGGATTGCCCCATAGCCTGCTTCGGCTCCCTCACACCAGCTGCCTGTGGGCTTGGAGTTCTGCCCAAGCTTGTTGAGAAGAACGGCATGTACCTCTACAGAGGTCTTCTCTACACCTGTTTTGGGTTGAGTTTCCCAACTCTAGTTTCCATCAGTCCAGTTCCATCTAGTTTACATATTCCAGAATTTTTCATAATTTCCGATCCACTTCTTGTATTCTTCCTAGATTCCAGCACTAATGTGGATTTCTTTCTCTTTTTTTTTGCAATAATTCCTCATCTCTCACTTCAGTGGGATTTGGAGAAGGAAAAGAGGTGAGCGAAAAGGGTACTCCAACAATCTGAATTCTGAAAACTACTCTTGAAATTTTCACATTTCAAACTTACTGCCCATTGTCTGCCTTCTTTGCATGCAAATGTGGTTGAAAGCACTGAGGCAACAGGCAAGAGAGCCAGATCCAGCCAGCACCTCGATGTACTACAAGCACTGAATTTAACAAAGCAGAAGATGTGAGGCCAGGAGTTGGGAGAAGAGGAGCTAGTGGCTATTTAGAGCCTTAGGTCAGTCAGACTGGATTTTCTATGAAAGCAAAGCTTAAAAGTCACAACGTAGCCACTACTGGCAATTAAACTAAAGTGCCATGACTAACAGTCATCATAACAATGTCAATTAGAATACTTTAGAACACAGTGACTGTTTTAAAATGGAAAAAGGACAGCACTGGATAAAAATTACAAGATGGTCATCTTAATTGAAATAAGAAAACTCATGCTGGAACAGTGATTGTTAATATACTGAAAATGATTTTCTACCATTCCTATAACTTTTATAAACATTTAGAATTCTATCAAAGAATGTTTAGGGCTAGTGGGACCATAGGAACCAAGAGGTCTACCTGCCAGCATCACTGTACAGGAAGGAAGCTGAAGCTCAAGAGGCGAGGTCCAAGAGAGCCAGCTGAAGCCAGAATCCTATCTCCTGACCCCTGGTCTAGGTATTTCTCCAACATACATCTGAGCTCTTCTTCATTTATTCTAAATCTTATTGTGAATGATAACTATCTAAACACTTCAATTGCAGTAGTACAGTAATACTATTTGTAACTATTTCCAATTTTAGAACAACTAATTTGAATTAATTTGCCAGACTCATAAAAATGAAATATGGGTCCAAAGTAATATATAAAAATCAACTATTCTAGTTTACAGTTTTAAATGAAGTCTTTATTTTCAAATGGGCCTTTTATAATAGTTCATGTTGCCATCCTTGTTTAGTTATTTGATTTTTTTCCTTAATGGAAGCAGTCCTGTTTTCTCACACCTCTTTTTAATGTACTCCAGCTTAATAAATGGCATCTTTCCAACATTTATCCATGCAAAATGCATTTTCTGAGTAAGGCTCTGTTGGTGATGCTGGAAACAAAAGGATGAAGAAGCTTCTAGTCAAGCACTCACTGTGTACTGAGGAAATGGGCAAATGCTGATTGCAATGCTAACTGATAAGCAGTATACACAGTGGTGTACACAATGTGCTCTCAGAGGAAGATGACCAGTCATCCAAGACCTCAGTTAATATCCTCACTCCCAACTTGGCAAATGAAAAAATAAAATAGCCTCAGGTCACTCAATAAATGGCAAAGCAGACCTTGAACCGAGGTCTCCTGACATAGAACAGAATGAACACTCTCATCTAATTCTGATCAAACTAAAATGATGAACGATTTATCTTGATGACAGCCAGGGAGATGAGTTGGAGAGGCCTGAAGGGCATTATAATCTACTAGGGGCCCAGTGCACGAATTTGTGGACCTTGAAAGGAACTGTGGGCCACAGTGGGCACATGGGTGAGTCTCGGCCCATCCTCCATACCCCCACCCGGCCTCTCCCAAAGTGGCCCAGGTACCCTGTCTGCCAATAGCTCCACTCCCACTGCCACCATTCTCATGTGCTGATGGCGTCCCCCCGCCCCCCGCTTGCATCCACTGATGGCGCGGAGTGATTGGGGCTGGTGCCAGCAGTGGTTGCAAGTGGTGGCTGCTATCCCGATTGCCCCTCAGGAGCAGGGGGAGGTGGAGAAGCCCTCAGGGCGATTGGGGCTGGCAGCCATCACTCACATCCGCTGACGGCGCGGAATGATTGGGACCAGCGCCGGGCACTGGCAGCGGGTGTGAGTGGTGGCTCTGGCACTGGCAGTGGGTGCAAGTGGAGTCGGCGCCGGCAGCAGGTGCGAGTGTCGGGCAGGACTGCAGTGCACGGGAGCAAAGAATTTTCAGTAACCACCAGAAGCTCACCCTGATGACAGTGACCGATGCCCTGCCTTGGTCTGGCACCCCTGCTCAAATGCTCCACCATCCCATCACGGCTGATGCCCACCATGTTCCATGCGCACCCCCTGGTGGTCAGTGCACGTCACAGCAACTGGTTGTTCGGTTGTTCCATTTGGACTATTTGCCTTTTATTATATAGGATTGCTCTGTTTAGTAACTCCGTACCGGCAATTTAGAAAACTTCTCACTTTTCTCTTCTTAGGATAATAAATCTTACCATATAAGGTTATTGTGAGGAACATGTGAATAAACATATATGACAACTAATACAGTTGTTAGCACACCAAGGAGTCCACAGAGTAAGAATTCCCTGATGGATGGGATATTCTTTTGTTCATTTTGTGAGTCTGTAGAGTCTGGAATAGTACCTGGCACATACATGTTGAGTAAATATTTACTAAATGAGATTATTAAATAAATGTCAAATTTAAATTATTGTTGATATATATTCACTATATTTATTTCTATAAACAGAGTTTTAAAAAGAAATCTCCATTTCACCCACATAGATGGAACCCAACTATTCAGGACTATTTTGCTCTCACATCTGCTTACTTTCTACTGTGGCTCCCTCGTTTGGGTTTGAATAGCCTTCTCCTTTCTGTTTGATTCTTCGGATAATGCCTCCATCTTCAAATAAATCCTCTCCTTTGAAATCAAGGAGCTCGATCTAGAAAGAAAAAAGAGATTTGGCTGAGAAAAGATCAAACAAAGCCAATTTAATATACTTAAAGGCAAGGGCAACCAATTCTTTCATTTTACAAAATAAAACTGTTTTATATTTATCTATGCATCTTAGTTATTGAAAGAGTGGGAAAACAAGAACATTGCACTTTTCAATACCTGGAAAGAACCTTCATGTAATGATAATGTCTGGGACCACATCCTGTGGGGAGTAGAGTAAAGACAGACAGGAAATACTAGGAAAACTGCCTGATGGGCAAAAAGCCAGAACTACAAAGTGCTGGCTGAAAACCATTTTGTCTGACTTGAGACACCACCACTTTTCCGTCCCAGATTCATGGAATCTTCTTCTTAAACTGTAAGAATAAATCCTATGAAACCAGGCCTGTAACCACTTAAGGGTGTATCTTACCTGGTTACACTGTTTCAGACATTTATTTCCCCCCCTCAATTTTAAAATCAAGTTTGGTCAAATGTGTGTAACTCAACACACAATCAATAACAGGTTATCACCCCTACTGTGTCTAATGAGATCTGTTACATTTATAAACCTTTATAATATGAAAATACCTTAGAATTTGATTTAGTCCCTGGCTGGTGAGCTCAGTGGTTAGAGCATCAGCCTGTGCCTTGAAGAGTCACGAGTTTGATTTCTGGACAAGGGCGCATGTGGGTGGCAACCAATCGATGTGTCTTTCTCTCTCCCCACTTCCATCCCTCCTTTTCACTCTCTCTAAAAATCAATGGAAAAAAATGATTTTTAGAGAGTGAAATCCTTATCCTTGGGTAAGGTTTAAACTAAATAAATACAAAAACCAAAAACTTGATTTAGGCATATGTCAACATTTATTTCCCACATTTCCATCCTGTCTTCTGGTCAATTTTAGTATGTCATACTCACACTACTGTCCAGAACCTTTACTGCTAAGCCTGGTCGCTTGTTTATTTGGATATGATCTTTTTGTGCCAGAGACACATTTCTAAGAAAGCACTGGCACACACCCCTTGGATTTGTGGGAAACAATTCAAAAAGTCAAGCTCCAAAAGAAATAAATTGGATCTCATTCTCAATAGCAAGCTTAGCTCCTCGTTCTATTGCCTATTGCTTTAGAACCAGCACTGTAGCAGAGCAGATGCTAACAAGGCAGCATCACATACATACTTGCCTCAAAAAAGAGAGTTGCATTTGAGGGAATTTTGGGAACACTGCCAGCCGAGCCATATGCATATTCTGGCTTGCACAGTAAATGACACATCTCTCCTTTCTTCATGGTAGCCACTCCAATGTCCCATGCCTTGATAACTTGGCCTAAGAGAAAGAAAAAAATGAGAGGCTGAAACTGCAATTATGTTAGGTATTAAGTTGGTTTGCTGATGTGAGGCTTAGCACAAGTGACTCCATTTTGGACCAGTTGTCTCCTTTTTAACAAAAGCTATAGGCCATATTTTAAAAAAGTAACTGTCATTAACACAAAAGTTGAAACAAATTTCCAATTCTTTACACTATATACTCAGGTAGGAAGGGTTACAAAAGAACTCAGTAAAAGCTACACACTGAGAAATAAATTCATTTAAAAAATTTTTAGTTTTACTGACTTCAGAGAGGAAAGGGGGGGAGAGAGGGGGGAGAGAGGGGGCAGAGAGAGAGAGAGAGAGAGAGAGGAATATCTATGATGAGAGAATCATTGATTGACTGCCTCTAGCACGTCCCACACTGGGGATGGAGCTCAAAACCCAGGGCATGTGCCCTGACCAGGAATTGAACTGTGATCTCCTGGTTCATGGATTGATGCTCAATCACTGAGTGGAACAAAATGATGTTTCTCTCAAAATCAACCAATGAAATTTTTAAAAAGAAAGAAAACTGAATTTGTCCTAAGGAAGCTTATAATTTAGTCGGGTAGAGAAAAACAACACACAAAAATAACCAGAAAAGAATAAATTGCATAAAAGAGCCTATGGAACAGACCTTTTCTTCAAATTTATTATGAGGGGAAAAAACTGTTCTTTTTTTTTTTTTAGAAGAAAAACAAAATGGTATGTGTCCTTTTGTCAAATCACAAGAATTATAAAATTCTGATTTTTTTTTTTTGCCTAATTCGAGGAAACTAAAAGATAATCTTACTGCTCAACTATAGAACTATACTAGGTTATAGAATCATATCTTAAAATAAGCAATCTCAAATCCTTTAGGAAACAATAGAAAAATGTAGGTAATTTAAAGGAATAAAATACAAAATTAAGGTGCTATGTCAATAAAAACTTAACTATTTAAAGTGGGGTCAGGTAAACAATGAACCCCAGAAGAAGTGAATTCTGAAGAGAGCTGATATCTTGAACTGAGAGCGGTGGTAGGATATTAGAATAAGGGAAACCCTATACCAGTGATGGGCAACCTTTTGAGGTTGGTGTGTCAAACTTCGCCAAAAAACTGAGCATAACTCGGGTAGTGTGTCACTTTGAGGAAAAAACATTATTTCGTAAATGTTTCATTTTTTGGCATGCGGCCGCTAAGGCAGCCGCGTGTCATCAGAAATGGCTACGCGTGTCAGTGCTGACACGCGTGTCATAGGTTCGCCATCACTGCCCTATACTAAGGTATGTAAAAGGGAAGGGATAAAGCATTTGAGACTCATGACTTCAGTAAGCATTTAACTTTTCAAAATATCAGATACACTTATTTTAGTTAAAAATTTATATAATATATGCCTATTACTAAAACACATGTAAGAGATAAAAGGTAATCCACTTCCTCTTTGTAAGAAGCACTGTTATGTTTATTTTGTATCCTTCCACTGTGTGCTGTGGCTTTTTTGAAAACTAAAAACACAAATGACAGCATACTATACTTTCAGTTTTGAACTGCTTTTTTATTTTATAATAGATGCTCATCGACTTACAATGGGGTTATGTATGGATAAATCCATTGTAAGCTGAAAATATGTCGAAATGCATGTAATGCACCTAACCTACAAAATATCACAGCCTAGACCAGCCCATTTCTGCTGATTGCGTAATGCCTCTCTACATTGTAAGAAATTGTAAGGCAAACCTGGGTAAGTCAAGGACCATCGTATCTTGATCTTTCTCTGTCAACAGAAAGGAGGATATGCATTTCAGAGGTCCAAGTGCAACCTGCTTGAGCCTCAAACTGCCTGGCTCTCAATACCAAGTCTGCCCCTTACTTGTGCAAGTTATTTAATTTCTGGGCCTCATTTTCCTCATCTTCAAAATAATAACAGATGCTAATACCTGCCATAATAATAGTAATACCTGCCATAAAGCTATTATAAGAATTATCAAATATGTCAAATGCATGGCAAAGTGCATATAATGTGCACTTAATAAAGGGTAACATCATTACCACTGTCGTGAATACAAACAGACCAACCTTGTTCTCAATGACTGCAGTGCTTCAGTCACTCTCCTATTGGGAAACACAGAACCAGCAGTACTCTGATAAGGACATTTGTCCATATGTGTTTGCCTACTTTGTGCAAGTTTATTTGGAGAGTAAATGCCTAGAAGTACAAAGGTTATGTGTATTTTCAATTTGACAGATATTGCTCAACTGCCCTTCTAAAATGGCTACATCAATTTATACATGCACACATGGTTCTACTGTGAAAATAGCCCAAACCATCAAAAGCAATGTAAAGGCTGCTGCAACAGGCTGCTTTCCTGCCACTGATGCTTTTCAAAGACTTCTATGTCTTAGCATGGGCCACTGAGAACACTGTTTTAAAACTATGAATTGGTATTTTGAGACAAATACCTTACAAGGTCCTTCAGAAAATCTTTATATTGTGGGGGTTCTACCGTACATTTGTTCAAGACATTTAGCCAGTTAACTGAGGAGCAAACGTCTTTCTAGGCACTAATACTTAAGTGGCCATTCCTTCCTTCCTTCTAAGGAACATGCAATGTCGTGTGGCCAGTGGAGGAGAAAGATACTTGTACTGTTTTTTTCTCCTCCTTTCAAAAACAAAGTGGTGGTAAACACTGAAACAGCGTATAAACAAGGGGCATTTGCCTTGGGGTAAGGGTTGGTGTACTCAGCAAAAGCTTAACTCATAGATGGTATGAATGCTAGGCCTTAAGGCTGGAAACAACCTGTCAATTTAATCCACAGGGGCCCCAAGCTAAATAAGTCATGCCTGTGCCTTTGCTTTCTTTCTCATCTGAGAACATTAAAACTTCTTGTACTGAATAAAACACACAGAGGGAAGAGCCAGAATGATATGGACACAGGTGTTTTTAAAATGACCAACACTGGGACTCTTTTCATAAAAAGCATTTCCCCAACATAAAAAAATAGCACATACTCATTATACAATTCGTGGAAAGTATAAAAAAACATAAATACAATAAAAAACCTCTGAAACCTTGGCATTTAGGGTAAACTGTCCATTTATTGGTTTATTTCCTTCAAATTGTACAGGGCAGGGCAAGAGTGGGTTTGCAGTTTTGAGCATGCAAAACAAAGCCTATTCTTATATTATTGTTGTATTATTTTCCATACAAACAACTATAAACCTACTTTTGCCCCACCCTGTATATGTAGACTTTGCATAGTAAATATTTTTTAAATGTCTTTATTGATTTGTGAGAGAGAAAGGAAGAGGGAGATAGAAACATCAACGATGAGAGAGTATCATTGATTGCCTCCTGCATGCCCCACACTGGGGATCAAGCTCACAACCCAGGCATGTGCCCTGATTGGGAATTGAACCGTGACCTCCTGGTCCATGGGTGAATGCTCAACCTCACAGAACCACACTGGCCAGGCAATACATTTTTACATTCTTAAAATCCTGGTCATAGTGTATTTCGTTTTGTAGTTTGCTCCTTATATTTCATACTAGAGGCCCAAAGCATGAAATTCATGCACTGGGCGGAGGAGGAGGGGTGGGGAGTGTCCCTCAGCCCAGCCTGCACCCTCTCTAATCTAGGACCCCTCAGGGGATGCCCGACTGCTGGCTCCCAACCGCACACCTGCCTGCCAGCCTGATCACCCCCTAACCACTCCCCTGCCAGCCTGATTGACGCCTAACTGCTCCCCTGCTGGCCCGATTGCCCCCAACTGCCCTCCCCTGCTGGCCTGGTAACCCCCAACTGCTCTCCCCTGTGGCGGCCATCTTTGACCACATGGGGGCGGCCATCTTGTGCAAGGGCATGAGGGTCAATTTGCATATTACCTCTTTATTATATAGGATTATATGAGCTGGTGGTGTTAAGTGGTTACAATGTTGGCCAGCGCACCAAAGGGACTCAGGTTCAATTCCTAGTCAAGGGCATATACCTGGGTTGCGGGTTAGATCCCTGGCCCCAGTCAGAGTGTGTGTATGAGGCAACCAATCAATGTGTCTCTCTCACATCACTTTCTCTCTCTCTTCCCATCCCTTCAACTTTCTCTAAAAAAAAAAAAAAAAAAAAATTCCCAACATGTCCCATGCCTTCCCACACCCTACCGCCCAGAGCTGTCAGCCTGTTCTTTATCTATGAGTATGTCTCTATTTTGATTGTTAGTTCATGAAAACATGATTTTTAATAACTATACACTATTTTACCTTTTGGATATACCATAATTTCATTACTCCCACTAATAAACATATAGGTTGTTTGTATTTATTTTTTACTGTTATAAAGTTTTTTTTTTAAACTAAACTGCTTGCTTCCCTCTTTCTTTCTTTTTTTAAAAATATATTTTATTGATTTTTTACAGAGAGGAAGGGAGAGGGATAGAGAGCTAGAAACATCGATGAGAGAGAAACATCGACCAGCTGCCTCCTGCACACCCCCCACTGGGGATGTGCCCGCAACCAAGGTACATGCCCTTGACCGGAATTGAACCCGGGACCTTTCAGTCCGCAGGCCGACGCTCTATCCACTGAGCCAAACCGGTTTCGGCGCTGTTATAAAGTTTTAGTGAACAATTTTTGACCTAAATCTTCACATGACTTTTTTTGCATTGGTAAACATTCTTACCTGACACAATCAGGACTATGATGAGTAGGTTAATTAATTAATTTTTTAAATAATTTTTTAATTTTTCAGTTACAGTTGACATAGATTAGTCTCACGTGTACAACTTAGTGATTAGACATTTAAAATATATTTTTTAATTGATTTCAGAGAGGAAGAGAGGGCAAGAGAGATAGAAACATCAATGATGAGAATCATTGATTGGCTTCCTCCTGCATGCCCCCCACCGGGCCCAACATGGGCTCTGACAGAGAATTGAACCGTGACCTTCTGGTTCATAGGTTGACACTCAACCATTGAGCTACGCCAGCCGGGCTGATTAAACATTTATATAACTTAAAAAGTGATCCCTGATAAGTCTAGTACCTATCAGACACCATACATAGTTATTATATTATTAACTATATTCCCTATGCTGTACTTTACATCCCAGAAACTGTTTTTATAGCTGGCAATGCTAATCCTAACTCTAACCTTGCCCCCTTTTCACCCATCTCCCCAAACCTGTCTTCCATCTGGCAACCATCAAAATGTTCTCTGTATCTGAGTTTGTTTCTCTGTTGTTTGTTCACTTATTTTGTTTTTAAAGTTCCACTTATATAAGTGAAATCATATGGCATTTGTGTTTCTCTGACTTTTAACATAATACTTTCTAGGTCCATCCATGTTACAGATGGCAAGATTTCATTCTTTTTATGGCTGAATCATATTCCGTTATATATATGTACCATCTCTTTATCCATTCATCTATCGATGGATATTTAGTTTGCTTCCATATCTTGGATATTTAAGTGATGTTGCAATGAACATAGGGATGCATATGTCTTTTCAAATTAGTGTTTTGGGAAATACCCAGAAGTGGAATTGCTGGGTCCTTCTTTGTCTCTTGATATATAACCTTTGTTTGCTTTAAAGTCTATTTTGTCTGGTGTAAGTATTGCTACCCCAAATTTTTTGTTTTGTTTCCATTTTCATAAAATATGTTTTTCTATCCCTTTACTTCCAGTCTAATTGTGTCTTTTGATCTGAAGTAAGTCTCTTGTAGGCAACATGTTGATGGACCTTTTCTTTAAAAAAATATGTTTTTATTGCTTTTTAGAAAGATAGGAAAAGAGAGGGATAGAGAGAAACATCGTTGATCAGCTGCCTCCTACATGTCCCCTACTGGGGATTGAGCCCACAACTGGGCATGTGCCCTGACCAGGAATCAAACCGACCTTTCAGTGTACAGGATGACGTCCAAACAACTGAGCTACACAGGCCAGGTTGCTATCTCCTCTTTTATGTTTTCTATCTCTTTGTTAAAGTTCTCACTGAGTTCAATGAGCATCCGTATAATCAATATTTTGAACTGCACATCTGGTAAATTGCTTGTCTCTCTCGTTCAGTTCTTTTTCTGGAGTTTTGTTCTGTTCTTTCACTTGGAACATATTTGTCTCCTCATTTTGACAGCCTCCCTGTATTTGTTTCTCTTTTGGGTGAGCTGCTCTATCTCCTGGTCTTAGTAATAGGTGCCAGGTGCAGTCTCCTTAGTCATCTGAACTGGGTGCTCCAGGTGTACCCTTGTGTATTGTTAGCACATCAAGGAAGGAGTAACCCTCAGGCTGATTGGCTGTGAGGACTGGCCTTGACTATAGCAGAGGAGCTGCTGTGCGGGGCCTAACGCCACAGAACATCATTCACTTTAGCAGGGCATGGATGCTTGCTGAGTCAGCCTTTTGGTATGTCATTTGTGAAGGTGGTTGGGTTGTGCTCTGGTGTGGTATAAAGCTGGCCACTGGGTGTGCTGACTCTGGGACCACTTGGAAAATACAGGTCAAGGTCAGCCACTGCCTATGCCCTGGGGCACTTGTATGAGCTACAAAGTTATCTGCAGATGACTGCTACTTGTGTTGGGCTTGGAGGTGCCTGGGAGAGGCTAAGCTGTGAACTAAGACCTGCTGCACTAGTGCTAGGCTTGGTAAATTGCTTGTCTCTCTCGTTCAGTTCTTTTTCTGGAGTTTTGTTCTGTTCTTTCACTTGGAACATATTTGTCTCCTCATTTTGACAGCCTCCCTGTATTTGTTTAGCAAAAAATATGGGGCACACAGAGGCCAGATGCTGCTTGTATGGGGTCTGTGAACCTTTGACAGATTTTGGGAAAGCCTGCCAGTATGGAAAAGCCACTGGAACCAGCTTGGGTGGGCCTGAATGTTGAGTGGGGTGGGGTCTCAGAGAATCAATCACCAGGGCAGGGCAAACAGTATTAGGTATTTTGAGACTCAAGACAAGATATAGTGCCCCACTGTGCCTGCAGGGGGACTTAGCAAAGGAACAATGACTTCTGCCAGTACTTCTGTCTGGGAGAAAGCTGCCCCCCAGCTCTAGCCCTTGCCTCAAGGCCAGACAATTCAGTTCCTCCCTGTATGTCCCTGGCACCTTTCACATTGCTGCCTCAACTCTGGAGCTCAGAGCAAGTGAGCCCAAGTAAGCCTGTGCACTGGGTCTCCAGTAGCTTTTTGTCTCCCTCAGTCATAATCCTCACCCATTTCCACAGCCAGAAGTTACAGGGACTTCTCTTCCCAGCACTGAAACCCAGGGCTGAGACTCCTTGCTCCTCAGAGGGGACGACCTCACCAACTGAGATTTCCCTCCTGATTTTTAACCGCCACATGTGGGTGTGGGCCAAGCTTGTTCAGTGTCTCCACCTCTCCTAATCTCAATGTGATTTCCTTCTTTATATTCTTAGTTGTAGGATTTCTATTCAGCTAGATTTTATGCGGTTCTCAATGATGGTTGCTCTGTAGTTTGGTTGTAATTTTGATGTGGTTGAAGGAGAAGGCGAGCATAGCGTTTACCTATGATGTCATTTTCACATCTGTATTATTATTATTATTTTTTTTTAAATTAATATATTTTATTGATTTTTTACAGAGAGGAAGAGAGAGGGATAGAGAGTTAGAAACATCCATGAGAGAGAAACATCGATCAGCTGCCTCTTGCACACCCCCTACTGGGGATGTGCCCGCAACCAAGGTACATGCCCTTGACAGGAATCGAACCTGGGACCCTTGAGTCCGCAGGCCGACGCTCTATCCACTGAGCCAAACCGGTTTCGGCATGTATTATTATTTTTAAATATATTTTTATTGATTTCAGAGAGGAATGGAGAGGGAGAGATAGAAACATCAATGATGAGAGAGAATCATTGATCGGCCACCTCCTGCACACCCCCTACTGGGGATCAAGCCCACAACCAGGCATGTACCCTTGACCGGAATCGAACTGAAGCTCTATCCACTAAGCCAAACTGACTAGGGTTGTATTATTATTAATTAAAAAATTATTAGTGTATCATGCCACAAACACTTGTTTCCACTTAGTTGCAGAAAAAGTCAGCAGAAAAAAGAAACACTAGCTAGCAGAGAAGGTTGGACCCACTCAACTCACAATCTCATTTTAGTGAGAGGTAAGGTGTGATGCTCAAAATCTGCTGGTAGTCCTGGATCCTATTTCTTCTGCAAAGGATTCCCTACATAGGAGGCATAGTACTCTTACTCCATGACTTCTAAGAAAGAAAATGCAAACTCACTGAGTCAGTATTAAAGCTTGTGTCTTGACATTCTTTGGGTACTGCCTGGTCTGCTTTTATTGTTCCACTTGATGCTTTTAAAGTGACAGTGAGCTTTTATACTCTCATGGATGATGTCAGGTATCTATCTAAAGATTTATAGCTTGACCAGAAGTCAAAAGGGTAGGTTAATTTAAGACGTTTCTTTAAATGAAGAATCATAAAAAAAGAACATACACATACCTCAAACATTTTTAACTTAAAACATATTAAAGTACATTAATGCACTAACCTTGTGTTAGAAGGCCAAGGCCTTGTCTCTGAGTGTGGCTCCAATGATAAGAGTTCCACATCCTCTTTACTAGATAAATTACACATGGTATTCCATTTGTAATTTACAATGTGGGTTTCTTTGAAGTGGAATAAGAACCAGAAGACACATCAGCAATCAGTATGCA
This sequence comes from Cnephaeus nilssonii, assembly GCF_951640355.1. Lineage (NCBI taxonomy): Eukaryota > Metazoa > Chordata > Mammalia > Chiroptera > Vespertilionidae > Cnephaeus > Cnephaeus nilssonii. Next base: position 91,811,549 of record NC_137080.1, on the reverse strand, counting down.
GAATCCTTCTGATAAAAAACATATTCTCAATGGCCTCTATTTCGCTTTTTACCCACCCCTAATTCAATAGCCATTTAAAAAAAAATGCTGTTAGCAATTCACCTTACTAAGTCTTTCCAAAAATATTCAACTTACGTTTTCAAAGAATTCATCTTTTTTATACTAACTTCAATGTTTTACATGCTATCTAATAAAATTATATAATTACATAAAGTACAATAGATATAAACAGGTTTCAACTGATTCTTATCAACAATCTGAGAAAGAAAAACCAGCCCTGAATATCTGGAAACTGCTTGACACAGCTAGGCCTCAGTGATGTCTGAAGCTGGCTTGGGGCACACAACAAGGCCATGTTATTCTCCTGCTGGACATAAACAATCTCACAAAATATCAACATCAGACAAGGTCACTCTGAGACCATGAGAAAGTGAGACAAAACAAGAAACACTTCAAAATTTTGTCTGAATATGGACAAAAAACAAGGTCACTGTGAAACCTACAGAATATCAAACATCCCCCTCTCATGGCTAACATGGGACTGCTACTCCCTGGCAGGTGTAGCTTTCATCTCATGCTAGTCAGCCCTCCCAAATAAGATTTATTTAGATATGCAAAGAATTGCCCCACAGTCTAATAATATCCAATCCAAAGCAAAGCCCCTCTTCCTCAAACCCTTCCCCAAATTACCTAATACAAACCCAAATCATGTAAGTCCTTATGAATATTCTTACTGAGACACCCCATAGTGTGCACACTCCCTTCCTACAATGAATAATGAGCCCAGCTTGTTCAACTACAGCTGTGTTCCTACTGGTCTGCTACTGGAGGCACTGACCAGGCCAGTCAACTGGCTAAAGCAGAATGTTGGACCACAGAACAGAAAACCAACAGTATCACTTAGGATATTTACCAACAAATGAAGAGCATCAGTTAATCTGGAGCTGGTTAAGCAAGCTTCTACCACAGTTCCTTAAGTTCATTTCCTAGAAGTAGAATTACTGGATCAAAGCAAAACATTTTAAGATTCTTGATCTTGGGGCTTCCAGTCAAGATGGTGGAATAGGGAAATGTATGCAGTCCTCGCATCCACCTACAACCACATCAAAATTACAACTAAACTACAGAACCACCATCATTCAGAACCACCTGAAATCTAACTGAATAGAAGTCCTACAACTAAGGATATACAGAGGAAGTCACATCAAGACTGTTAGGAGGGGTGGAGACACTGAATGAGCTGATCCCACACCCACATGTGGCAGATAAAAATCGGAAGGGAAATCTTGTCCACAGAGGAGCAAGGAGTCCCAGCCCCACACCAGGCTCTCCAGCCCAAGGATACAGTTCTAGGAAGAGAAGTCCCCGTGACTTCTGACTGTGAAAACCATTGGAGATTGTGGCTGAAGTACAATTAGGCTCAGGCACCAGAGTCCCGATGAAGTGAATGCTACTCCTTGGAGTTGCCCCTGCACCATGGGGTGGCTCTTTCATGGTGATCGTGATGGCCAGTCCTTGAAGGGATCAGCCTGGGGGTAAATCCCTCTGATTGACATGCCAATAGCAATTAAGGCTCAACTATAAAAAACAAAACAGCCCAGTTGGTTTGGCTCAGTGGAGGGTGCACACAGTCCACATGAGGGGGAGGCACACCTAGAACACCCAGCTCAGGTGACCAGTGAGGATCTACAGGACACCTGCTACATAAGGCTAGTCTACCAAGACCAAGAGACATAGCAGCTCTAGCTAATACACAGAAACAAACAGAGAGGCAGCCAAAATGAGGAGAAAAAGAAAGACGTCCCAAATGAAAGAGCAGAACAAAACTCCAAAAAAAGTGGAGACAAGCAATCTATCAGATGCAGAATTCAAAACATTGGTTATAAGGATGCTCAATGAACTCAGTGAAAACTTTAACAAAGAGGCAGGAAACATAAAAAAGGAGAGATTTGAAAAAGGAGGAAGGACCATGTCTTTTTTTCACCTAGTTAATGTCCTCAAAGTTCATCAGTATTGTCACGTGTCAGAATTTCCCTTTTTAAAGGATGAATAATATTCTATTGCATGTATAAGACATTTTGTTTATCCACTACCTGTAGGTAAACACTTGGGTTGCTTCCACCTTTTGGTTAATAATAATTCTGCTATGAACGTGAGTACACAAATACCTCTTGAGACACTTTCAGTTATTTTGGGTATATACCCAGAAGCAAAACTACTGGGGTATATGGTAGTACTATTTTTAATTTTTTGAGGAACATTTTCCTTAGTGACTGCACCAGTTTACAGTGCACAAGGATTTCAATTTCTCCACAACTTTGTCAACGGTTTTTAAAACGTATTTTTATTTATTTCAAAGAGGGAGAGTGGAAAGACAGAAACATCAATGATGAGAGAGAATCATTGATCAGCTGCCTCCTGCACACTCCCCACTGGGGATCAAGCCCGCAACCTAGGCATGTGCCCTTGACCAGAATCGAACCTCAGTCCGCAGGCCGACGCTTTATCCACTGAGCCAAACCAACTGGGCTGTTTTGTTTTTTATAGTAGCCATCCCGATTGATGTGAGGTGATATCTCATTGTGGTTTTGATTTTCATTTCCCCAATGATTAGTGGTGTTGAGCATATTTTCATATACATGTAGGTCATTTATATATCTTTGCTGGAGAAATGTCTAAGTCCATTCCCTTTTAAAATCAGATTATTTGGGGTGTTTTGGTTGTTGAATTATAGGTCTTTATGTACTGTGGATATTAACCCCCTATTTGCAAGTATTTTCTCCCATCTTATACCTTGTCTTTTCACTCTGTTCCTGTATCCTCTGATGCACAGAAGTTTTAAATTTTGATATAGTATAATGTATGTATTTTTTACTTTTGTTGCCTGTGCTGCTTCTGGTGACACAGCCAGAAATCACTGCCAAATCCAGTATCATGAAACTTTTCCTCTATGGTTTCTTATAAGAAAATACAGTTTTAGGTCTTATAATATTTAGATCTTTGATCAATTTTGAGTTATTTGTATATGGTATAAATTTAGGGTCCAACTTCATTTTTTGCATGTGAATATCTAGTTTGGGAAAACATTTGTTGAAAAAGCTGTCCTTTTCCCATTCAATGGTCTTTGTACCCTTGATTAAAATTATTGATTATATAACTTTTAAATGTATGTTTGCATTTGAAATATAAGCATACTTCACAACACTCCAGGATGAAATCTGTACCGTATTATACAAAAAACACACACACTTTTTCATATGGGAGTAGAAAAGTTCGAGAAGCAAGAAAATATTTTAATTGTAAAAAGTTTTTCTTTAAAATATAAAAGCTAATAAATATTTAAATATGAGGTTAATCATTAATGAGTTTCAGATAATTAAAAATACATCTGATTCACGCTTGCTGTACTTTCTTTGAAGGATTTCCAGGATGTATTACCAACTTCTGATCTGCAATATTTTGCAACTATACAGTGTAGGGCTAAAGTAGGTTTACAGTTGTGAGCACACAAATACAAAGTTTATTCTTGTATTATTATTTATTAATTATCAGATTGTTTTCCATATGAATAACTGTAAACCTACTTTGCCCCACCCTGTATTTTGCATGTTTTTATAAATAAGCTCTTACAATTCTATTTTAAATACTGAACTCACAATAAAATCCTCAACTTAGCACGACTTTCCATCCAACTATTTACTTCTATTTATTTCCTTGGGAGAGTAAGTACAATATAAGGGATCAAGAGAGTTCAATATACAATATGTATGCTATAGTCCATTTATATCATTTGTCTTCATTTTGATGAAGTAGCTACTGCTATAGCATCCTATCTAATAAAAGAGCAATATGCCAATTAACCATCACTCAGCTATACCCACAAGCCACACCCACCAGCCAATCAGGAGCGAGTATGCAAATTAACCCAATCAAGATGGCTGAGGCCACAGAGTGAGCAGGAGGCTTGGGTTTCCCCAGCATTGGAGGAAGCCAAGCTTTCCACACACCCTGGCCAGCCCAGGCCTCCACTCAAGGCTACAAAGTTTCAATTATAGAAGATAAATAAATCCCAACAAAAATGGCAGCAGCCACAGAGCTGGAGAGAGCAGGAGGCTTGAGTTGCCCCTGGTGATGGAGGAAGCCAAGCTTTCCTCACACCCTGGCCTGCCTTGGCCTCCGCTCAAGGCTACAAAGTTTCAATTATAGAAGATAAATAAATCCCATATACCAGGGCCTCCGCTTGGGCCTCCGGGGGGCGTGGTTGGCCTGCAAACCACCACAGGCCCCTCACCCAGGCCGCCCCATGCCCCAAGGGAACCCCCACCCTGATCCAGGACACCCTTCAGGGCAAACCAGCTGGCCCCCACCCGTGCACCAGGCCTCTATCCTATCTAATAAAAGAGTAATATGCAAATTGACCATCACTCCAACACACAAGATGGCTGCCCCCATGTGGTCCAAGATGGCTGCCCCCATGTAGACACAAGATGGCCACCACAAGATGGCCAGCAGGGGCGGGCAGTTGGGAGGGACCAGGCCTGCAAAGGAGGGCAGTTGGGGGCAATCAAGCCTGCAGGAGAGGGCAATTAGGGGTGACCAGGCCAGCAGAGGAGGGAAGTTGGGGGCGACCAGGCCTGCAGGGAAGGGCAGTTGGGGGGTACCCAGGCCTGCAGGGGAGAGCAGTTGGGGGGGACCAGGCCTGCAGGGGAGGGCAGTTAGGGGTGACCAGGCCTGCAGGGGAGGGCAGTTAGGGGTGACCAGGCCTGCAGGGGAGGGTAGTTAGGGGCAAACAGGCTGGCAGGGGAGCAGTTAGACATCAATCAGGCTGGCAGGGGAGTGGTTATGGGGTGATCAGGCTGGCAGGCAGAAGCGGTTAGGGGCAATCAGGAAGGCAGGCAGGTGAGCAGTTGGGAGCCAGCAGTCCTGGATTGTGAGAGGGATCCCAGATTGGAGAGGGTGCAGGCTGGGCTGAGGGACACACACCCCCGTGCATGAATTTCGTGCACTGGGCCTCTAGTATAAATATAACACTGTCTAACCAATGTTTCTTGTTTTATACAGGTAACTGAACACATTATGTTACACAAGTTTTACCAAAAGTATATTGCTCTATTATCATATTTCTAATTATCATTTTAAGGGAGCTTCTAAAGGCTCTGTCATTTGCTTGGTTTTAGTTATTAACAGTTTTTATTCCTGTATTCTTTGCAGAAAGTACAAAAATGGAATTGTAGGCTCAGGATTAATCTTAAAGCTCTTCTACATTTTATAAGATCAGGAAAGAAGGTTAGGTGGCTTATTCATGTTAACATACCAGAATGAAGAGCGAAGAGAGGAACCCTGGCTGCCCAACACCCAGCTGGATGCTCTCCCCATGAGAGATGCTGTCTCTAAATAGTTATGTTGCAGGTACCATGTCACTGAAAGTTATCTCTCTTCTCTCTGCTCAAAATTATAGGAAACGTAAAAGACTTCTTCATCATAGAGTGTTCTACTGAGAATATCTGGATAGAGAAGGTGGCAGTATAAATTCTCAGCAAGTCTTAAGTCTACTTGCAAAGATAATTGCCAAGAGAAGACTTATCTCAAATCCATCAACTTCTTCCAGACAGAAATTCAAAGGGTAGAGTAAAATTTGGGCAGTGGGAACAAAGAGGTCTGCCATGGCCATTTACTCTGAGTTCATCTAAATTAAATAATGTCATAGCCATACTGATGGCCCTTGAGCTTCACATCCCTAAATCAACAAAAATGGAAAAAATTCTCATTTAACTGCCATTATTATCTGCTACATTAAGGAAAATAATCTTAATTGCTGTTTTTTTTTTTTAAAGAAACATGTTGTTATTGATTTTAGAGAGAGAGGAAGGGAAAAGGAGAGAAAAACTGATGTGAGAAAGAAACTTTGATTGGCTGCCTCCCAGGGACCAAACTGGTAACCTGGGCATATGCCCAAAATGGGAATCTAACCAGCGCCCTTTCAGTGCATGGGACAATGCTCAACCACTGAGCCACACCAGCCAGGGCTGACTGCTATCATATTGAAACACAAGATTAATCTCACATGAGCCATTAAGTCATGAAGGACCCAAAGGAGAAGTGGGCAGTGGCACAGCCAGCACTAGGGCCTGGAAAGAGAACAGCTGGACAGAAAGCAGAAGGCACCATGACAACTAACATCTATAAGTACCGGGAAGACAGAGTGACAGAAAGGCGGGAAGAGTTAAACTCCTTAGTTCCTCACTTGCTGCTTCCTTTCCCAGATCACTGCTTAGTTAACAATTCAACTAAGTTGTAGAGGCAGAAAAAGAAAGAAATTATAGTAAACACTGAGTTGGGGGAAAACAGTGGTTATTAACCTTTTTTATTCTCAGGATCCCTTGACATCTTAAAAATTGAGGACCCCCAAAATTCACTTATATACCTATAGATAGTTACAATATTAAAGATAAAAATAATTACATACAATTCATTTAAAAATAAAAATAATCTCATTATATTAATATACTTATTTTTGTGAAAATATTATATTTTCCAAAAAAATAATTAGTGAGGAGTGTGACATTGTTTTGTGATTTTACAAATGTAAAATATGTCTGACTTCAACTAAGCACAGCTGGTGTGGCTCAGTGATTGAGCATTCCCCTATGAATGAACCAGGAAGTCACAGTTCAATTCCTGGTCAGGGCACATGCCTAGGTTGCAGGCTTGATCTCCAGTGTGGGGTGTGCAGGAGGCAGCTGAGAAATGATTCTCTCTCATCAATGTTTCTATCTCTCTATCCCTCTCCCTTCCTCTCTGAAATCAATAAAAATATATATAAAAAATAAAAAGACAACCAGATTCTCAAACCTATATTTATTTTTGTCTGTTGCAATTTTGATTGATGTACATGGCAAAAATATCCAAACTCACAAAGATAGATAGTTGAAAAGGTAAGAGTATTCTAATAGCCTTTCCAGGCTATTATGAAATGTAATCATACATTACTACATCAAAATTAGACAAATGGTAGCTTCATACACTTTAGTTGCAATGTAGAACCTGAAAACATATCAATGACTTTTTACCTTATACTACAGTAAATCCACTGGTCTAGTGTGCACAGTGAATGAATCTTTTACTCATGTATAACTTTATAATAGCTTGCATTGGTCATTGGGAAAGTGCTTGTTCACTGAGTCACACAGATTTTCCAAATGCGAACAGATTTCATCAGATAATAGTTTTTAAAGCACACACATTAACACCCACTGACCTCATCAGAAATCTTTTAGGCTTTGGGAAGCTGTCAAACTCAAAGTGGCACATACTAATGTCCAAACTGTAACCTTCACTTGAAAATTCAATGGTAACAAATACTGTCAGCTATTCTCCTTGAAGTGACAGGTTACTTCACTCATTTTCAAGAAAATATCTGCCTACTACGAATAATCAAGTCTGAACAATCATACTTTTTGCCCTTTCTAATAAAAATGATGTTTCATGGGGGGAAAAAAGCAGCTAGTACAGCTTTCCACTAAAGCCAGTGCACAGGTGTGTTTCCTTGAGAGCTATGAACTTGGTGTAGAGTGTGCTTTATATGTGCTTCCCTTTATCACAAAACAGCAAGACAATATGAAACTCAGGGATTAGGACTGAATAAAATTAGTATTTTATACACTATATCAAGGACATTCTTAAGTGAAACTGGCTTCCCTTTTTTTCTAACTTAAACAGTAAATGAGGGCAGTAAAGGACACATGACTGCTGGTGTTCTTTGGCTCCACAGTAAAAAGATAAATAATATTATGAAAATAATTTTGACATTATGGACCTCCTAAAAGGATCTCAAGAACACCCAAGGATCCAGGGGCCGTAATCTGAGAACTACTTTAAAATATCTTTTCTTTTGTGTACTGGCCAGGTGGTTTAGTTGGTTGAGTATCATCCTATACACCAAAGGGTTTGGATTCAACTCCCAGACAGGGAGGGTGCAGGAGACAATTGATCAATGTTTCTCTCTCACATTGATGTTTCACTCTTTCTGCCTCCCTCTATCTCTAAAATCAATTAAAAAAAAACATCTCTGAGCCCAGCTGGTGTGGCTCAGTGGTTGAGCATCGACCCATGAATCAGGAGATCATGGTTCGATTCCTGGTCAGGGCACATGCCCGGGTTACAGGCTCAATACCCACTAGGGGACGTGAAGGAGGCAGCCTATCAATGATTCTCTCTCGTCATTGATGTCTCTCTCTTTCTCTCCCTCTCCCTTCCTCTCTCTGAAATCAATAAGAACACATTAAAAAAAAAAAAGCATTCTTGGGTAAGGATTAAAAAAAAATCTTTTTACTTCTGGCGAAGATAGGTTCCACTAACTCCTATATAATATAAATAGCAAAAAATCTAAGCAAAACAAAACTCAAAAATACCCTCTTACCTTTGCCAAGATTAAAGACAAATGGTTCATTTCTATCATGACTGGAATCAAACTTCTTTCCATTTGACAATTTTCCATTGTAATGGACATAAACTTTATCTCCGATCATTGGTGTTTCCTCACTATTCCCCACTCTTTTGACAATCTAAAAAAGACAAATATCAAGAAAAAGAAGGTGGAACTTTTTTAACATCTAACCAGAGAATGAAAAGATTACAGACCATTTCATGTCACCCAGGCAGATTTGCAAATAATTACCTGTCTTTTCTAAATGCTCCCCTCCTACTTCTCTTAAAAACCTGCACTATTAGAAAATTGTCCTATTCTACTCTTAATCTTTAATACTATATTTAATCTTGTTAATAACATTGCTCCCTCAAAATAACTTACCAACAGATCCTGCTTCATTGGTTTAATGCTCCCCATGCTTTTACACTAAAATCTCTCAAAACACAGAGCTAGTCCATATACAAACTGAATTAGATAAAAAAGATTAGTAGACTTTCAAAAACATTCAAAAAGAAGCCTAAAGCAACATTCCAAAGGTGAGGTTTTATTTATTCCCTCCTTTGCTAAAAATATTAGCATCTGACTAGATTCTACTAGTTCGATTTAATTTCAAAAAGCCCAATTTCCTGGTGTAACAGGTTACCCTTCCTATTATTTGAATATTCAATGTATAAAAACACAGAGTGACTGCACAGTTTGATATAATACTGAATAATTTATTTTCTAGTAAAGGAAATGCCTAAAAAAAACCCTCCAAGCTGCAAAATATTTAGCTATTGTAAAATCCAGTTTACTTATTTTGTTCTTGGCAAAGCAAGCCACTAATGCAATTGGTCAGTCCTGGGAAAAGAAAATCAAATCCAGGCATGTTGTGGTGTAATTTATTATGTCAATCACCTATGCTAACATAATCATTTTATTAGAGGATGATAGCTAATGTCTCAAGAACATCGTTTTTGGGGAAGGGTCTGAATTCAATTATTACCCTAGACAGTTTGGGTCAGTGGATAGAGCATCAGCCCGAGGACTAAAGGGTTCTGGGTTTGATTCTGATCAAGGGCACATACCTTGGTTGCAGGTTCCCCGCACTGATCAGGGTGCATGCAGGAGGCAACCAACTGATGTGTCTCTTCACATAGATGTTTTTCTCTCCCCCTGCCTTTCCTTCCACTCTCTCTAAAAATCAATGGGGAAAAAAAGAGCATGGAGGTTCCTTAAAAAATTAAAAATAAAACTACCAGCAACCCCTTTTGTATATAAACCCAAAGTAAACAAAATCACTATCTTGTAAAGTTATCTGCACTCCCATGTTCATCGTAGCATTATTCACAACAGCCAAGCCTTGAAGTGTCCATGGCTGAATAAATAAAGAAGATGTGATACACACACACACACACACACACACACACACACACACACACACACGAATATAGTGTGCACATACAGAGGAATATTATTCAGCCACAAGAGAGAAGGAAATCATACCATTTGTGACAATATGGATGTATTTTGAGGGCATTATGCTAACTGAAGTAAGCCAGACAAAGGAAAACACAGTCATAGCCCTTACATGTTAAATTTAAAAAAGTTGAACTCACAGAAACAGCAAGTAAAATGGTGGTTGCCAAGGGCTAAAGGGTGGGGCATATGGTGAGATGTAAGTCAAAGCATATAAACTTTCAGATATAAGATGGGTAAATTCTGAGGATCTCATGTACAGCATGATGATAATTAACAACACTGTATTATATACCTGAAAGTTGTTAAGGTATTAGAACTTAAATGTTCTCACCACAAAAAAGAAAAAAAAAAGGTAATTATATGAGGTGATGGAGGTTTAACTAACCCTACTGTGATAATCATTTTGAAACATACAAATGTATCAAATCATCACATTCTACACCATAAATTTACATAATGTTATAGGTTAATTATATCAACAAAATTGGGGAAAATGATTATAATTAAAAAAATTAAATTAAGAGCTACTTAAAAAAACCATTACTGCCCTTCAAAGACTTCGTTTTGCTGTGGAAATCTGAAGTGATTCCACATATTGCTTGCTAGTGTGCACAGCTATCTAACTCCCTGGTAGCCATTCACCCCACCTGCCCAATTACTTGTTCACGTCCTGGAAATGCAGATTCAAAACTGGTTCAGGGGAAAATGTTTCAAAAAAAATTAACCTAAAAGAAATCACTTGATATTCTAGAAGTGCTCATGTTTATGAACTACATGCAGTATGTGGGAGCGTGAGTCCCACCCAGAGGGAATCTGCATTTCCAGGACTGTAAACCAGTAATTGGGCAGATGGTATGAATATGGTAGCTACCAGGAAGTCAGGTATTGTGGTATCACTTCAAGTTTCCACAGCAAGACAATCCTGTACCAAAATCTGGAGTTGCTCTAAAGCTACAATCTAATCTCAATTCATTTTAAAAAAACGTAAGGTCCACAATATTATTTTATGTTCTTTGTCCAATTACTGACTTCAGAGCTGCCTTGGTCTTTAAAAAAAAAATAAAAAAAAAAAAATATATATATATATATATATATAAAAATAAGAGAGATTACCATGGGCGTGGCACCGTACTAAATGCTTTATGTAATCCTGATAACCCTATGAGCTAGGTAGTATTATTATTCCCCATAAATAGGTTAACTAAACTGCCCTAGGTCACACAGTTAGTAGACCTATTCAATCTTAACAAAAGCCTGAGGCTCCAGACAGTAATAAATGATATGATTTTTAAAAATTTACAATCTCAAAATGTTTCTTACTAGCCTTACAAAACTAAAAATCTTATTAGTTTACTAGAGGCCCAGTGCACGGATTTGGTTGAAACTGGCTCTCTGACATCCCTCGAGGAGTCCCGGATTGTGAGAGGGCGCAGGCCAGGCCAAGGGACCCCACTGGTCATGCACCGAGCCTCTAGTATGCATATAAGATCTTTGGTTAATCTCTTCCCGCCCTCCCCCCTCCTCCCTTCCCTCTGAGATTCATCAGTCTGTTCCATATTTCTATGCCTGTGGTTTCCGCTCCTGTGTTGAGCATTTGCCCCCTGGTGGTCAGTGCGCATCATAGCTACCGGTCGGAACAGTCAGCTGGTCACTTAGGCTTTTATATCCTCTCTAATAAAATGGTGATATGCAAATTAACCATCACTCTGCTACATAAGCCACACCCAACAGCCAAGCCACGCCCACCAGCCAATCAGGGCGAGTATGCAAATTAACCCCAATCCAAGATGGCTACAGCCACAGAGAGCAAGGTTTCCCAGGTAACAGAGGAAGCCAAGCTTTCCATAGCCGTTGCAGGCCTAAGCCTCCACTCAAGCTACAAACTTTCAATTATAGAAGGTAAACAAATTCAAACAAATGGCGGCAGAATGGAGCTTGAGAGAGCAGGCCAGGGTTGCCGGCGGCAACAGGGGAAGCAAAGCTTTCCGCACACCCTGGCTGGGCTCACCCGCTTAAGGCAACAAAGTTTCAATTGTAGAAGGTGAATTAACTGCCACAGAAATGGTTGCCGCCCCAGAAATGGCTGCCACCCCAGGCTACAAAGTTTCAATTGTAGAAGGAAAATAAATTCCAGATACCAGGGCCTCCCCTTGGGTTGCCAGGAGGCGTGGCAGGCCTGCAAACCACCACAGGCCCCTCGCTCAGGCCGCCCCACACCCCAAGGGAACCCCCACCCTTATCTGTGACACCCTTCAGGGCAAACCAGCTGGCCCCCACCCCTGTACCAGGCCTCTATCCTATCTTATAAAAGAGTAATATACAGATTGATCATCACTGCAACACAATATAGATGCCCCCATGTGGTCAAAGATCCTGCCCCCATGTGGACACAAGATGGCCACTACAAGATGGCCAGCAGGGGAGGGAAGTTGGGAGGCACCCGGCCTGCAAGGAAGGGCAGTTGTGAGGGACCAGGCCTGCAAGGGAGGGCAGTTGAGAGGGACCAGGCTTGCAAGGGAGGGCAGTTGGAGGTGATCAACCCTGCAGGAGAGGGCAGTTAGGGGTGACCAGGCTGGCAGAGGAGGGAAGTTGGGGGCAAACAGGCTGGCAGGGGAGCAGTTAAGCATCAACCAGGCTGGCAGCAGAGTGGTTTTAGGGGGTGATCAGGCTGGCAGGCAGAAGTGGTTAGGGGCAATCAGGAAGGCAGGCAGGCAAGCAGTTGGGAGCCAGCAGTCCTGGATTGTGAGAGGGATGTCCGACTGCCCGTTTAGGCCCGATCCTGGTGGGGGCAGTCGGACATCCCCCCAGGAGTCCCAGATTGGAGTGGGTACAGGCTGGGCTGAGGGACAACCCCCCGCCGTGCACGAATTTCGTGCACCGGGCTTCTAGTATATATATATAGATGCCCTAGAACAGTGCGGCAAACTGCGGCTTGCAAGCCACATGCAGCTGTTTGGCCCCTTGAGTGTGGCTCTTCCACAAAATACCACGTGCGGGCATGCACGTACAGTGCGATTGAAACTTCGTGGCCCATGCACAGAAGTCGGTTTTCGGCCTGGGCGAGTCTATTTTGAAGAAGTGGCGTTAGAAGAAGTGGGGGAGTTGGTCGCATGTGGCTCGCAAGCCGCGGGTTACCGACCACTGCCCTAGAACAAAGCAGAACCTGAGGCAAGTTAGGGACTGTGTTTTCTGATGAGTGCTCTGAAAAGATAAAAGAGGAGGGAAATGCTCAGGACAGCCTACAGAATCACACTGTCTCAAATAGCATAGTGGAGTTTGGGATGAGTAATTTATATAGCCAGAAGGTTGAGAAGCCATCTGAAAGAAGGTATCATGATATAAACCAACAGCAAAAAACCCTTATTCTAATACTATAGTTGCAAGTCTCCAAAACTTGGCTTGGAACACAGCAAGCTAATAGTAAAACATGTATACTCAGAAGAGATTCAGGCAGAGAAAAAAGCATTCACAAAAGCAACATTAGACAAAAAAACCTAAAAAATTCTGATTTGTTACAGCGAACACAAGAAAATATCAAAACTTGAGCTTGGAGGTAATATTTAGGATGTATAAGATAATCTTTTCAGCAAAAAAATTTAACAATTACAAAAAACATGTATATATAACAACAGTGTAGGAGAAATATCTTAATACTAGAGGCCCGGTGCACGAAATTCGTGCACGGAGGGGGGTTGTCCTTCAGCCCAGCCTGTACCCTCTCCAATATCGGACATCCTTCTCACAATCCAGGAATGCTGGCTCCCGACTGCTTGCCTGCCTGCCTGCCTTCCTGATTGCCCCTAACCACTTCTGCCTGCCAGCCTGATCACACCCTAACCATTCTGCTGCCAGCCTGTTTGCCCCCAACTTCCCTCCTCTGCCGGCCTGGTCACCCCTAACTGCCCTCTCCTGCAGGATTGATCACCTCCAACTGCCCTCCCTTGCAGGCCGGGTGCCTCCCAACTGCCCTCTCCTGCTGGCCATCTTGTGTCCACATGGGGGCAGGATCTTTGACCACATGGGGGCAGCTATATTGTGTGTTGCAGTGATGATCAATCTGCATATTACTATTTTATTAGATAGGATAGAGGCCTGGTACAGGGGTGGGGGCCAGCTGGTTTGTCCTGAAGGGTGTCCCGGATCAGGTGGGAGTTCCCTTGGGGCATGGGGCGGCCTGAGCAAGGGGCCTGTGGTGGTTTGCAGGCCGGCCACGCCCCCTGGCGACCCAAGCGGAGGCCCTGGTATCTGGAATTTATTTTCCTTCTACAATTGAAACTTTGTAGCCTGGAGCGGAGCCAAGCCTGGGGCTCCCTCCGAGGCCGCAGCCATTTGTGTTGGGGTTATAATTGAAACTTTGTTGCCTTAAGCGGGTGGGCCCGGCCAGGGTGTGCAGAAAGCTTTGCTTCCCCTGTTGCCGCCGGCAACCCTGGCCTGCTCTCTCAAGCTCCATTCTGCCGCCATTTGTTTGAATTTGTTTACCTTCTATAATTGAAACTTTGTAGCTTGAGTGGAGGCTTAGGCCTGGCAAGGGCAGGCAGAAAGCTTGGCTTCCTCTGTTACCTAGGAAACCTTGCTCTCTGTGGCTGTAGCCATCTTGATTTGGGTTAATTTGCATACTCGCTCTGATTGGATGGTGGGCGTGGCTTGTGGTGTCAGAGGTATGGTCAATTTGCATATTTGTCTATTATTAGGTAGGATGACTAAAGCCATTTAACTTCTCAGCTTCAGTTTATTCACTTATATGGAGTATAAATATCTATTTTCCATACATAAATAGGAGAACCAAGAGAAACTCTGATTCTCTTACAAAACCATTGTGAGATACAAAAAAGATAATACATGCAAAAATGTTTAACTTCAGAGTGAAAAATATATAGTGTTTTTAAAGGAGGAAAGCTAATTCAAAAGTAAGATGAAACCTCAAAAAATATCTTTACTAGAATAAAAATGGCGACAAATAAGTACCTATCAATAATAACTTTAAATGTAAATGGATTAACTGTCCCAATCAAAAGACATAGGGTAAGAGATTGGATAAGAAAACATGACCCATATATCTGCTATCTACAGGAAACCCACCTCAGAAAAAAAGACGCACACAGACTGATGAAGGGATGGAAAAAGATTTTTCAGGTGAATGGAAATGAAAAAAAAGCTGGGGTAGCAATACTTGTATCTGACAAATTAGATCTCAAAGTAAAGGACATAAAAAGAGATAAGGAATGCCACTTCATAATACTAAAGGGAGCAATCCAACAAGAAGAAATAATTCTGGTAAACATATACGCACCCAATACAGAAGCACCCAAATACATAAAAAAACTCCTGGAAGATATCAAGGGAGAGACTGACAGCAATACAATCATAGTAGGGGTCTTTAATGCCCCACTATCACCATTGGACAAATCTTCTAAACAAAAAATCAGCAAAGAAACATCAATCCTAAATGACTCACTAGATCAGATGGAATTAATTGACATCTTCAGAACATTTCATCCCAAAGCCACAGAATGTACATTCTTCTCAAGTACACATGGGTCATTTTCAAAGATAGACCGTATATTAGGTCACAGGCAAAGTCTCTTCAAATTCAAGAAGACTGAAATCATATCAAACATCTCAGATCACAGTGGCATAAAACTGGAAATCAACTATAATAAAAACAATCCAAAAAATTCAAACACATGGAGACTAAATAGCATGCTATTAAACAATGACTAGGTTACCAGAGAGATCAAAGAAGAAATAAAAAACATCATGGCAACAAACGACAATGAAAACACAACAATCCAAAATCTATGGGACACAGCGAAAGCAGTCTTGAGAGGGAAGTTCATAGCTCTACAAGCCTACTGCAAAAAAACAAGAAACAATGTTAATAAATTACCCAACCATACAACTCTAAGAGTTAGAAAGAGAGCAACAAGAAAAGCTCAGTGTACGCACAAGGAAGGAAATAACAAAGATCAGAGTGGAGATAAATGACACAGAGACCAAAAAAACAATACAAAAGATCAACAAAATCAAGAGCTGATTCTTTGAAAGGATAAACAAGATTGATGAACCTCTAGCCAGGCTCACCAAGAAGCAAAGAGACAGGACCCAAATAAACAAAATCACAAATGAAAGAGGAGAAATAACAACAGACCCCACCGAAATACAAAGGATTGTTAAAAAATACTATGAACAACTCTATTCCAACAAACTGGACAACCTAGAGGAAATGGACATATTCCTAGAAAAATACAACCTTCCAAAACTCAATCAGGAAGAATCTAAACATCTCAATAGGCCAATAACTATGGAAGAAATTGAAGCAGTCATCAAAAAGCTTCCGGCAAACAAAAGCCCGGGACCAGACGGCTTCAGAGGGGAGTTTTACCAAACATTCAAGGAAGAACTAAAACCTATCCTCCTCAGACTATTCCAAAAAATTCAAGAGGAAGAACACTTCCAAGCTCATTCTATGAAGCCAACATCACCCTAATACCAAAACCAGATAAAGACAACACAATGAAAGAGAATTACAGGCCAATATCCCTCATGAACATAGATGCCAAAATCCTCAACAAAATACTAGCAAATCGGATCCAGCAGGACATCAGAAAGATCATACACCATGACCAAGTAGGATTTATCCCAGGGATGCAAGGATGGTACAATATCCGCAAATCAATAAACGTGATACATCACATAAACAAATTGAGAGATAAAAATCACAGTCATATCAATTGATGCAGAAAAAGCATTTGACAAAATCTAACACCCTTTCTTAATAAAAACTCTCAGCAAGGTGGGAATAGAAGGCTCATACCTCAACATAATAAAAGCCATATATGATAAACCCACAGCCAACATCATACTCAATGGGCAAAAACTAAAACCATTTCCCCTAAGAACAGGAACAAGACAGGGATGCCCACTCTCACCACTCCTGTTCGACATAGTACTGGAAGTATTAGCCATTGCAATTAGACAAGAAGAAGAAATAAAAGGCATCCAAGTTGGAAAAGAGGAAGTAAAACTGTCCTTATTTGTAGATGACATGATATTGTACATAAAAAACCCTAGAGACTCCATCAAAAAACTATTAAGACTTAATAAATGAATTTGGCAATGTAGCAGGATACAAAATTAACGCCAAGAAATCTATGGCATTTCTATACACCAATAATGAACTTACAGAAAGAGAGACTAAAAAAGCAATCCCATTTACCATTGCACACACACACAAAAATTAAGATACCTAGGAATAAACTTAACTAAGGAGGTAAAAGACCTATACGCGGAAAACTACAGGACACTGAAAAAAGAGATAGAGGAAGACGTAAACACATGGAAGAACATACCATGTTCATGGATTGGTAGAATCAACATCATTAAAATGTCCATACTACCCAAAGCAATCTATAGATTCAATGCAATCCCTACTAAAATACCAACAGCATATTTCACAGCCCTAGGAAGAACTCTCCAAAAATTCATCTGGAATTAAAAAAGATCCCGAATAGCCACAGCAATCCTGAGAAATAAGAACAAAGTAGGAGGGATCTCAATACCAGATTTCAAGCTGTATTACAAAGCCACTATTCTCAAAACAGCCTGGTACTGGCACAAGAACAGGCATATAGACCAATGGAATAGAATAGAGAACCCAGATATGACCCAAACCACTATGCTCAATTAGTATTTGACAAAGGAGGCATGAACATACAATGGAGTCAAGACAGTCTCTTCAATAAATGGTGTTGGGAAAATTGGACAGATACATGCAAAAAAATGAAACTAGACCACCAACTTACACTATACACAAAAATAAACTCAAAATGGATAAAGGACTTAAACATAAGACAAGAAACCATAAAAATACTAGAGGAATCCACAGGCAGAAAAATCTCAGACATACACCGAAGCAATTTCTTCAACGATACCGCTCCTAGAGCAATGGAAACTAAAGAGAAAATAAACAAATGGGAATACATAAAAATAAAAAGCTTTTGCACAGCAAAAGAAACCATCAACAAAATAACAAGAAATCCCACTGTATGGGAGAACATATTTGCAAATGTTATCACTGATAAAGGTTTAATCTCCAACATCTACAGGCAGCTTATTCAACTTAATAAAAGGAAGATAAATGATCCAATAAAAAATGGGCAACGAACCTAAATAGAATCTTTTCAAAAGAAGACAGAAGGAAGGCCAAGAGACACATGAAAACATGCTCAAAGTCACTAATTATCCGAGAGATGCAAATCAAAATGACAATGTGGTACCATCTCACACCTGTCAGAATGGCTATCATCAACAAATCAACAAATGACAAGTGCTGGCGAGGATGTGGAGAAAAAGGAACCCTCGTGCACTGCTGGTGGGAATGCAGACTGGTGCAATCACTGTGGAGAACAGTATGGAGTTTCCTCAAAAAAACTAAAAATGGAACTACCATTTCACCCAATAATCCCACTTCTAGGAATATATCCCAAGAAACTAGAAACACCAATCAGAAAGGATATATGCACCCCTATGTTCATTGCAGCACAATTCACCATAGCTCAGATTTGGAAACAGCCTAAATGCCCATCAGCAGATGAGTGGATTAGAAAACGATGGTACATCTACACAATGGAATACTACGCTGCTATAAAAATTTGCAACAGCATGGATGGAAATGGAGAGCATTGTGCTAAGTGAAATAAGCCAGGCAATGAAAGAAAAATACCACATGATCTCACTCATTTATGAAAAATAAATAACACTATAACCTGATGAACAAAAAGATAGATACAGAAGCAGTAAAGCATTGAACAGACCGTCAAATTACAATGGGAAGGCTGGGGAGTATAGGGGAGGGGGGGAAAGAGATCAACCGAAGGACTTGTATGCATGCATATAAGCTAAGGTGACCAGATCGTCCCGCTTTTGGCGGGACAAATTGTTAAAAAATCAGGACTGTCCCGCCAAAAGCGGGACGATCTGGTCACCTTAATATAAGCACAACCAATGGACACAAGACACTGGAGGGGTGGGATGAGGGCATGAGACAGGGGGTAGGGGAGGCTGGGGGGAGGTCAATGGGGGAAAAAAAGGAGATATACGTACTACTATATGTAATACTTTAAACAATTAAAAAAGTAAAAATGAAAATCTACATGTAAAAAAATATATATCTTTACTACACACTGGTACACTATCATAATAATGAAGAGCTAATATGCTAATGGTCAGGACACCGTAACACGTAACGACCGATTGCAGGAAGCTGCCTGCGCGTGCGAGGAGGGCGTTGCTCCAGAGACAGGGTGGAAACAGCAAGGTGCCCGGAGGAGGCAGGACCAGCCCATGCTGGGGAGGGCAGGGGTGAGAGCCCATAGTGGCCCCATCACCAGTCCTTCGCCACCCACCGCTCGCACTCAGAGTGTCCTGCTGCCCACCTGCCAGGGGAAGGAGCACAGCGCAGCAGGCGGGAGGCTTCCATACTCTCCTCTGGCACCATGATGGTGCAGAGCCACCGCGTTGCTCCAGAGATAGGGCGGAAGTGGGGAGGCGCCTGGCGAAGGAGGGACCAGTCCGAGCAACTGGAGGGACTGAGGGTGGGACTTGAAGCAGCCAGAGGGGTCGGGGGCTGGGCCAGGCACGCTGGAGCTCTGTGTGGAGAGGTTCGGGTGTCAAGGCAGGGCAGCGCCGCGCAATTTCGCGCGCTGGGCTCCTAGTTTGTATATAAAAACAAACCCTTGCCTGGCCAGGTGGCTCAGCTGATTAAAGTGTCTCTCGCCTCTACACCAAAAGGTTGAGGGTTCAATCCTCAGTCAGGATGAGTGTGGGAGGCAATGGATTAATATTTCCCTCTCCCCTCCCCTCCCCTTCTCTCCCCTCCCTTCCCCTCCTCTCTTCTCTTCTCTTCTCTCTCTCTCTAATATAAAAAAAATCAATAAACATATCCTCTGGTGACAACAACAAATCCTTTTGAACTTTGCAAACTCTTCTTTTTTCCCTTTAAAAAAGTCTTTTAAATTGTGATTGGCTAGATTTAATATACTGAAACATTATATTAAAATAATACATTTGTATACACTTAGAAAACAGAAACCACCTTTTGGAGTCAGACATAATTTGGACCTGAACCCCAGATGTGCATTTACTTATACATATCATACTGGGCAAGTAATTTACCTAGCTGGGCCTCAGTTCACCATCTATAATCTGTGATTAAAAATAAACCTCAAACCCTTACCCGTGTGCTCAGTGGTTAGCGCTTTAACCCTCACACCAAAGGGTCATGGGTTCCATTCCCAGTCAAGGACACGTGCCTGGATTTCAGGTTCGATCCCTGGCCTCAGTCAGGGTGAGTGTGGGAGGCAACCCATTGGTATGTCTCTCTGGCATTAATGTTTCTTCTCTCTTTCTCTTTCCTTCTCCCTCCCTTCCACTCTCTCTGAAAATCAATGGCAAAATATCCTCAAGTGAGAAAAAAAAAAAAAAATATATATATATATATATATATATATATATATATATAAAATAAATATACATATATATAATAAAATAAATAAACAAACTTCACGCTATGAAATAATAATTTAGCGGTAATGTTTGGCTGGGCCTCAGTTTCACCATCAATAATCTGGGATTAAAAATACACCTCAAGTTATGAATGAAATGAGAATTTAACCGTAATGTTTGGCACTTAGTAAGCCTCAGTAAACATTATCCTTCTCCAGACCTCCCCCCACCCCAACACACACACACACACATAAGATTTTTGCAAACAGTAAATTTCCCTTCATATCATTCATCCTTGTGGCCTCACCTTTAATACTCCTCTATCTTTTTTAGATGTAATATCCTCTCCCTGTTCAGCAACAGCTGCTGCTGGGTTTTCTCCATTGTTTTTGGCACCTTCATCAGTAGTCATTGTCTTTTATAAGTTGGAAACCTGCTGAGAAGAAACATCTTTTAGGAAAAATATCACTTCCTTATGCATAATAAAATACTCCCAGGAACTGAGCATTTATGACCTGACCTAAGATTTACTTAGGGGCAATAAGGTTAAACACTGAAAATAAAAACAAACAAACAAAAACACAAAAAACATTCACTATGAGCACGTGTTGATGTCATAAGGCACGTAAATAAAACATCATCCAACTCTTCAATTTCCCATCCAGCTCTGGTCCCAAATTAGACAGTAGTATAAAGTAGGTTTGGTAGTGATTATATTCCTTAACATAATTACATTTTGAGAACCAGTGCTTTCAGAACTTTGAAAACATCCTTTTCCTACAGCCATATTCTTGACAGAATTAAGAACTTATCAAGTGACCTGATAAGAGAAATTTCAATTTAATCATTATCAGAAATAATCAGGCTTTGGAAGCTGACAGATCCCAGTCCGAGTCCTAGCTCCAGAAATATCTGTTTGATACTTGCAAACTTACTTAATGTCACACTGAGCTTCAGTTTCACATCTGTAAAATGGACATAGCCGCGCGCCCCTGAGTCCGGGTGAGGCCGCGCCCCTGGGTCCGGGCGAGACCAAACCAGAGGGAGTCAGACCTGTATTACCACCATTTGTCCACCATCCAGAGCTGAAAAGTCAGTGCTGACATGTACACATAAGGAACTGGTGGACATTGAAATTGGGTCTCAAAAGAACTGTTGGTCCAGAAAGAAACTTACTACAGACTGATTCATTTGCCTGTCAGCATAACTATTATTGCTCGTCCCACATTCGGTTCTTATAAGTATATTTCTAGTAACACGTGATCTCACTCATCTAGGGGAAATGATGAACAACATAGACTGATGAACAAGAACAGACCCAGAAACAAGGAGGCATCAATCGGACTGTTGGGCCTCAGAGGGAGGGTAGGGGAGGGTGGGGGTAGGGGGGAGATATCAACCAAGGGACTTGTGTGCATGCATACGAGCCTAACCAATGGTTAAGGACAACAGGGGGGTGGGGGCATCCGTGGGGAGGGGTGGGGGAGGGGAATTAGGGGATGAGGACAAATATGTGACACCTTAATCAATAAAGAAATTTAAAATAAATAAATAAAAATAAAATGGACATAGTACATTGCTCATACAGTTACTGTGAGACATTAATAAGATAATGTATGTTAAGAAATTAGCACTGAATCAGAACTCAAAAATGTAAACATTTATTATGATTACTATTAGGTCTTCTATAGGGTTACATTTTTCATTTCTTGCTCAAAAATACCTACAGAATGAGGCTCTTCCCTAGTGTGATATTCAAGGTCCTTCACAAGCTGATCCTAATCTATCTTTTAGGTCCAGCTTCCACTACTTTCTTTTACTTTTTAAAATGCAGCTCATGCTCTAGCCAACCCCAGACCAAGTCCTCTTCCATAACAATCCCTGTGCTTTCCCATCTCCAAGCTTTTGTTATTCTTTTTCTTCCCCAAACATTCTCCCCCTTCAAATGCTCCCTCTACCAACCTTGACCTTATACTTGGAGGTGGTCTGCCCTTTTCTGTACTTACTTAGCTCTTCCCTTGATTTGCTGTCTAAAATATATTCATAAACAGATTTGTTGGATTTAAAAGATCCTTGAGAGCATGGGCCATACTTTTGTTTATGTATAGACTAGAGGCCCAGTGCACAAAATTCATGCACGCAGGGGGAGGGGGTACCTCAGCCTGGCCTGCACCCTTTCGCAATCCGCAATCCGGGACCCCTAGGGGGATGTTCAACTGCCGGTTTAGGCTGGATCCCACAGGGATCCCACAGGGATCGCGCCTAAACTCTGTCAGACATCCCTCTTGCAATCAGGGACCACTGGCTCTTAACCGCTCGCCTGCCTGCCTGATCGTCCCTCACTGCTCACCTACCTGCCTGATCACCCCTAACCACCTCAGTCTCAGCCCCCAGTGCTGCGGCTTTGTCTGGGAGGTCGTCCAGAAGATTGTTTGGCTGTCCAGTCTAATTAGCATATTGTACTTTTATTATTATAGATTCCTTAGAATATCTCTACCTTTCAAATGAGTAAGACAGAAAGGACAAAGAATTTGGAGCTCCTTTCAAACTATTTGATGTTGGCTACTTTAACTTCTTATACTAATAAGCCTTTTTCCCCTACCTGTGTAAGTACTGGTAGAATAACCTTAATATCTACTTTCACAGAGGGATCTTCTGTATTAAATGGTATAATGTGTATTTTAAAAAAATATATTTTTATTGATTCAGAGAGGAAAGGAGAGGGAGAGAGATAGAAACATCAATGATGAGAAAGAATCATCAATCGGCTGCCTCCTGCATACTCCCTATTGGGGATTGAGTCCGCAACCCAAGCATGTGCCCTGACAGAGAATCAACTGTGACCTCCTGGTTCATGAGCTGACACTCAATCACTGAGCCATACCAGCCTGGCATAGTGTGTATTTTAAAAGTCTACTACCCCAATGTTAGCTCTTAGTATTATCAGTCACCCGAGTGATGGACATTTT
Source organism: Cnephaeus nilssonii (assembly GCF_951640355.1). Lineage (NCBI taxonomy): Eukaryota > Metazoa > Chordata > Mammalia > Chiroptera > Vespertilionidae > Cnephaeus > Cnephaeus nilssonii. The sequence continues at coordinate 91,788,188 of NC_137080.1, read as the reverse complement.
TTTCATGCAAGGCAAATCAATGTTACCAAAGGCTAATTAATAGATGAAACAAAGCACACCTCACTAGTTACTGCCATGATTAATTCCATACTGCTCTCCTGGTTGAGCAGGGAAAGTCAAGAATTAGTCACTCCTATAGCTATTCCATAATAGGCTTAAAATGATGCATGGCTCCCTAAAGTCACTTCTTGCCTACACAGTCAAAAAGAGCTATTTTACATTTGTGAAAATGTCTCAAGACAACTAAAACTATATTGTAGTATTTTAACTCATTTCCAATTGACCTAAATTTATTTCAGTGTCAACAAAGACACAAATCAAATTTTGCTGTCCCCCAAAATCTCAGAGAGAACACCAAAAACCAGGGGCTAAATCCTTTTGCTTTATCTTCTAGTACAGTTTATGCCAAATACAAAAGATCCAAATGCTTGGCTCAGGATAAGGGAAAGGCCAGAACAAAGCACTCCCAAACAAACAACAACAAAAATTAAGTATCTAGTTGCATGGGATGCTCAGCTAGATAATTAGGAAAAGTAGATGAACAGGGCTGAGTCCCAGCGTCTAGAAACCTTCCCCTTAGAACAGACTTCTGTGATGCACAGAAACTTGTAGAAGGCACCTCAAAAACGAGGGGTAAAATCTTGTAACTATTTTGGAGGTAATGGATTACATCCCTGGAAAAATACATACACAAGGAGGTAGGTTGGGAGAGGGGGAGGAGCTGCTGCTTCACAGATCCATCAACAGAACCCCAAGGGAAACCCTAAATTAAATCAATAAGCAAATTAAAACCACTAGGTGAAAGGTTATTAGGGAACAGGACAGTCCCATGTCTCAAAGCATGAACCTACAGCTGACTTGTTATTAAAAAAAGGAAAAAGGGCTTAGCAATGAAGTGACCTAACAGATGTACCCTCAATACAAGTGATCTACATCACGACCAAGCTCTGCATCACCAATAATACCACAAACTGATATCACTGTGCCTCCTGACATGAAATAATGAAAAGCATCCATGTAGTAGTCCTACCAAAAATGCTTAACCTGAAACTAACCAAGAAAAAAAGACAAAATTAGGTTGTGAAACATTCTACAAGACAACTGGCGTAGACTCCTAATAATGTTAAGGTCATAAAAGACAAAAAACTAATAAATAAACAAACAAAAGGGGGCGGGGAACTGCTCTAGTTTAAAGGAGACTAAAGAGAGACAACAAACTCAATGTGTGGTCCTTGGCTGGATCCTGGATTAGGGGACAAAAGTTATTAAAGTACATTTGGGGAAGAATTAGAAAAATTTGGAAAAACAGACTGTATATTATATTATTATTATTGTATAATGTTGGCTTTCTAGAATGTGATACAGTACTGTGGTCTTATGCAAAACGACATCCTCATTCTTTGGAGACATATGCTGAAGTATTTAGGGTGAGATGTCACAGGAAGTCTGCCATTTAATAGTACTTTCCAATCATTTAAGAAAAAGCATGTGAGAGCACAAATATCGCAAGAAACAAAACCAAAGCACCGAGAAAGCATGTCTATAATACATCCAAAGGCAATGCTTTTCTTTTGAATGTTCATCATTTGGATCAGCTCAATTTTTAAATGAAAATACTGTCAATCAACAAACATTTTATTTTGGGTCCTAACCCTGCCCTTTGGAAATAATGGCTTTCTAAAGTTCAAATAAATAGAAAACTTGTATTAGCTGATTTGCTCTTCATTCTCGGCTCTAACACTTCAAGGGATACAAGTATTCTTTATAATCTCAGAGAACAGTTCTGAGTAAAACGGAATCCATATGAAGAGGGGTAGCATGAGTAATTAAAATGCAAAGATAAAACACTTTTGAAAGCATATAAATCTGGAAGAATAAAGAAATAAACTGAACTTTCCAGTATTTCTTTTTAATTCCAGTTATGCCATTTGGGATATAAATTTTTGTAAGCAAACAAAACAAATTATATTTAAAAAAACTTTTTCTTTGATCTAGTGTTATATGAAAACAACCTAAGTATGTGCCCTGAGTGGCCTAGTTAATTGGAGCGCTATCCTGTACACGAAAAGGTTGTGGGTTCGATTCCTGGTCAGGGCACATACCTAGGTTGCAGGTTCGATCCCCAGTCAGGGCATGTGTGGGAGGCAGCCGGTCAATGTTTCTCTCTCACATTGACGTTTCTCTCTCTCTCCTTTCCTCTAAAACTAACTTGAAAAAAGAAAGAAAAAAAGGCAGTAAAATCAGATGATTCCTAAAAACCTGTAAGACACACATACTTCTTTAGAAGTTTCCCCCCCCCCCTTTTTTTTTCATAAGAGAGCCTTTTCTTTTTTCTAACCTAGGTTTATTCTGGATTTAAAATCACTATGTAGCTACGGATATTAATCTATGATAAAACTCACTGTTCTGAACTGCCAAAGGGGAGAAATTGCAACCCAGTACAGCAAAGAGGAACGCGCAGTTCCTTCTGTTATGAACATGCCAGATAAGCACATACTCTCCAATGTGCCAGTCAGCAAACACCTGAGATGTAACAGAAAAATGAGAATACGCTTAAAATTTCATCAACAGTACACTGAAAGCGTCAATTAACATAATTAAATTGTCATATCCCCCCAAATGAAGTCACTTTAAAGCTTTATCCATTAATTTCCCGTGTATATTATTTACTATGTTGCTCTCTTTGTTAAAATATCAGTCGGCATCTTGTACTATACTGTCCTCACAGGAGTTTTCACAAAAAAGAATACAGGAAATGGCTACTTTGTTAGAAGCATAGAAAATCACAGCACCATTCCAAGTACCACAGATGTCTGGGCCATAAAGTCTTTCAGCCTCCTACAACTACAACACAAAAGAAAGAAAGAGAACCCAAGAAGGAGGTATACCTAGTGCTTGGGAGTGAATGCAATACAAGTGCATCCTAATTTTGAAAATATCCATGTAAGGATGAACTGGAAGGCCCTCATTTACTTTTTTTTTTTTTTAATATATTTTATTGATTTTTTACAGAGAGGAAGAGAGAGGGATAGAGAGTTAGAAACATCCATGAGAGAGAAACATGGATCAGCTGCCTCTTGCACACCCCCTACTGGGGATGTGCCCGCAACCAAGGCACATGCCCTTGACCGGAATCGAACCTGGGACCCTTGAGTCCGCAGGCCGACGCTCTATCCACTGAGCCAAACCGGTTTCGGCCCTCATTTACTTTTTTTTTTTTTAATATATTTTATTGATATTTCAGAGAGAGGAAGGGAGAGGGATAGAGAGCTAGAAACATCGATGAGAGAGAGAGACATCGACCAGCTGCCTCCTGCACACCCCCCACCGGGGGATGTGCCCGCAACCATTGTACATGCCCTTGACCGGAATCGAACCTGGGACCTTCCAGTCCGCAGACCGACGCTCTATCCACTGAGCCAAACCGGTTTCGGCCCTCATTTACTTGTAACACCAGACCTCTCTCAACCATTTAAGTCCAGTAACACAGTAGTGGCAGTCAGGAGTTATCTATTTGTAGACAAGACATATGTACACAAAAGAGATAAGTATGCACGCAGAGGAAACCAGATCAAATATAAAGACAGACAATCCAACTATATAAAACTGCACACTATTTATATTTACCTACTTTCCTCCACATTGGGGTGGGAATGAGGAGACGAACAATCCTCCTATACATGCTCATCTTTTTTCTCCTTTAAAAAAGAAACCTTTGAGAAGATATACAAATAGCCAATAAGCACATGAAAAGACACTCAAAATCATTAGTTATAAGGAAAATGCACATCAAAATCACCATGAGATACCATACCCATTAGCATGGCTATTACCAAAGAAGGGAAAATGACAAGTGCTGGTGAGGATGTAGAGAAATTGGAACCCTCATGCTGGTGGAAATGTCAATGGCACAGCCTCCGTGGAAAAATTTGGTGGTCCTTCAAAATGTCAAACATAGAATTACCATATAATCCATCTATTGCACTCCTAGGTATATACCCAAAAGAAGTGAAAGCAGCCCTGGCTCGGTGGCTCAGTTGGTTGGAGCGTTGTCCTGTACACCAAAAAGGTTGTGGGTTTGGTACCTGGCTGGGGCAGTTAGATACGCGATGCAACCAATGGATGGCTGTCTGTCTCCCGCCCCCCTTCTTCTCTCTAAGAAGTCAATAGCATATCCTCAGGTGAAGTTTAAAAAAAAGAAGAAGAAAAACGAATCGGGTAGCCAACTCAGGGGGAAAGAACACTATAGGAAGGAGACATTTGAGTTGAAAGTTGAAAGATAAGGGGCATTCACTTATTCATTCAGCAAATATCTACTGAGCATCAACTATGTGTCAGGTAGTATTCTAGGCAATGGAGATACAGTGTAAACAACAAAACAATTCCTATTTCCATGGAACTTACTTAAATTTTTATAAGAGTGAAGACAGTAGGAGTGAGTCTCTACTACTTGTTCATGCTTTTGATAAAAACAATTAATTTCTACCTGTGTCACAGGGGTATTAACTTGGGTTGATTCACTAAGGCCAAACAGTTTGATTCCAAGTCTGATGATGATTTCTAAGAACAAGCCAGCAAGGTAACATATGACAAAAGTCTGTAGACTGTATATACTAGGTGTACCGGTTAATAATGTGGATTTTTTTTCAATAGATGGAGGTACACATATGTTGATATATATGCGATTTTGTTGTATTGACAGAAAGCTTCAAAACTTCATATGTCAAATTTGCTGGAGGTGTTATCATAGATATTTTTACACTTAAAAATGTCAAATTTCAAAAAAAAAATGTCAAATTTCATGCCAAAGAAGAGCATTTGCGGGAAGTTATAATTCATTACTTTATTTCGAAGAAAAATGCTGCTGAATTCTTAGAGAAGCTTATGGTGAACATGCTCCATCTCAAGATACTTGTGAACGCTCGTTAAACGCTTTAAAAGTGATGATTTCGATGTGAAAGACAAAGAACGTCCAGGTCAACCAAAAAAGTTTGAAGACCAACAATTTACAAGCATTATTGGATGAAGATGTCAAAGTAAAAAACAACTTGCAGAAAGATTAAACGTTGCTCAGCAAACAATTTTCAATCGTTTACAAGCAATGGGAAATTGTGACTGGCGATGAAAAGTGGATTTTGAGAATCCCAAATGCACAAAATCATGGGTTGATCCAGGTCAACCATCAACAGCAACTGCCAGGCCAAATCACTTCAGAAAGAAGACAATGCTCTGCATTTGGTGGGATCAGGAAGGTGTGGTGTATTATGAGCTTCTAAAACCAGGTGAAATTGTTAATACTGATCGCTACAGACAACAAATAATCAATTTGAACCACGCTTTCATTATGAAACGACCAGAATGTGCCAGAAGACATGGCAAAGTAATTTTGCTTCATGATGACACACCATCACACACTTCAAAGCCAGTTCAAGACACGTTAAAAGATCTTGCCTGGGAAGTATTAACCCACCCGCTGTATTCACCAGACCTTGCTCCTTCAGATTACCACTTGTTCCGATCGATGGCATACGCACTTTCTAAGCAGCACTTCAAAACGTACAAAGAAGTGAAAAATTGGGTCTCTGAATGGTTTTTCCTCAAAACAAGCAAAGTTCTATTAGGACGGTATCCACAAATTACCTGAAAGATGGGGAAATGTGTAGCTAGCGATGAACATTACTTTGAATAAAGCACTTTTGATGTTTCTCTTGAAATTATCGTGTTTTCTCGATTACAAAATCTGCATTATTAACTGGTACACCTGGTATAGGTAGAGAATTTATCCTATTTATTTTTGTACCCCCACAACCTAGTATAAATGAATGACATACAACAGACACTCAATAAACAATGGAATGAATTGTGATTTTCAAAAACAGTCAATATAAAGATGGCAAAATGCCAGGCACTATGAGCAATCAGTGCTAAAATATCATATTACCAGTGGACTATATTCCTTCTCTAAATCTACTCTGAAAAATCTAATCTGGAGAATTACACAGTACCTGAATGTTCAACTATAAAAATAATATTCTGTTCTAATCAGGAGTGGTAACTAAGAAACCCTCGCATAGTTTATGTATCTCTGAAGTGTACTAAAGTACATGTCTGTGCACACATACACATAGCAGATTTATCTTATTATTTCAGTTTGGCATTAACATGGGCAGTCAAGAACAGAGGACCACACCTAGCTATCAATCCCTGAACACAGCAGTCCCCCCTTAAACATAGTTTTGCTTTCTACGGTTTGTTACCCACGGTCAACTGTGATCTGAAAATAGTAAATGGAAAATTTCAGAAACAAATAATTCATAGGTTTTAAATTTCACACCGTTTTGAGTAACGTGATGAAATCGCCCATAATCCTGCTTCATCCAGCCTGGGAACTGAATCTTCCCTTTGTACAGCATGTCCACATTGTATATGCTTCCTATTCGTTACTTAGTAGCCATCTCTGTTATCAGATTGACTGCCTTGGTATCGCAGTCCCTGTGTTCAAATACACTTCTTTTACTTAATAATGGCCCCAAAGCACAATACAGCAATGCTGGCAATTCGGATATGCCAAAGAGAAGTCATAAAGTGCTTCCTTTAAGTGAAAAGGTTTGAGAGAGAGACCACATTCACATAGCTTTCTTTTTTTTACATCAGATGGATAATGTGCCAAAGTTGTACATCTCACACAAAAGCGTGACAACCTAATCATCACGCTTATGAACTACAAAAAGGTCACATTCACATAACTTTTATCACAGTATATTGTTATAATTATTCTGTTTTATTATTACTGTTGTTAATCTCTTATTGTGCCTAATTTACAAATTAAATGTTACCATAGGTATATATGAATAGGAAAAAACATAAGTCTACTGGTATGCAGGGTCTGGTACTATTTGTAGTTTCAGGCATTATACATTAACTAGCAAGTGGAGGAAGAGATGGTTCAGAGAGCTGGAATGCAGAAGAAACTAACTTAGCATAAAGATTCCATATAACATTGCATCCTCTTATAATACTGTCTCATTAATGCACTGTAATATAAATTAAGCAAATTTAAAACATGGCTTCACTATATTTCCCAAGCTCCATTATATGTCTAAGAGAAAAACTGTACAAGAACATCATTTTGGGTCTGTAAACAAACCCTTAGCCACTTAAATCCCTATCATAGAAGTAAGTATAAAGGACGTAAGGAGGACTGGGACTGAGGAGAGGAAGAGAGTGCTGCTCTCACGCTTGGTGACCAGAGCCTCTGTCTGAGAAACAGTGGGTGTTCCATTACAGGAGAGACTTAAGAATTTGGGGAGAAGTCTAGGGACAAGTGAAATCTATTCAGCTATAACAGATTCTAGGCAAAAAGGATTAAAGAAGATTTATTTTATGTTTCCTACCATCTCTCAAACTCCTCCAATCTCAGTTGGTACCTTCCCCTGTATGAAAATCTAGTTACTGACCAGTGAAGTTTGTTAACGTGACTGACTCCACCTATTTCAGGTCAGGCTCTTAGGGCCTGCAAAGGTGACAAGTTAATCTTATAAATTAATTCTATCAGCTAGAAAAAGATTCGTCTATCTCACTAAGTAAACACCCTCTTGAAGTGACTCATATATTCCACAGTTCCAGAACAAATTTCTAATTAAAGGGTGTATGTGGTAGAACACTAAAACATGCCTGAATATAAACTCAGATCTATTAGTAACTAGCTATGGAATCTTTGACCCTCATTCAGTTTCTCCAACTGTATATTTCAGGGGATAGGCTAGAATGTTACTTAAGGTTTATTCCAATGCTAATATTTTCTATTTAGAATTACTTTTAAATTAGTAAATACATGTTTTACTTTATGGGAAAATGAGGTTTGAAATGTAGAAGGGAAAACAACTCTCAAGGAATGGAAAAAGTTATTTTGGTATTAAAGAGTTTACTTTCCATTGCAACCCTTTGGCAAACATTACTAATTCTGAGCTTTACCCCCCTTAGATATTATGCTGGTTTTCTATAGCTGCCATAACAAATTACCACACACTTAATGGCCTAAATAATACAGATTTAATGTCTTACACTTCTGGAGGTCAGAAGTCAGAAATGGACCTCACTGAGCTAAGAGCAAGGTGAGGCCTTGAGAGAGAATCTATTTCCTTTCCTTTCCCAGATTCCAGAGGCCACCCAAATTCTTCATGGCCCTATTTCTTCATTTTCAAAGCCAGCAATATTGCACCTCACTGAACATTTTTCATCACATCTCCCTCTGAACACAGCTGGGAAAGTTTATCTAGTTTCTAAAGAATCTATGTGATGACAGCCCAGACTCCAAGATGGCGTCAGTCGTACCAGTGAAGAAGAAACTCACAGATGTCAAATTAGGGGAGCTACCAGACTGATACTGATGTGGGATTTTACCCCTAACAACATTGCTGGAGAGTTTCAGGAGCTTTTCAAAGAGGTTACTACCAATATCACAACAAATATGTCAATGTGAAGAAAGGAAGCAACTTCCATGTTTTTCAGCTACTGCCATTCTTACAAGGAACTCAAACACCAGGGGGACACAAGTACCACTGAAGAGGGCCCAGTGTGGACTCCACAATGACCATGAACTTTGCCAATGACCTCTTAATCCTTTCATATCCTAATTAACACCTAGTAAAAGATGACCTGCACTGGGGAAAAAAAAAGAGTCTCTTTGTGATTATATCAGGCCCATCTGGATAATTCAGAATAATCTCATCTCAAAATCTTTAACCTTAATCACAACTGCAAAGCCCCCTCTTCTCTGTAATGTAACTAAATTATTTAAAAATTCCAGTGATAAGGATGTAGACATCTCTGAGAAGCCATTATTCTACCTACCGTAGATACCTAGTGATCCAATCAAGGTCATAAAAATTTCTCCCAAGCCTAGAATTCTGTTGACTTACTCCATTTTATACTTAGGGCTCTACTACATTCTTTGCTTTCTCTCCCTTTATTTATTTACTAGGGGCCCGGTGCACAAAATTTGTGCACTGGGGGGGGGGGTGTTCCCTCTGCCCAGCCTGTCCCCTCTCACTGGCTGGGAGCCCTCAGGGCCTGGGAGCCCTCTGCGGGAGGCGACCAGGCTGATCAGGGGAAGGCGCAGCCCCATCACCCCGCTGCTACAGCCACTGCCAGCCACCGAGCCGCCAAGGTGTTTATCAACACAGACTCCAGTCTCTTCACTATGAAAAAATGACAACTTTCTTTAGGCATTTTCAAGATGTGTCTTTCATAGGATATGACATTTCTTTCTTTTTTATCCTCACCTGAGGATATGTTTCCATTGATTTTTAGAGTGTGGAAAAGAGAGGAAGAGATAGAGAGCAACATCAATGTGAGAGGGACACTTTAATTGGTTGACTCCTGCATGAGCCCTGACCTGGGCCCCAGCCAGGGAGGAGCCCTGTAACCTAGGTACATGCCCTTGATCAGAATCGAACCCGGACCCTGTGGTCGGCAGGCTGAGGCTCTATCCACGGAGCCAAACTGGCTTGGGCAGGATATGACATTTCTTAGCCCCTCCAGCAGCGGACCTTTGTTTTTTCCTCCAGGAGAGTGGTGGAAAAACCCTAGGTCACCTTCTTGGATTCTTATAACCCAAGTTACCAAGAACACTGCAAGTGGCGGCGGACAGGGAGCTTAGCCAATGAGCGGTCAGAAAAGGTGTTTATGCTCGAACTGGGTTGGCTCAGTGGATATAGCGTCGGCCTGCAGACTGAAGGGTCCCAGGTTTGATTCCTGTTAAGGGCATGTACCTTGGTTGGGGACACATCCCCAGTGGGGAGTGTGCAGGAGGCAGCTGATTGATGTTTCTCTCTCATTGATGGGTTTCTGACTGTCTATCCCTCTCCCCTCCTCTCTGTAAAAAAATCAATAAAATATATTTTTTTAAAAAAAGAAAAGAAGCCCTAACCAGTTTGGCTCAGTGGATAGAGCATCGGCGTGTGGACTCAAGGGTCCAGGGGTCGATTCCGGTCAGGGACATGTATCTTGGTTGCAGGCACATCCCCAGTGGGGGCGGTGCAGGAGGCAGCTGACTGATGTTTCTCTCTCATTGATGTTTCTGGCTCTCTCTCCCTCTCCCTTCCTCTCTGTAAAAAAATCAATAAAATAATTTAAAGAAAAAAAAGCAAAGGTGTTTGCTCTGCAGCTCATACACAGAGGACCCCCTGTGTTATGTCCACTGGGTTAGGGGCGTGTCCCCGCCACCCCGAGGGGGCACACCCCAAGACCAGCAGCCAGCCCCGCGTTGTGGGCGCCGGGCTTGGGGGCGTGTAGAAACCCCGGGCTGTGCGTGCAGCAGCCACTGGGTCTCCACACGTTCCCTAGGGGGCACTTGGCGCCTGCGCCCATAGGCCCTTAGTGGCCGGGGGCGTTCTGGTACCCCGGCCACTCAGGGCTTACGCACGGGCCTACAGGCTAGGAGCGGCCTGGGCCTCGAGGATGTTCCCAGGACCCAGGCCGCTCAGCACCTGCATATGCAAATTAACCCACCATCTTTGTGGGGTTAATTTGCATACTCACTCCTGGTTAGCTGGTGAGCATAGCGAAGGTACGATCAATTTACATGTTTCTCTTTTATTATATAGAACTAGAGGCCCGGTGCATGAAATTCGTGCACAGGGGTGGGGGTGGGTGGGGAGGGAGTCCCTCAGCCCAGCCTGCACCCTTTCCAATCTGGGACCCCTCAAGGGATGTCCGACTGCCCGTTTAGGCCCGATCCCACCGGGACTGCTGGCTCCCAACTGCTCGCCTGCCTGCCTTCCTGATTGCCCCTAACCGCTTCTGCCTGCCAGCCTGATCACCCCCTAATCACTCCCCTGCCAGCCTGATTGATGCCTAACTGCTCCCCTGCCAGCCTGTTTGCCCCCAACTTCCCTCCTCTGCCGTCCTGGTCACCCCTAACTGCCCTCCCATGCAGGGTTGATTGCCCCCAACTGCCCTCCCTTAAAGGCCTGGTGCCTCCCAACTGCCCTCCCCTGCTTGCCTGATCACCCACAACTGCCCTCCTTTGCAGGCCTGGTCCCTCCCAACTGCGCTCCCCTGCTGGCCATCTTGTGGTGGCCATCTTGTGTCCACATGGGAGCAGGATCTTTGACCACATGGGGGCAGCCATCTTGTGTGTTGGAGTGATGATCAATCTGCATATTACTCTTTTATTAGATAGGATAGAGGCCTGGTGCATGGGTGGGGGCCAGCTGGTTTGCCTTGAAGGGCGTCCCGGATCAGGTGGGGGTTCCCTTGGGGTGTGGGGCAGCCTGAGCGAGGGGCCTGTGGTGGTTTGCAGGCCAGCCACGCCCCCTGGCAACCCAAGCAGAGGCCTTGGTATCTGGAATTTATTTTCTTTCTACAATTGAAACTTTGTAGCCTGGAGCGGAGCCAAGCCTGGGGCTCCCTCAGTGGCCGGCAGCCATTTCTGTTGGGATTATAATTGAAACTTTGTTGCCTTAAGCGGGTGGGCCTGGCCAGGGTGTGCGGAAAGCTTTGCTTCCCCTGTTGCCGGCAGCAACCCTGGCCGGCTCTCTCAAGCTCCATTCTGCCACCATTTGTTTGAATTTGTTTACCTTCTATAATTGAAACTTTGTAGCTTGAGTGGAGGCTTAGGCCTGGCAAGAGCAGGCAGAAAGCTTGGCTTCCTCTGTTACCTAGGAAACCTTGCTCTCTGTGGCTGTAGCCATCTTGGTTTGGGTTAATTTAAATGCTCGCTCTGATTGGATGGTGGGCGTGGCTTGTGGGTGTGTCGGAGGTATGGTCAATTGGCATATTTGTCTATTATTAGATAGGATTATAGGTAATCACATCATCCTATATAATAAAAGCTCAATATGCTAAGTGTCTGGTCAGCCATTCAACCAATTAAAGTGTAATATGTTAATGATATGCTAAGGCTGCTCAACTGCTCGCTATGACATACACTGACCACCAGGGGACAGACACTCTGACTAGTAGTTAGCTTGCTGCTGGGGTCTGGCCCATCAGGACTGAGTGAGACGGGCTGGACATGCCCTGGAGCCTTCCCACGGTCCCTCTCTGGCTGGCCAACCTCCTGTATCTCTCCCCAGCCCCAATCATGCACCAGTGGGGTCCCTCAGCCTGGCCTGTGCCCTCTCACAATCTGGGCTGAGGGACCACCCCCTGAGTGCACGAGTTTTGTGCACTGGGCATCTAGTCTGTGAATAAAGAGTTTTACTTCCTCTTCCAATCTGGATGCCTTTTACTTATTTTTCTTATCTGACTGCACTGGCTAGAAACTCCAGTACAATACTGATTAGAAGTGGTGCCAGGTGGACATCTTCCCTTGTTCCTGATCTTAGACAAAAGGATTCAGTTTTTCAACATTAAATATGATTTCAGATATTGGATTTTCATAATATTCTTTATCGGGATGAGGAAGTTCCCTTCTACTTCTAATGTGTTGAAACTTTTCATCGGCAAAGAATGTTGGATTTTGTTAAATGCTTTTTCTGCACTTACTAAGTAGATTACTAGGTGTACCGGAAAATAATGTGGATTTTTTTCAATAGATGGAGTTACACATATGTTGATATATATGAGATTTGATATGTATGCTATTTTGTTGTATTGACAGAAAGCTTCAAAACTTCATATGTCAAATTTGCTGAAGGTATTAATATCATAGATATTTTTACACTTAAAAATGTCGAATTTCATGCCAAAAAAAGCATTTGTGGTAAGTTATAATTCATTACTTTATTTCGAAGAAAAATACTGCTGAATACTTCGGGAAGCTTATGGTGAACATGCTCCATCTCAAGATACTTATGAACACTGCTTTAAACGCTTTAAAAGTGATGATTTCAATGTGAAAGACAACGTCCAGGTCAACGGAAAAAGTCTGAAGACCAACAATTACAAGCATTATTGGATGAAGATGTCAAACTAAAAAACAACTTGCAGAAGGATTAAACGTTGCTCAGCAAACAATTCCCAATCGTTTACAAGCAATGGGAAATATTTTAAAGGATGGAAAATGGGTGCCACATCAACTGAACAAAAGACAAATGGAAAACCGAAAAGTCATCAGTAAAATGTTGCTTCAACCGCACGAAAGAGTCTTTTTTGCATCAAATTGTGATTGGCGATGAAAAGTGGATTTTGAGAATCCCAAATGCACAAAATCATGGGTTGATCCAGGTCAACCATCAACAGCAACTGCCAGGCCAATCACTTCAGAAAGAAGACAAAGCTCTGCGTTTGGTGGGATCACGAAGGTGTGATGTATTATGAGCTTCTAAAACCAGGTGAAATCGTTAATACTGATCAGTTCCGACAACAAATAATCAATTTGAACCACGCTTTCATTATGAAACGACCAGAATGTGCCAGAAGACATGGCAAAGTAATTTTGCTTCATGATGACACACCATCACACACTTCAAAGCCAGTTCAAGACACGTTAAAAGATCTTGCCTGGGAAGTATTAACCCACCCGCTGTATTCACCAGACCTTACCACTTGTTCCGATCGATGGCATACGCACTTTCTGAGCAGCACTTCAAAACGTACGAAGAAGTGGAAAATTGGGTCTCTGAATGGTTTTTCCTCAAAACAAGCAAAGTTCTATTAGGACGGTATCCACAAATTACCTGAAAGATGGGGAAATGTGTAGCTAGTGATGAACATTACCTTTGAATAAAGCACTTTTGATGTCTCTCTCAAATTTATCATGTTTTCTTTGATTACAAAATTCACATTATTAACCGGTACACCTAGTAGGTTATTTGTTTCTTCTTAAGTGAGCTTTGTTATTTTGTGTCTTTTAAGGAATTTGCCCATTTCATCTAAGTATCTAATGCATTGGCACACATTAATTCATATAATTCTCTTATTTAGCCTTTTAATAACTTGAATCTGCAGTTTAACCAACTGCATTAATTCCTGATATTGGTAATTTGTGTCTTCCCTTTTTCCTAATCCAGCAGGCTATTTAGGCTTATCAGTTTTATTGGACTTCTCAAAAAGCCAGCTTTTGATTTCATTGACTTTCTCTACTATTTCCTGTTTTCTATTTCAGTGGTTTTGGTGGAAGCTGAGGACACTAATTTGCAACCTTATTTCTCTAATTTAATACAAATTTTTCTCTGAGCACTTATATTGCTATATCCCACAAATTGCATGTTGTTTTCATTTTCAATAAGTAAAATGTATATTCTAAATTAATCTTTGATGTTTTTTTCTTTGACCATGAGTTTCTTAAAAGTGTATTAGTGTCTGAATATTTAGGGGTTTTTCATATATGTTTCTGCAATTTTTAATTTAATTTTCTTTTGGTCAGATGACATACTTTTTATGATTTAAGTAATTTTAAATTTATTGACATTATTTTCTAGACCATAATGTGGTCCATATTAGTAAATGTTCTGTGTGCAAATGAACAGAATGTATATTCTGCTGTATTGGGTAGGATGTCATGTAAATGTCAATTAGTTGATAGTGTTGCTTAAATCGAAATTACTGATTTTTTTTTTGTCTACTTGTTCTTTAAATTACTGAGAGGTAAGGTATTGCAATCTCCAATTATAATTGTGGATCTATTTCTCCTTTCAGTTCTATCAGTTTCTGATTCATGTATTTTGAAGCTCTATTATTAGGCACAAAAATACTTAGAGCTTTCAATTCCACTTGAATTGACCACTTTATCATTATGAAATGACTCTTTATTCCTGGTAATAATCTTCCCTCTAAAACCTAGTTTGCCTGAAATTAATATACTTATTCAAACTTTCTTAATTAGTACTAGTCATGGAATGTTCTTTTCCAACCTTTTACTTTTTGCCTATTTGTAACATCTTAAAAATAAATTTATGTATGTATTTACAAATATGTTTTTATTTCAGAGAGAAAAAGGAACGGGGCGGTGGGGGGGAGGAGAGAAAAACATTGATAGGCCACCTCCCACAATCACCCTGACCAGGGATCCATTCCGTAACCTGGGTATGTGCTCAGACTGGAAATTGAACTGGTGACCTTTCAGTGTACAGGATGACGCTCAACCCACTGAGCCACATTGGCCAGGGCAGCCTGTTTGTATCTTAATATGTATAACAGGTTTCTTGTAGACAGCATACAGCTGAATCTTGCTTTTGAGTCTTACTTTTTTACCCAATCTACTAAGCTCTGCCTTTTAACTGAATTGCTTAGACTTCTTACAGTTAATGCGATTATTGATAGAGCATAAATCTAAAATCTTGCTATTTGTTTTCTATTTGTCACATGTTCTTTGTTTACTTTTTCATTTTATTTTTATCTCTGACCTTATAGTTTTTATAAAATTGGAAATTTGGGGCCATTGCGTCTTTGAAAACTCCCCCCTTTTCAAAACTACAATTATATGTATACTAGAGGCCTGGTGTACAAAACTCGTGCACAGGGAGGGTCCCTAGGCCTGGCCAGCGATCAGGGCCAATTGGGGCCTTCCAACTGCTGGCCGGGGCCTTCCTTCATTCCATGCCATACCCTGGTGGTCAGCGCACATCACAGCGAGCGATTGAACTCGGGGTCTCCCATCAAACTCCCGAGGGGACACTTTGCATATTAGCCTTTTATATATATATATATATATATATATATATATATATATATATATATATATATATATATTATATATATATATATATATATATATATAGATTAAGCCACCTGAAATTGTCTAACAGCTCATTAATGCTCTATTCATTTTAAAAATATATGTTTTTATTGATTTCAGAGAGAGGAAGGGAGAGGGAGGGATAGAAATATCAATCATGCGAATCACTGATCAGCTGCCCTCTACTGCGGATTGAGCCTGAAACCCAGGCATGTGGTCTGACTGGAAATTGAACCGTGACCTCTTGTTTCATGGGTTGATATTCAACCACTGAGCCACACCAGCCGGGCTCTATTCATTTTTTCCTATTTATTTCCTGTCTGAGTTTATCTTGCATAGGTTGTATTGCTATGGCTTCAAGTTTACTGATCTTTTTTCCTGCACTGTCTAATTTGCTGTAAATCCCATGTAGTATATTTTTCATCTCACACATTGCAATTTTCATCTCTAGATGTTCACTTTGGGTCTTTTAACTATATTTCATGTCTATTTAACACTCTCAATCTTTCCTCTACATTCTTGAACATATGGAAAATAGTCAAGCCTTGCCAGGATGGCTCAGTGGTTGCTATTTGTTTCCTATTGACCTATGAACCAGGTCATGGTTCAATTCCTGGTTAGGGCACATGAATGGATGTGGGCTCGATTCCCAATGTGGAGCATGCAGGAGGCAGCCAATCAATGATTCTCTCTCATCATTGATATTTCTATCTATCTCTCTTCTCCCTCTTCCTTCCTCTCTAAAATCAATAAAAATGTATTTTTAAAAAGAAAATAGTCAAAATTATTTTAATGTTTTTGTTTACTAATTCTATCATCTGTGTCATGTCTGGGTCTTTTTCTTTTTTTAAAAATTTCCTCTTCATGGGTTGTATTTTTCCTGTGTCATTCCAAGTCTTATCTTTTGACCAGGGGCCAAATGTGAATTTTACCTTGTTGAGTGCTAAATATTTTCACATAAATCTAAATATTGTTTTGTTCTAGGATGCAGTTACTTGGAAACAATTTGATCTACTTTGAGGCCTGTTTTTAAGCTTTGTTAGAAGGAATCAAAGTAGTTTTTGATTTAGGGCTTCATTTGCCCCCTTGCTGAGGCAATGCCCTTCTGAGGACTCTCCCCAATATCCTGTGACTTATGAGGTTTTTTTCTCTTTGACTGGTGGGAACATAAACTATTCTCACACATGATAAAGAATCAGGGTTTGTCCCCTCTAGTTCTTTTGGGTGGTTCTTTATCAGCTTTGGGTAGCTTCCACACAGCCCATGCATTTATGAGTCCTTATCTGAAGACTTACAGGGACTTGCTGCAAACCTGTGGAGTTCTCTCCTTGTGCAGCTCTCTTCTCCAAACTGTAGCCACCTTGGCCTCCATGGACTCCAGCTCTGTCTTCTTAACTCAAGAAGACTGATGGACTCTGCCTGGATTCCACCTCTTTACACTGCATCCAGGAAACTCTCCAGGCATTGAGTGTGGATAATTGCAGGGTTCATCAGTGTCTTTCTGCTTTCTTGGGGATCACTGTCCTATGTTGCCTGTTGTTCAGTGTTTACAACTTCACTTTTTTTTTTTCCCTCTGGGGTTTTTGTTTGTTATATGATTACAGCCAAGAGAGTAAATCCAATCTGTTATTCCATCTTGACTGGGAGCACAAATCCATGAGTACATTTTTAAGCCAGAAAAAGGGAGACACTGTAAAAAGACACAACTATTATGGATGGAGTTCCAAGTGGGGAAAAGCGTCTGACAAAATAAGCACTGTTTAGAAAAATTTTAACAGTCTAAAATATGAAGGGTAGAGTTTTCCCATGACATTACAAAAGTCAAAGCCTATAACTGATGACAATAAATCTCTCTCCCAAAATGGCAAGTACTTTATTTTAAAAAGAGCAATCAAATTATGGTTTTATTCATATTTCTGGATTTATGGATAATGGCAGTATCTCCTCTTTCCTTTAACCTATATAAAAAGTATTATTTTAGCCCAGCTGACGTGGCTCAGTGGTTGAGCTATGAACCAGGAGGTCACGGTTCGATTCCTGGTCAGGGCATATGCCTAGGTTGTGGGCTCGATCCTCAGTGTGGGGCGTGC
Source organism: Cnephaeus nilssonii (assembly GCF_951640355.1). NCBI lineage: Eukaryota > Metazoa > Chordata > Mammalia > Chiroptera > Vespertilionidae > Cnephaeus > Cnephaeus nilssonii. The sequence continues at coordinate 91,770,473 of NC_137080.1, read as the reverse complement.
AGGAGGCAGCCAATTAATGATTCTCATCATTGATGTTTCTATCCCTCTCTGAAATAAATAAAAATACATTTTTAAAAAATGATTATTTTAAATCTTATAAAAAGTTAAAATTGGTATTTTACATTTCTAAAGGCCATTAATAAATATACCATAAATTTTTAAAAATCTACATTAAAAGCTCTTTTTCCCTTTCTTTTGATTAATTCAACTGAACCATATATGGTGAAAATCATCTTAGTAGTTTTTTTTTTTAAACTGAGTTTTTTTTAATATATTTTTATTGATTTCAGAGAGGAAGGGAGAGGGAAAGAGAGAAACATCAATGATGAAAGAGTATCATTGATCGGCTGCCTCCTACACGCCCCTTACTGTGGACCGAGCCCGCAACCCAGGCATGTGCCCTTGACCGGAATCGAACCCGGGACCCTTCAGTCCACAGGCTGATGCTCTAGCCACTGAATCCAAACCAGCCAGGGCCATCTTAGTTGTTCTTGAACTACTAAGTTGGCTTGTGGCAGACATGCTATAAAGTTGGCTATGGTTGACAACTGGTATTAATAGTCTTTAACAGGTCAATAACATTTGCTTTTGTTTTGGAACAAATCTCAAATGGACACCTATAATATGCAAATCCTATAAAGTATTTAAATACACTGAGATTGTAACACTGCTTAAACTAGAAAGAAAACCCCAAACTATTTAGAACACAGACACACTCTATAGTGGCACTTACAAAGAACATATGAGCTCTGGCCGCTATGGTTCACTGGTTAGAGCATCAGCCCACGTACCAAAGGGTCTCGGGTTTGATTCCCAGTCAAGGGCACATACCTCATTTGCAGGTTCACTCCCTGGCCCCCTATTGGGGTGCACGTAGGAAGCAACCAATCAATGCGTCTCTCTCACCTCTCTCTTTCCACTCTCTAAAAAATCCATGGAAAAAATATCCTCGGGTGAAGATTAACAACAACATCAAAAAACATACAGAATAGCAGTCTGTCACCAAGCCACATGGCTGGCTTCTCTGCATGACCATTTAAACTTTTGTTTAAAAAAAATATATTTCTTTATTGATTTCAGAGAGGAAGGGAGGAGGAGAGACAGATAGAAACATCAATGATGAGAGAGAATCACTGATAGGCTGCCTCCTGCACAACCCCTACTGGGGATCAAGCCCGCAACCCAGGCATGTGCCCTTGGCTGAAATCGAACCTGGGACCCTTCAGTCCGCAGACTGATGCTCTATCCACTGAGCCAAGCCGGCTAGGGCCCATTTAAACTTTTAACTAGCCCTCACACCACCTGCAGGTCTCTGACCTTATATAGCACATGCTTCTTAAGAAAACAGCATATACAAGATGCAAAGAAATTGACAGAACACAATGAGGTCAGAGAAGTCAGTAAAGGGCTCTGCTTGCATGACTTCCTTTCCCCCTTTGAAAATCACTTTCCACTAAAGTGGCTTATGTGGCTCAGACTGCACTGTCTGGCTCCTTGCTTTCAAGCTACTCAACCATTCATGCCAATTATAAATAGCAATTATACAAACTAGCCAAATTTTCATCTATGGAAATTCCTGAGGAAAGTCCCAAGCTAGGGTGTGAGGGAGGGCTTTTAATGTAGTGTGTGTGAGAAGGCAGGGAAGAAACTGAAGGAAACTCATTGGAGAGAAATAATTCAAAGAGCTGAGTGTTAAATCTGAGACTGGCTCATTCTAACCATGACATTATACCCCAGCTCCTCACCTTCATACACTCTTCCTGGAAAGTTAGGAAACTCTGGTTTTTAGCTATAGATCTAAGGGCTGCCTCTTGAATTAAAAAATTATTCTATTAGCCAAAACTTAGTTAAATTTTTAAAATTATAAGTACAATATATTACGGGAATTTGGGGAGGTAAGGAAAAACATTCACCATAATCCAAATATTATAATTTAGGGGTACTTTAAAAAAAATAGACTTTATTTTTTACAACAACTTTGGGTTCACAGCAAAATTGAATAAAATAACCAAAGAGCCTTGAAAAGAACAAAGCTGGGAGGACTCACACTTCAGGGTTCCAAAACTTGCTACAGAGCTACAGTAATCCAGTGTGGTACTAGGATAAGGGTAAACACATAGACCAATGTAAAATAATTGAAAACTGAGAAATAAATTCTTAGATTTATGGTCAACTAATATTGAAAAAGGGTGCCAAGACAATTCAATGGGGGGGGGGGGGAGGGGGGAAGAGTCTTTTCAATAAATGATGCTGGGACAAATGGATTTCCACATGCCAAAGCTTACAAAATTGGACAACTTTCCTCACACCATATATAAAAAGTATTTCAAAATGGATCAAAGACCTCAAAAACATCAAATTCCTACAAGAAAACACAAGGTGAATTTCATTAACCTTTAATCAGGCAATAGTTTCTTGTGTGAAACTGAAAAACACAAGCAACAGGGAAAAAATAGGTAAATTAGACATCATGAAAATTTAAAACTTTTGTGATTCAAAGGACACCGTCAAGAAAGTTAAGAAACAACACACAAGATGGAAATTTTTTTTTGCAAATCATATATCTGATAACAGATTGTATCTAGAACATATTAAGAACTCCTACAACTCAATAAAAAGACACCCCAATTTAAAAATGATCAAAGGCTTCAAGCAGACATTTCTCCAAAGAAGATACACAAATGACCACACATGAAAAGATGCTCAACATCATCAGTCATTAGGGAAATGGAAATCAAAGCCACAGTGAGATAACACTCCATACCCAAAAAGACATAATAACGAGTACTAACAAAGATGTGGAGAAAGTGGAACCTTCACGCATTGCTAGGAGGAATATAAAATGGTGCAGCTGCTTTGGAAAACAGTCTGGCAGTTCTTCTTAAACAGTTACTATTTAACCAACAATTCGAAGAAAAACAAATGTTCACACAAAAATTTGTACATGAGTATTCATAACAGCATTATTTAGAACTAGAGGCCTGATGCACAAATTCATACACGGGTGGGGTCCATCTGGCTGGCCTACCCTGATCAGGACTGATCGATCAGGGCCGGGCTGGGGGGGAGGGGGAGGTGGGGGCACCGCAGGAGGTTGGCTGGCCGGCCCCAGCCCCATCTCCATTGGGCCGGGTGGCCGGCACACGCATGTCAGAGTGACCGGTAGTTCCAGTCACTTGTCTTTTATATATATAGATAGTCAAGGAGTAGAAATAACCCAAATGTCTACTAATGAATGAATAAATAAAATGTAATAAATCCAAACAATGGAATGTTATTCAGCAATGAAAAGCAATGAAGTAAATATTATGCTAAATGAAAGCCAGACACAAAATGACATTTACTGTATTATTCCACTACATGAAATATCCAGAATAAGCAAATCCATAAAGACAGAAAGTAGAGTGGTGGTTGCCTAGGGTAATGGGAGAACAGGTAGTGACTGCTAATGGGTATGAGTTCTTTTTTGTGTTGATAAAATGTTCTGAAGTGCGATATTGGTAACAGTTGTAAAACTCTGTGACTATACTGGAAACCGCAGACTTATAAACTTTACAGAAGTGAATATTGTTATAAAAATTATTCTACTGAATAGATGGAGCATAAAATTCATGATATATATCACTTTCGATTTATTTATTCTACATAATACTACTGTGAACATTTTTGTACCCAGGCTTTTATCATATCATATAATTAAGAAGTATGGATTCTTCAAACAATCTGCTTCAGTGGGAATCTTGATTTGACAACATAGCAGGTGTGTAATCTTGGGTAAGTCACTTAATTTCCCCATCTATAACATGAGGTTAACAGTATTCACACCTCTTGGGAGTCTGAGGATTAAATTAAATAATGGATGTAAAGAGCTTTGCATGGTGCTGTCACATAGTAAACTTTCAATATTAGCAACATTTATAATTGTCATCATAGTTTGTATTATTTTCTTATGATTTTCAGTAGTGTCACTGTGTCAAAAACCATGAATATTTATGTATCTGAATACATTTTGCCAAACTACATTTTGAAATGTGGTACCAGTAGTAAACATGAGAGAACCAGAGTAACCATGCCATCATCAACATTATGCCCTAGTAAATTTGTTAAATTAACAGATGTCCCACTTTGTCCACTTTTGCTGCTTTTGGCCCAGATTTCATATTCAGTAGATGTTCGTGGTGTGCAGGGTTCATAGAATAATTAGAAAGCCATTGATTTTCAAGCTTCTGGGAGCTACAATGAAAACTGAAATGAGTAAGACTAAGGATTTGGCATGAAGTAGGCAAACAAAAATTTTAATTTAAGATCACTATGATTAAGTATAAGAGAGCTACAGAGTATAAGGGTAGAAAAAAGATGGCAGTGTTTGAGCTAGTTCTTGAAGGATGGGCATAATTTCAACTGGCAAGGGTGTGGCAAGAGTAAAATCAAAGCTGGTTAAAAGAACGCAACATGTTCCAAGACTCCATGGCTTGAGTACAAAGTGGCCAGGGAAGGGAATGGTGAGAGAACAAGGCACAGGGCACTCGAAGAGCACAAAGAGGACCCTCTAAAACAGAGCCAATGACCCTGTGAGCTGAGGGGGAGGGTTTCCTCACAGGGCAAACAGTATGCAGAAAGACACCAAAACACAAATCATCATGACCTATCCAGGGAACTGCACGTAATCCAATTTGGCTGAAGTGAAGGGTCCATGCGGGAAGGAGGCCGATGATGCTAAATAAATAGGCTGAGGCCTGACTATGAAGACTTTGTGTGCCAAAATAAACCATTTGAACTTTATTCTAAAGGAAATAGAGAACTGAAACATTTTTAAGAAAAGAAGTGACAACCAGACTGCCTTTAAAAAATTTGCTCTGGCAACACTCCAACAACTTCCCATCTTCCACAAAATAAAATCCAAAGTCCTTCTTATGTTTAAAACCCTATATGCTGGTCAGTGGCCATCTCTAAAATCATTTCCCATTGTTCCTCTCACTCACCCTGCTTGTGCTGCCCTGGCCTTCTTGCTACACCCTGCAATATGCCCCTCCACAGGGCTTTTGCATTTGCTGTTCCTTCTGCCTGGAACTCTTCCCTCAGATAGCCCTACAGTTTGCTCCCTTGACCTCTTTCAGGTCTCTGTTCAAATACATCCTCCTCAGAGAGTCCTCCCCTATTACATGATATAAAAAGAGCAAGAAATGAGAGCAATCAGCCCTACCATTGTTTCCCTTCACTTATCAACTGGCACATATATTTGTCTACTGCCTGCACCTCCTTACCATAATGTAAGTTTCATGATAGATCCTCTCAATAATCATGATGTAGGAACTATTATTGCTCTTTCCAGATGGCAAAATTAAGGAGCATAACATTCCAGTGAGCAGTGGAACCAAGTAGACTGTCTCCTAGGCCTGCACTCTAACCACTTCACATGCTGACTCTCTGGTAGTGTTGCAAGTTCCTGACTGATTCTAGATTGATCCTGTGAATACGCGCCGTTCTAAAAAGCACTAAGATAGTAAAAACTCTAAATTCACACTATGTCCTTCTAAGAAGATATGGATTCTTATCATTTGTTATTAGCCAAGTTTCAAAAGCCAGGACACATTTTTTAAATGATCAATTAAAATACACAAGGTATCTGAACTTTTATCTATCAAACAATGAGCTGTAACTTTTCTTTTCTTTTTTAAATTTTTATTTACTGATTTGAGAGAGAGAGAGGAATGGAGGAAGAAAGAGAAACATCAATTTGTTGTTCTACTTATTTAAGCATTCATTGGTTGATTCTTGTATGTGCCCTGACCAGTGATCAAACCTGCAACCTTGGCATATTGGGACAATGCTCTAACCCAGTGGTCGGCAAACTCATTAGTCAACAGAGTCAAATATCAACAGTACAACGATTGAAATTTCTTTTGAGAGCCAAATTTTTTTAACTTAAACTTCTTCTAATGCCACTTCTTCAAAATAGACTCGCCCAGGCCGTGGTATTTTGTGTAAGAGCCACACTCAAGGGGCCAAAGAGCCGCATGTGGCTTGTGAGCCGCAGTTTGCCGACCACGGCTCTAACCAACTGAGCTACCTGGCCAGGGCCAACTTTTTCTTGTTTAAGACCCATAGAACTAAAACAAGCTGAAAAGATTTTATGAAATCAGAAGGAACATAGCATATGACACCAAAACCATTCTTCCAAGACGCTTTTTCAAGTAAATATTCAACTTCAGGAATAAAATTAACTCCATTTTAAAAATAACCCATCAAAATTTTCTGAGGTATCACTACCAAAGGAAGAACATGATGTTTTCCAGTAGAAACCATGTAACCCAATAAATACAGTATCATATGTAGAGTAAAAGAATGGAAGTGAGGTCTCAGTAAGTCTCTCCTACTCCTCAGATTATTAATTTCTTCTTTCACCGATTATTCTTTCATTTCATCTCTCATTACTGAAGACCCCCTTTACAAAATGCAGTTCTCAATGAACAACTACCTGTCAACCACTTCATGCCAGAACTCATTCACTCTTGATTTCAACTACTAGGTATCTCTGTTAGGATAACTCCCCAAGTTATTTACACTTTCACCCTCTTCCCTTCTCCAATTTTGTTACTAATCCTCACTGGAGGATACTTTTCCACTGCTTTTTTAGTTAAAGTGGGAGGAGGGATGAGAGAGGGAAGGGAGGAGAGAGAGAGGGAGAAACATCGATGTGAAACACACTGACTGGTTGCCTCAAGCACACGCCCAGACCAGGGGGGGGGGGGGGCAAAGAGTGAACCCATGACCCTTCGGTGCTCGGGTTGACACTCGAATCACTGAGCAACACCAGTCAGGCTACATCCCTAGATTTTTTTAAAGAAAATCAGTTTTTTCAAAATTGGCCCCTTCTATATCTACTTCATTGTTTGTATTATCTGACTATTCTCCTAAGTTTACAACTTTAATCTAATTTTCTCCATTTAATCAACAGGACCTGCCAACTGTTCATTGTGTTTCTATTATCTTGCTTTTCAATTCCACAGTTCTAACCATAATCTGAGTTTTCTTCATCTCCTTCCTGAACTCTGACAGTTCTCCACTGACATGCCTACTCCCAGCCAATTCACTCATTTCCATTCATTCCATACATACTGCCAGTAGACCTCTCATGCAGTACACTTCCCGCCTGAAGGACTTTAAATGGTTCCCCAGCACAATAAATCTGGACTTCTCAAAGCAGCACTCAGGGTCTCCTACCACTTCAGACTGTCACTAGTTATGTTAAACATTCTAGGAAACAAACCCCTAGAAAACCAGTATCTTCCATATCTGTCAGTGCAACACACACCACAGGTCTATAGGGAATAGAGTCCATCTTCCACTAAATTTCAACTAATTACATCAGACAATGGGAATATATATGAGTGAACCTGCTGTCTTCTGAACATCTCAATTACCATGAGAAAGATCCATTTTCAAAAGCTGAACCCTTCCAAAATGAAAGTGTATACAGTTACCAGAAAATAACACCCCATATCCTTAGGGAACATTAGAGAGTACAAAGTGGTAAAATATCTATCAAAAGGTTAAGTACAAACTTCCTGTAGCTGGCAATACCACTTCCAGAAAATTCCCTGTAGATATTCTCATAGAAGTGTGAGAATAAACAAGGAATCCTTTCTGTCAAAGAAGGGAGTTTAGGCAGCTGCCATTTTGGCTCCATGACTTGCAGCTCCCCTTGGGCCGACATTTTGAATCGGCAAAGGTCAACTTCTCCCTTTAAATTAGCCTATTGCACAGGATTGTGTGAGCCTAAGCTCTTCCAATCAAGAGTAAGGGACAGATCATGTGCGTCGAGAATAAAAACCTAGCAGACTGCCGCTCAGTATGCCTGTGCTCCCAGACCATGTGCATGCGCACCCTTCTGCAGAAGTAGATATTTGCCTTGGGCAAAGGACCTAAATAGACACTTTAAAAGAGGACATACGGATGGCCAAGAGACATATGAAAACATTCTCAAAATCACTAATCATCCAAGAGATGCAAATCAAAACGACAATGAGGTACCATTTCACACCTGTCAGAATGGCTATCAACAAATCAACAAATGACAAGTGCTGGCTAGGATGTGGAGAAAACGGAACCCTCATGCACTGCTGGTGGGAATGCAGACTGGTGCAGCCACTGTGGAAAACAGTATGGAGCTTCCTCAAAAAATTAAAAAGGGAACTCCAATAATCCCCCTTCTAGGAATATATCCCAAGAAACCAGAAACAACAATCAGAAAGGATATATGTACCCCTATGTTCATAGCAGCACAATTTACAATAGCTAAGGTTTGGAAACAGCCTAAGTGCCCATCAGCAGATGAGTGGATTAAAAAACTGTGGTACATCTACACATGATGGGATACTATGATGCTGTAAAAAAGAAGGAACGTTTACCATTTACAACAGCATGGATGCACCTGGAGAGCATTATGCTGAGCAAATAAGCCAGTTGGAGAAAGATAAATATCACATGATCTCACTCATTTGTGGAATATAATGAACAACATAAACTGATGAACAAAAATAGAGCCAGAGTCATGGAAGCATCGAACAGACCCTCCAACCTATGAGGGAAGGCAGGGGAGGAGGGGAGGGTAAGAGATCAACCAAAGGACTTGTATGCAAACATATGAGCATAACCAATGGACACAGACAGTAGGGGGGTGAGGGCATGTGCTGGGGGGGTGGGAGTGGCCTGGGAGAGGTCAATGGGGCAAAAAGGAGACTTATGTAATACTTTAAACAAGATAGAATTAAAAAAAAAGATATTTACCTTGCTTCTGGCTCCCGAGTATGCTTTGTGTTTTACTAGGACCTCTGATTTTGGGGGCTTGCCTTATTTCTAACAGAAGCAAGCAAAATTGTATGCAAAAGAATATTCAACACAACATTGTTGTAAGAGTTTTTAAAAATGGGACACAATTGAAATTTCTTTACAGGGTTATTATTATATACCCCCATAAGGAAATATTATGCAAAAATTAAAAATAAAGAAGCGGCTGTATATGAATTGAGATGGAAAGATGTTTAAGAATGGCATAAAGGGGAGAGCAGCTTATAGAACAGAATGTACATTATTCTGTGTCAAGAAAATTCATTTAGCACTAGCCAGTTTGGCTCAGTGGATACAGCATTGGCCCAAGGACTGAAGGTGTCCCAGGTTTGATTCCAGTCAAGGGCACATGCCCAAGTTGCAGGCTCCATCCCCAGTAGGAGGTGTGCAGGAGGCAGCTTGATCAATGATTCTCTCTCATTATTGATGTTTCTATCTCTCTCTCCCTCTTCCTTCCTCTCTGAAATAAAAAAATATATATATTTTTTAAAAAGCACGGTCTTAAAAAAAATAACAGGAAAATGCATTTACATTTGTAAATGCAAGAAAATGTCTAGAAAAAATATATACCAAACCATTAATCGTAGCTAAACTAGAGAATGGGATTCAGGGGAAGAAACAAGGGATTTTCATTTTACGTATATGTGTATGTACATGTCTTTAAAAAAAAAGATAATCAGTTTATTAAATTTTCATTTACAAAAAGAAAAGGCTAAGCACAGCAAAGGCTTTTAACTTTATTTATTTTTTAAATAATTGTTTATTGTTGAAAGTATTACATGTCCCTTTTTTTTCACCCATTGACCCCCTCCAGCCCACCGCCGACCCTCACCACCCCATTGTCTGAGTCCATGGGCCATGCATATATACATACAAGGTCTTTGGTTAATTACCTCCCACCCATTTACCCTCCCCGCCTTCCTTGAGATTCCGCACTGTTCCATGCTTCCATGTCTCTGGATCCACTTTGTTCATCTGTTTATTTTGTTACTTAGATTCTACATATGAGTGAGATCATGTGATACTTGTCTTTCTCTGACTTATTTCACTTAGCATGATATTCTCCAGGTCCCTCCATGCTGTCTCAAAGGGTAAGAGATTCTTCTTTTTTACTGCTGCATAGTATTCCATGGTATAAATGTACCACAGCCTTTTTATCCACTCATCTACTGATAGGCACTTGGGCTGTTTCCAGATCTTAGCTACTGTAAATTGTGCTGCTATGAACATAGGGATGCAAACATTCTTTCTGATTGGTATTTAGGGTTTCTTAGAATATTTATATATGTAAAAGGCTAATATGCTAAGTGTCCCTCCCACAATCTGACCAATCGCTATGACATGCACTGACCACCAGGGGGCAGACGCTCAATACAGGAGCTGCTGAGCTGCAGTGACTTGGGAGGGGCAGTTCTCAGGTGACGCACCCCGAAACCAGAGAGGAGGGAGCCCAATTCCTCACGGGGCGGCACATTTCCACCTTCGTCCATGGGTTATGTTGTTGCTGCAGCACCGTTGGCCCCGAATCTGGTTTACTGCACACTTGTGTTTGTGTTCTACACCCTGTACGACAGCAACTTTGCAGAGTGCCCTCTCGCACTCCGGGACCCCTGGGGGGATGTCAGAGAGTCAGTTTCAGCCCGATCCCCGCAGGCCAGGCCAAAGGACCCCACCTGCCGGAGGGACCCCGCTCACTCTGCAGATGCCCTTTGAGCCACAGCGCCAACCCAGGTGCAGCCAGCTGGGGAGGGAACACAGGAGGTTGGCTCCAGGGCGTGTCTGGCCCATTTTGCCCAGTCCCACCTCACCCTGCCGGCCTTCTTCTAATTAATTTCCATTCAATGTGCACCGGGTCACGAGTATTCCTACAAGTGAGATCACTGGGTCAAATGATAATTCCGTATTTAATTTTTTGAGGAAACTGTTTTCCATAATGGCTGCACCAGTCTGCATTCCCACCAGCAGTGTACTAGGGTTCCCTTTCCTTTACATCGCTGCCAGCACTTGTCATTTGTTGATGGTAGCCATTCTGACAGATGTGGTTATAACTCATTGTCATTTTAATTTCCATTTCTCTGACGATCAGTCACTATGAGCATTTCTTTCATGTCTGCTGGTCATCTGTCTGTCCACTTTGGAGAAGTGTCTATTTAGGTCCTTTGCCCATTTTTTAATTGGATTGTTTGTCTTCCTTCTGTAAAGTTGTATGAGTTCCTTATATATTTTGAATATTAACCCTTTATCAGATATATCATTGCCAAATATGTTCTCCCATTCAGTGGGCTCCCTTTTCGTTTTGTTGATGTTCTTTTGCTGTGCAGAAGCTTTTTATTTTTATGTAGTCAATCCCATTTGTTTATTTTCTCCTTAGTTTCCTTTGCCCTAGGGCAGTGGTTCTCAACCTAACGCTGCAACCCTTTAATACAGTTCCTCATGTTGTGGTGACCCCCAACCATAAAATTATTTTCGTTGCTACTTCATAACTGTAATTTTGCTACTGTTATGAATCGTAATGTAAATATCTGTGTTTTCCCATGGTCTTACACAACCCTGCTAGCGGTTCTCAACCTGTGGCAGGTCCGCTAGCAGGGTCCCCTAAGACCATCGGAAAATACAGAGATTTACATTACGATTCATAACAGTAGCAAAATTACAGTTATGAAGTAGCAACAAAAATAATTTTATGGTTGGGGGTCACCACAACATGAGAAACTGTATTAAAGGGTCGCAGCATTAGAAAGGTTGAGAACCACTGCCCTAGGAGATGTATCTGTAAACATATTGCCACGAGAGATGTCTGAGATTTTGCTGCCTATTGTTTCTTCTAGGATTTTTATGGTTTCATGACTTATATTTAAGTCTTTTATCCATTTTGAGTTTATTCTTGAGTATGGTGTAAGTTGGTGGTCTAGTTTCATTGTTTTGCATGTATCCGTCCAATTTTCCCAACACCATTTATTGAAGAGATTCTCTTGACTCCATTGTATGCTCTTGCCTCCTTTGTCAAATATTAATTGAGCATAATGGCTTGGGTCGATTTCTGGGATCTCTGTTCTGTTCCATTGAACTATATACCTGTTCTTGTGCCAGTACCAGGTTGTTTTGATTACGGTGGCTTTGTAGTATAAGTTGAAATCTGGTATTGTGATTCCTCTAACTTTGTTCTTCTTAAGGCTCTTAACTTTAGATGAGTATAATTTTTATCTTGATTGTCCACAGTATAGGAAATATGAGCTATCAAAATGCTTAATGAGAACCTCCTCCATTCACTCAACAACTATTTATGGAACACTTTATACTATATATCAGGCATTGCGCCTAATGATAATGACATAATGGTAAACAAGTAGGACCTCGTCCCGCCTGCCAAAGAGCTTACACAGGGCTTTGGTCTTCAGTTTTCCTGTTTCCCCTGTAAAACCCACTCTGACTCCCCAGGGCGGTGCTCTCATTATGCCTATTATAACTATGGTTTCCTAGAAAATAGATATAATTAACAGGATAATTACATCAAACAAAGGCTTTAACATTATTAACTCGTATTTCATCCATAATTAATTTAAAAAATTATTAGGAGCAAAATTTGTAGAAAGAATAGTTCAACAAGCACCCCTTCAAATAACTAAGTAAGCTAGATATTAAATGCAGTTTAAGGGAATTAACTAAGAACATTCAAAAGCAAACCAGGAAAAAACCAAGATGGCGGCATAGGTAAACACCTAAACTGCTGCCTCGCACAACAATTTCAAAACTACAACTAAAAGACAAAACGAACATCATCCAGAACCACAGGAAAGCCAGCTGAGTGGAAATTCTACAACTAGAAGGAAAGAGGAAAGCACACAGAATCAGAGGAGCTGCAAAAGGCCGAGGTACGGAGACACGCGTGCGGGCGGCTGAGTGCCTGGCTGGCTTTCTCTAGCGGGAAGGAGACAAAAGCTCCTGACTGCACCAAACCCCAGTTCCAACTGCACTGAACCCCAGTTCTGGGTGAGACCCTGGGGACCCAGGTTTATATGGGGGGAATCTGGACTGTCAGGCGGAAACTCAGGGCAGACACGAAAGGCAGAGGTCTGAAGGCGCGCGCGCGTGAGTGCGCGAAGAGAGGACTGACTGCTGAGTGCACCACTGGCTTTCTCTAGCGGGTGGGAAACGGAAGCTCCCCACTACGCTGAACTCCAGTTCCAGGCGAGAATCTGGGAATCCAGATTCATTGGGTGAGAAACTGGACTGTCTGGCAGCGGGCGAAACTCGAGGGCGGCTTACTCTTAGAGGTGCTTGCAGCGATTACCGAGGGATACTGAGACCCAGGGGCCTCATAGGATAGGGCTGATGGGAAGCCAAGACTGTCTGCTCAGCCCTGAGACTCCGCCGCATCCAAGCTGAGCACAGAGGCTTTTGCAATTTTGCAAGTCTTGTCTCATAAGGCTGTCTCCAGCACAGAAGTTGTCCCGGCAAAGACACAGCTGATCCTCACAGCCAATTGACCTGAAGGTCAATTCCTCCCAGTGATACCAACAACAATCAAGACTTAACTACAACAAGGCTGTACACACAGTCCACAAAGGGGTGCACCAAGAGCGTCTACCTCAGGTAACTGGGGAGGCCGAGCCACTGGGCCATATAGGACACCTAGCACACAAAGCCACCCTACCAACTCAGGGAAGCAGTGAAAATGCGGAGACAAAGAAACAGATCACAAACTAAAGAAATGGAGGAAAACAAACGACTGGATATAGAGTTCAAAACCATGGTTATAAGGTTTTTCAAAAATTTCCTAGAAAAGGCCGATAAATTTAGCGAGACCCTCGAGGATATGAAAAAGGACCAACTAGAAATTAAACATACACTGACTGAAATAAAAAATATTATACAGAGACCCAACAGCAGACTAGAGGAATGCAAGAATCAAGTCAAAGATTTGAAATACAAAGAAGCAAAAAACACTCAACCGGGAAAGCAAAAAGCAAAAAGAATCCAAAAATTTGAAGATAGTGTAAGAAGCCTCTGGGACAACTTCAAGCATACCAACATCAGAATTATGGGGTTGCCAGAAGAAGAGAGAGAGCAAGATACTGAAAACCTATTTGAAGAAATAATGACTGAAAACTTCCCCTACCTGGTGAAACAAATAGACTTACAAGTCCAGGAAGCGCACAGAACCGCAAACAAAAGGAATCCAAAGAGGACCACACCAAGACACATCATAATTAAAATGCCAAGGGCAAAAGACAAAGAGAGAATATTAAAAGCAGCAAGAGAAAAACAGTTAATTACCTACAAGGGAGCACCCATACGATTGTCAGCTGATTTCTCAACAGAAACTATGCAGGCCAGAAGGGAGTGGCAAGAAATATTCAAAATGATGAATAGCAAGAACCTACAGCCAAGATTACTCTACCCAGCAAAGCTATCATTCAGAATTGAAGGTCAGATAAAGAGCTTCACAGATAAGAAAAAGCTAAAGGAGTTCATCAACACCAAACCAGTATTATATGAAATGCTGAAAGGTATTCTTTAAGAGGAAGAAGAAGAAGAAAAAGGTAAAGATAAAAATTATGAACAACAAATACATATCTATCAACAAGTGAATCTAAAAATCAAGTGAATTAAAAATCTGAGGAAGAGAATAAACTGGTGAATATTATAGAATCAGGGGCATAGAAAGGGAGTAGACTGAAAATTCTCAGGGAGAAAGGGGTGTGGGGGGTGCGGGAAGAGACTGGACAAAAATCGTACACCTATGGATGAGGACAGTGTTGGGGGAGGAAAGGGCAGAGGGTGGGGCAGGAACCAGGTGGAGGGGAGCTATGGGGGAAAAAAAGAGGAACAATTGTAATAATCTGAACAATAAAGATTTATTAAATTTTAAAAAAAGCAAACCAAAAAAAAGGTTACAGAAAAGTTTTCTTTTCTTCACTGATTATATGTGTTTACTAAGTTTTCGTAAAATAAACATGTACTACTTAATAAGAACAAAGTAAAAATTGTCCTTCAAAGAACTAGCTATTGCAACAATAGACCAGCTGCTGGGTAAAGTTAGGCTCCCTACCCCACTATACGAGACCAATTATGGTCTGGCCTTGAGACTCCTTGTTGTATCAGCTCAAAGCCCATTCCCCCTTCTGCTGGAAACATTCTGGGACTTTCCATTGGGGAACCACGATCCTCACCTCTTGGGGTGGACCCCAAACCCCAATCTCAGCCAGTCAGCACTTCCCACCCCCTTGGCCACCATAATAGTTTAGAGGTGAACACATGACCCTAACAGATCCAAACCCAAATCAATCTGAAAAGAGACTAACTTTAATGAGGCTCTAAAACAATTATAATTACTGGTGTAAAAATGCTGCTCAAAATCCGAGAAAAAATCTTGTAATAAATAGAATGTTCATTTAATACAACACTGAAAAGGTCCAAAGTTACTTCTTTTATTGATATAGATCAATAGAACAGCAACAAAAATATACTATCAAAAACTCCCATTTTAAAGAAGCTATTAATATATGCATAACCCATGGACACAGCCAATAAGGTGCTGAAGTCCTGGGGGCGGGCTGGAGGGGGTCAATGGGAAAAAAAGGGAGCATATGCAATACCTTCAACAATAAAGAATTATTGAAAATAAATAAGTAAATAAATAAAAATAAAGAAGCTATTAAAACTTCATGCTTGTCTTAAAGAATAAGAATGTTTAATCCAATTAAACCACATCCTGCTTTTAAAAAAAAATCAAAGTATAAGAACAGTAAGAAAAATACAGGTTACCAGGTATATACATTCATCACAACTCCTCTGACAGAAAAAGTTTTAGTAACTTATAAAGATGCCTATGAGTAGTATTTTCTGAGGCACCTAAAATGCCATAATATCAGTGTTCTACTTCAATAAAAAATTAATAAAAATAATAAAAGAAATAAATTAATTTCTTTTCAATGCTAAGAAAACTATAGATATACTAATAAATTATAGGGAAACAAAGTTCAACTCAATATGAGAAAGTAAAACTTAACCATGAGGCTTGTAAGAGTAAAATGGGCCATCTTGTAAAAGAGGGACCTCCCCTTCCCTGGAACTAAACTAAAATCAAAACTGTAATTCTCTGGAAATAAGACATCCTTGAAGAATTCAACTGATGTGCCAGCTGTTTTATTTCTTGAAAGTGTATAGCTGAACAGATATAATTGTTGCAATTTTTTCTAGCATTGTACAATTTTCCTTGCTACAATGCACATACTGTATCTATTATCATATTTAAGCATCTGACAGCACTGTTATAAGAATCTATAATATTCATCCCTAACTAAACACATATATAAATTTTAATCTCCAAATGGCCATGGATTTCAGTAGTTAAATATCATATATATTTTTTCCACAAAGTCTAAATACATTTCCTGAACTTTCAGTTTCCTGTTCGTCAATGGCTACAACTCTAGAGGCTATACATAAACACACCCCAGACATGCTATTTCCACTTCTGACAAGAGTAGACATAAACTTAATATGACCAAATATAACTACAGTCCTTATAATTGGTATATGACAACTAACACAACAACAGCAGAAACTTAAAATTTTATAAAAATAGAAAACATAAATTATATTCCTTATATAAGTAGTCACATAACATACTCCTTTTATAACATAGCGTTCAGAAAAAGTTTCTCTCTCCTGAAAAACTGATAGGCTCTCTTTATCAGACAATAACTATGAAACCCATCCTGTTTCCTTTTTTCTCCTGCTTGCCAGGAAGCTCAGAGCTAAATTTAATATTCAAGTACAGAAACTATCTTGCCTCAGATTACTGATGTAAAGATTTCTTTGCACTCCTCCTTAAAACTGCTCATTATTTCTCAAGTGATTTATGCTTGTTTTCTGACTTTGTTTTTAAAGGTCCTAGCTTTTTTAATTAGACTATCAAACCCTTGCAATGAATAAAATACAAATTATAAAGAAATTTAACAATTTAAAAAATGTTATTTTCATATCACTGTTACGTCAATCTGTTAAACAAAATCTGTTAACTTATATTTATGTAATATGTCGATTCTAATTCTTTTCTTTTAAAGTTTATTATTTAACATGGTGCATGATGTACTTTTAGAAAGGCCATTGGCAAGTTTCTAAAACAAAAGAATGATAAAATGACACAGGATAAAAACCAAGTACTAAATTTGGGACACTAGATTAGGAGATTTATAATTTTTAAATGCTTTTAATTTACTAACAAAATTGGTCTGGCAAAAAAGCTAGGTAACTGTCATAAAACAACTCACATAAAATGAATTAAAAATCTTATTGCTGTTATCAACATTCTTAGATGCAAAGCAGACCATAGGTATAAAAAAATACCGTATTTTCCGGCATATAAGACGACTTTTTAACCCAGGAAAATCTTCTATATGCCCAGTCATCTTATACGCAGGAAAATATAGTACTTAAATAGTTTAGAAATCTTTAAAAAAGAAAGATACTAAGTCATACTTCTTTAGAAATTATATACACACACATATACATGAAAACGTTCATATATGGTAATACTAAATGTTTGTTAAATGGAAATAAAGGGAGATATTAATAAAATGCACACAAAAAATATGAAGATGGGGGAAAAATAACCCAAATGGACAAATCTAGATAAAAACTAAGCAAAAATATACCATGAATTAAAGAAAATCTAGAATGTAATCATATTAAAGATAGAAATGAGGCCCTAGCCAGTTTTGCTCAGAGGATAGAGCACTGGCCTACAGACTAAAGGGTTCCAGGTTCGATTCCAGTCAAGGGGACTTGCCTGGGTTGCGGGCTTAGTCCCCAGTGGGGGGCATGCAGGAGACTGCCAATCAATGATTCTCTCTCATCATTGATGTCTCTATCTCTCTCTCCCTCTCCCTTCCTCTCTGAAATCAATATATATATATTGATATATATATTCTATGTTTCATATTAGAATATATATATATGAGAAATATATATATATATACACATTATATATATACATATATAATGTATATATATACATATATGATGTAATACATATATACATATATACATATATAATGTAAGTATATATATATACATTATATATATATATACATATATATATATATGAGAAATAAACACATTTTTTTAAACAAGAACTACAGTCTATAAGAATACATAACAATAAAACACTCTAATGCCAGGAGCCAAAAATAAAAACCAGAAAATGGTAATAAATAGAAGCAGCAAGGTGGCCAAATTTATATAATGAAAGTGACAAAAAGCAATTGTCCCTTTCTTTCTCAACATATGAGAATTGCAGGGCTTATACCTAAAAAAATTAAATTACAAAAAACTTAATATTCTAACAATAAAGTTAACAGCAAAATTTAGCCTCCTATATAATAAAGAGGTAATATGTAAATTGACCATCATGTGCTCACACAAGATGGCCACCCCCATGTGGTCACAAGATGGCCAGCAGGGGAGGGCAGTTGTGGGCAATCAGGTCAGCAGGGGAGGGCAGTTGGGGGGAAACCAGGCCTGCAGGGGAGAGCAGTTAGGGGTGACCAGGCTGGCAGGGGAGAGCAGTTAGGGGCAACCAGGCTGGCAGGAGAGGGCAGTTAGGGGCAACCAGGCCGGCAGGGGAGGGCAGTTGGGGGCAATAGGGCTGGCAGGCGAGCAGTTAGGCATCAATCAGGCTGGCAGGGGAGTGGTTAGGAGGTGATCAGGCTGGCAGGCAGAAGTGGTTAGGGGCAATCAGGCAGGCAGGCAGGCGAGCAGTTGGGAGCCAGCAGTCCACAGGGATCGGACCTAAACCAGCAGTCAGACATCCCTCGAGGGGTCCCAGATTAGAAAGGGTGCAGGCTGGGCTGAGGGACACCCCCCGCCCCCCAGTGCACGAATTTCGTGTACCGGGCCTCTAGTTATTTTATAAATTTAGAAGGAAAAGCTAACAACCATTAATAACAGATTTCTTTCAAACAACAATAAAACAATTCTGCATAAAGAAACATTTAAAACCCAGCCAGAGTGGTTCAGTTTGGTTGAGCATTGCCCTGTGCACCAAAAGGTTGCAGGTTCGATTCCCAGGTCAGGGAAACATGCCCAGGTTTTGGGTTCAGTCCCTGGTTGGGTTGCAAACGATCGATGTTTCTTGCTCTCTCTCTTCCTCTCCCTTCCTCTCTCTCCAAAATCAATAAAAATATTTTTTAAAAGTCTGTTATAAAGAGTAATCATTCAAATATGAAAGTAACAGATCATAAGAGAGAGAGAAATCCCCTTCTCCTTCAGAAAAAGGAACAGAGCCATGGGAAATATAAATAAGTCATCTGCTACAAAGCACTAACGACATGGAATTTTTATTTTTTGTATAGACATTTGTGGACTATACAATTCAACTTCACAGTGTTTAAAAATCATTTTAAAATTACCATTTCAGTAAAAATAAACCTAGTCTTGAAGCCTGTTTTTCTTTAAGGAGTATGGCAGGATGAGCAGAGGTCAGGAGCATCTT
The DNA here is from genome assembly GCF_951640355.1 of Cnephaeus nilssonii. Lineage (NCBI taxonomy): Eukaryota > Metazoa > Chordata > Mammalia > Chiroptera > Vespertilionidae > Cnephaeus > Cnephaeus nilssonii. The sequence continues at coordinate 91,751,122 of NC_137080.1, read as the reverse complement.
TATGTAATCCATGCCACTTTTCCTTCTTTAATCACGGGAAAGAATATAGAACGTGATTACCAGTTGCAAAATTATTTCATAATAAAATTATGCTTAATTTGACTAAAAACACTTATACAACACACAAATTTTCAAAATGTAGGGAGGGCATCTTGCCAGGATTAAAACAATACATTTCAAAGGAATAAAAATGTTGTTATAGTGATTTGGTGATTAGGAACTGACATTACCTATATATGAGAAAAAACTACCTGCTCTGTAAAAAGGGAATATTTACTGAGCAACCAGAGTAACAGACCCTAAGCTTAGAGCTTCTAAGATACTCTATCACATTGCATCTAGGTAGGAAAACAATGTAGAAGGCAATAAGTCTTAAATAAGTTTCTCACCATTATGTGTGGCATATATTTAAGTGTAAAAGACTGAATAAAGAAGATGAAAACTTAGAAATTACTGTAATAGAAGTACAGGGTTGGGGATTGTGAGGTGGAAGTAAAATCATTCCCAATTAAAAAAATTTTTTTTTGTTTTACTTTAGAGGGAGGAAGAGAGAGGGGAGTGGGGAGGAGGAGGAGGAGGAGGAGGAGGAGGAGGAGGAGGAGGAGGAGGAGGAGGGGAGAGAGAGAGAGAGAGAAAGAGAGGAAGAAACATCGATGTGCCTCTTGCATGTACTCCAACCAGGGATTGAACCCGAAAACTGGCTTTCTGCCCCGTGACTCAAACCCGCTATCTTCTGGTCCATGGGAAGATGATCCAACTAACTGAGCCACACCAGCCAGGGCTCATTCCCAAATTTTTAATGCTAATCTTACTGTCCTGTAAATCACTTTGTAAAAGAGCCATAATAGAAACAAAATGCCCACTTTGAGAATGCTGTTTATGTATGACACTACGACCGTACATTTATAATTTACAACTCTAAAAATGAAAGAAAAAACCCTTTCTTTTTTTTTTTTTTAAATATATTTTATTGATTTTTTACAGAGAGGAAGGGAGAGGGATAGAGAGTTAGAAACATCGATGAGAGAGAAACATCGATCAGCTGCCTCCTGCACACCCCCTACTGGGGATGTGCTCACAACCAAGTTACATGCCCTGGACCGGAATCGAACATGGGACCCTTCAGTCCGCAGGCTGACACTCTATCCACTGAGCCAAACCGGTTTCGGCAAAACCCTTTCTTCTTAAAGCAGATTTTGGAGTCTTGGTTTTAAATGTTACTTTAACAACAGTAATGCTCGTCCAAAAAATGTAATCATGGGTTTCTCGTTAAGAAGAGTGAGTTGTTATCACATTATTAATGGTGGTAAAATTACTTTTTATCTTGGTGTTTAATAACATTAGTAGAAAAATTATTGATAGTACTACTATAATTCAGATGGTTGAGAATCACACTAGGATGACATTAAAAAACAGCCTTTATTTAGCTCAGGAAAATACAGGCCTGCTTACTAATTAGCTGTGGATCTTGACCACCTGACTTTCCTTCCTCTGGACCTCAAGATCCTCACCTATAAACAAGAGGGCTGCACTAGAGGGTATTTCCCAACCTTCCTCTACCTGGCCCTTCCCACTTTATGGCTTTGGTGATTTAAGATCCAGTCTGGGGTTTTCAAGGACAGAAAGGAAAACAGTAGTAGAAACAACCCACTAAACTTGAGGGGAAAAATGGACCCGTTTACAAAAAGAAATGGACAAATTAGCCCTACTCGGTTTGTCTCATGGATAGAGCCTTGGCCTATGGACTCGAGAGTTTGATTCTGCAGAAGGGCAGTACTTCGGTTGCAGGCTCCTCCCCTGAACAGGTCCTGGTCCGGCCCATGCAGGAGGCAATCAATTGATGTGTTTCTCTCACATCAGTATTTCTCTCCGTCTCTCCCCTCTCTCTTGAACTCTCTAAAAATCAACTGGAAAATACCCTCGGGTGAGGATTTAAAAAGTAAGCAAACAAACAAAAACATTAAAAAAAAAAAAAAAAAGAAATGGACAAAGAGGCATAACAGTTCAGGAAAGATCAGGAGCTTCATTGTCAAAATTAGTTTGAATAGAAATTTCAGTTATATTGAAGTTAGGTGAAATAGTAAGAAATGCTAGAGTTGCAGACTTAGAAATGTTATCTATAACACAAGAATACTTCACAAATCATCCAAGAAATCTTCCCAAGATCCTTCAGTACATAGGGAAAGATGTCATACTTGCTGGCTTAATCATTCATAATTCTGCCCTGACACCATTACCTACTATTTTCCAACAGGTTATTCCCTCCAGCCAATTTTGCTTCATCATTTCAACAAATCAAGGATTATCTCCCCTTCATTATCACTCAATGTTCTATCTGAAATGCATTTTCCCTTCTCTCACCTTATAATAATAGTTTATCATACTCTAACCATGTTTGAGGCACATTCTAAGTGCTTGACAGGTAATCACTTATTTAATTACCTCAACAATCCTAGGAGGGAGAGTAAATATATTGTTTATGATTACACAGTAGCAGAGCAGGATTCCAACACAGGTAGTCTGGCTCCAAGGAGCCTATCCTCTTAATTTGCCAACTAGTCCTTCTAAGCTCAGGGTAATCAAGTTCTGACACCTTCTTTTTTGTTTTTTTGTGTGTGTGTTTTTTGTGTGCCCTGACCAGGAATGGAACCCATGACCTTTTGATGCATTGGGTAATGCTCCAACCAACTGAGCCACTGGCCAGGGCCCTGACACCTTCTTGAAGTTCTCATCTGCTTAGCAATTATTCCTGCCTCTTGAATCTTTAAGTAAACCACTAATTTGCCATTTACCATGGGACCTAGCCTGTTATTTATCTTTTGTGCATATGTTCTATCTTTTCTAAAAACAGGATCTTGTCTTATTTATTATGTAACACTATTTAGAGCATAAAAGAACTTACAATTTGGGCACTGAAGTGCTTATTAATAAAACTATGATAGCATTTAATACTTATAGCTCGAAGATATATACCAGGCTCCAGGTTAACTACTTTATATGTATTATCTCATTTAATCCTCACAACAACCCTGTGGTAGGAATTAACACTGTCCCCTCTCCAGTATTATAGAGGAGGAAACTGAGGCTTAGAAAAGCCAACTAGCTTGCCCAAATATCAGAGAGTGGTAGTAACAGTCTTACTAAGAGTCTATGCCATACTCTTAATCTCCAGCCAACCACAAAACACCTTGAAGAATCAGTCCCAACTTGCTCTTACTCTGCAGCACTATACTGAACATTAAGGATTCAGAATTAAGAGTTACAGCTGTTACCCTCAAGAAACTCACAACCCATTAAGACTTCTAGACTGAACTTTGATATCACTGGCAGAGTCACCATTATCAAAACTTATATATTTTAACTTTTAAGTGAAAAAGAAATCCAAAAATTCTTGGAAACGCTTTTGCACACTATTTCTTCTCTCTTCAGCTCTCCCACTTCATTTACCCTAGGATTCAGCTCTCCAGTTTCTATATTAGAGTAGAAAGGTTCCGTTAATCCTAACAACCATTTCGATGTCTAAATTTAATTTAGTGATAGATCAGACTCAAGGATCTAAAGGATGAATTCCATGCCCATATGAAATATGGGCAATGAAAGCCAGCTAGAAAAAAGAAAGAAAGAAAAAAAAACAATGGTAAGGAGAAGCAATGAAAAGAGGGATATGAAAGTTAGTCTGTAAAGCAAAGACAATAAAATAAAAAAGTGATAAAGGCAGGAAAATGGACACAAATAGGTGAAAGTAAGAGTTCAGAATAAATTCAGTGCAGACACATAAATGAAAACTCTAAAATTTAATCAATTTTTTGAATGCTGACTCCTTTAATTATTTCTTTTCCTAAACTGTAGTGGAAACAACCAAAAAAATATGTACATAAAACAGCCACTGAAAAACCATTAATTATGAACACTAGAGGAGGTTTTTTTTCCCCCTGAGAAAACACTCATTTTAGAATTTCAGAGCTACAAAAAGACCTTAAAATACTATCTGATCCAACCCACTCATTTTACAATTAAAACAAGTCTCAGAAAGGTTAAATAACTTTAACTTGCCCAAGATCAGATAGGAACTTAGTAGCAACACTCCTGAATCTCTTCCCAGTGTCCATGCCTACCACATTAGGCTTCCGAAAAATAGTGTATCTTTCTCTTCCCTTTTCCACTCTTAACCATTAAAATAATTTCTGCATAAGCATCTCAGAATCCCCATATTATTCCTAGTTCCTATTGGAGAAAATAATAAGATATTCTGGTTTAACTAAAACAATAAGATAATTATATTATTCCCAAAGTCAGTAATCTTAAATTGGGATAATTATATTATTCCCAAAGTCAGTAATCTTAAATTAAGATTCCTACCAGTTAAGAAATGCAAACATTTCCCAGAAGAGCAGAAAGATGAAAGATCTCCATAAAATGACCAAAAGGAAGCCAAGTACCAAAAGGAAGCCAAGTACATACTAGTAAACTATAATCCTTCTGGAAAGGAATCAGGCCCCAAAGCCCTGGAGGCTGGATGACTGCTAATGAAAGTACAATGGGTATTACTTATTTTCCCTTTTCTATTTCATATCCTCCCAAATAACCTGTCTCCTATCTTTCTGACATACTAGAGGCCCGGTGCACGAAATTCATGCTCAGGTATGGTCCCTAGGCCTGGCCAGTGATCAAAGCACAAGCATCTGGCACAGAAGGGCAGGTCCCAGCTGACTTCTGGGCCCTGGGCAGCACCTGGGCCCCCAGGTTCCCCCTTCCGCCTGAGTTATCGGGCCCCGCCTGGCTCCCTCAGCGCCTGGGAGACAGGCATCGGCCCCACCCCCCGCCGCTGGTCGCCATCTGCGAGTGATTGGCTGGGCAATCGGGCCCCACTCGCACCCGCCTTGGCCTGGCACCACCCGCTCACCTGCTCCACCATCCCGCCATGGTCCCGCTCTCGTCGGGGCCCGTCGGGGCCCATCGGGGCCAGCAGCGCCTCCACTGCCACCTGCTGCCAGTGCTGCATCGCTGATGCCCACCACATTCCACACCGCCCCCTGGTGGTCAGCGCATGTCATAGCGAGCAGTCGAACTCCGGGTTGAGGGGACAATTTGCATATGAAGCTTTTATTATATAGGATGTTGATTCCAGGAGCCTGTAAAGAAAGGGGAAAGCCCTGGCCAGTGTAGCTTAGAAGGATCACGGGTTCGATTCTCGGTCAAGGGCATGTATCTTGGCTGCAGTTTCCCTCCCTGCTCTGGGTTGGGGCTTGTGTGGGAGGCAAGCAATCTGTGAGTCTCTCTCACATCTATGTTTCTTCCTTTCTCTCCCCCTTTCTCCCTTCCTTCCACTCTCTCTCTGGAAAGCAATGGAAAAGAAACCCTTGGATGAAGATTAACAAAACAAATAATGTGTGGCGCAATTGGTTGAGCACGGGCCCATGCACCAGGAGGTCACCAGTTCAATTCCCAGTGAGAGCACATGCCGGGGTTCTGGCTCGATCACCAATAGGGGGGATGCAGGAGGCAGATAGTTGATGTTTCTCATCGATGTTTCTCTCGCTCTCCCTATCCCTTCTTCTCTCTGAAATTAGTAAAAACAAATTTAAAAAAAAACATATTTAAGAAGGGGGAGAGTAATAAAATAGAGTATCATGTCACTTTCAGCAAAGGTGGCTTTTTGATGGGAACTATCTTGGCCAGGAAATAATGGGACAAGGGATAGGAGAACAGTTTTAAGGTAAACCTACACACCTGTTCTTTTAGCCATGAAAACACTAGGAAGTCCTACAAAAACACTAGGAAGTCCTATATATTCTCAGTATTTCCCCCTACTGCAAAGTACTTGCAGATATTCTGGGCCAGAAGGAACTCATCCTGGGTCATTTCTATGGTCTATGAAAAGTCTGCTGCTTCTATTCCTTGATAAACTGCCAGTCACCATTCACCAGATTATTTAAGCTGAGTGACTTGGAAATCAGCTACAATAGTACCCCTTTATCCACGGTCTCACTTTCTGTGGTTTCAGTTACCCCAGTAAATGGAAAGTTCCAGAAACAAACAATTCATAGGTTTTAAACTGCACACCATCCGCTCCATCCCACCCAGGACATGAATCATCCCTTCCTCAAGTTTATCCACACTGTGTATGCTATCCACATGTTGGTAGATATCTAGGTATAGCAGTTGTGGTTGTGTGTGTGTGTGGGGGGGGGTGGGGTGGGGTTGATTCTCTCTCATCATTGATGTTTCTATCTGTCACTCCCTCTCTCTGAAATCAATTTTAAAAATAATTAAATAAATAAAATAAAAAACTAAAAGATACAAAGAGACATTTTAAAGTTGGGTGGGGGGAGGAGTGAATTAGTGACTCATTGAGCTTAAGAAGTAAAGGAAGAGTAACAAATGACCAGTAAGAACAATGGAGTCATTAACAGCTAAAGAGGAAAATCAGGAAGGGAAGGGGGGCATTTCACTGGGGGGAGGGGTGTTGGATGTCCAGCTGCTAGAGATGGTATTTAAGTATATTTAGTTTCAAGACATAGGTGAAAATCTGGGCCTCAAATTTGGAAGGCCTGAAGTTTAGACAGAAGGTATAGATTTGAGACCTAACAAAGCATGGCAATGACTGAGTTTTTAGAGAAAGAGAAGATAACAGAAAAACATGTAGATAACAGCATTCCTCAAGAAACTATACTTTGAAGACAATCTAACTTTCCAAATGACTAGTACTTTATTCTATAGATATAGAATATTTGGACTAATTTATTCTAAATGAAAGCTAAAAAATCAATCTTTCTTTGCCAGGCTATGAATTGACAGAAAGTCATTAGTGGGTAAGAAAGGGCAAAAAGGCCCTGTCTATCATTTCAGAGGAACATGAATATATGAATATATTCATTTAACTGAAAAAAGTTAGTCCTTTTATCCATGTTGGCTGATGTTGGACATTTGACATTTTTCTCTTCAATTAACATATTTTTGTTGATAAAAATATATATAAGCCACATAAATGTATAATTTTGGTTAGTCAAAATAGATGTTTATCCCCAGCATCAATGATTAACTTGTTGAACCCTAATCAGTGTGGCTCAGCTCCTTAAGTGCTGTCCAGTACACCAAAAGGTTGCGGGTTGCATCCCTGGTCAAGGAGCATGCAGGGGGCAACCAATTGATGTTCTCTCTCACCTCAATGTTTCTCTCTCTCTTTCTCTCCATTCCCCTCTCTCTAAAATGAATGAAAATATGTCCTCAGGTGAGGATTTTTTAAAATGTTAATTAATTAAAAACCATTATCAAACATCTTCCAATTTAGTAAGTAACAAAATAACTTTCTTATGTAGATGCAAAAAGGGAAGAATTTAAATAAGTGAACCACACCACTGACCTGATTTCTATCACCATAGAAATATATTTTTTATAAACAGCATCATTTGCTACATTCATATGCCTGGCTTCCCTTGCTCTGAATACTATTACTGAGATTCATACATATTGTTGTGTTCATTCCTATTATGAAAAAAGCTGCTATGAACATTTTGGATCAGTTTTTTGTGGACATGTACTTTATTCCTCTTGGTACAGGATTTCATTTAAGAAGGGGGGCCTGGCCATTGTGGTTCAGTGGTTGAGCATTGACCTATGAACCAGGAGATCACGGTTTGATTCCCAGTCAGGGCACATGCCTGTGTTGCGGGCTTGATCCCCGTGTGGGTCATGCAGGAGGCAGCCAATCAGTGATTCTCTATCACTGATATTTCTCTCTCTCCCTCCCTCCCTCCCTCTCTCCCCCCCCCCCCTTCCTCTCTGAAATCAATAAAAAATGTATTTTTTTAAAATGGGGAGGTTGCCCTGGCCGTTTTGGCTCAGTGGTTAAGAGTAGCAGCCCACAGACGGACAAAAGGGATGCAGGTTCAATTCCCAGTAAAGGGCACATACCTCGGTGGTAGTTTGATCACAGCCCAGTTTGGGCATCAGCAGGAGGCAACCAATCAATGTAACTCTCTCACATCGATGTCTCTGTCTCTCTCTGTCTCTCTGTCTCTCTCTCCCCACACACACACCTCTCCTCCCTCCCTTCCACTCTGTCTAAAATTCAATGAAAAAAATATCCTGGGGTGAGGACTTAAAAAGGGAGGGAGGTTTCACATATAAATTATCCTGGGAAGTCATATAGTATAGATAAATGGATTGATTTATATAGTTACATATATAAAATGCAAAAAAAAAAAATAGAAAATTTACCTACCTACCTGTGTATCTATCTACCTGTATGTATGTATATACAGATGACCTTTGAACAACACAGGTGTGAACTATGCTGGTCCACTGACACATGGATTTTTTTTCAATAAATAGAGTAAATGTGTTTACTCTTCCTTCTGATTTTCTCTAGCTTACTCTATTACAGAACACAGTATATAATACAAACCATAGAAAATGTTAATAAACTGTTTATGTTATCAGTAAGGCAAAGTCAAGCTATGAGTACAGCTGGCTCTCCATAAAGCAGATTACTCACCACAGATTGAAAATAACCTTTTTGGCCCAGCCGGTGTGGCTCAATGATTGAGCATCGACCTATGAACCAGGTGGTCACGGTGTGTGGGTTGCAGACTCGATCCCCAGTGGGGGACATGCAGAAGGCAGCTGATGAATGGTTCTCTCTCATAAGTGATGTTTCTATTTCTCTCTCCCCCTCTCCTTTCCTCTCTGAAATCAATAAAAGTTTGTGTGTGTGTTTTTAAGAAAATATCTTTTTGGGTCGCAATTGGTTAAATCCATGGATATGAAGGGCCGACTATAGTTAAGTTTTGGAGGAGTCAGAAGATATACTTGGATTTTCAGCTTGGGGAGCAGGGGGGCAACACCCCTATCATGCCTTGCTCAAGGGTCAACTGCACACACACCCATAAACATATGTATGTAAATAAGTAGATTCTAAGAAGTCCATCCAAGACCAACAAAGATTCATTAAAATAATTTATAAAGTGAAAATCTAAGATGGGAAAGATGACCATCTCAATTTTTCTTAATAAGTATTATGTATTGACTTAAGAGTAATTCAAAAGAAACAAATTTCTCTCCATGTAAATTACCGTTTTGCTTCAATGAAATAATAAACTTCTCATAACAAATCTCCTTCCCAAACTAGAATTTCAAAACATTAAATGTTATCATCCATCATGTAATAATTTTTAAGGTAGAGGCAAAACCTAAAATGTGTTAAGATTATAAGATTTTATTTTGTCTTGCCTTTTTTAAAAGTTAAACATGGAAATAATTCCATCGGTTAATATTTAACATGAGTAAAGACTATTTTATCCTCATTCAAAATATATTTTCTCCATTCCTAAAAGTAATTCACTGTAGCCTTAAGTCTGTGATAGAGACATTTCGACTTTCAAATTCCACTATGTAATTTTCAGATGACAGAAAAGGAGGTTCTTTAATTTCCAGAGGCAGGAAAGAAACATATGCACAAATCTTATTTCTGAAGAGATCAAACTGAAATTTCCAACCCTGCTTTTGACAATCAAATGGTCATTTTCAAGGCACTAGGAGGGGCTCCTCATTTAACATCATCTATAAATGCCAAGATGGAGGCAGAATATTACAAATGGTTCTAGAATTAACCACTGCCTGCTCCCCTCCCCTCCAACTACAAAAGGGAAAAGAACCCTCTTCTAGTCTTTGATCTTTCTTCATCTTTATTCCTCCTTCCAAAACATGAGCAATTTCAAGAACAAACAATTTAAATGTACTACATTTTTTATCTTAAAAAAACATTTTTAGTATTTGGATGTTCCCTAACTTTCACAGATGTGTAACTGTTTACTTAAAAACCCATTATTTTACTCTGAAAATACATCATTTTCATTTTCCTAATAATTGTACCTCTTTCTAAAAGAAAACAACCTTGATTAACTATTACATAAATGATAGCAGCTCCAAACAGCTACAATTCCCAACTTACTTTCAATATCTTTTGTCTGATTGTTTGAATTAAAATAAAATTTTATTCTTATTTTTGAAGTGTTTTTCTTCCAGACCAAGGGTAGAACACAGGTATAACAAATGTGTAGACCCTATATTCCTTCTGATGATTCTTCTGTCTCATTAACCAGATGTTTTCCAGAAGACTAGAATTAAATACTAAATAAAGCATAAAATGAACTTGCCCCTTTGAGGACTATGGTCTTACATGTTTAAGTTTCAGCAGAGTGTAGGTCAATTCTCATCATAACAAACTGTAAGGTACAAATTATTGTCAGTACTTGAATTTCAGTGTTTCAAATACTGCTAAAATATCCTTAATAACCTGTGAGCTACAGAGATTAAGGAGACAAGGCTACATAAAGTCCTACTATAAAGTATGCTAACCTGTCTCATTGGCAGAAGTCTCTTTTATACAATAAATGAACATCTTCTTTGCAAATTAAATCACACTTAAGTGGCTATTGTTTTTAAATCAATAGTTACGTGATTTATATACCAATGTCCACCCAGTTTCTGATGAGTGTAGATTTAATTTTCTTTACACTTTGAGAGATTAATGTCAGAAATTAAAAATGCACTATAGAAAATTCAGAAATGTAAAATAATGAAAAAACAAAATCTAATTATTAATCAGCTAGGTTAGAAAGCTCAAATAGTTTAAAAATTATAGCATTAAATAATTATAGAATTTAGTATGCCAAAATATGTATAATACAGGTTCTTCTTTAGGAATTGTGATGATTATACAGGGTGGGGCAAAAGTAGCTTTACAGTTGTTCGTATGGAAATAATACAATAATTAATAAATAATATTACAAGAATCAACTGTTTTGGGTACTCACAAGTGTAAACCCACTTTGCCCCACCTTATATTAAAGGCCTATAGTGGCTATTCCTAATGCCAGGTATATTATGCATGTTACTGTTAAATAAAGCAGTATTAATGTCTAACAGTGTCATTTGAGTTAGCCTTGAATTTAGCTGTTTTAACATGTCCTTATTTTTTTGTCATTTTATTCATTTAAAATTATTTGCCCACCCCCAAACTCAAAAGAAGCCACACCTGAAGGCAAATGACTTACAAACACTCCCAATATTTACTGTGTAGATGTGAGAATTCAACTTACGCTTAATTTTGAAACTGAAATGTGGTTGATAATTTTATGATACGGTCTACCACAAGTTAAAATGGACAAAAATCAGTAATTAAAATATCTAAAAACTGAAAATGAGCTTTTAATTATAAGACACTTTAATAAAGTTCCTAAAGTATGATTTGGTGTAAATAAAACTATAATTTTAATTTATATGTGGCATAAACACTATCATAGAATAAAGATTGTAAAATTTCTAATTACCCAGTGTAGTTGAACTATTCCCTAATCTTATGTGATTCCTTACTACTTTATATTGAAAATAAAACACTACCTGAAGACGACGACCCACTGTTCAATCAAAAAGACAACCCAGCTTTTAATAATAACAACTTCTACAGCTATAGAAAAGGATGTTCTTTCTTCTGTAGTCTGATTCCTCTTAAGCTAAGAAACCTTTAGGAAACTAAAAATAACCCAAGATATGTATTCTTTTCCAATCCAAGAATAAGCAGAAATTTTAAGATTTAATTAGTCATCTAATCCAATATTTTTTAAGTTCTTCGTGTTGAACTGGTTAAAATTATGTTTTACAAAAGACATTCACCCCAAATTTCCCCAAAGAAAAAAATTATTCAGAAACATGCTTGTTTTGTAAAATGTTGGAAAAGACAAAAGACCTCATAACATGTAAGCCTGTTCTAGAAAAATAAAACATTTCACAAAGACCATTTTTGATTATTTTTTTAAAATCCCAAATAGTCACAACTAGTCTGTTGGTTAGAGCTCAGCTTTAAAGAGTGTTACTAATTAGCTAAGTAAAATTACCATACAATGAGACACTAGTAAGATAACATAATTAAATAAAAATTATAACTTTGTTCTAAGAAGTTAAACTTACATCTCAAGTATAAATCATATCCAAGAGAGACATAAAACAAGGCACATTAGAAACAAATGAGTAAACTAAATCATGTTTCTCACAAATGAATGTTATTAATAATTCTCATTTAAAATATGTATTTTAAAAATAATAATTATTCATTATTTTTAATGTATTTTTTCTGTAGATGTCCTAAATTGGGTAGGGCCATAATTGTAGATTGTTAAATGGAGGTCAGTTGGAAAGAGACAAACAGAAAATGCTAAGTAAAGGTATGCGAAATAAAAATTTCCCATAAGAATAATTTTTAAGTCTATCTAGAATTTTTATTTAAACAGAAAAAGAAAAAGCTACCATAATTCTCTAAAGTAAAAACCCTTGGGGGTGGTGGTGGTGGGTAGCAGAACTCCGTAGAATATTAAAAACACTAAACCAAAATATTGCCTTAACTTTTCCCTTGTACACAATGTAACAAAATGAGAAGACAATAAAAATAAACACTCCTGTCTACCCTCAGAGAGGCAAAGAAAGCTCCCATTCAATACTAAGCCTTATTCCACTGGAAAACATACTCCTGAAAAGTAAATCCAAAACCACTAGCTCCAACAGCTTCATGCAGAATTTACTGAATGGCGGCCAAACGTAGTACACGCTGTCCTGAACACACCGAAGGAAGGGTACCTGCAGTTCTGCGGTCTCCACTTTCCACTTGTACCTTGCTTTGCTTCCGCCACCTGTGCAGAAACTGATTTTTTACAATGAGACTAAAATGTTCCTCCAGGCTCATCAATCGAAAGGGGTCCATCTTCACGCCGACGCCCCTATTTTTATTTTTAATAATCCACACTGGGGTTGACTCCTGCACTATCGCCAGCACAGCCTTTTTAAACATCAATAAGGGGGAAGGCGTTATAAGGTCCCAGGAGCGAAAGGAACGGGGAGCCAGCCCCACAACAACTTGGAACTGGCTTCCAGGTGGCACTGGAATAGTCACCTGTTGGGACGGGCGCCGCACGGGCGCCTCCGGGGGCGGCTGAGAGCGGGAAGCGTCCCCGTCCTTCGTCCCGGGGCGGCAGGTGAGGCGGGGAGCGCGCATCCGCACCCACCGCCCGGGAGCGCAAACCCAAAGCGAGGAGCGCAGAGCCGGCCGCTCCGCCATCCTCGCCCTCCACGGGCCCCGCCGGACGAGCGAGGCTCCATCGCGCCCTCGGCGTCCCGGCGCACGGCTCTCCCCGGTGGACTTCTCCCGCCGCCCGGGCCCCGTCAGGCGAAGTTTCTCTCTCGCCCGCGGCGGCTGCTGCTCGCGCGCCGCCCGCCTCTGCGCGGGTCCCGCCGCCTGCTCCGGGCGGCCGCGGTCACGAGCGCCGGGCCTCGGGCGAGTCGGGACCGCCGACGGGAGCCGGAGCCGGGACCTGTCAACCCGGGCGGGAAACAAAAGCCGGTGAGGACGAGCGGGCGCGACCGGCCTCGCCTCCGCGAGAGGGAGCTCGGCGGGACGGGGAGCGGCTCCCGCGGCCGCCCGGCTCCACGCCTCCGGGAGGGAGCACCGGCCCCGCGGCCGGGCGGGCGCAGAGGGGCCCCGCCACGGGGCTGGGGCCTCCGCCGCGCTGGCCTCGAGGCTCCCCCGGCCCCGCTCGCTCGGACGCACCGCCCCCCGCTTGGGGAGCCGCGTGAGGCGTGAGGGGGCGGGGAGGTGGCGCGGCCGCGGCTGGACCGCGAAGGAGGGGATTCGGCTCCCGGGGCGCCGCGGCCGCCCGCCCGATCCCTGCGGCCGTGGAGCCGATACCTGTCGCTGCGGTAGTTCGTCGGCCCCGTCTCGTTCCGCCTCACCCGCGCGCCGTTTGCCCTCAGCCCGCCCAGCAGGCTGCCCGCGCGCCGGACGCCGCCGCCCAAGACTGGCAGCGCCCGCGAACCGGCCCGAATCCCCCGGGCAGCGCCCGGCGCCGTCCCGCCCCTGCCGTTCGCAGGACCCGCCTTCCATTGGGCCCCGGAGCTGTCAGTCCGCCCCCAAAAGGCGCGCGGGCTCTTGTTCTGCTCGTCTGGATTGGTAGCTGCGAGCCGTTCATGCAAATGAGGCCCCGCCCCCGTCCATTTGCACCTCCGCCTTAGTGTAACCTCCGCCTCTTCACGCCAGCCCACGTGTCTGACCCTAGTCCTTTGTGGGGCTGGAGGAAAGGGATGGAGGAAACTGACTGACCGCCCACCACCACCCTACACGCGCGCATATACACACCACACCACACAGACACACATTCACAACTACACACACCACACACACACACACACACACACACACACACACACACACACCCCTACCCTTACTTCCAGAGAAAGTAATGCCTGAACAAGCTAGTTGACTTTATGAACCTTTCAAACATTAGATTCCATGTGATTGAGACAGCAAAGTACCTTAAAAAATGTTTGTGTTCTCTACCAGCACTCCAACCCCAAAGGGTAGGTCCGCTGAGCAAACTCAGCTGCAAGAGGGGGCCAGGCTCCTCCAAGTAGATGGCCACCTCTGAGTTGCTCCCATGGAGATTCCTGGGCCTTGGGGAATAACTAGATAAATCCCCTCGTTTTTTGAAAAACAGAAACCGTAAGTCCCATATGGGACTTCATAGTTACCTATGGAAACCTAGTGTCTCACAGCTAGAATAGAAGCCGAATTTCCTAACTCCAAATCTATCACCTTGGTCTCTTAGGTTTTTATGAGGAGCCAATCTGACAGATCATTCCTGCCTTCAAGAGGTGGGGCCTGCAGAAAAGACAGCCAACACTGAAACCTCCTCCAGGGCAAGGGCCCTGTCTCTGTGCCTAGAAGCTTCCCTTTTGACCAGATGCCAGGAAGAGTCCTGAAACAATTTACGCATGCATTAACTCAGCAAAACAATGGTGATTAAAACTACTCTTCATACCAACACCAATTGATTAAGCATCTGCTATGCTTACTAATAGCGGGTTGTAAGCACTGTGTGTGCTTTGTGCAGGTATGCAGACATGAGAGGACATTTTTTGCAGCCCTTGACAGCTTCAGCCTCGGAGACAGTGATGTGCACATTACATGGCAGAACTCCTCCTGTTACAGGTACTGTGACAGATATCTGCATAGAGCTCAGCGGAAGGTTCCAAGGAGTGAGGAATCAGCTCTTCCTGAGAGAGGCAGAAAAGGCCTCATTGAAGAGGTGATCCTAGCGCTGAGTCTTAAAAGCTTGTGTTTGCCCGATGGAGGGATTTGGAAGAGGAAGGAAAGGGACTCCCAGGCAGTGGGAGGATACATGAGCAAAAAGCATACCTGGAGCCGGGCTGGTGTGGCTCAGTGGTTGAGTGTTGACCTAAGAACCAGGAGGTCATGGTTCGATTCCTGGTCGGGTTTGTGGGCTTGATCCCCAGTGTGGGGTGGGGTGTGCAGGAGGCAGCCCAGCAATGATTCTCTCTCATCATTGATGTTTCTGTCTCTCTCTCCCTTCCTCTCTGAAATCAATACAAATTTACATGTTTTCAAAATACAGACCTGGAAAAGCCTAGTAATTGAGGGAACAGCAAGGAGCAGTGTGGGCAAATCTGCAGGGCTGTGTGGCCAGGTCACATGCTCTGGGCCCAGGCTCTTCCAGGAGGAAGGCAGAGAGGCCGGGAGGCTGCCAGGCTGTGTTGTAACACACCGCCGCAAACAACAACAGGCCCTGTACGCACTGCTGCAGGCTTTTCTTCCGAGGCCAGGATCTGGGGAACAGGCACTCCCACAGCTCCAATGGCAGCCACGCTCACAAGACCACGCCCATCACTACACTTGCCCTACTCAGCATTTGGAGACACATAAGCTTGCCATTTCCCCAAATATTGCTGCCCTTCATAATTCAAAGATAATGTGGGCTACGGCCACAGACACCTGGGTGTGGGCCTCATGCACAAGCCTGTGCCAGGCTTGTCACCAAGGCTCATTTTGTGGGCATGTGATCTGTGCTTGGGCTTCATGCTCTGCTGTCACCATCTTGAAATTCTCAATCATTTTCCAACAAGGCGCCCTGCATTTTCATTTTGTGCCAGGACCTGCAAATTAAGCAGCCGTTCCTACCTGTCACTGTTAGTGCCCTGGGGATGTTTGGGTTACTGCTCAAACCACATCTCCCCCTTACAGCATTTGGCATTCACTGGGTTTGTTCACATGTATTCTGTCACTTGATTCTCACAAGAGCAATGTGGAGTAGGCCAGTGCCACTGGTCCCATTTATTAGTTGAGAAAACTGAGCTTTAACAGCCTTCTCCACGCGGCACAGTTAGGAAGCTGCAGAGCTTGTACTGGAACTCAGCCTGCCCAAGCTCTGTTCCATCCACCACGGAGCTACCTCTATGTCGGTTTCAGAATTCCTTCAAAGGCAGATTTGTGCAAGAAGGATGTACTGTTTTAAGAGTCAGAACATGTGGTGGAGTGGATATCTGTCATTTCATGGCTACCTATCAACTTTTGAATAGTTTTAAAAAAATAAATGTTGAAATATTCTCAGCCATTCAAATACTGTTTCTGTACTTTTTCCTCTTTGCTTCTGAGGCCCCAATTGAAACACGTTAGACCTTCTCAATATATCCCTTTCTTCTGTATTTTCTATCTTTGGTCCTCCCATGCTTTATTCTAAAACTTTCTTCTCACTATTTTTCAGTTCACTAATTCTCTCTTCAGCTTTAAAAAAAAAAAAATCTCTTAGCCCTAGCGGGTTTGGCTCAGTGAATAGAGCGTTGGCCTGTGGACTGAAGGGCCCCAGGTTTGATTCTGGTCAAGGGCACATGCCCAGACTGTGGGTTCAATCCCCAGTAGGGGGTGTGCAAGAGGCAGCGATCAATAATTCTCTCTCATCATTGATGTTTCTATCTCTCTCCCTCTCCCTTCCTCTCTGACATCAATAAAAAAATATTTTTTTAAAAAATCTCTTAAATCCACCATTAAACTCTTAAATTAGGTTAGTCTATTTATTTATTTATTTATTTATTTATTTATTTATTTATTTATTTATTTTAGTTCTAGAATTTCTGTGTTGTTCTGTTTCAGAACTGCTATGTCACTTCCTATATCTAGCTCTTAGTGCTCTGCTGTAATTTTCAAGCTTGGCTTTTCTCTCCTTAAGCGTAGTAAGTAGAGCTGTTTTAAGGTCTGTGTCTGTTCATTCCAACCTGGAGTCCCTATGGATCATCTTCCATTGCCATTTTTTACTACTGGTTCTTCCTCATGCTGTTTTGCCTTCTCATGTACCTGGTTATATTTTGAGCATTGCATTTTTTTCTTAACCATTTCACCCTGGCCTGTGTGGTTCAGTGATTAGAATGTCAGCCTGCGGACAGAATGGTTGCAAGTTTGACCCCTGGTCCCAGTCCAAATGTGTGTGGGAGGAGGCAACCAATTGATGTATCTCTCTCACATCAATGTTTTTCTCTCTCCCTCCCTCCCTCTCTTCTTCCTCCCACTCCCTTCCTGCCTTCCTTTCATTCTCTCCGGATATCAATGGAAGAAATATCCTCGGATGAAGATTAACAACAAAAACAAACAAACATTAAAAGAATAAATATGGGGGGTGGGAACAGCCGACGGGAGGTTAATGGGGGAAAAAGAAGACATACGTAATATTTCAAACAATAAAGAATTTTTAAAAAAATAAATCATTTGGGGCAAAAATGATACTATTCCTCTGTGAAGAATTTTCATTTGTTCTACAGACATCTAGGGACACTAGCAAGCTAGGCTCACTATAACCCAGTTTCAGAACTTGTGATTTCTGAATCTCCCAGATGACTTAAATCTAAGGTGACCAGATTTTAACATTGGTAAATCGGGACACCATTGACCCGGGGGGGGGGGGGGAGTAGATTCTTTTTTTTTTTTAATATATTTTATTGATTTTTACAAAGAGGAAGAGAGAGGGATAGAGAGTTAGAAACATTGATGAGAGAGAAACATCAGTCAGCTGCCTCTTGCACACCCCCTATTGGGGATGTGCCCGCAACCAAGGTACATGCCCTTGACCGGAATCGAACCTGGGACCCTTGAGTCCGCAGGCCGACGCTCTATCCACTGAGCCAAACCAGTTTCGGCTTGGGGGTGGGGGGGGTGGGGAAGAGGGGGAGGTTCCTTGATTAAAAATTTGGTCTATATTGTAATCGCTTTTGTTTTTTTTAATAAAAGGAAATTCACTTCTTAGATCATTGTTGAATTTGCATCCTCTTTTCTTACTCATTATGTTAAAAATCTAAAAAAAATAATTTAAAATTATATTATAAATTATTATATACATATTGCTTAAAAACACAGTAAGTAGGTACATAATTACATGAACATATTTTATTGTTAGTTTATAAATTAAATTAATTTGATTGTTATAAAGTAACTATATTTTTAAAATTATTTTAATCCTATATTTCTTTCTCAATAATAACAATACTAACTTGTATTATTTTTCCTCTGAATTTGCCGTAACGTAAGTCATAAGTGTCACTTTCAAGGCCGGCGCTAGACTTTTTGCCGCCACTATAAAATATAAATAATACGAGTACTGTCTGCTAAATTCAAGAAAATTTATGTATTTATGAAATAAATAAATAAATTACTTACCTAAATTATCTGAATAGCTGATTTGTAATGCCATCACTTGTTTAACTAGCTTACTAGCACGCAGTACGATGTGTATCGTCTGAGAGACAGTTACAAAATGTTTTCATCGTTGCCAATCCCAAAAAATGCCATTGTTCATTAAGTTTAAACAATGGTGGTCGAATTCTAACAACTGATCAACAATGTGAACTTTGATAAGCAGTTCTCGATAATCAGTTCTCAACAATTATTTGTTATTATTAAAGTTTAACATTATAAAGTTAACAAAAATAATATAAAACTCATATCCTGGCTAAATAGCCACATGGCCGCCGAAAACCGTATATTCCCTTCCCGTTCTCCCGCCGTTCCCTAGCTTGGCATGCATTATTTCCAAAAATTGGGATTTTTTTAAAACACCGCCGGGCGCGGGACAAATTGTTAAAAATCGGGACTGTCCCGCCAAAAGCGGGACGTCTGGTCACCTTACTTAAATCTGGACTATAGTCTGTGGGAGAGTTTGCTTATTTATGGTTCCCCCTTACTCAATGCTGCAGTTCTTTGAGGTCCCAAAGATGGGGAGTTATTTTAGTTACATATAGCTCCCTAGCAAACTATCCCAAAATTTAGTGGTTTAAAAACAGATGTCAATAGACTTTGCCTTAAAGGGCCAGATGGTAAATATTTTAGGCTTATAGGCCATACACAGCTATTCAACTCTGTTGTTATGATACAAAGTAGCCATAGACAGTACATAAAATGAATGGCATGGCTGGGTTCCAATAAAACTTTATTTGCAAAAACAGACAGCCATCCTCAAGCTGATAAAGGGTATATATGAAAACCCACAACTAATATCATACTTAATGTTGAAAGACTGAATACTTTCCCCAGGAAACCAGATAAGGAACAAGGCAAGGAGGCTCACTCTTGCCACTTCTATTTAATATTATACTGAAGATTCTATCCAGAGCAATTAGACAAGAAATAAAAATTAAAAGGCATCCTGCCCTAGCCGGTTTGGCTCAGTGGATAGAGTGTGTTAGCCTGCGGACTGAAGGGTCCCAGGTTCAATTCCGGTCAAGAGCACATACCCAGGTTGTGGGCTCGATTCCCAGTAGGGGGCGTGCAGAAGGCAGCTGATCAATGATTCTCTTTCATCATTGATGTTTCTCTCTCCCCCTTCCTCTCTGAAATCAATAAAAATATATTTTTTAAAAATTCATTGCACTTTAAAAAAAAAAAAAAGGCATCCAGATTAGAAAGGAGAAATTAAAACTATCTCTACTCACAGATATCATAATCTTGTGTATAGAAAATCCTAAGAAATCCACTAAAAAAACCATTAAACTAATAAAGGAATTTAGCAAGGTTTCAGGATACAAGATGAATAACAAAAATCAATTGTATTTCTCTTTACACTTTCAATGAAAAATACAAAAATGAAATTAAGAAAAAAATTTCATTTATAAAATTGTTTAAAAGAATAAAATACCTAGGAATAAATTTACAAAAGAAATACCAAGCTTATACTATGAAAACTTCAAAACATTATTGAAAGAAAACTTAAAAGACCCAAATAATTGGAAAAACATCCTCTGTCCATACATTAAAGAACTTAATATTCCTATGATGGCAATACTCCCCAAATTGATTTATAAATTCAATGCAATTCCATCAGGATCCCAGCTGACTTCTCTATAGAAATTGACAAACTGATTCTAAAATTCATGTGGAATTGAAAGGAACCCAGAATAGCCAAAACAATATTTTTTAAAAAGTAGAAAAAATCACATTTCCTGATTTCAGAACTTACTACAAAGAAATCAACCCTTGGTACTGGCACACAGATTGACAATGATTGTCAATGAAGTAAAATTGAGAGTCAGGAGTAAACCCACATATTTGTGGTCACCTGATTTTTATTTTTTATTTTTAAAATTTAATTTAATTTATTTATTTATTTATTCATTCATTCGTTTATTTATTTATTTATTTATTTATTTATTTATTTATTTATTAGAGAGAGAAACATCAATTTGTTGTTCCCCTTATTTATGCATTCATTGGTTGATTCTTGTATGTGCCCTGACTAGGGATCAAACCCAAAACCTTGGTGTATCGGGACAATGCTCTAACCACCTCAGGTATCCAGCCAGGCCCTGTGGTTAACTGATTTTTGATAAGGCTGCTAAGTATTGGTGAGTATGTAGAGAAATTAGAGCCCTTGTGCACTACTGGTGGGAATGTAAAATAGTACAGCCTCTGTGAAAAAATGGCACTTCCTCAAATGTTAAACATAGAATTACCATATGACTCAGTAATTGCAATCCTAGTCATATACCCAAAAGAATTGAAAACAGGGATTCAAGCAGACACTTCTACACCAATGTGTATATAATTATTCATAATAGCTAAAAGGTGAAAATAATATAAATGTCTATCAACTGATGGATGAACAAATATAGTATATCCATACAGTGGAACATTATTTGCCATAAAAAAAAAAAAAAAGGATGAAGTACAGATAGATGCTACAGCAGTGAAGAACCTTGGAAACATTATGCTCAGTAAAACAAGCCAGTCACAAAAGACCATATAGCATATGATTCCATTCATATGAAATCTTTCTTGAGAAAAGACAGAAGACAGGAAGTAGAGTAGTGATTGCTTAGAACTTGGAGTATGGGGGAAGGAAGGGTAGGAAGATGCCAGGTAAAGAGTTTCTTTTTGAGGTGAGAAACAAGTTCTAGCCTGACCAGTGTGGCTCAGTGGTTGAGCATCAACCTATGAGCCAGAAGGTCATGGTTCAATTCCCTGTCAGGGCACATGCCCAGGTTGCAGGCTCAATCCCCAGTAGGGGGCATGCAGGAGGCAGCTGAGTAATGATTCTCTCTCACTGATGTTTCTCTCTCTCTCCCTCTCCCTTCCTTTGTAAAATAAATAAAATATACTTTTTTTTTTAAAAAAAAGAAAGTTCTAAAGTTAACTGTGGTGATGGTTACAAATATCTGAATATACTGAAAACCACTGAGTTGGATACTTATTTATTTTTGTTAATCCTCACCAGAGGATATCTTTTTCCATTGATTCTTTTTCTTTTTAAAAAATTTTATTTTATTGTTTAAAGTATTACAAATACTAGTACATATGTCTCCTTTTTTCCCCCATTGACCTTCCCCCAGCCTCCCCTCCCCCCTTCCCAGCCCCCCACTCCACACATGCCCACACCCCCGCCCCCTTCCATTCATTTTTAGAGAGTGGAAGGACGGGAGGGAGGAGGAGGAAGAGAGTGAGTAAGAGAGAAACATCAATGTAAGAAAGAAAGAGCAACCCTTGACTCCTGCACATGCCCCGACCAGGCTGGGGTTTGAACCTGCAACCCAGGTATGTGCCCTTGACCAGGAATCAAACCCCTGACCCTTTGGTGCATGGGCTGACATTCTAACCACTGAGCCACATCGGCCAGGGCCTGAGTTGGATACTTTAAATGAGTTAATTGTATGGAATGTGAAGGAGTTATATTTCTTTTTTTTTCTTCTTTTTTTAAAAAAATTTCTTTTTATTCATTTTGAATGAGTTATGTCTCAAATCTTTAAAAAACAAACAAACAGGCAGGCCCGGCTGGTGTGGCTCAGTGGTTGAGCATCGACCTATGAACCAGGAGGTCACGGTTCAATTCCCGGTCAGGGCACATGCCTGGGTTGCGTGCTTGATCCCCAGTGGGGGTGTGCAGGGGCAGCCAATCAATCTTACCATTGATGTTTCTATCTTTCTCTCCCTCTCCCTTCCTCTCTGAAATCAATAAAAATATACATATTTAAAAAAACCAGGCAGCCATCCACTGGCCCTAGTTTGCTTACTCCTGGATTAAAACAACAGCTACTGTATATATTTGCTCATGATTCAGCAATTTAAACAGAATTCAGCAGAGACAACTGGTCTCTATGTGGCATCAGTTGGGGCAGCTTGAGCCAGCCTGAGTGATTTACTTCCAAGAGGACCTTACTCACATAGAAGGCCGTGGGAGCTCAGTGGGATATTGGCCAGGATCCTTGGTTCTTCTACACATGGTCTCTCCATGAGGCTCGGTTGCGCTTCTCACAGTGTGGTGGTCTCAGAGTAGTGGGACTTCTAAACATGGCAGCTGGCTTCCTTCAAAGAGCAAATGTGGAAGCTGCCAGGCCTTCTTAACGTTCAGGCCTGAAATTTACACTGTCATTTCCACTGCAGTCCATCGGTTAGAGCAGATCAAAGGGCAGCCCAGATTCAAGGGGAGGAAACTAATAATGGTGCGAAGACTTAAACACATGGTTCACTGGGGGCCACTAAAGTAACCATTTATCTCTGTCCCCAAATGACTCACTTCCCTCCACAGACAAAATATAGTTGCCACCCTTAAGACCCCAAAGTCTCACCCCATTACTGTAATAGGATTGAGCTTGAAGTCTATAATGGCATCATCTAAATCAGATCCAGGTATGGATGAAGTTTCTCAAGTGATGCTCCTCTGGATCTGATGACTTGGAACTAAGACAACTTATCTGCTCCCCACAGGAAATGATGAGGCAGAGAAAGGAAAATCTCAATATATACTCCTATTCAAAAAGGGTGAAATGGCAGGCACATAGTAGCCACAGGTCCATAGAAATTCTGAAGTCCAGCTGGACACATGTCACCAATTCCTTGGTTAGGTCCCGGTTCTTAGTTAGTTGAAGTTCTTACATGACAACTGGCTACCCCCAGAGGCAAAATATGGAAGGAAGTTGCCTCCTTAAGTCTTGATCTAGCCCTGATACAACATCACTTCCATCACATTCTATTAGGTAAAGTGGATCACAGAGCCCAGGGTACATAGGGCATAAATAGCCATGGTTCATTGGGGGTCAAAGTATAGTCTACCACAGGGGTGGTTTATCAGAGTCTCTAACTTTGGTAGGCCCTGAACTCCAGTTTTGGACCCCTAGTCCTAAGAAGCTTTCAAAAGCATAGCTCAGCCTCTCCAGTGACTCAGATTGGCAAATGCCCCCGAGCAAAAGCAGCCACGAGTGCTGGATTCACTTCTCTGGTAGGGTTGCCAGGTTGAACAAATAAAAAAATACAGGACACCCAGTTAAGTTTGAGTTTCAAATAAACAACAAATTATTTTTAGTATCAGTATGTTCCAGGTATTGCATGGATATACTTACGCTAAAAAGTAATGTTATTTATTTGAAATTCAAATTTAATTGGGAATCCTATATTTTATCTGGTGACTCTAATCTCTCTGGACTCCTATCTTTTCACTCACTATCTTGCTATAGTTTTTGATGCTTTTAAGATTTAAAAACATTTGTCTAGCATATATATATAGTTGTCTTTAACAGGAGGATTGGTCCAAATTCTAAATGGCCTTCCTATATTTGGGGAAATTCCCTTATTATGAGTTTTACCCCTCAATCTAGAAGTCAGAAGTCAAATCCCCAGCCTCCCTTGCAGCTAGGACATAGACATGTGACCTAGCTCTACCAATCACACAAACAAGAGAGACTTCAATTTGGGAGTGCAGGACATGAGGCTTGGTGAGAGGATCCCACTTTTCATTGGACAAGTGGCTATAAACAATTCCATAGGCAAATCTGTCCTATCCGGTTTAGCTCGGTGGATAAAGCGTTAGCCTCTGGACTAAAGGGTCTCTCATCATTGATGTTTCTATCTCTCCCTCCCTCTCCCTTCCCCTCTGAAATTAATAAAAAAATATTTATAAAAACCCTGTTAAAATGAGGCAAATTTGTGTATACTATAACAGGATTGCTATGCATCTCCTAATATCCATTCTCCTCTTCTACTCTGATTTTTGAACTGAGTGCAAGGTTACCTGAAATAAAGATGATGTTTTCCAGCCTCCCTTGCAGCTGGGTGTGTTCTGGCCAATGGGAGCTGAGCAGTAATGTCATAGGAAGTGTCCTTAATAGAAAGGACACTTTCCTTTCCTCTTTCTGCTGGCTAGATGCAGATGTAATGGCTGGAGCCCAGGCAGCCATATTACACCATGAGGTAGAAGCCCCATGTTGAGGACAGCATAGTAAAAGATAGAAGGAATCTGGGTTCCCAATAATGTAGAGTCCTAGTTTTGCCTGGCTACTTACCTCTGGACTTCATTAATGAGAGAGAAATCAATGTCTAATTTTGCAAAGCACTGATATTTTTTAAAATATATTTTATTGATTTTTTACAGAGAGGAAGGGAGAGGGATAGAGAGTTAGAAACATCGATGGGAGAGAAACATCAATCAGCTGCCTCCTGCACACCTCCCACTGGGGATGTGCCCGCAACCAAGGTACATGCCCTTGACAGGAATCGAATCTGGGACCCTTCAGTCCACAGGCCAATGCTCTATCCACTGAGCCAAACCAGTTAGGGCGGCACTGATATTTTGAATTGTCCGTCACTCACAGCTGAACCTAATCTTAATTGATACACATAATGATGTGGAATGATTTCTAAGATAAATTGCTAAATTTTTAAAATGCAAAAAATAGCAATGCATATAATACGGTAGTATTTGGGGGAAAATGCAAATAGGTATATATATGTTTGTATATGAGCAGCCTTTTCTGGAAGGATATAACGTTTGATTTTTTCCATGTAAAAATATTACTTATTCAAAATCAAACTTTAAAAATAATTTTAAAAATTAAATTAGTGAATAACTAAAAATGATTTATACTTTTAAACCACAAGAATTTTGTGGAACTATGGCTGATTTTCCTCTTTCTGCATTTCTATATTTTTAGGTTTCTAAGTATATTTACATGCAAAATCAAATCACCCAGACAAAAGTAATTTATGCTTTAAATTATTTAAATATTTAAATATTTCTGTATTGTTGATATGCATACACTTTAACCCCCAGGACCTCAAAGACCAATATATTGAGCATATGCTTTGGACTGCAAATTTATTCAACAATATATATACACTAGAGACCGGTGCATGAAATAAGGCCAATTGGGGCCTTCCAGCTGCCAGCCAGGGCCTCCCTTCATTCCTCGCTGCTCCCTGGTGGTCATCGCATGTCATAGTGATCGATCGAACTCCCAGTCTCCTGGTCGAACTCCTGAGGGGACACTTTACAATATTTGCCTTTTATATATATATAGATTGAGCACCTACTATTTCTCTGGAACTGTTCTAGGTAAAACAGATAAGATGTCTTGGTTCATGGAGCTAATATTCTCATGGGGCAGGCAGTCAACAAGTAGACAAACAAATAAGCTTCTTTCCATAGGGCTCACTACACCAAAGAAAAAGGCAGGCTAACGTGATAAAAAGTGTTGAGGACACCAACAGAGAGGGTGATGAGGAAAGACCTCTAAGAAGGTCACACATAGTGCCCAGCTGGCGTGGCTCAGCGGTTGAGCATCGACCTATGAACCAGAAGGTCACAGTTCGATTCCCATTCAGGGCACATGTCCAGGTTGTGGGCTCAATCCCCAGTGTGAGGCATGCAGGAGGCAGCCAATCAATTATTCTCTCACATCATTGATGTTTCTATTTCTCTCTCCCTCTCCTTTCCTCTCTGAAATCAATAAAAATACTTTTTTTTTTTTTTAAAAAAAGAAGGTAACATGTGCTGAGATCTGAATGATGAGAAAGAGCCAGTTATGGAAATTTTGAGAGGATGAAAATTCCAGGAAAGGAGCTCTGAGCATGGGAGAAAGAGAGAGAAGGTCAGAGAAGATGGGAGGAGAAGTGTGGGGGCGGGAGGAGTGGTCCCAGAAGAGGTTGGAGGGGTGGGGATCTACGTGCTTCAGTGAGAGACCACTCATGCCTAACCAGATTGCTAAAATCAAACTGACCAGCAATACCAAGAACTGGCAAGGTGCGACTAAATGGAACACTCAGACTTTGCTGGCGGGAACATCCAGCCACTTGGAATAGTTTGGCAGTGTCTTTGGAGGTTAAGCATATACTTATCATATAACTCAGCAATTCTGCTTCCACGAGAAATAAAAAGCATGTGTTCACAAAGAGAGGTGTGCAAAAATGTTCATAGCAACTTTTTCATAATTGCCTCAAACTACAAACGGCAATAATCTCCATCAATAGGAGTAGGTAAACAAATTGTGGTATATCCTTACAATGGTATACAATACAGCAATAGAAAGGAACAAACTAATGTAAAATCATAGACAAATCTCAAAAACATTACGTTGAGCAAAAGAAGCCAGATGCAAAAGAATACATCTGTGTGATTCCATGTACCTGAAGTTCTAGAAAATACCAAATAGAATCCAAAGTGACAGAAAGCAGATTAGGGGCAGCTCAGGCCAGGTGGGGATCGATTGCAAAAAACGGAGCAAGAAAACTTTTAGAGTGAAGGAAATGATCTATACTGTGATAGAGGTTACACAGGCAAATACCTTTGTCAAAAATCATCAGACTGTACACTTAAATGAGTGCATTGCATCATGTGTAAATTACACCTCCGTAAAGCTGACCTAGCATGCACACAATGCATGTGCTTATTCACTGGTGGGTGCATTGTCAGCTGCTCTCTGTATGTTCTAGGAAGGAGCTTGTAAATCGCTTCTTAACTGTTCACTTGTTTTCCCCCCTTTACCCCTAACCCCAAAGTGAGTCACCCAGAATTTCCAGCTTTTGAAGCTGATCCCATCACACCAACCCTCGCCATAGAACTATTTATCTCCATTTTACAGAGGACAGAGGTCCAACGTGGTTACACCAGCAGGAGCGCTTTCCCTGGAGGCCTCAGGAGTGGATCTGGGGGAGCTCCTCAAAGCCCCTCTGCTGACGGATGCAGAGCTGGGAAGGGAGATGGCACCAAGCTTGCGGACTCAATGAATGAACAAGAACTCCTCACAGCTGAGGGCTCCATTCCACAAACAGGCCCTGTGGGGCCTGCGGGCACAGAGCTGAGTGACACCCTGTCATGGAAGCATTCACAGTCACAGCTGAGGGGGTCTTGGTTCAGTGGGCCCAAGACCCAGCCTGGAACTTGTTCGAAGCACAGACTCCTGGGCTCCAGGAGATTCTTATTTGGGTAGATTGTTGTTAACAAGCTCCCAGGCGTCCCCTTTAAGCAGCAGTGGTTGCAACAGAAGGGATACAGAAGCCATTTAGGATCAATAATGGCTGACATTGTTCCACATTTGCCGAATAAACCCCACATAGGATAGACACAAGGGAAATCTCACCATGGCACATCACAATCAACTTGTTTAAAAATAGTGATAAAGAGACACTCTGGTTTGGGGGGTCTAAGAGAAAGCTTTAAGGGTGTTAGAATAAAGCTCCGAGGTGGGTAAGGAGTTAGGAAAGGAGGGAGGGTGAACCTGATAGTTCAGAGTGCATCCTCAAGGCCCTGCGGTTTGCTCAGGAGCAGCCAGTTGGGCCTGCCACTGGGCCAGGGCCCAGCCTCTGTTTTGTAAGCTAATCCCTCTCTACCTGCCCCTTCACTGCGAGGAGCCAGACTTGTCTGCCATCCCAGCCTGGTTCTCAGAGATCTTTGGGCTCTCTTCGCATAGCCGGATGGTGCTGTCACCCAGTTCTGCAAACAACCAACAGGTACAGTATTTCCCAAGCCTGGCTGTGTGCAGGGCTGTGAGCCCTCTGCCCCCCGAGGAGCCCAGAGCCGCCAGCACCTACTCTCTGGGGACTCGCTCAGGTGTCAGGAACCTGGCCGACCCTCGAGAACTAAAGTTGGCTGTGTGCCCCGTGCACTCCCAGAAAGTGTCTGCTCAGGTTTCACTGCAGCGCTGCTGCCTGTGCAGGCCCTACGGGCACAAAGCACAATTAGCCTTATCCCAAGAAACCGGGGCATCAGCCTGCATTCCGTAAGGGGCAGAGGCAAACAGGTGGGGGAGACTGACTCAGGACATTTGGCAGCTGGGGAGGATATTGCTCAGGTCAACAGGAGCCACGCTTGTGAGGAGAACCCTGGGACTTGAGAGAGGTGGCAGCAAAGGCCCAATCCTGTGGCCTGTAAGAGAGAGAGCCCAGTGAAATTCCGTATCATTTCAAAGACCTTCGACGACACCAGCTAACTTCTTCAGGGCACCTGTTGGCAGCTGGCCCATGTCCCAGATGCTTTAAGTGCCTTAACTGATTTAATCTTCCACAACCCCAGCAAACTGTGCCAATGAGCCGCCAGCCCAGCAAGTGCAGAGCCATGGCTGGTCCCCAGGCCGCACCTGTTTCAGAAGCGAGCATAGGAAGGCTGAAGCTGTTGGCTGGTTGGGTGGCCGCCAAGGGTGTTAGATTGGAGGATAAGCAAACTCTCCTACCTGGGGATCCTTGTTGGAGCTTTTCCCCAGACTGAAATGACCCATTTGCATACAGGAGAGCAGAAAATGAACAAATCAGCCACTTGTCCAAAAACGTACCGTCACCGAGGATGGGAGGGAAGATGGTTTCAACCCCTTCCGCTCTCCCATGCGGTTGCCAGGTCTCACCACCCGTCACATCCTCTCTTTCTTTCCTGCCTTCCTGTCCTTTCTACCACCAAACCTGGGGGGCCAAACATTCTCTGGACTCCCCTGCCCTTCTCCCATCTCTCCAATTATCAAAACCTTTCAAGACTTATCTCAAATCTCACCTCTTCCAGAAAGCCCCCACAGAGACCCCTGTTTGGAACAACTCTGTCCCTGGCCCGTGTGCTGAGATGGGGTGTTCTTTCAGCATCAGCCACAATTCACCTTGTTTTAGGTCACTTCTCGGTGGGTCTGTCTGCCTGGCGGCATAACCACAGGGCGGGCTCAGTATGTAGCTGACACCTGCCCATGTCATGGGGTGCGGTCCTGGTAAGCAGGTCATTAGAGCCTGAGGACATGTTTCTTCGTTGACTTGAAAAACTTGGGCTTGGAGAGCCATTTAAAACCCATGTAAAAAGCAAGAAGATAAGATGAAAACATGATCTATGGGATTTTACTCTCAAATCTGTTTTCTTTAAAATGTTCTGTTCTATAAAAATAAAATAGTGTCAGCATGGGAGACATCTTTCCGAAATGAAGATGAGCCCTACTACCTCTTCATTCCATTAAATTGTAATGAGTTCATTCATTCATCAGACATTAACTGACTCTGAATTGCTCAAAAGCTATGTAAGTTGGCAAATACTTAGAACAGCGAGTGAGGGCGTGTAATGCAGGGGTTAACTGCACAAACTCTTCAGCTGAACTGGCTATGTGTAAATCCCCCTCCATCACCTATTAGGCATGTCACCGTAGGAAAATAAGTCACTTAAACTCTCTGTGTATCAATTTCCCCATCTCTAGAATGGAGATGATAAATAGTAGCAAGGTTGATATGAGAATTGAACAAGCATATATAGCATAAACAGTCAGAATGGTGCCTGGTATGTGCAAGTTAAAATGTTGACTTTAAATCATTGTCAGCACTATTTTTTTGTTGTTTGTTTTTATTGATATTTTTTAGAGAGAGGGAGAGAGAGCACGCAATAGAAACATCGATGAGAGAGAAATATCAATCAGCTGCCTTCTGCAGAAGCCCACAACCCGGGCACGTGCCCTGACCAGGAATCGAACCGGTGACTTCTTGGTGCATGGGTGGATGCTCAACCACTGAGCTACACTGGCTGGGCTGTCAGCACTATTATACAATGTCTTCTAATAGAATATGGAAAGATGAGGAGGTCCTTCCTAGGTCAAGGAGGAGGTGGGCATGCCAGGCAATAGGAACAGGACCTACGAAGCTCAGAGGTGCACACCAACATGGCCACCTGGGGGCCCGGGAGGCTGGGACGTGGTCCGGGAGGCTGGGATGTCATGCGAGTTAGGGGCAGGCTGCGAGGGCAGGAGCTCTGCATGCCGTGCACGGAGGGATGGCTGTGCCATGTTAAGCATTTGGCCCTTCATCCAGATGGCGGTGGGGGTCCAGCCGGGTTCTAAGTTACAGATCAGCTGTGTGTTTGAGGCAGACTGTTCTGGCAGTGGTGTGGAGGGTGGAGTAAGCCTGGAGGTGGGACCCCCCACTTAGGAGCCCTGGGAGGGCGGTGGTGAGAGATGTCAAGGCAGTGGCAGTGGGCCCCCAAAGAAGAGAGTGGATGGGAGGGATGGGACAAGAATAACCCATGGGCCCTGACCGGTGTGGCTCAGTGGATAGAGCATCGGCCTGCGGACTGAAGGGTCCCAGGTTTGATTCCGGTCAAGGGCATGTACCTTGGTTGTAGGCACATCCCCAATGGGGGGTGTGCAGGAAGCAGCTGATCGATGTTTCTCTCTCACTGATGTTTCTAACTCTCTATCCCTCTCTCTTCCTCTCTGTGAAAAATCAATAATTATATATATATATATATTCTTTTTATATATATAAAAAGAATATATTTTTTTCTTACCAGGACTGCACCCCATGACATGGGCAGGTGTCAGCTACATACTGAGCCCGCCCTGTGGTTATGCCGCCAGGCAGACAGACCCACCGAGAAGTGACCTAAAACAAGGTGAATTGTGGCTGATGCTGAAAGAACACCCCATCTCAGCACACGGGCCAGGGACAGAGTTGTTCCAAACAGGGGCGTCTGTGGGGGCTTTCTGGAAGAGGTGGGATTTGAGATAAGTCTTGAAAGATTTTGGTAATTGGAGAGATGGGAGAAGGGCAGGGAAGTCCAGAGAATGTTTGA
Source organism: Cnephaeus nilssonii (assembly GCF_951640355.1). Taxonomy (NCBI): domain Eukaryota; kingdom Metazoa; phylum Chordata; class Mammalia; order Chiroptera; family Vespertilionidae; genus Cnephaeus; species Cnephaeus nilssonii. The sequence continues at coordinate 91,719,953 of NC_137080.1, read as the reverse complement.
CCCCCCCAGGTTTGGTGGTAGAAAGGACAAACACACACACACACACACACACACACACACACACACACACACACATCCTCTCTAATAAAATGGTAATATGCAAATTAACCATCACTCCGCTACATAAGCCACGCCCACCAGCCAAGCCACGCCCACCAGCCAATCAGGGCGAGTATGCAAATTAACCCCAATCCAAGATGGCTACAGCCACAGAGAACAAGGTTTCCCAGGTAACAGAGCAAGCCAAGTTTTCCATAGCCGTTGCAGACCTAAGCCTCCACTCAAGCTACAAAGTTTCAATTATAGAAGGTAAACAAATTCAAAAAAATGGCGGCAGAATGGAGCTTGAGAGAGCAGGCCAGGGTTGCCGGCGGCAACAAGGGAAGCAAAGCTTTCCGCACACCCTGGCTGGGCTCACGCATTTAAGGCTACAAAGTTTCAATTGTAGAAGGAAAATAAATTCCAGATACCAGGGCCTCCCTTTGGGTTGCCAGGGGGCGTGGCCGGCCTGCAAACCACCACAGGCCCCTCGCTCAGGCCGCCCCACACCCCAAGGGAACCCCCACCCTTATCTGTGACACCCTTCAGGGCAAACCAGCTGGCCCCCACCTGTGTACCAGGCCTCTATCCTATCTAATAAAAGAGTAATATACAGATTGATCATCACTGCAACACACAATATAGCTGCCCCCATGTGGTCAAAGATCCTGCCCCCATGTGGACACAAGATGGCCACTACAAGATGGCCACTACAAGATGGCCAGCAGGAGAGGGCAGTTGTGAGGCACCCGGCCTACAAGGGAGGGCAGTTGAGAGGGACCAGGCTTGCAAGGGAGGGCAGTTGGAGGTGATCAACCCTGCAGGAGAGGGCAGTTAGGGGTGACCAGGCTGGCAGAGGAGGGAAGTTGGGGGCAAACAGGCTGGCAGGGGAGCAGTTAAGCATCAACCAGGCTGGCAGCGGAGTGCTTAGGGGGTGATCAGGCTGGCAGGCAGAAGCAGTTAGGGGCAATCAGGAAGGCAGGCAGGCAAGCAGTTGGGAGCCAGCAGTCCTGGATTGTGAGAGGGATGTCCGACTGCCCGTTTAGGCCCGATCCCACCAGGATCGGGCCTAAACGGGCAGTCGGACATCCCCCCAGGAGTCCCAGATTGGAGAGGGTACAGGCTGGGCTGAGGGACAACCCCCCGCCGTGCACGAATTTCGTGCACCGGGCTTCTAGTTATATATATAAGAGAATAACCCATGGGATGGGGGGCTATTTGGATGGGGTAGGAGAGGGCAGATCTGGAGTGGCACCCACGTGTTTGCCCTGGGCCACCATGCGACGTTAGTAACCAGATAGGAAAGGCAGCGGGGGACCAGAGCGGCGGTGGTGTTTGTGATCCTCTGGGGAGGGGTGGGCAGAGCTGGCGGCTTCCGTGTGGAGCATGTTGTGTTTGAGTTCCACTCTCAGGGGTTGGGGGTTGTTCCCCGGGCGTATGCATAGAGTGTGTACACCCACCTGACACACACACACACACACACACACACACACACACACACACACTCTTAGAAGACAGTTACTGTGGCTTCCTCCTTTCTGCGTGCACCCCTCACCCTCCCGGCCCCAGCGCCACGCCAGGCACAGGCTCTGTGCTTGGCGCAGCTGCAGTGGGTGGGAGGGAACCCAAGCTTGCTCTCTGCCCAACCCTGTAGGCCAGGTAACGGGTCACAAACACAGCCACTCCTCCAGCCCACCTCGGTTTCTGTCCTGCTACCCCGCAGGGTCCAGGAGAAGCCCCGCCACGTGAGGCCGTCCGGCCTGACCCCCACAACCTGGGACGAGGCCCGAAGGTGGAGAGGCAGGGCTGAGGCCTCTGCAGCCCTGGAGGGGGAGGCAGTGGCGCAGCGAGTGTGGCAGTGAACGCAGAGCAGCCTCACCCTTACTGGTCCCACAAAACGCAGGCTCTTTGAGGCGTTTGTCAGGGAAGTAACGGAATCCTCACCCCACCCCATTCCTGTCAGGCCCAAGCGAGGTGCTGCCGGAGCGAACTCACAGCTCTTGGGGCTTTGTCTGCTTCCCACTGGGCCACAGTAAGGAAAGTTAATACAAAAGACTCCAGCAAGCCCTGGCCAGGCAGCAACATTAGTTAGGGTGTTATCTTGACAGACCAAGGTTGTGGGATCGAAGGGGGACACATACAACAATCAACTGATGAATGCATAAGTAAGTAGAACGACAAATCGATCTCTCTCTCTCTCTCTCCCCCTTCCTTCCTCTCTCAAATCTATTTTAAAAAGATCCCAGTTTGAAGTAAATCCAGAGGCAGCCAGACCCCACAGCAGAGCACTGTCCTCATGCCGCGTCCCCTGGAGCTGGAGCTCCTCGGCTCACCTGAGAACTGAGGAGGTGTGTATACACATACGTGTGCCCACGTGTGTATGCATATGAGTGTGTACACCCAAGCGCATGTGGGCACGACTGTGTGCCCATGCGTGCATGTGTGATGCATGTGTACGTGTGTACAATGCCTGCAGGGGGAGGGGAGGGGAGCTGAGGCGGCCGTAGGGTACATTTTTGTAAACTTGCTAGTCCATTCGTGGGCATGTAGGTAGGAGTGGGTGTGGGTGTGGTCGTGGGAGCAAGAGCCCCATGTTTGCTGCGAGAGAGGGAGTGAGGATGAGACAGGTGAGGGGGGCAGCCATCTTTCTGGCTGAGGCTCTGCCTTTTCATCTCATCCTTCCTGGGGTCACTTCTCCGGTGGCCCCCTTTGCCCAAAGTGCCCTAGTTTGATACCTGGGCGCTTGGGCTGCCCAGTAGGAAGGCACCCTCTCTTAAGGGCCCTGAGGAAGAATGAGCTCAGGCTCTGAAAGTTGGAAGGGGCGAGTGCAAGGTGGGAGCAAGAATTCCCTTCAACTCCTCTAGAGGTGGCGGCAAAACAGGTATCTGCCCCTTGGCAGGCCCTGCCCCAGGTCACAAAACCAGGGAGGCTCTGTCCGTTCTGGTGGAGGCGGCTTAGGTGACCACTCAGTGGATCCCCAACTCTGTGGGGCCTCCGTGGGCAGCATTTGAATTAAGTTCGAAGTGACTGGGAAAATGTCAGAGGAAGGAAGTGGGAGGGAAAGGGCAGGGCATTCCAGGCGCAGAAATAACCAGAGCAGAGGCACTGAGGCAGGAAAATGTGCGGACAGTGGAGAGGCCAGAGGGAAGGGGGCGCTGGAGGGGCCTTCCCTCCGTACAAAGGAGGCACCAAGGCCCAGCGAGAGGAAGTGCTTCCAAGGCCCGGAAGCAGAGCGAGGCCCCCTGACTCCCAGGTCAGTGCTCTCCCCGCTTCTCCAGAAAGCCTGCGAGGAGCCAAGTCAGGCTGTTGATTTTGCTCCCTTCGCTTTCTTTTCTTTCTTTTTTTTTAATAAGGATTTTTTATTTTATTTTATTTTATTTTTAAATCCTCACCCGAGGACATTTTTTCCATTGATTTTTAGGGAGAGTGGAAGGGAGAAGGAGAGACAGAGAGAAACACTGATGTGAGAGAGACACATCGATTGGTTGCCTCACACATACCCCTGACCAAGGCCAAGAGCCTGCAACCGAGGTATGTGCCCTTGACCGGAATCGAACCCGGGACCCTTCAGTACACAGGCCGACGCTGTATGCCGACGCTGTATCCACTGAACCAAACCGGCTAGGGTGCTTCCTTCACTTTCTTACCTAGGGAGGCCTGGGTCAAGGGTCTGCATTCTTTGCCTCCCTCGGCAGCAGCCGGCTGTGTGACACTGAACAAGTCACTTGACCTCTCTGAGCCCCGCATCTCCAGTGTGAAGGGGTAAAAGGTCTCGCCTCACCTGAGAATGCTATCGTCGCCTCCCTAGTGAGCTAAAACTTCGTACTCACCCTCCTGTCCGCAGCCCCTGCAGAAGCTACAGCTCTAATGTGCTGTCAAATGAAGGACAGAGGAATGCTGAGCTCTGTGACCAGCTTCTTCCTTCCACTCCCTACTTGGAGAGCCTCAGCCTCTCCCGCCCCGGACAGGACTAGGGGTGCAGGACTCCCAGAATCGTGGCGACCTGTAAAGGGAGGTCGGACATAAATAACGGAGCCTGCAGAGGCCCCGGCTTCTCCCTGTCCGGATGCCCTAAAGAGCGCCCTTCCTTGCAGCCTGGGCCTTGCTGAAAGCTGCTGGGCCGGGGGCTGGAGAGGGGGCGCGGATCTAGGACCTCTACCAGAACAGGCCTCTCCCTTACTCCTGCTCCCCCACTCACTGCCTCTCTGCTCCAAGGAGTGTCCCCCGCCCTCCGGCCTCAGTCCTGAGGGCCAGGTGGGCTCTGGACCCTCCTGTTTTTGCATTTGAATAACCCTCCTTTTCTGGGGGCCCCTCTTCATGGGAAAAATGTTATTGCCCACTTCCCTCTTCCACGACGGCAGCTGTTTCTTTTAACCTTATAACACACACACACACACACACACACACACACACACACACACACACCCCTAATCTGTGGTGACAGAAAGCAGATCATGGCCACCTCTGGGGCGAGGCCTGCCTGGGAGGGGACACAGGAGATTTAGGGGTGCTGAAAAGTGTTCAGAATCTTGACCTAGATGACGGTTACGCGGTTATATACACGTGTGAAGATTTGTACATTTTACAGTATATACGTAGATTCCCTCAATGAAGTACCGCTAGCACCTAAAGGGCATACATACAGAGAAACATAGAGGAGACCTGCCCAGCCTGTGTAAACAACCCACAATGCCTGGCGCCCCGTGTGGTCCTGGGTGTGGGCTGGAACTAAGCGATTCCCCTTGGACCCCACCACCCACAGGCCGGGCACCTCCACGCTGGACACCGTGTTCCTCTGGCTCCCTAGGTTTATGGGACGGCCCGGGGGTGGGGTGGAGCCCCTAGACTGGAACTCCTGTTCTGGGAGTTGAAGGAACAGAAAACGCACACGTTTCCCGTTTCTGGGAGGGGGTTTCCGTGCAGGTCTCTCTGGGCCGGTCTTGGCTGGGGGAGGGGGCTGTCCCCAGTCAAAGTCCGGGGGAAACGTGCCTTCCCTGCATCCCGGCTAAAAATAGCCCCGGGCCGAGCTGCTGCGGGAGCCGCAGGAAGGACAGAGCGGTGTTTGCTTTAAACCCAGAAGCCGCTCAGCAGTTGGGGGAGAGGAGGGGGTGGGAGAGGGAGGCCAGGGGTCTGAGCAGCCGGGCGGGCGTCCTCTCCCTCCCCCACCCTGCAGCAGCGGGCCTCCCGGGTGCCTGGGAGGGCGGCCGCCGGAAGCCGGGGAGGTTGGGACGGGTGGGGAGGGGTCTCTGTCCTGCTAACCGGAGCGCAGAGGCTGTGGGAGCGGGCGTCACGTACCCCACGGGCCCCCACCTCCTCTGAGAAGGGCTCTGTCCCAGCAGTCCAGCCAGGCTCCCGCTGTGGTCGGCCCTCCTGCAGCGAGGCCGCCGGCCCTAGGGGGCTCCTGGCACACACAGGGCTGAGGACTGTCACCTCACAGACACCCTGCTCTGTCTGTCTTCTGCTTCACCCGAAGAGATGGGGAGCGGGTGTGGCCCAGCGACGAGGAATTTCGCTGGAAATGCGGAGTACAAGATGTGTCAGTGTGGGATCCAGCGGGGAGTGGGTGGCTGAGAGAAGGGAAGGGCCCTCCTCGCCGCCCTCCCTGCTCTCTCTCCTCCCACAGCTCCCGCCTGTCGCAGGCATCGGAGGCCTCGCAGGGGGAGAACTTGCAGCAGCTGCCCTCAGCTCTCCAAGACGACAATAAAGAACTACCGTGAACTGAACGTGTGCCACGTGCCAGGCACTCCTCGGACCCTTATGTGGACAACCTCATTTAATGCTCTCAGCAAGCCTGTGGTATTGGGAGTATCACTCTCCCCATTCACAGATGGCAAGACTGAGGCGCATGGTGATGAAGTGCTCATCCTAGGACCCCACTGGTATTACATGACAGAGACAGGGTTTGAAGTCATGATTTGGGACAAAGAATCTCTGTCCAGAGAACAATGAGACCGAATTTTGGAAATTGGAACTTACTAAATAATTTAGAACACGTGATTGCTATACTTGATACTGTGGTAGAAAACACAGCAGCGGCTTTAGAGCCAAAATTTATACTATCAGTTGTGATTTTGGCCAAGGACCTTAACCATTCTGAGTCTCAGTTTCCATCTCTATAAAATGGGTACAATAATCATTGCATAGAATTGCTGGGGAGTAATGAATGTGAACCCAGCATTTTTTTTTTTCTAAACCTAGAAAACCTCAAGCTGCCTCCTGCCTCAGGGCCTTTTCATGAGCTGGAACCGAAAGCACCTGCTCTTCACATACTGGTTTGTTCTTGCCATCTAGGATTCAGCTCAAACATAACTTTCTGAGAGAACCTTACCTGACTACCCAGCCCACCCCAGTACTCTCAACTGCCTCACTCCGTTGTGTTTTCTTTGCACTTAGCACAATCTGAAAATACCATGCTAATTTATTTGTTTTGTTTCTTTGTTTATGGCCTATCCTCCCTTCCCAACTACCAAGGCTGTTAAGTTTCTTGAGAGCTGGGACCTCTATGGGGTTCAATGGCGCATTCCCCGAGCTCAGAGTCGCACTCGGCAAAATCAGAGCTTGCTAAACATTTATGAATGAATAAATGAATGTGCCTTGGAAACAGCATTACATTTAAGTGTCTGACTCTCCCACAGGCCTCGCTGCGCCAAAGATCAGTCGATATGGTTTAATAGGAGCTCCAGAGAAAGCTGTGGGCCTGGCTCCAGAGGCTACTTGGGCTTCTGGGTGCTCCAGGATAAAGGGAAACCCTTTTGCTGGAACATGAGGTTCTGCACCGTCCTGGCCGGCCTGCCTCTGGCCTCATCTCCCTGGGCTCCCCAACCTGCACTCCATGTTCAGGTCAGATGAAACAACTCCAAGTGCCTGCCAGAGAGCACGGGGCCGCTTCACGCCTGTGTGCCTTTATACACACTGTCCCTTCTACCTGGAACACCTGCACCCTTGCTCTGCCTGGCTAGCTCCTCAGTCAGACTTGAAGACTGGAATCCTCTGGCCATGCCCAGCCCCCAACTTCCCAGGACATTACAATGATCTGTTGTTGGGCATATTCCCAAGTAGCCCAGAGATCTCCTGAGGGCAGCAAGCAGCTTTTGTGCCACCAGGTTGAAGCACAATGCCTAATGCACCAGTAGGCGCTTAATAGATGCTCCAGCACAGCTTTTGGACTTTGGGTTCCCAGGCATTAACACAATTCCCCGAGCACACAGTAGGTGCTCATGAAGAGCCCACTGAATGCATGACCCTGAGCAGTTTGACACTGGCAGCAGCTCACGAGGGAAGCGGAGCACTGGGGTGGAGTAGGAATGGGAGATGCTTCTAGTGAAACAAGACAGCCTCAGAGGGGAGAAGGCAGAGGGGACCTGGGAAAATGTCCCAGGAGAATGGACACACAAAAAGCAAAAATGAAAAGCAAATTCAGATGGATGGAGGCATATACACAGGACTCTCATTGAGCAAGAAGAGAGAACGAGAGTAGGAAGGATAAAAGAGGAAGGAAGGATGACTGGGTTCAGAGGGTACAAAATGTGCCCTTGAGAGCCACAGAGGACAGGAAGCCAGGGTACGGGCCAGGCCAACTACCTACAGGATATCTGGTACCTGCTTCAGCCCCTGGGGGTAGATAAAGGTAGCGTGGGCAGCGCGGTGGCGCTGTGGGCCCTTCACAGGTAAGAGGGCTGGGGGGGAAGGCCACAGGTCAGCAGGCTTGGGAACATCTTGGGAAACTCTTTTTCTCTTAGCTCAGGAAAGGCCCTGTGGCACCCCAGATATCACAGTCACAAACCTAGTTTCTTTTTTTTTTTTTTTTGGTTTTGAATTTTTGTGAGTTTATTTGAGCCAAACTGTCTCAAATTGCCAGGAAGCAACATCTCAACAGATTGGGATAGTGCTCAAAACCTAGTTTCTTGCTTTTGGGTGAGCAACTCAGCTGCTCTTGCCTCAATTTTCCCATCAAGAAAGTGGGTAGTATTCTCCTTACTTAGTTTAGAGAAACATTAAAATCAGACTGAGCTGGGACATGTAAGTGAAATGGGCACAGATGTCAGGAATTGACATATGTGGTGATTCCCCCCAAAGCCCTGCTGGGAATGGGTCACAGGGTGCCGCCGACAGGTCTGCGTGCAGAGCCCCGGAAGGCAGGCTCAGGCCCTGGTGTTTAGAGCCCAGTGTCAGATCAGCACCCTCAGGCCGAGTTTGTTCCCAGATGAGGGGTGAGTGCAGCACGCAGGCCAGCGGCTAAGAGACAACGGAAGCTGCCCACAGCCGCCGAGCAGGACTGGCCATCCACCCCCACTGATGTCCTCTGCGGCCTCCCCATGAAAAGGGCTGAAAACACTTTTCTGGCTAGGCACACGTCAGGGGGTGCCAGAGCTCAAGGAGGCAGCGTTCTGGAATCATCTGAAGGGAGAAGGGAATGAGGCTCTGAGGCTGGAGACATGGAGGGTCTATGAATGTGGGGGAAGACCATTTGGAGTGCTGGCTTTGACGTCAGACACACCTAAATGTGAACGTCGTTCTGTCACTTCTCTGAGCCTCTGAGTGTCACTTCTCTGAGGAGCGAATCAACCTCGTAGGCCCACCAGAGAACCTTCACACCGACGTGGGGAGCCCATGGCCTCGGAGGCAGGCTCAGGGCTGGGTGATGGCAGAGAGAAAGGGGACTAGGGGCTTCCCTCTTCTGGAGTTCAACTTCTCTCCTCCAGGCGTACCCCACCCCGCCTCTTACAAGAATTTACAACCCAAGCAGGACCCGTGGTGGGGTGGGGGTGGCGGTCAGGTGGGAGGTGGGCAGATGCGAGCAGGGGTGATTGACAGCAGGATGCCAGGGCTGAAGAAGGAAGTATAAATATAAAGCGGCCAGTGTAGGACTGGACAGAGGCCATATGAAACACACGGTACATTCCTGCCCCAGCGTAACAAACTGTACCAGCCTTTTTGAGAGCTGGGAGCTCTGAGGAGGGGAGGGAAGAGAGCAGAGGTTCCTTCCAGGTTGGCCCTGCTTCCTCCTCCCCCACTTCTCCCACAGCTTGCACGGTGGGGAAAGTCCCGATGTTCCTTTTGCAACCACAGGAAACCTCCTATCCCTGCTCACACTCTGTACCCAGTGTTCTCAGCAGTCCCAGACTGGGAGGGAGCAAGGAGTGGGGGAGGTGGGCCGGTGGTGGCGCAGGCAGCCACAGTAGCCCAGGTAACGTCGGGGGGAGGTAGCAGGTATCGCTGGGACTCAGAGTCACAGCCTACGGTAAGCGCTGCAGTGGAGGTACCGATGGCAGTGAGGTTAGGGAAGGAAGCGTCCTGCCCAAGGTCACACAATTAGTTGTTCAGCAGGGTGGGACCAGAGTGCATCCAGAGTTGGGCAGTGCTGGGCAGCCCTCTTGGGTGTAGTGTGTAGGAGTGGCAGGCTGGGGAACAAGCAGTGCCTGAGGACTGAGGGTGGGAGCTTTACCTCAAAGCTCTGGGCAGGTCTGGCTCGGGCACGGTCCACTCCTCCTCTCTCCTCCTCCACAGACACAGGTCAAGGCCTAGAACCTCCTGGGATCTTTCTCCCATATCACCACTTCCTTCCAAAGAGGCCCTATAGCTCTTACAAACATCTGGTACTCACCACCTGCTGGCTGGGTTATTATTTAACCTCACATACTGTGTGTTTGTCTCTTCAACTGGCCTGCAAGTCGCCCAAGGGCAGGAAGTCATTTCAATACACCCAACATTGAACATCCAGGGCCAAACTTGGCCAGTGGGGTCTGAGCTGAGTGATGGGGGCGGCCTCAAAGAAGCAGACTTTGTTTCTGCCTCAAGGACTTTCTGATCTGGTTAGAAGAACAGGTTAGTCAACAGATCGCTAGAATGTGAGACAGGCCACATGCTGTGCCCGAGCTGGTGAGAAAGGTACAAACCCAGGGTGCTGGGCGTTCAGAGGGGAGCCGAATCCGATTTGGCTGGTGTGTGCCAAGCAGGCTTTATGAGTTGGAGCTTGAGAGATGGGTAGACATGGAGGATGGGCTCTCCTGGCATGGCAAAAGGCATGCCAACTGTGAGGAGGGAAGGAAGGGGAAGAAAGGACTTTAGGAATTGTGCCTTAACCTTTAACAGTTAATTGAAAGACCCAGCAGCGCTTGCATACAGCAGGTGCTGGGTAAGCCAGTCCTTGGTTTGGGGAGGAAGAACCTTCAGGCCCAGCACCCAGCGATCTCTCTAAGAGATGGGTAATGGGAACACGGGGCTCGCATACATCGGGCTTTGGGGGTTGACCTAAGGGGCTCCCACGCGGTAGGTTTTGGGCTCGTCCTACTCCTGGTGTCCTGCCAGAGGGGTGCCAAGCTATCCAGAAGGGCTGGGCTTGCTTTGCCAGCCCCTGGGAGTCCCTGGAGTCTCCAGGCTGCTGTGAAGAATGGATCAGGAAAGAAGCCTAGGAGCTGGGCTCCTTGGGGATTGCTTGAATTGGCCCCTCTGCCCGGCTTCCGTTGTCACGTGACCACACCCCAGGCCTCAGGTCGGGGCTGTGGCGGCCCCAGCTGTGCGCCAACAGAGTCCAGGTCCGGGCGTTGGTGGTGCCAGGGTGGCTGCTTCTCCCTCGTGGGCTGCACCACCTGTCCGTCCCCCCACCCCCCAACCTGCGCTCCTCCAGGCCCCACACGCCTGGGGTTCCATACCAGGGCCCAGGTCGGCATGGGCAGGTCTGGGCGCTCTAAGGCTGCTGACCGCGCAGGGCTGCGGGGCCCCCCGGCTGGGGCGCGCGTCACTGGGGCTGCGCGGCCGCCCCCGCCGTCCCTGGGGCCCGCATCTGGCCCCGGCCCCGGGCGCTCGCCGGCGGCGGCGGGAAGGCTGCGCGCCGAGCGCAAGCCGCGAGCACAAACAGGGCGAGGAGGCTGGTGCGAGCGCCTGGGCCCGGTGCCAGCGCCGGGGCTGGAACACAATGTCCCGGGCGGGCGGGCGCGAGCGAGAACAGCCTGACTCAGCAGCCGGGTAGTGGGTGTGCTCGCTCACCAGATAAACCGCTCTCGCAGCCTGCGGTCGGCGACGACCGATCTCGGGGGAGGGGCGAGCTCGCGGCTGGCTCCGGTTCCGCCTCCCGCCCTGCCTGCCGCTCGCTCGCTCGGGACCTCCACGTGGCCGGTTGGCGCATCCCTCCGGCTTCCCGCCCCTCCATTACGGAGGCGCACCAGCCCCAGCCCGAGCGGAGCCGGCGCTGCCTCCCCGGGAGGGGCACTCTCCTCCCCCACCAGCAGGTGTGGCCGGGCCCACAGCCGCTGGATGCAGGTCCAGTTTCCTCCAAACCCCACCTTTCTGGGAGACCACTGGTCGATGTAATTCTTGCAGATGGAGCAGAATTTTTGTCTAGGATGGTGGGGAGCTGAGGAAGAAGATGCTGGTAGAAATGGGACGTGGGGCAAAAAGATCTCCCTCATCTCTGTTCTCAGCTGACCCAGAGTTCAGAGTCTCTTCCGGTCCCCACGCCTCAAAACCACTAGGCCCCTGAAGATTTCCTCAGAGGGAGGGAGGAGCAGGTGGGAGGTGCTTTGAAGCCTGAGACCCTGCTTTTCGGCCTTACCCACCCTCCTACCCAAAGCCACAACAAAGACCACGAATCCTGCCACCCAGCCACAAAGCTGCTCCTTCCTCCTCCGGCCTGCTGGCCCCTGAGGTCTGGGGGTGCCTTTATGGGAATGACAGCCCGGGGCCAGGAGCTCAGATGGCAGCCCAAGCAGGACTCTTCCTGGGGCGCAAGGACCTATCCCAGGCCTCAGCCAACTGGGGTGTCTGCAAGGTACCCCAGAGGACATGCTGTGCCTGGAGTGTGCCAGGGCGGGCAGGGAGGGGCTCCATCCTCTGCCGAATTCCAGGAAAGGCCTGGCAGTCAGCACAAGCCTGGGCTCCAGGGCCTTGGAGGGTGGGGCAGGGGGAGGGACCCTAGGCTGTGAAGTGCCTCACCTGGGCCTCATTATCCCACCCCCTCAAACCCCCCCCCCCCCTTGGGGCCCATCTGATGGCATCTCTGGCACCCTCTGTAGCCAAGGGTAAGGAGATGCATGCCAACGCAGGCCTGGGCCATGGACTACCTTCCCACACATCTGCCAACCCATCCAGCCCTCACAGAACCTCCCAGGCAGGAGGCACCCTCCGCATCATTGACTTACACTTCTACTGATTGATGAAATCTGCCATGGTACCCCAGGGCAGTGACTGTCCTGAAGCTGCTGGCACACCTATAATGACAGGGACACTCTCACAATGCAGCCCCCTCCCCTTCTGGACTTCCCTGTCCCAAGCCCAGTCACATTCAGGACACCTGCCTTCACATAGCCTGGAAGTGACTGAACTTACCATGTTCCTCACACCAGCTCCCCCTGCTTTGTCCACCGTGGCCCTCCCATCCCCCCAGATCACCATGCTGGTGGACTAATTTTTAACTATTTTCTCTCCTTTACCACCCTATATCTGATCTATTACCAAATTATTCCCACTGTTGCTTTTATTACAAGACGCACTGTTATTTTTCTGTCACCTCTTCTTCTCCAGCCCTATAGATTACCTTTGGCCCAAATTCCCACAGCAGCTGCCACACTGTCCTTTCTGGCCCAGGTCTTTCCTTCTTCCTACACACCCTGCTGGGATAATCTTTCTCAAACACTGTTTATTGTGTGTGTTATCAACTTTGGACTCCTCATTAAGCACACAGGGTACACCAGCTTCTAACCTGCGTGTTCCATATGAGGGGCCCGGATTTGTTCATGGTGTGCCCAGGTCACCGAGTCCAGCACAGGCTGGCGCGGAGCAGGAGAGCAGCAAAGTGCCCCATCTGTTTGGCGGCTCCTTTCTCATCGTAACAGTTCACCCTCCCGACGCGGTCTCCCCAGCCCCATCAAGCCTGTTGGCTTCCTGATGCTCACCCAGGTCCTTTGGTTTTGAGGAGCCACTATTTTTCATTTCCCAAAACCTTCCGAGAGGGGTTGGGAAGGGAGAAGCCAACATCCAGGTTGGAGCCAACTACCAACTGCAAAGACCTCGGGGTGCAGGGTGGAATGCGTGCAGCTGCCCGCCGGGTCTCTGCTGCGTTAGAAACAGAAGCGCTGAGGAGGGTGGAAGGAGAAAAGGAGTGTGGGCACCAGTGGCTGTGGGTTTACAGAGGGATCTTGCCATGGGGATTCCAGCCTGCCTAGTTCTGGGCCCCTGGTCCGATGCCCTTAGATTGTTCTCTTTCTTGACAGCACATCACACACACACACAGACACGCACACACACACACAGACATGCACCCCCCCACACAGAGACACGCACACACACAGAGACACGCACACACACACACAGACATGCACCCCCCCCCACACACAGACACGCACACATACAGAGACATGCACAGACACGCACCCACACACACACACACAGACACGCACACACAGACACGCACCCACACACACAAAGCCAATCACCACCCCAAAACCCCACTCCAGTCCACCTCCTTTGGAAAAGCTCGGACAACCTCCACCTCACTTTGATCATTTGGCTTCCAACTTCCCTCAGAGCGTTATGAGCTGTCTTCAATCTTGTCTATATTTTATTGTTTAGTTATTACCTGTAGTACTTTCAACCCCACAGATCATAAACTCCTTTATGGCAGAGGCAGTGTCTTTATTTATTTAACATCACTTATTTATTTTGAGAAGGAAGCAGAGGTGAGACAAGGCAATCAGACTTCGGAGGCCACATAAACTTGAGTCTGGAGCCTGGTTCCAAACACTGAGCTGTTTGGCCTTGGGCAAGTCTCTTAACCTCTCTGACCCAGTTTCTTCACCTGTAAAAGGCACTAGTGATACTTGCAGAATGAGGGGGAAAGACGGCAGAGAATGCCAGGCCTGGGCCATGGACCACCTTCCCACACAGACAGGCATATTTCCCTCACCTCTGCTCACAACAGGCCCTCGTGCAGTGAGAAGATAATAGCTTGCCTTCCTGTCCTGCACAGTTGGAGCCTTTCACGAATTCCAAGTCAAGGTTCCTTAACAAACCCCCCCCCCCCCCCACACACACTTTTAAGCTCGAAGAGGGGCATTATTAATAATTACACCGGAAATCCCGGGACGTATGGCCACCCGACCCTAACTCAACAACCGGTGAGGGCAGGGTTCCGTTCGAGCGCCGCGGACACCCAGTGCCTAGGCCTGGCGCCAAGCCTAGGGCAAGCTTCATAATGAAAGTTTGTTGAATGAACCAGCGAACAGAACCAGTCCTTCCACCAGCGAGTGAATAAGAAAAGATTGAAAAGCCCGCCCCCGCCTCCTTCCACCCCCACGCGAGTCCCGGAGCCTCTGGCAGCCTCCAGCAGCCTCCTTTCTCGAAGGTCTTGTCTCCGGTTCTCCCGCCCGCTGCCCCCGCCCCGGTTGCCTGGACAACAGTGACGTACCCGTGAGGGGCGTCACCTCTCCATCCTCGGCCGGAGCCTGGGGCCCCTTCTCATCCCAAGCCGGGGAGAGGACGAGGCTGGGGTCCTCGACCTCCCGGCTCCCCCGGGCCTGGGGCTCACTGCGCCCTCCTGGCCGCCGGCTCGGGCGCGGGGCCCCCGGAGTGCGGATCCCACCCCCCGCCCACTCCGCAGCGATGAACTGGAGGGGCCCGGAGGGTGCCGGCTTCGGGCCCGGGGACCCCATTCCACCCTTTCACTCCCGACCAGCCAGTGGATCCCGAGGACCCGAGCCCAGCGCTCAGCCCAGGCCCTCCGTTCCCCGGGCAGCCCCTGGGCTCCTGGGGGTGCGCGGGAGGGTGGGACCCAGGGCGGCCGGGCGCCGCGGTGCGCGGGAGAGAAGGAGTTAAACAAGGTGCCGGCGGCGGGGCGGGGGAGGGGAGCGGAGGGAAAGTGAGAGCGGGGGCGCGGGGGGGCGGGTGGTGTGTGTATGTGGGGAACCAGCGCGAAAGAACATCCTGTGCCCGCCGCCGGATGCACGCGGGAGGGGGGCGGGAGGAGGTAGCCCCGGAGGGAGGGCTAGAGGGAGGCCCGGGCTGGGAGAGGCGCGGCCTCCACCCACCCGCCCCTCCTCCTCCGGGGGCGCGGCCCCCTGCGCTCCCGGGGCCTTCGCCGCGTTTCTCCCGGTCCCTACGCCTTAGCGGGGGTAACGAGTCACCGAGAGGCCCCGAATCTGACTCCTGGGCCGGGGTAAGCGCGGGGAGGGGACGGGCTCGGCGCCCCATCCTTCCATCTCTCCGCCCTGGCCCTGTGCACGGGAAGCTCGCGGGTGCCGGGCGTCTGTGCCCCGGGTCACAGCAGTCATCCCTGCCCGCGCTTCCCGGTAGCGGTAGGTATTAATAGACCCGCGTTCCGGAGGAGGAAATTGAGACTCAGACTGTGGAATTTGCCTAAACTCCAGCCGGCCGGACTCCAAAGGCTTTTCAGTAAAGTCATCTCCTCGCCCTGAGCTTCTGCGCGCACAAGCCTCGGGCCCCTGCACAGTCACCCTCCGCAATGACCTAGAACTTGGTCTTGCATACTAGCGCCCCCCGCTCCCCACATCGTCTGAGGTTTCTCAAATCTCTCTAATCCGAAATGGTTCAAGGCGGTTAAATGGGTTACAGGAGTTGAGCGTGATTAGTCTGAACAAGACCGGGGTGGGAGGGGGAGGGGGGCGTGGAAGGGGCTGAATGACGTGCCTTTCAGGCCTCTTCGAGGCCCACCATCGCGCGCTCACAGCCTTCCCGCCCAGTGCTCTTGACGGCCGAAACCTGATGATCATAGTAGTTAAATACTTTACTTAATCCCACAAACACCCTCCCCAGGTAGGTGTTCTTTCCATTTGGCAGGTGGGGAAGATGCAGCAAGAGGAAATGGCAAAGCTGCCCTGGCCGGTGTGGCTCAGTAGGTTGGACATCCTCCTCTGCACCAAGGGGTCCTGGTTCCATTCCGGCGGGTGGGGTGGTGTGCAGGGAGGCAACCAATCCACGTTTCCCTCTCTCCAAAAATCAAAATTTTAAAAAAAGGAAACACAAAGCGAAGTCAGTGACTGAGCTGGTTTTGAACCCGGAAGTCTGGCTAGAGCCCACACTCTCACTAAGCTAAACTGCGCCTAACCTGGGGGACATCAGCCCCGGGGTAGAAGGCTGGTGCGGAGGCCCGAGGCATGCGCTGGGGCAGCCCGCGCCCTTTGCGTGTATGTGGAATCTCAGACTTCTCTCTCCCCGGTGGTTCCAGATTCCTGGATCTGACAGAAAAGCCAAAACAAGGAAACAAAAGCCAAGTTCCCACAAAGAGTTGCAGCTTTCATTTCTGCTCCCTAAGAACACCCAAAACACAACTGTCATCTATTACCATACTTCATAAAAGCAAGTATACTTGAGTTCTCCTCTCACTAAGAAACAGCATCTGAATCAAAAGCAGCCATTCCCAAGAAAGAACAGCCACCGACTGGACACCCGAAAACGGGCATTCCTCTTTCTTTATTATCTCCTTGTGCGGTGGACCATGGAGATGTCACCCTGGGGCGCCTCTGCCGCTGACCCCTTGTCATCTGAGGGCAGAACCGGTAGACAGGGGCTTTCGGTGCAGCGGGAAGGAGCTAGGTGAGGGCCGAGAAAGAGATCGCCTTTGGAGGCCTCTGCAGAACAGGTGAGCGCTGTGTTTGCTTAGCCTGTGAAGGTCGCAGGATCAAATCCATGGGCGGGAGAGGCCAGTAGCTCTGAGTCACACCCCAGAGAAGGGCAGGGACCTTGTTCTGAAGGCTCTATCCCCAGGCCCACCAGGGTCCCCTTGGAACCTAAAGCAGTCCTCAGCAGGCAGGCGTTTCCTTCCTGGAGGTCATGGGTGGTGACTGTTGGCCCTACGGCAGGGCGGAGGCCTCCTCGCAGGGAGTCTGTGTAGTCACCCATAGGCTACCTAGCTGGGTGTCTGTGGGGCTGGGGCAGAGGGAAGAAGAGATGGCCATGTAAGAGTGTTGTCTGCAGCCGGGTGTGGTGAGCGAAGGCTCTGAGTGGACATGCCTGGGTGGCTGCAGCATCCTTGGGGAGGCTGTTTTCCTGTTTCCCCGCCTCCTTCAAGCCCAGGTGCAGCCCAGGACCCAGAGCCTTCCAACAGGAGCTCGCAGCCAGGCAGGGAAGCCCTGCTCTGGTACAACCATGCTCGGCGCTGGCTCTGGTTCTACACCAGAGGTGAGGCCGCAGGTGTGGGGCCATGGGGTGAAGAGAAGGATGGAAGGGTCTGGCCACCTGCCCCATCCTAGTAGTGAAGATCAAGGCCTCCAAAGTTGGGCTCTCCCAGAAGAGGCCTCAAGCCTCATCCTGCCTGGGGGTGGTACTCACAGATTTAAGCCCCCATAGTTTAAAGGCACAATCCTACCCAAGTTTTAAACCTGGAGTTTTAGAATGGTAAACCTGGGTCTCAGGGTAGAAATCCACAAACTGAGACCAAGGCAAGGGCAGTCCCTTCCTCTAGGCCACACTGGTGAAATGGGCCTGGAGCCTGTATTTAGATTCTGTGCCTGTTCTGCCCTCAAGTCCTCTAGGAACAACAGAAGCCATGACTTGAGCACCTACTAAGTGCAAGCCTGTGCTGCATGTTGGAGATGCAGACAACTACCCTCCAGAGCTTCTGGTCCCACAGGTTGTACACTGCAGGGACACATGCAGGTGCTGGGAGATGGTGGGTTTGCCTCAAGACTCTGCAGAACTTCTTAAACTGCATCCTTGCTTTGGAGGGTGGGGGAGGGGGCTGCCTGCAGCAGCTCCTGCGGCCCAGCAGTGGATCTGTGGTGAAGAGATGGAAGACAGGAGGGCCAGGGAAGTGAGGGAACTGGGGCTGCCAGTGGGCACACCCCAAACACCCCTCCCAGAAAGTTTCAAAGGCCCAGCCCAGAAATTGGGCCTCTGCTGCCCTCTAATGGAGGAGAGGCAGCCTCCGGAGCCCCCTGCTGGCACCCCACCAGCCTGGCTGCCCTAAGGAACAGGGGAGGTGAAGATCCTGCCTGCCCAGACGTTTTATTCCAGTGGAGTCTTGAGCTTCATTTCCCACAGCCTCTAAGCTAAACTTTCTCCCCTTCCAAGCAGCTCTGGCTCCCCTGCTTCCCGGGCACCCTCCATCCCACCATTTCTTCAGTTTCCTTTGTTGCCTGGGTTCCGATTCTGGGACCCTGGTTCCTGGCTCTGCCAGGGTTCTGGTTCCGGAAGGCCCTTACCAGGCGCCTCGGGCCTAGCTCCCACCTGGGCCCAAGGTGGCGCTGAGGACATGGGCAAGAACGTCTCCCCACTGGGGCAACTGGACGTCCGCAAAAGTGTAGTGGGCTTGACCATCGGCGCCGGGGCCGTCTACCTGCTCTACAAGGCCATCAGGGCTGGCATGAAATGCCAGCCGCCCCTCTCCACCTCCTCGCCCACCTGCATCGCCCGTGAGTGTCTGGGCCCTGGGGGCAGGACTCGGCCCCAGGAGGACCTGCTCCCCAAAGCCTCCAGTGTGGGAGGGCCCAAAGGTGACTCCAAGTTCCTCCTCTCTCTTTCTCTTCTCCACCTTCCTTAAACTCACCCCGGCACGGGGCCTGGGACTCGGGGGTCCTCAGGATTCACCTGGCAGGTCTTTACACTCTCCATTCACTCTGGCTTCCGGGATGCCACTGCGTGAGGATCAGGCATCAGCAGCCCCTGCCCCCACCCCAAGGGAAAATTGGGGGACCTACATGCCCAGAGCCTGTACTAGTTCATATGACAACTTTGGGCAAAGTAGAAAAGGGCACCCCTTCTGCAAGACGTTTTGTTGCCATCTGCTGGAATATCATCGCCGTATGCTGATTATGATGGAAAGCTGTGTGTTACTGCGTATGCCAGGAAATTGTAGAGTAAATATTTAAAACGATGATGTCTATGACGTGACGGACACAGCATTAGATAAGGTGCGCTGTGCACTCCACACCGTTCAGCTGTACGCGGTGGTCCTGCATGTAGCGAGAAAGCTCTTCAGAAGAGGCGGGCAGCTTTGTCCCAGGTCCTTCTCCCCCTCTTTCCAACCCCATTCTGTCTTCGCTCTGAGTCCACAGCCTGAACTGGCTGGGTTGGCTGTCTAGGCCTGGCCATCGAGCGAGAGCGGCACGGGGGGGACTCCGGTGAGCTCCGGAGGCTTCTCAACTCCTTGGAGAACAGACACGATGAGTACGCCAAGGGCATGATCCTGCACAATATCACGCGCTGTGTGTACTTGCTGGAGGCTGAGGTGAGGGGCGGGAAGCAGGAGGTCCCTCCTAGCCAGCCTGGCCCCTGGCGGCTACAGCTCACCCCTGCCCCCTTGACTGGCCAGACTGAGTCCTGGGACCTGTCCCTCTGGCTGATGATGGCGGGAGGGGTTGTGGGGAGAGGTCTTGGTGACATGGGGGAGGGGGGGCACTGGGCCTAGGACATGCACTGCTCCTGCCTCCTCCGTCTCTCCCGGTACACCTAGGCCTCTGCTTGTACTCCTGATGACATCATGCTCGTGGGCTCCATGCTGGATGACAAGGACAACTGTGTCAAAATCCAAGCTCTCAACACCCTTAAGGCTTTCTCTGGCATCAGAAAATTCAGGCTCAAAATTCAGGTGAGCCCAGGGGCACGAGGTGGGGCCGATTACACAGGATGCCCGCAGCCATGGGTCCTTTAACAGGCGTAGGATAAGCAGTCACGTTCCACAAGTTTGTTTGGGTCTGAGTTTATAAACCAGAAGTAGGTTTTCCCCTGGAAATAAGTGGGAAAATGGTGGTCAGATTCCCAGCAGGGTCATTCAAAGCCTTTGACTCTCAGCATGAACCTGGACTGGGCTCTAGGGCTAGGAGTATCTCGGAACCCCAAATAGCTGAAAGCCCCCCGAGGTTCTCTCTGACAGCAGCTGGGTGTTCCACAATTTAACCCAATGGCGACACCACCTGGAGTTGGCACAGACTCCACAGGGTAAGGGCTTAGTCCCAGCAGGCTGCCCCGCCTCAGATGCTAGTCACAAGTCCCAGCACTTCTGCCTGACCGGCTATAAATTTGGAGGTTCCTGCGACCCCCTTTTTTCAGGTTTGATAATTCATTAGAACGACTCTCAGAACGCAAGAGAATACTACTCATTCTTACCGGTTTATTGTAAAAGATGTAACTGAGGAGCAGCCCAATGGGAGAGAGGCGAAGTTTGGAGGAAGACAGAGGTTCCGTGTCTTCTCTCGGCTAGCCTCCCTCCTAGCGCCTCGATGTGTTCAACCCAGAAGTTCTCCGCACCCTGTCATTTGGGGGTGTTTATGGAGGTCTCATTATGTAGGCATGATTGATTAGTCATTGGCTATTGGAGGCTGAACTCACTCTTTAACCCCCCACTGCTCCCCAGAGGTCAGGGATGGGGCTAAAAGTCTCAATCCTCTCATCAAGGCGTGGTCTTTCTGGCCACCAGCCCCATCCAGAAGCTGTCTAGAGGCATGCCACAAGTCACCTCATTAGCATAAATGTTGGGGTGGTGGAAAGGGGGTGACTGTGAATAACAAAAGAGCTTCCAGTCAGGGAACTGCCAGGATTTTGGGAGCTCTGTGCCTGGAACCAGGTGTTCTGTCACACCACACCCCCCACGCTGTGCTGGTCCAAGGCGGGGGCTGGGCCCACCCCATGTCATCTCCCCCAGCTTCCTGCTACCAGGCCCAGCCTGCCTGCTCCCACACCCAGCCTGCTGGTGCCATGGAAACACGGCTTGCTTCCCATCTGCGGTCAGTGTTCGTCTGTCTTGGTCGCACCCCATCCTTGAGGGCCTCTCTCCTGGTCGGCTCTCTGTCGCATGCGGTCGCTCCAGCTCCTCGCCGTTGCATTCAGCATGCTCTAGTCCCTCTCTTCTTAAAAAGCTCAACTTAGCCTCTTCCTTGACCTCCAAACTTCTCTCTAACAAATGGTCTTGTCTCTCCCAAATTGAAAGTAAGTAAAGTATTTAAAACTTACACACATCTTATATGTGTACAGTAGAAATAATAACAATAAAACAAAACGTGCATTAACTAGAACTAGGCTAAGAACTAAACTGTGACCCTCTCCAATGCCAGCCTCCTCCCCGACCAGAGGCAATCGGTTGCCTGCATTTTGTTAATCAATTCCTTGATTTCTCTGTAGTTTTACCATGTCTACATGGGTCATCTTCCATGGCAGCAGGGCAAGGCAGACAATAAATGAATAGGTAAAATATAGCCTGCCATGTTTTTAAGCGTCATGTACCCGGAAGTTTGCCGTTTGTACGGTGTGGTTTGGCTTTCCCCTCGACGTTGATGTGGCTAGCTCTGCTCCCACTGTAACCAGTTATCCATTTGCCCACAGGTAAACATCTGAATTGTGTGTGTTGCTGGAGGATTGGGTGGGTGCGATTCCTCCAGCACTAATGGGAGTGGGGTTCCTGCGATATCCTCAGAAAAGGGATTGTCTAGGAGTCGCACGGAGAATGACTGATTTCATTTGCATGGGAAATATGCAGCTGGGGCTTCCGTAGAACCAGAAGCAAAGCCAGTGTCCGGAGTTTCCACCATGTGGAGTGGAGTCCGGCTCAGTAACGGGCTAGACCCAGCCCTTCAGCCCACTGTGTGGGTCCCACACGGCCATGAGCCACCTGGGTGAATGCAGATTGTGGGAGCCCCACAAGCCAGGAGTCAGAAGTGAGCAGCAAGAGCCCTAGCGGGTTTGGCTCAGTGGATAGAGCATCGGCCAGTGGACTGAAGGGTCCTGGGTTCGATTCCCGTCAAGGGCACATGCCTGAGTTGTGGGCTCGATCCCCAGTAGGGTACGTGCAAGAGGCAGCCGGTCAATGATTCTCTCTCATCATTGATGTTTCTATCTCTCTCTCCCTCTCCCTTCCTCTTTGAAAGCAATAAAAATATATTTAAAAAAAAGAAAAAGAAAAAGAAGTGAGCAGCAAGAGAGAGAGCCAAGGGAGCACAAGGAGAGCGAAATGCCTTTGTTTAGGACCTTAAATATCAGATTTCACATCCTTGCAGGGGCCACGCCTGTTCTGGCCAATTACCTGTTCCCAGGTGGGACTGACAAGTGAGCATCTTCCCAGGCCTTACTGGGCATGTGTCTAAACGGCAGCTTTCTGGCAAAGCTGTATAAATGGCATGCCTGTGTTACCAGGCTCCCCTCTCCTCCTTCCCTGTTATTTAATAATCAGGCTATTAGACGGTATCGTCTGCGCTTTGTGCTGTGAACATTCTTGTACACATCTCCCCTGTGGACATGGAGACTCTCCCCGGGTGTGTATGCAGGAGGGCAGTGGCTGGGGGATGGTGTGCCCACCTTTTCATGGCCGGTTGTATCAGTGTGCTCCCTCTACCTGCCCTGTATGCTGGTTTCGTGGCAGTATCCCCCACCCCCCCAAGCCTTGGTATTTTCACACTTTAATTTTTTTTACATCAAACTCTTTTTGGGGGAACAAATGTCTTGAGGCCTTCACTTTCTTGTTGCCTCTCCTTCATCCCTCAGCCCTCTCAGTTTCCCAAAGGCTGTGGTTCTTAAGTTTATCAGAATTGCCCAGAAGGCTGGTTAAAAATGAAGATTTTGGGACCCCATACCCAGAGTCCAGTTCAGCAGGGAGCTGTGTTTTTCACAAGCACTGGGCATCGCTGTTCCTTCTTCCTCCAGCGCTTGTATCCTGAGGACCTGAACCCTGTTCGCTATCCCGGTGACAGCAGCCACTCCCTGGCCTCGGTTTCCATCTAGATGTGCTCTCCTTCTTCTCTGTCCGCAGTATGGGGCTCCCCTGACCTCTAGACCTGTGGCCAGCTGCTCGACTTAGACGGCCTAGTGGCCCTCGAACCCAACACATGAAAAACGGAGCTCATCCCCATTCCCCAAGTCAGACCACCCCCTCCAGAGGGATCTGATCCCATCCCCCTCCTGCTGGTCTTCCTTGAGGCGCTCCACCCTTGCCCCAACCCCAGCCTTTTACACTGTGTGTTTCATGCTCTCCCACGCCCTGGCCTTTGCACCTGCTGTTCTCTCTGCCTGAAACTTAGCAGACAGTGAGGGGCGGGGGCAGGGAGGAGCAGGGCTCTCGTGGGACTGCTGTGGTCCTCACTCCAGTAGTCTTGTCTCCCTCTCATGTGGCTCACAGCGGTACAGCTTGTGAGGTTACCTGTCTTGAGTAATACCTCTTGGTCCAAGCACCTTGCATCTCAGAAGCCAAGATCCCTTTAATCATTCAACAAATGTATACTGAGCACTTTGTACCGAGACACTGTGCTAGGCACTGGAGAGGTAGCAGTGAACAGAACAGGAAAGACCCCCTGTACCAGTGGGACTTCGAGTCCAGCAGGGCAAGGCAGGCAATACACAAATAATCAAATGTGTAATGAAGTGCTACGGAGACAAAGAAAAACAAGAAGGTTGGTAAGGAAGGCTGGGATGGAGGTGCTGTTGCAGTTTCAAAGGAGAAAATCTGTAGGACGTAGGGCTTGATGAAGAGTTTGTAGAAATGACACCAAAAGCATGATCTATAAAATAAAGAATTGAGAAATTGGACTTTATAAAAATTAAAAACATTTGCTTTATGAAAGACCCTGTTGAGAGGATAAAAAGATAAGCTACAGACTGGGAGAAAATGTTTGCAAACCACATATCTGACAAAGGACACATATTTAGATTATATAAAGAGCTTTGGAAACTCAATATAAAAAAAAACCAACAATCCAATTAGAAATGGGCAGAAGACATGGAGAAATGTCACTGAAGAAGATACACAGATTGCAGATAAGCACAGGAAGAGATGTTTAACATCACTAGTCCTTGGGGAAATGCAAATTAAGGCCCCAATAAGATACAATACACCTGTTACGTGATCTAAACTCCAAATTAGTGACAACACTGAACGCTGGCGAAGATGTCTAGAAACTAGATCTTTCATACATTGCTGATGGGAATGTAAAATGGCATAACAGCTACTGGGGAAAATTGCTTGGCAGTTTCTTAAAAAATCTAACTATAAATTTACTAGAAAAACTCCTCAGCGCTTATCCTAGACAAATGAAAACTTGCATTTGTACAAAAACCTGTGCACAATTGTCCATAGAAACTTTGTTTGTAAAAAATGAAACAACCACAGCGAGTCTCAGTAGATCACTGGTTAGACAAACTGGTCGCACATACCATGAAACACGACTCAGTAATAAAAAGGAATGGACTGCTGATGCACACAACAACTTGGATGGATTTCAAGAGCGTTATACTGTGAGAAAATCTTAGATGGTCACAAAGTATGATACTATCTCTATAACATTCTCCAACTGTCAGAATCCTATCTAATAAAAGAATAATATGCAAATTGACCATCACTCTAACACACAAGATGGCTGCCCCCATGTGGTCAAAGATGACTGCCCCATGTGGACACAAGATGGCTGCCACAAGATGGCCAGAAGGGGAGGGCAGTTGGGAGGGACCAGGCCAGCAGGGGAGGGCAGTTGTGGGTGATCAGGCCTGCAAGGAAGGGCAATTGGGGGCAATCAAGCCTGCAGGGGAGGGCAGTTAGGGGTGACCAGGCCGGCAGAGGAGGGAAGTTGGGGGCAACCGGGCCTGCAAGGAAGGGCAGTTGGGGGGGGACCAGGCATGCAGGGGAGGGCTGTTAGGGGTGACCAGGCCTGCAGGGGAGCAGTTAGGCATCAATCAGGCTGTCAGGGGAGTGGTTAGGGGGTGATCAGGCTGGCAGGCAGAAGTGGTTAGGGGCAATCAGGAAGGCAGGCAGGTGAGCAGCTGGGAGCCAGCAGTCCTGGACTGTGAGAGGGATGTCTGACTGCCTGTTTAGGCCTACCAGGATTGGTCCTAAACGAGCAGTCGGACATCCATCGAGGGGTCCCAGATTGGAGAGGGTGCAGGCTGGGCTGAGGGACACTCCCCCCGCCCCCTGGTTATAAGATAAAAAGCAGATGAGTGGTTGCTAGTGGTTAGGCCTGGTTTTGGTGGGAAGAGGTGTGACTGCAGGGGGTTCCGCAAGGGAGATCTTTGTGGTGATGGACAATTTTGGTGGAATACTCTGCTGATTGTAGTGGTGGTTACATGAATTGACACCTGTGATAAAATGACGTAGAACTAAACACACTCCATACCAATACTAATTTCCTAGTTTTGACGTTGTCTATGGAAGATGTGATCATGGAGGGAAACTGGGTGAAAGCACAAGGACCTCTCTGTACAATGTTTGCAGCTTCCCGTGAATTTATAATTATTTGAAAATAAACAGTTTACAAATAAAAAGTGTGTTACACCTGTGACGGTGTAATGGAGAAAAGTAAAAGATGGGGGACAAGGAAGGCTGGTATGGGGGTGGGGTGGCAGTTGTTTTTGTTTGTTTTGTTTTTGGTGAATCCTTACCTGAGGATAATTTCCCATTGATTTTTATTTTTTATTTTTTTTCCCCATTGATTTTTAGAAAGAGCAGAAGGGAGGGGGAGCCCAGCCGAGTGTAGCTCAGCGGTTGAGCATTGACCCAGGAACCAAGAGGTCACCGGTTCGATTCCCGGTCAGGGCACATGCCCAGGTTGCAGGCTCAATCCCCAGTGGGGGGCGTGCAGGAAGCAGCCAATCAATGATTCTCTCTCATCATTGATGTTTCTTGGGCATAAGAACCAGAAAGAAGACTGAAAGGAAAGCCAAGTGAAGAAGGAATCTCAAGACTATGGGAACGGTCAACTAGGTCAAATGATGTTGAGTTTGTCAGATGTAATTTTCTATTGGGTTCGGCTCAGGCGTCCTGGGTGGGGCAGGGAAGAGTGAAGGCAGAGGCCCGGGTAGTGTGAGATCATATAAAAGCAGACCCTTCTTCCCCCCCTCCCCCACCCCAGGAACACTTCATCAAGGTCCTGGAGCTGATATCCACCATCTGGGACTCGGAGCTGCACATCGCTGGCCTCAGGCTCCTCAACAACCTCCCACTGCCTGACTTTGTGCACCCACAGCTGCGACGGGTGATGCCTGCCCTGATGGAGATTCTTCAGTCAGACTATCACCTGGCACAGGTGCCTCAAGACCATGGCCCAGGCCCTGCCCTCCTGACCAGCCCTGGCACAGCATCTAGACGGGGGAGGAGAGACCTGGGTCTTCTCTGCTCAGGCCCGCACTCACCTGCCTTCTCGTGTTTTACTATTTTCCTTATTTAGGTGCAAGCCATACGACTGTTGAGCCACCTGGCACAGAAGAATGACCTGCTCTATGATATTCTCAACTGCCAGGTGAGGAAGGAAGTGATGAGGGGCTGGTGGATGCCAACTCGGATACTGGGGAAGGAAGAAATCTCCAGACATACGTAGCCCTGACAAGACATACGTGTTCCTCTCCCTGCCTGTGCACTAGGTGCACTGAAAGGCACTCCCTCATCTGTCCTCCCAAAATAATCAGAATCAATTTTGCTGGGAGGAGGCTCTCCTTTGAGGGGCTTTCTAAACTCTGAGAATGAGGAACACAGGTGACAAGACAAAAGTTGATGTAGTTACTTTAATATTAGGGAAAAGTTACTTATAACAAAAGCCATTATTAGGAATAGATAAGGTCACCACCATAATAATTAATGGTTCACGGGGATAAAGCAACTCTAAATTTAGATGAACCTAATAACATAATCTCAAAATATAGATGGCAAAACTTGATAGAATTACAAGGAAACAAATTTTCTCCTTTTCCCCCCCAGTTTTGTTGAGGTATAATTGACAAATAAACTTGTAGGATAGTTCAAGTATACAGTGTGGTGATTAACATGCATGCATGGTGAAGGATTCCCACCCATCACCTCACATCTACTTTTGGGGGGAGGGAGTGGTGAGAACATTTAAGTTCGAATCTCTTAGCAAATTTCAATGATCTAATACAGTGTTATCCACTGTAGTCAACATGTTTTACATAAAGCCTCAGACCTTACTTGTTTAATAGTTTAAAGTTTGTACTCTTACCAACTGCTCCCTACTTCCCCCTCCTCCAACCCCTGACAGCCATTTGTCTCTGTTTCTACGACTTTGACTTTTCTTTTTTAAAAAATTTTTATTGTTGAGAGTATTACAGATGTCCCCCTCTTTTCTCCATCACCCCACTCCACCTGGTTCCTGCCCCACCCCAGGCCTTCACCACCCTACTGTCTATGTTCTTAGGTAAGAACTTTGGTTAATCTCCCCCCCACCCCCACCTGCTTCCCTCTGAGATTCGTCAGTCTGTTCCATGCTTCCATGCCTCTGATTGTGTTTATTCACCAGTTTCTTTTGTTCATTAGATTTCTTGTTTGTTTTTTATTTTTAGATTTGATTTGTTGCCATTTTATTGTTCATATTTTTTATTTCCTCCCCCTCCCCCTCCTCCTCCTCTTCCTCCTTCTTCTTCAATAACACCCTTCAACATTTCATGTAATACTGGTTTGGTGGTGATGAGCTCCTTTAGCTTTTTCTAGTCTGTGAAGCTCTTTATCTGACCCTCAATTCTAAATGATAGCTTTGCTGGGTAGAGTAATCTTGGTTGTAGGTTCTTGCTATTCATCACTTTGAATATTTCTTGCCACTCCCTTCTCGCCTGCAAAGTTTCTGTTGAGAAATCAGCTGACAGTCATATGGGAGCCCCCTTGCTGCTTTTCTTTTGCTGC
Source organism: Cnephaeus nilssonii (assembly GCF_951640355.1). NCBI lineage: Eukaryota > Metazoa > Chordata > Mammalia > Chiroptera > Vespertilionidae > Cnephaeus > Cnephaeus nilssonii. The sequence continues at coordinate 91,692,361 of NC_137080.1, read as the reverse complement.
TTTTAAGATTCTCTCTTTGTCTTTAACCCTTGGCATTTTAATTATGATGTGACTTGGTGTGGGCCTCTTCGAGTTACTCTTGTTTGGAACTCTCTGCACTTGCTGGACTTGTAAGTCTGTTTCTTTCACAGGGATGGGAAGTTTTCTGTCATTATTTCTTCAAATAGGTTTTCAATACCTTGCTTTCTCTCATTTCCTTCCGGCACCCCCATGATGCAAATGTTGATACGCTTGAAGTTGTCCCAGAGGCTACTTACACTTTCTTAATATTTTTGGATTCTTTTTTCCTTTTGCTGTTCTGGTTGGGTATTTGTTGCTTCCTCATATTCCAAACCATTGACTCAGTTCTCGGAATCCTCTACTCTACTGTTGAATCCTGTTAATTATTCTTTATTTTAGTTAGTGTATGCTTAATTTCTGACTGGTTCTTTTCCATGTCTTTGACATTCTCACTAAGATCCTTGAAAGTCTCATGACGATCCTTGAGTAACCTATAACCATGGTTTTGAACTCTGTATCCAGTAGTTTGCTTGCTTCTATTTCTTTCATTTGTGACATGTTTCTTTGTCTCCCCATTTTGGGTGCTTCCCTGTGTTTGTTTCTATGTATTAGGTAGAGAGAGCTAGTATGTCTCCTGGAATTGGTAGAGTGGCCTTGTGTAGTATTGGTGTGCTGTAGGCCCAGTGGCTCAGCCTCCCCAGTCACCTGACCTGGGGACTCCAGGTGCACCCCTGTGTGGGCTGTGTGCACAGTCTTGTAGTTGAGCCTTGATTGCTGTTGGTGTCACTGGGAGGAGTTGACCTCCAGGCCAATTGGCTGTGAGGACTGGCTGTGACTACAGTGGGAGGACTGCTGTGCAGGAGATGAGGCCCAGCTGTGAAGAAGGCAGGCTGGTGCTAGTGCCCAGTCTTGAGCCTTTTATTGATAGGTTTGGGGCACGCTGTCACCAGCTGCAGCTTGTTCAAGAGATTTTAGCAAAAGTCTGAAGCCTGAGCCAGGACAGGCCATTCATATGGAAAAGCTGCTGCAAACAGTTTGGGTGGGGCTGCAAATTGGATGGGGTGGAGTCTCAGGGAATCCCCAGAGTAGAGCAAACAGTGTGAAGCAGGCTGATGGAAACTCAGATATGGCTGCCAGTCAGCCCTGTGACAGGAAGGTTCCAGCACAGGAACAATGACCCTTGTGAGCACGCCTGTCTGGGAGAAATCCGCCCTCGAGTTCCTGCCCTGATGCCAGACCATCCGGTTCCTCCCCATATGTGTCTGGATCCCCTGGCGCCGGAGCTCAGAAGAAGTGGGACAGTTTAAGTTTGTGTGCAGGCCCTTTAAGAGGACTACCTGGGACTCCAGCATCTTAAGTGTCACTCAGCCACAATCCCCACTGGTTTTTACAGCCCAAAGTTGCAGGGACTTCTCCTCTCAGCTCTGGAACTCGGGGCTGGGGGGTCTGGCGTGGGGCTGGGACCCCCATGCTTCTCACGGGCAGTCTCTGCAGAGACAATCTTCCTCCCGACTGAAAAAACAGCACTGTGGGTGCGGGACTAGTCCATTCAGTGCCTCCACCCCTCCTACCAGTCTGGATATGCGTTCTTCTTCTCTAGTTGTAGGGCTTCCATTCAGCCAGCTTTCAGGCAGTTCTGAACAATGGTGGTTTTGTATTTTAGTTGGAATTTTGATGTGGTTGTAGGAGGCGGTGAGTACAGGTGGTTACCTAGGCTGCCATCTTGGTTCTTCTTTCTGACTTATCTTTGTTTTAAAGATTCCACATAAAAATGAAAGTGATACCACGTATTGTTTGTCTTTCTCTGTCTGGTTTATCCCACTTAGTATAAGGTCCTCAAGGTCCATCCATGATGTCACAAATTAGCAGGATTTCCTTCTTTCTCACAGCTGAACAATTATAAAGAAAAATTGACAAATCTACTACCACAGTGGAAGACTTGGAAGATTTTACTCTTTCAGCAATTAATAGATAAAATCCTGAAACTAGTTAAGGGTATACTTGCTGGGAATAACACAAACCAGCTTGAGACATCCTCCGAACGCTCTGTAATTAGTAAATGCACATTCCTTTCAAACACACAAAACATTTATAAAAATTAACCACACATTAAACCTTAAAGTTTGTCACGACGTATTTCCCAGAATCAATGTTATTACCAAATAACTCATGTTTTATGACCACAAGATAATTATGTTAGAGAACTAGAGGCCCGGTGCATGGATTTGTGCATGGGTGGGGTCCCTCAGCCTGGCCTGCGCCCTCTCACAATCTGGGACCCCTGGGGGATGTAGCAGTGCCGAAGTGGCAGGCTCATTCTGGCTCCACCGCCACCCGGTTTTTGGCTGAGTGGTGCTCCCACTGTGGGAGTGCACTGACCACCATGGGGCAGCTCCTGTGTTGAGTGTCTGCCCCCCTGGTGGTCAGTGCGTGTCATAGCGACTGGTTGTTCTGATCGTTTGGTCATTACGGTCACTTAGGCTTTTATGTATATACTAGAGGCCCAGTGCATGATTTAATCATGCACCCGGTGCACCAGCGGGCTGGCTGTCCGCCGGTGCCCCAGGCCTTCCGAAAGCCTCCGGCGCTGCGGAGGCTTTCGAAAGGCCTTGCGCCGGAGCAGACAGCCGGCCAGGTCCCCCGCTTTGGCCTTTGATCGTGGGGGACCTGGCCGGCTGTCCGCCGGTGCCCCAGGCCTTCCGAAAGCCTCCGGCGCTGCGGAGGCTTTCGAAAGGCCTTGCGCCGGAGCAGACAGCCTCCGGCGCAGCCATGGCACAGACGCTGAGCTCGCGGCGCCACTGGTGCCGCGAGCTCAGCGTCCTGCTGGCCCAATCAGCTACCCCGGCCACCCTGAGTCCCGCCCCCTGCGCCTCCTGCTGGCCCAATCGTGGGCGTAGCGGAGTGATGGTAATTTACATATTACCATTTTATTATGTAGGATAGATGATAATGAAAAGAAAATTAAAATGCTCCCATACAGTTGACTCTGAAATTAGGTATATTAGGAAGTTGAGGCAATAGGAAGATGGAAGAACTTTAGGATTTGTCTTGGATTTCATTGCCACCCTCTCTTCATCCCCATCACAGGTGCACGCCAACTTTCTGAACCTGTTCCAGGCCAAACAAACAGGGAGTCTGTTGTTCGAGGTACTGGTGTTTGCCGAGCGGCTGAGTGAGGGCCGGAATACGCCACACTACCGCGCCGTGAAATGGCATTACAACGAACAGTCTCTGCATGAAGCTCTCTTTGGGGAAAAGTCACGACTGGCAGACCGGCTGCTCGCCCTGGTCATCCACCCGGAGGAGGAGGTTCAGATCCAGGCCTGCAAGGTCATAGTCAGCCTGCAGTGCCCCCAGGACATAAGAGGGCAGTGCTCTTCCTGCCATACCGGTCATTCCTACTTTAATAATGGGGAATAAAAGTAAGGAGAGCCAATAAATGAGTATGGGAGAGAAGCTTGAGGAGCAGTGTCTGTCCAGGGCCTCCAGGGCTGGTGGAGGTTTCATCCAGCATAGCCCCTGCCCCAGAGCATGACGAAGGCTGGCACACCTCCCAGAACACATCCCCACTCCCCTGTTCGGGGGACAGACTCCCTTTCCTCTCGCTGCTTTCAGGTCGCAGTGTGGAGCCGGTGCTCCCAGGGAGCTTCCGGGCGAAGGCAGGTTTGGGGACTGAAGCCAGAGATAATCAACAGCAGATAGTGTGACATTGGGTTACTCAGGATGGGCGAGGCTACGCTGCAGTAACAAACGACCTCCAAATTTTAGCAGCTTAAAAATGATCACGGTTACCTCTTATTCACACTCTGTGTTCATGGGTTGGGGGTAGAGGGTGCGTGGAAGGGCGGGCGAATGTTTTAAACCCTCTTCTCTCAGGGGCAGGCTGAGGGAGGCTCTTCATTGTGTTTCTGCAACTCCTAGAGAAGGCAAAGGGTGTGGCAGTGATCACTGGCTCTTAAAAGTTCAACCACACCCCACTGCTGTGGCTCAGTGGTGGAGCATCATCCTAAGAACCAGGAGGTCGCGGTTTGATTCCTGGTCAGGGCACATGCCCAGGTTGTGGGCTCGATTCCCAGTGCGGGGCGTGCAGGAGGCAGCCAATCAATGATTCTCTCTCATCATTGATGTTTCTGTCTCTCTCTCCCCCTCCTTTCCCCTCTGAAATCAATAAAAATAATACTAAAAAAAAAAAGAGAATATAGTAATAGTACTTACCTTGTGAAGCTGTTGGGAAGATTCTATGCGGATTATCTGAGTTAGTGAATATCAGGCACAGTGTTGTGCCTGAAGAGGTGTTCATCCAAGATGGGCTCCAAGAGCTAGGAAATGCTCGCTGAGAAAATGAAAGGTGAGCCGTGGAAAGGCCCTTGGGGAGCGCTGAGTCCGATGTCTCTCCAGTCTCTTTGGGTAACAGGCACCCGGGAGTTCCAGAGTCCTCTGCGAAGCGCCCTGAAATGCCGCAGGAAGCAGAGTGCACGTGTAACATACACCCACACCGTGAAGTCTCCATCACAGGGAGACTGCCCAACCGCTCTGGCCACCCGCTCAGGTTTGCCCACGCACTGCATTTCCCACTCTTCATTCCCTGTGCTCTCTGTGACCCCTTCCCGGCAAACAAACAGCGCCAGTGCTGGGTGCTCATGGCTTAAGACGACATTATGGGAGAAAACCCTACAATTGGAGCTAGTCGCAGTCCGCTGCTACTTGCTTTAGGAGGTAGATCCTGTTGACCAGCTTTGGGACCCCACTGTCCTTCAGAGGCAGGATTGAAAGCCACCATCTAGTCCAAGGCCAAGCCTGGCGTTTTGCTTAAGGGAAAACAAGCCCAAATAGGGAAAGTGACTTGCTCAAAGTCACATGACTGGTCTGGGGCACAAAGAGGATTAGAGCCATTTAGTCTTGTGTTTTTTTGTTTTTGTTTGTTTTTAAATATATTTTATTGACTTTTTACAGAGAGGAAGGGAGAGGGATAGAGAGTCAGAAACATCGATGAGAGAGAAACATTGATCAGCTGTCTCCTGCACACCCCCTACTGGGGATGTGCCCGCAACCAATGTACATGCCCTTGACCGGAATCGAACCTGGGACCCTTCAGTCGGCAGGCCGAAGCTCTGTCCACTGAGCCAAACCGGTTAGGGCTGTTTTTTTGTTTTTGTTTTTGTTTTTGGTTAAACCTCACCTGAGGATATTTTTCCATTGATTTTTAGGGAGAGTGGAAGAGAGAGGGAAAGCAGACAGAAACATCAATGTGAGAGAAACACATCGATTGGTTTGCCTCCTGCAGGAGCCCTGACCAGGGCCGCTCTCAGCCAGCTCCCTGTGTTCCCATGTCACCAGCTGGGTACTGGACCTCACCTTCCACTGCTCCTCCCCACCACATCCGAGCAGCCATTCTGAGCATCTCACAGCTGCCCAGGTCTCCAGTGTCCACTGCTGCTACCCTGACCCTGACATCAGGACTTTGGGGCAGTCATGTTCCGACTTCTGGTCTCCATCACTCCAGGATACTCTTAGAACCCACATCGCATCATCCCCAAAAACCTCCGGGAGCTCCCCACTGCCACAGTGAACCTTTTCTCAGCCACATGACCCGGCAAGTATAAATGTACTTACAGCAGTTTTGTTCTAGGGCAGTGGTCGGCAAACTCATTAGTCCACAGAGCCAAATATCAACAGTACAACGATTGAAATTTCTTTTGAGAGCCAAATTTTTTAAACTTAAACTTCTTCCAACGCCACTTCTTCAAAATAGACTCGCCCAGGCCGTGGTATTTTGTGGGAGAGCCACACTCAAGGGGCCAAAGAGCCGCATGTGGCTCGCGAGCCGCAGTTTGCCGACCACGGTCCTAGGAGATATGGTCATTGGGCCCCTTTATCATGGTAGTCGCAAAGGAATTAGCTTTGCATGTCAGGCCCTTCGCCATCTGGCCATCTTGCCTGCCACTCGCCTCCCATGCCAGGTCTCATCTCCAGCCACACCGCAGTGAGCCAGTCTTGCCTGAGCTATTGATCCAGCTTCTCCCTGCCTACAACGCCCTTCTCTCTCCTTTGCGCTGCGCTGGCTAAGTCTTCTACTGCAGCCTGCAGCTTTCTTCAGCTTCCTGCGACTCTTCTCATGTGAATCTCTCATTGGGCATTTGGCAAATTAAAGCTTGAATCTTACCAAGTGTGTTCTTTTAGCAGTGGGCCTTGCAGTGGGCCTGCTCTGGGCAGGCACCTGGTAACAGTTGGCTGATGGCAATGACAGGAGAGTTGGCAGTGGGCAATGAGGTGGGGAGGGTGTGGGTGGTTCTTTGTTGCTGTGCAACAAATTATGACAAAGCGTAGCATATCAAGCCCAGACAAGAAAAAGCGAAGGAGTTCATCACCACCAAACCAGCATTGCAGGAAATGTTAAAGGGACTTCTTAAGAAGAACAAAAAATAAAAATAAAAAATCTGCATAACAAAATGTTGCAAAAAATATTCTCATCGACAAAGGCAAACATAATAAAAGCAGTGGATCAGCCAACACTAACCACTAGTACAAAGGTTAATGGGCAAAAGTAGGAAGATTATGTCTAATTACAGCAGCAAATTAAGGGGTACACACTGACACACACAAAGTAAGTAAAAAATAATGACAAAAACATAAACATGGAGGGAATGAGTAAAAATAGTAGTGATTTTATTTTAAAAAAATGTGTCTTTCTTGATTTCAGAGAGATGAAGGGAAAGAGAGAGAGAGGTAGAAACATTGATGAGAGAGAAGCATCAATGGGCTGAATCCTGCACACTCCCCAGTGGGGATCGAGCCTACAATATCTACTGGTTGTCTGAATGCCAGCATAAAATATATCTTTTGTAATTTAAAATAAAAGTGGTTGAATTCTACTGGTCTATGGAACATAGCTTAAGGCTTTTTTGGGGTGGTAGGCAGTGGGCACAGGTTTCTGAGGACCCTTCCTTTGCCCTTGGCTAAAGGAACATGTCTGTAACTCATCCAGAGCAACCCTCAGTGTGCTCCAACTCGGGATATTCTAGACACCTGTGTTTCTGCCTGCCGGCATCCATTCCCATGAGGAGCCACATCTCCCCTGCCTTTGGGAACCTGCTCTGCCCAGGTTCCATGAGGTTCTGCTAATAATACCAGTCCCTATCCCCCTATTAAATCCCCTCCCCGAGCCCCCCAGCCCTAGCCACATGACTGACCTAACTTGGGCCAAAGTTTTCTAGGGTTTTATGTATGGGTGTTGAAGGGAGATGCTAGGGGCTTTGTACAGCTTTGCCCTCCCCTCCCTCTGTCCAGAGAGGCAGAGAATGAGGGCGAGTGTGAAGGCTGAAGCCAAGGAGAAAGACATCTACTGTCAGCAATGTGTGTCTCTGGGACCCTGAAGCCAGCCTCACATAGCTGCTGACCCAGTATTGTTTCATTTGGTTTTTATTTTTTAAACTGGAGGCCCAGTGCACGAAATTCATGCTCGGTTAGGGTCCCTAGGCCTGACCGGCTATCAGGGCCGATCCGGACCTTCCAGCTGCTGGCTGGGGCCTTCCTTCATTCTGTGCCGCCCCCTGGTGGTCAGCGAAAGTCACAGTGAGTGATTGAACTCCCGGTGGAACTCCCGAGGGGACACTTTGTATATTAGCCTTTTATATATATAGATAAGTTAGTTTGTGCCCTGGCTGGTTTGGCTTAGTGGATAGAGCATTGGCCTGTGGACTGAGGAGTCCTGGGTTCAATTCTGGTCAAGGGCACATGCCTGGGATGTGCAGGAGGCAGCCAATCAATGATTCTCTCTCATCACTGATGTTTCTAACTCTCTCCCTCTCCCTTCCTCTCTGAAACCAATAAAAAATATATTTAAAAAAAATAAAAAAGTTAGCTTCTTTCACTTGCAGCTAAAGGAATCATGATTACCTCCTGGCTCCCTGAGGTGGGCGAGGAGCTGAGGACTAACATGGCCCAGAAACTCACTGAGTGGGAGGAGAGTCGTGCCATCTGGTGTCAGTGAGTCTATGCATGCACCCTACACTCAGGCAGTGTGGGCAGGCACCAGGTTGGGGCACCCCTCTGCTGTGCCCCAAGCTGTGTGGAGCCCACTGTGGACTGAACATGGAGGTGGTAAGGATTCCTCCCTGGCCCTCTGAGGAGCTCAATCCATTTCCATGGGTGGGGGCGGTGCCCGCCAGGTATGGCTGCCCACCTCTGTCCTCCAGGCAGAAGCCCCAGGGCCCGAGGGCCTGGCGAGGTCCGCAAGAGGCTGCTGGTCAGTTAGCTCTGTCCTCTCCCTCCAGGTCTTTCTCCTCCGCTAAGCCAACAGCCCCTTCCCTTCTCAGCCTGTCCCGGAAAGAAATAAGATGTGCTCTGAGCCCTGACCCTTGTAGTGTGTGTGTGTGTGTGTGTGTGTGTGAGAGAGAGAGAGAGAGAGAGAGAGAGAGAGAGAGAGAGAGAGAGAGCTGTGGTTGGGCATGTGCAGACCTCCGTTGGTCATGCTGGGCCTCTGTCTCTCTCAGGAGCCTCCTCCATCCTCGTCCTCCAGACAGAGCTGGGCAGCCTCCTTCCCCTCACACCCAGGCTGGGGCTGGGTCCCCTGCCCTGACTCCGGCCCTGCCAGCCCCAGCCCCCTGTCCACTGAAGAGCCATCTCAACGGGGGTTCCTCTCATGCCCCCACCTCCCTGGAGCACAGCCGGCACTGGGCTCTGTGGCCCGTAGCGGACACCTGTCCTCACTGTGTTCTCCTGCACTTGCCCTCTCACCTCCAAGCCCTGCTCGCTCCGGCGCCTGCTTGGGAGGCCTGTTCTCTCAGCTTTCCCGCCCCAGGCCCCCTTCAAGCAAGAGAGCCTCCCCCGCGGGCATCAGGGCCGCGGGCATTCTACCTGGTGCCTCCACCTGGTCACCTGGAACATTCCCCCTGAGGTCCTCTTCTCCAGGAGCCTCTGCGTCTCCATACCTCACACTCCCCCGGGCCCCACGCGGCACTCTCCCAGGTCGCCGTCAGGAACACACTGGGTGACAGCCGGTCTCCGTTCTCAGGATTTTATCCTGAGACCAAGAAAACTTTCCAAAATTACGGGGACTCTCTCTTGCTATATATATATTTAACAACATATATAACAACCAAGTAATGACATGGAAAACCGAACAAAACGACCGTTGTGCTATTGCCATTGTTTCATAAAAACACACTGAACCCCCGAGAAGTAGGGAGGATGTAATTTCAGAATAAAGGATCATTATTTAAGTTCAATACATTTATTTTTAACCAAAAAATTACCCTTATTATTTTTTTTTTCTTTTCATTTTGCTGTAGACCAGTAAGAACATTGTCATGGAAACCACCAGAAAGAAGCAGGAAAGCAAAAGAGACCCCGGAGAATGTCAGAGGAGGGAAGGGGAAAGGACAGGGAATGAGGACGGGGGGTAACAGAGGTCTCCCAGTGAGGGGCTCCCCTGACCTGAACCGCCCCCATTCTCCTCATATAAGACTGGGGTGGCCAGGCGTGGGCCCTGACCAACCGGCAAAGCTGTGGCCACATTCACAGGTCAAGTGGCTCGGTGACCACCCCATGGGCCCCAGAGACCCTGTGACCTGCTCCCACCCTCCTCACTGCGCAGAGGTGTCTGGGGCTGGTGCTTGCACCCACACCGGCCGGGTGTGGACAGGCCGCTGGTACGGGAGAAAGAGCGCAGGACTTGGGGCCGGAGTGGAGGCCTGGCTGTGCTGAGTCACTTGGGGAAGCCCCTTCCTTCTCTGGGCCTCGGTGTCCTCACCTTGAAATCAAGGTTCTGAACTGGTCTCAAGGAGAACCGCAGTCCTCTGTCAAAATAATTTGTTAAAGCCATGCATAAGATGTTTTGCCTAGAATTTCAAAGACACCCCCCTCTGGGCCTTCAATAAACTTCCCAGGGGCCCCTGGACCCCAGATCAAGGACCCCAACCTGCCAATTAGGACACAGCTGCTGGCCTTGGCCTCCAAATCCTCCCCTTTACTGAGCAGTCAACAATATTTCCCAGTTACCGCCCACGCACAGCGGCAGGACCAAATACGCAGGGCGGTGTCACTCTATGCAGAGATTTATTAGCCCCCGGGGCTGCTGGCCAGTTCGAAGTGGAGGTGGAAGACACAGCGAACTTCATGGATAGCTGAACAGCTGACCAAAGCTGCAGGCCCTGGGTCTGAAGAGTTTCACACTGTGACTACTAGAGGGACACAGTGATGACAGCACTGGGACATGGCCTTCTGGCCGCCCGAGGCGGTGGAGGGGCGTGGGAAGAGCTTAGGCTCAGTAGCTAGCGCGCCTGGGGGTTATATCTGACTCTGTAATGTAGTTGTGCTATTAGGGCCTGTTATTCAACCTTGACCCTTCAAGTTCCTCATCTGTAGGTGGGCATACGAGTTATGCAGCAGAAATGAGAGAATATACCAAATGTTCCCAGATTCCCGTAACTTCCCAGCCTCCCTTGCAGAAGGGTGAGGTCATGTGACTAGTTCTGGCCGGCGGTCTGTGGAAGAGGCCTGTGTCACACCTGGCTGAGCATTCAAGGGTCCCTGTGTCCCTCCCTCCGTCTCGTCCATCTTCCACAATGACCGCAGAGGCAGTCTCCCAGGTGGCATGGCTGCAGGTGGGAGAAAGGTCTCCCGTCCCATCTCACACTCCACGTGTGTGGCAAAGAAGGCATTTCTGTGGCTTCAGGAGTTCTCAGTTGTGACCACTAGCGTCGATTACCCTAATGCAGGGAGGACGGATTGAGGTAATGGACACAAAACCCTCTCATACAGTGGGGCTGTTCTTCTTTTTTTTAAATCATTCTTTTAAAAATATATTTTTATTAATTTCAGAGAGGAGGGAGAGAGATAGAAACATCAATGATGAGAGAAAATCATTGATCAGCTGCCTCTTGCACACCCCTACTGAGGACTAAGCTTGCAACCTGGGCATGTGGGGAATTGAACTGTGACCTCCTGGTTCATCGGTCAACGCTCAACCACTGAGCCACACCAGCCGGGCAGGCTGCTATTCCTAAAGAAAAGACCAAAGCCCCTATAATAGACAGCTCAGCTGCCATAGCAGAACACCACAGACTGGGTGGCTTAAATGAGAGACATTTCTTCCTCCCAGGTCTGGAAGCTGGAAGCCCGAAATCAGGGTGTCGGCATGGCGGGTTTGGGTAAGAGCTCTTCCCGACTGGCAGACAGCTCCCTTCTCTGTGTCCGCACAGGGCAGAGAGAGAGACAACACCTCCCCAAAGCCCATCTCCAAATAGCATAACGCTGAGGGGCGGGCTTCCACATGGACCTGGGGGACACACAATTCCGTCGATAGCACCCCTCATCAAGACAGAGCTCCTCAAAGCCCCCCTTCCACTCGGTCAGTGGTCGGCAAACTGCGGCTTGCGAGCCACATGCGGCTCTTTGGCCCCTTGAGTGTGGCTCTTTCACAAAATACCACGTGCGGTTGAAACTTCGTGGCCCATGCGCAGAAGTCGGTTTTCGGCCTGGGCGAGTCTATTTTGAAGAAGTGGCGTTAGAAGAAGTTTAAGTTTAAAAAAATTGGCTCTCAAAAGACATTTCAATCGTTGTCCTGTTGATATTTGGCTCTGTGGACTAATGAGTGTGCCGACCACTGAGCTGTGAATGCTGGGACCACCCAAATTTCCTGAGCGTTAACCTCGCCATTGGAATCCCTCGCCTCCTGGAGATGCTGCTAGAGGCTGCAGGGAGCCCAGGGCCCTTCCTCCTAATGGGAGATGGTGGTGTGTGTGGTGTCCCCTGGCTTGTTTCCTATAACCCAGTGGCCTGTCCCTGCTGGTGCCAGCTTGGGGCCTGGAAAATAACTTCCACTTAGCTGACTTGACAAGTACTCAGCGGGCCCAGGGCTGTGGGCCCCGCCCCCAGGGGGCTGAATTCCAGGCTCCGAGGGACTGCCAAGGACATGCTTCACCCCCACGGTGTCCGAGGCAGCCTCAGTGGCCTGAGCGTTTCATGCATTCGACAGTTGACCTAGGGAGCACCCAGGAGGTGCTAGGCACTGAGGCAAGCTAGGGGCCTCTGTCCTCACAGTGCTCGGGGCTAGTGGGCGTTTTTGCTGGTGGGCAGGGTGGGGGCTGGCACCATCCTGAAGTCCAGAAAAGTGGGCCTAGCTTTTGCCCTCCAACACCCCAACTCTTTAAAAAAATATATATTTTTATTGATTTCAGAGAGGAAGGGAGAGGGAGAGATAGAAACATCAATGATGAGAATCATGGATCAGTTGCCTCCTGCAAGCCCCCCACTGGGGACCCAACCAATGCCTTGATCTGGAATCAACAGACCTGGTTCATAGGTCAACGCTCAACCCATGAGCCATGCTGGCCGTGACCAACTCTTACCTGTGTGTAGCCACTGGCCACAAGAGCTTGGCCTCCAGTGAGGGACCCACTGCACTGGTGTTTGGGGGGGAGGGGGAACAGATCTTGAAAAACAAGTTACAGGGGGAAAAGACAGAGCTCCTCAGATCTTTTCTCACAAGCACTTTTTCTTTTTTTTTTGTTTTTGGTTAATCCTCACCAGAGGACATTTTCCCATTGATTTTTAGAGAGAGTGGAAGGGAGAGGGAGAGACACACAGAGAGAAACATCCATGTGAGAGAGACACATCGATTTGGTTGCCTCCAAACGCACTCCTGACCAGGGCCGCGGTCCCAGGGTGGTGCCCTTGACCGGAATCAAGCCGGGACCCCTCAGTCCACCGGCGGAGGCTGTATACCCGCTGAGCCAAACCGGCCGGGGTGAGAGCACATTTTCAAACGCAGAGGCAGGCAGGCTGGGCGAGGTGGGAGCTTCGTCCCGGAAAGGTGAGGAAGGCCTGCTGCCCAGTCCCAGCCATTGCCCCGCACTCTCCCTTGACCCTCCTCCTCCCCCTGCGATTTCCTCTCTCCTCCCCCCACTGGCCCCCCACTTCACAGGTAAATCCTTGGACAAGGGAAGATTCTCACAGCTGGCAGGCTGGGCCTGGGGAGGGTCTGAGCCGGTGGTTACCCCCAAGGTGAGGGGTGGGGCCGTTTGGTGCGCCCCGCAGACGTGTGTGTGTGTGTGTGTGTGTGTGTGTGTGTGTGTGTGTGTGAGAGAGAGAGAGAGAGAGAGAGAGAGAGAGAGAGAGAGAATATCAAGAAATCAAGAAGGAAGCGGTTTTCATTTCCGTTTATACGTTTTGCAAATTTTTTCAAAAACAAGTTTCCCGTTACAGCTTTAAGTTTTTATTTGGAAGTGATATACAGGGAGGCCCTGGGCCCCCGAATCTACATAATCAGGCCGGTCCAAGGCGGAACCGGGGCTCCGTCCTCCACGCCTCCCGGGGCTGGAAAGGGCTCCGCGCTGGGCAGCTCGTGACCATTCCCTCCCTCACCCCGGCCTCTGGCGGCCGGTGCCCCGGGCTCCGGCTCCCCCACCTCCAGCCGGTCACCGGGCGCCGGGTCACGTGTGCGGGAAGGAGCTTCGTCCGCGCGGCCGGAGCCCAGCACCGCGCCCACGGCCATGGCCACAGCGCTCGCGCTCCTGGCTGGGGTCCTGCTCCCCTGCGGGGGCGCCCTCCTGCCGTTCAGGCGGCGGCTCTCGTTGAAGGTGAGCCCGGGCCGGGGCGGGCGGGGGCGCCGGCCGTGCGGGGGGAAGCGGCGGCTGGGAGGGACCCGCCGCAGACGGGGCTGGTGGCCGGGCTGGGGGCGGGATGTGTTCCCGGCGGACCCGGCCCGCCTCACCTCCCTGGTGTGGCCAGCGCCCCCCCTCCCAGCCGCCCCCGGGACGTCTCAGCGCTGGGTCCCAGCCTCACCTATGTATGTCTCCCCCTGTCCCCCCTCTATGTCTCCCCCTGTCCCCCCTCTATGTCTCCCCCTGTCCCCCCCTCTATGTCTCCTCCTGTCCCCCCCCCCCCCACCAGCGCCCACTAGGGACGTCTCGGCCCTGGGTCCCAGCCACGCCTCACCTACCTGCTCTATGTCTCCCCTGCCCCCCACTTCTGGGCGCAATGACGCTTTCTCCCCTTTCCCAGCTTTCTCTCTCCCCTGGAGTGTGATCTGGGAGTGTCTGCTCCCCAGCTCAGGACACCCTTTTGGACCCACAGCAATGAGGCCCCGGGGAGAGGAGAGGGAGGCGAGGGAAAAGCTAGACCCCCTCTGAGTGCTGGGGGAGGGGCGCGCTGCGGGGGGGCCCCAGGGAGTGACACCTCAGGGCTTCTCTGCTCCCACCCTGGGCCTTGGCAGGAGCCCTCCCCCGCCCTCCCCCCCTCCCCCGCCGCCGGAGAGCTGGTGACCAGGGACTGTCCCCACAGGTGGATGGAGCTCGGTGCTCCCACCACGCAGAGTGCTCCAGCGACTGCTGCCTCATGGACTTGGACAATGGAGGCGACTTCTGTGCCCCCAAGGGCAGAAAAGCCATGGTGTGCTTGCCCCAGGTGAGGCTCTGGGGTGGAGAAGGGTAAAAGCCCACGTGGCTACACCTGCTTCTTCACCCCTGCTTCGTGTGCCCTTCCTCCTCCTCCCCCTGGCAAACGCCTCCTCGTCCTGCAATGCCTTCTCTCCTTGGAATCCCGCACCCTTGGCCCAGACCCTCAGCAGGGCCCGGGTCTCCCTGGTGGCCATGCGTTGGGCCTGAGTCCGCCGCGCTTGGAGCCCAAGGGCAGATCGGAGCATACTCATCTTTGAACCCCCTACCCCTCAGCTTAGTGCCTGCGCAACGCAGGTGCGCAACCAATGTTTGTTGAATGAATATCTACCGTAACCTCACTGAGGCAGAGTGGGAAAGACATTCTCCCTAGCAAACCCCCCCCTCCCGCCACAGTGACCTCACTCTGGAGAGCAGCCAGGCACCGCAGTGGCAGGGGCACGGCTTTGGAGCTGGCCCTGAGTGCAGATCCTGCTTTCCACCCCGTCTTTGTGGCCTCAGACAGGCCACTTCTGTTCTCTGGCCTTGGTTTCCGCATCTGTAAAATGGGGTTACAGACCTCCCCCACCAGGTTGTTGGGAAGAGTGTGTGCTCCTGGCAGCGACAGCTCAGCTGCGCATGCTGGTTATTAGCTGGTGGAAGCGCGGGGGGGGGGGGGGGGGCGGGGGCAGCGTGCACAGTACATCTTGTTCCTGCTCGCCTCCTCGCCTCCTCTCCTCTGGCCCTGGGCCCAAGCCCTTCCAGGGAGGCTGGGGCAGCTGCATGGTCCTGTCTGGGAGCTGCCAGGCCCCCGCCCTGGCCTGACTCTCTTGAAGGAGTGGCCAGAGGGTCTTTTCATTGTGAGCACTTGATCAACTTATTTCATTTAATCCTCTTAGTAGCCCTAGGAGGTGGGTTACAATTATTAGCTCCTTTGACAGAAGAGGAAACGGAGACAAAGTTGCCTAAGGTCGTGAAGGTATAAGCTGTAGAGCTGACAGGCCCCAGGTCCGACTCACCATGACTTGTGCTCCCCGAGAAGTTTAAACCCCCTTCTTCCCGGAACCTTGGTGACCCCCAACTCTCATACTCACTTCCCACAGACCAAGAGAGCCACCAACATCATATGCCCCTGCCGACTGGGCTTGAGTTGCATACCCAAGGACCCGAGCTGTCCCCGCCGGTGCTCTCTGCTTTAGAGGACGATGCGGGGGACACGGCCATCCTCCTCCCCTCCCTCGGCCAGCGGCCTTGGAGTCCCCATCTTGTTCACAATCCAGCTCCAGACACATTAAAGTCACTCTCCGGCTCTGGCCTCTGTGCATTTCCTGGGAGAGGGAACCTGGTAGCGCTCGCCCCCGTCTGGGGCCCGTGAAAGGGGAGGCTGGAGGCCTGAAAGAGCTTCCCCTGGGGTTTTGCCTGGGAGGAGGCCTGGCGGCCTCAGGGCGGTGCTGGGGAAGGGAATGGGGTGGGATGTGTGGGTGAGAGGCTGTGTCCAGGAGGGGCCCGTGGGATGGAGGGCCGTGTGGAAGGGGCAGAGCTGAAGAATGCGCCTGGAGCGTGGATGCTGAGGTGCCCGTGGATGGCTGTGTGGTAGGAGGGCCTGAGGGGGAGTATGTGAACCCTGTGCAAGGGGGTGAAGGGTGGAGGCCATTGGGAGAGGACTTGTGAGAATGTGCGTGAAGTGTGGATGCGCAAATGCTCGTGCCTGCGGTTGGAAAGGCGCCGAGTGCGCTGATACCGCTGCTATCTCAGGGGTGACCAGTTCCCTTTTATGGATAAAGAAACAGGCTCAGAGAGCTACCTGACTTGTCTGGGGCACCCCATGGGGTATCATCCAGTTCTCTTTCTGCTGCAGTATATCTATAAGTGAAAGAAGGGTGCTTGACCCGGCGTCCAACAAACCGGCAGCTGCCGTGGCTGCAGTTCCGTCTTCAGCTTCACGAAGTTTCCATTGACCCAACACTTGCTAAGTCGTCCCTCAGTGCGAACAGGACCACCAGAAACCGACACCGGATTTCCCTGACAAATATGGTCACGCTGTATTCGCTAGCGGAGCCACTGTCTGTGTTGTACATGGACGTGTACAGCGACACGCAGTGGAATAGAATGGAACCTGTCCCCTGTTGGCAGGATCACCCCAAAGGAATGGAGAGGTCAGTGATCATCCCAGCGGGGGAATAAGGAATTGTCTCAAAACCAACTCATCACTGATGCCGAGCAAAAGCACTTGACATTAAAATATAGCACGATTGAAGAAACCTTCAAAACTCCAAAACAAACAAATGGGTCCAAGTGAGGAGGGAATTCATTGGTGGTCAGAAGTAGAAATGGAAAGGCGGGGCAGGCCTCAAGTCTGGCTGAATCCAGCCACTCCATGGCCTCAGGCTGGTTTTCTCGCCAGTAGCCACATAAGTTCTAGATATCACTAATAAAAACAGCTAGGGTTTATTGACAACTGACGTCCCAGACATTATACAAAGTGTTTTCTAATCTGTATTAACTCACTGTTACAGCAAGGTAATATATAATCATCCTCATTTCACAAACAGGGCGGTAAGGCTCAATAATCCTTCTCAAGGGTTTTCAGTAAGGGTGGGACCAGGATGTGGACCCAGGCCTCTTGCTCTGGAGGGCAGGCTCTTATGCAAAAATCCACCTCACACATGCATATCTCTGTCCCAGGATTCTTAGCAAACACCCTCAGATGGATCCTGATTGGATCGACTTAGTCTGCAAAGGGCGTAAGATAGCAAATGCTCATGCTTCCTAAAAGGGTATGACCTACAAGCAGCATGAACTATGTTCACTTGAGAAAAACTTGTACACATGACTATAGCTAGCTGCAAGGGAGACGGGGAAATGTAGTTTTCGTTTGGGTTTTCACGTGTGCTGCTAAACTAAAGCTTGGGGTTCTGTTATTAGAAGACAAAGGGAGAATCTACAGTGAGAGCAACCTGCCACCACAAAACCCTTTTTTATTTAATAAGCAAGGGGAGCTGGGCTGCCGCGACCCAGAGGTGATGGTACTGATAGGCAGCTCTCACATGGGCTGTGCATGATGGCTTAACCAGAGAACACATAGCTTAAGTCACCCGACCTGGGGAAATAGAGAACAAAGACCCACTTAATGCTACCTGTACCCACAGATGAAGTCTCGGGACAAATAACGAAGCCCCCAAAGCATTCCCATGGTATCACTTGAGGGGGGATGTTAGGCAGAAAGATAACTGCCAGGGCGGGAGGCGGGGAGGGGAAAGAAGAAGAGGGGGAGTTGACCTCACCCACTGAACAAGAAGTCCGCAGTCTTGGAATCTGCCAAGATAAAATCGCCAAATGTTCTTGTAAATTCCGGAAAAAGCTGCAACAATGAAAAAGGGGAACCTTGAAACCTACCAGGGGAAAAGTTATAAAACCCTTGACCCCACAGGCTAAACTAGCTGAATTGCCCGCTTGTGCTCAATGCCAAGTGTATTCATAATAAACCTGCTTGCTGGGCTTCCCTAACGAGTTAGCTTGCTTTGCCTCCGAAATAAATTCACTTGCTTTGCTTCAACACTGCTGTCTGTCACTCATCTGAATTCTTTCTCGGGAGCTGACAAGAGATGAGGAGGGGAGAGTCATATCCGACATGGGCAGCTCTCCAGTAAAAAAAGGTTGTTTATTAGTAACGATATACAACTGAATTGGATGAGAGCATCTTTTGAAACCCCTCTAACTCCAATATCTTCTGATTCTAAAGACGATCACAGCTCCTGTTTATTGGGTGCCTATTCTGTATGACGTGCAATGCCTGCTATTTAAGCCTTGCATCATCCCTGTGATGCACTGCTATTATTTCACATTTTGCAGGTGGGGAAACTGAGGCTCAAAGAAGTTATGAAGTCTGCCCAAGATCGTACAGCCGATAAGCAGTAGATCTGGGGTTGAACCCAGATCTTGCCAGATTCCAAGCACAGAGACTGGACTATTCTGAGGGCAGCAAGAGGAACGCAGCAGCGGTTCTGGGTGCCTCTGTGGTCTAAGAACTTCCACCCCCAGCCCCTTGCTTGTTCCCCCGTCTCTGCGGTCTGCAGCCCACACAGCCTCTCCTGTCAAGGCGGGGCCTGGGCACTCACACCTGCTACCTGCCCTCCAGGCCTGGGTCACATGGCAGTCACATGGCAGTCACATGGCAGATGCCGGGTATTTAGCTGGGCCTTGGAAATGCCACCAACACCTCTGGGCCATGATTCGGAGGCTGCTGCTCCCGGTCCTCCTCCTCCTCTCTGATTTCTTCCTCCTCACCAGCAGCTCAATTTTAAAGACACAGCAAGCTCGAAACTTGGTAAGGAACCCAGAGGATCCAGTCACCTCCTCTGCACCGTCCTAAGATCTATACTGTTTGGGGAGGAGGGGTGGGCACAGAGGCAGGTGCGAGTGGAAGCCGGAAGCGGAAGCGGGGGGCAGTAGGGAGTGTTGGGTGGAGGATGCCGGGGAAAGAAAGGCAGACCCAGGCGCACTGCACTCTCCCCACCCCCAGGCTCACATCTGGTAAGAGACATCCATCCATCCAGCCAGCCATTCATTCATTTACTGAGCACCTATTATATGTAAATTATTTTTCTAGGTGCTGGGGTTAGGGCTGTGGGCGAGGCACCAAAACCATTGCCCTTTAGAGCTAACATTCTTGTGTAGGAGGCAAATAAGTAAAATATTGATACATCTCAGGTGGTAAACACCTGCGGACAAAGAAGGTAAGGAAGGGACTTCAGGAGTGGTGGTGTGAAGAGAGGGTGCAGTTCTAAAGGGGCGCTCGGGTCCAGAGACCTTACCCACCAAGTGAAATTTAAACAAAGACCCAAAGGGAGTGAGTCCTTTCCTAAAGGGAGCGTCCCGGGTGGAGGAAGAGCCAGGACGAAGGTCTGGGGAAGGGACCTCGCCCGCAGATTCAAGGAGGAGTGAGAGGCTGGAAATAATCGGAGACGAGGTCAGAGAGATGGAAGCACAGAGAATTACAGTGTCCGCATTTATTCAGCTGTTTTGCCATCTGCATCTACGAGGGGCTAAGAAATACCACCCTGAATAAGGCAGCCAAAGATCCCTGAGGTTCTAGCAGGGGAGACAACATTTTAAAAAATAAATAAAGAAGGTAATTTCAGACTCACAAATGCTGTGAACCAGGTGACGGGAACTGCTCTCCCCGGGGGTGCAGGAAGGCCTGTCAGCCTGAGGCTGGAGAGGGAGGCAGCCAGGCAGAGCTCACAGGGCAGGGTGTTCTGGGCAGAGGAGCCAGCAGTGCAAATGGCCTGGGGCCAGGCAGGGTGGGGGCATTCAGAGGCCCCGTGGTGGCTACAGGGCGAGTGTGGAGGGGGCAGGAGGCATCCAGAGCTGGCAGCCAGCCTGGAATGAGTGAGCCCGCAGGTCCCAGAGTTTCCCTGTGTCAATGCTCTGGGAAGTCCTTGGAGGTTTTGAAGTATGGAAATGGTGTGATGGGATTATTTTTTGAAAAAAAGATTCTGCTAGCTGTTCTGAGAAGGACTGATGGCCAGAGAGGGGGGCGGGGGGAAGGGGAGATGAGAGTGTCGGGTGGAGGTGGGGGACTGGGGTGGGTTACTGGCAGGAATGGAATCAGGAAGACCAGGAAGAGGCTATTGCCAATCCAGTCCTCCTTTCCTGCTTTATTCTCTCTCTCTCTCTCTCTCTCTCTCTCTCTCTCTCTCTCTCTCTCTCTCTCTCTGTCTCTCTCTTTCTTTCTCTCTCTTAAAACATCTTTCATTGATTTTTAGAGAGAGAGGAAGGGAGAGGGAGAGACAGAAACATCTCTGTGAAGATCGGCTGCCTCTTGCATGCCCTTCACGGGGGACCAAGCCCCAAACCCGGGCATGTGCCCTGACTGGGAATCAAAGCGCAGCCCCTCAGCGCACAGGACAAACCCAACCAGCTGAGCCACACTGGCCAGGGTGCTGGCTTTTCTTTACAGCACTTACCCATACACAATTGATATGATTATATGTGTGTAATATGTCGGAGTTGTTATTTATAACACCTAACGTATGTATGTTAAGTAAAAACACATACAGTCGGGCTCGTGGCCAGCAGTCCCAAAGGGCACACCCACCGGACCTCATCGCTGTGGGTTAGTGCTGCCTGTTTTTAAGCTTCATATAATGGAATCACGCAGTGTGTTCTTTGTTGTTTGTTTAAATCTAGCTATTTTTGCTCAGCGTTCTGTCTGTGACCCACCTATTTCACTTATGTAGTTGTGATATTTCTTATCCAGAGCTGGGTCCGTCCAATAGTGTAACTAGTCACTCGCAGTTTCTTAAATGAAAGGTAAACAAAATTTAAAATCCAGTTTCTGCCCTAGCTGATTTGGCTCACTGGACAGAGCATCGGCCTGCGGACTGAAGGGTCCTGGGTTAGATTCATTTCGGGTTGTGGGATCTATCCCCAGTAGGGGGCGTGCAGGAGACAGCCGATCAATGATTCTCTCTCATCATTGATGTTTCTATCTCTCTCTCTTCCTCTTTGAAGTCAATCAATATATATATATATATATATATATATATATATATATATATATATATATAATTTAATAAAATAAAATTCAGGCCCTAACCGGTTTGGCTCAGTGGATAGAGCATCAGCCTGCGGACTCAAGGGTCCCAGGTTCGATTCTGGTCAGGGGCATGTACCTTGGTTGCGGGCACATCCCCAGTAGGGAGTGTGCAGGAGGCAGCTGATCGATGTTTCTCTCTCATCGATGTTTCTAACTCTCTATCACTCTCCCTTCCTCTCTGTAAAAAATAAATAAAATATATTAAAATAAAATAAAATAAAAATAAAATTCAGTTCCTCAGTCACACTAGCCTGAATCACACCTCTTCAGTGTTGGACAGCCACCTGCGGCTGTGAGTGCCCGTGGGACAGGGCCGAGAGCACGTGTCCTCACTGTGGGACGTTCTGTCAGACTGCTTGCTGCTGCTCCAGGGGGCGGGCATTTGTTTTGTTCCCAGCGGCATCCCAGTGCCGGGAGCAGGGCCTGCACACAGTAGGTGCTCAGCATTTGCTGGTTGAATGACTATTGAAATCATTGGACAGAGAGGCGCTGGGTGACAGAGGGGCGCTGGGTGACAGAGAGGCGATGGGTGACAGAGGGGCGATGGGTGACAGAGGGGCGATGGGTGACAGAGGGGCGATGGGTGACAGAGAGGCGATGGGTGACAGAGGGGCGATGGGTGACAGAGAGGCGATGGGTGACAGAGAGGCGATGGGTGACAGAGGGGCGATGGGTGACGGAGGGGCGATGGGTGACAGAGGGGCGATGGGTGACGGAGGGGCGATGGGTGACAGAGGGGCGATGGGTGACAGAGGGGCGATGGGTGACAGAGGTGATGGGTGACAGAGGGGCGATGGGTGACAGAGGCGATGGGTGACAGAGGGGCGATGGGTGACGGAGGGGCGATGGGTGACGGAGGGGCGCTGGGTGACGGAGGGGCGCTGGGTGACAGAGGGGCGATGGGTGACGGAGGGGCGATGGGTGACAGAGGGGCGATGGGTGACAGAGGGGCGATGGTGACAGAGGGGCGATGGGTGACGGCGATAGGTAATACAATGCTGGAAGCCCCAGCACTGGGGGCCATTGATCTGTGTGTGTGTTGGGGGAGAGGCAGGTGACGCCCCAGTTCAGGTGAAAAGGTAGGTGAGAGTTTGCAGAAGGCCCTGCAGGAGCAGAGACAGAAGGTGGGACGGCCTGGTGTGCTGCAGGAGAAGCTACTTCGGGGACACTGAGCAAACCTGGAAACGCTGTTACAGCCCCTCTGGGCACAAGCCCCGTCCTGCCAGCGCTCTTTCCCCTCCTACCCTCTGCGGTCCCAGCCTGGTGGCAGTGGGTGTGTGTGTGTGGGGGGGGAGCAGCTGGGAGAAGGCCCCAGCGGGGGGCGGGCTGAGAAGAGCCAGAGGGTCCTCTTCCAACAGAACGCCGGGGAGGTCTGCATCCAGAGCAACAAGTGCAAGAGCAAGTGCTGCCGGCGGGACCCCTACAACTGCGAGTCGCACTGCTCCGACACGGGGGCTGAGGGCAGCCTGTGCCACACGCAGGTGGGTGACGCACGGCGTTGGGGGTGGGGGGGACGCACCGAAACGGAGAGCCTGGCGGACCCAGAGCCCAGGGGAAGGTGGGAGTGCTCTGCTGTGCTGACTCTCCAGCCGCCCGGGGCCTGAGGGAGCCAGGACAGACCCAAGGTCCCCACCAAGAGGCGTGGCGATGCTTCCCTCTAACATGGGTTCTTGTTCGCAAGGCCCATCTCAGCAAACCCTGAAAGTAGCTCTGTAATTGGGCACAGCTAGATGGTCTGACCCTAACCACGGTGCTACTCTGCCTCAGACCCCACCCCCCCACACACACACACAGCCCCAGGAGTTATGCTGTAGCCCCAGGTGTTCCTGGCTGGATTTTGCCCAAGAATAGGAGGGCACTGAGCAATCCTAGGGGCCAGCATGGAGGAGGCAGCCAGAGGCACAGACCCTCTGCTGTGTGCAAGCAAATGCGACCCAGAGCTGGGCTGGGGTGGAAATGGGAGCTGCCTCTCAGAACTGAGGGCAGAGCAGCAGCCAAGGTCAAGGTCAAATCTTGCCTTTCCCAGACGTTCCTCGGCCTGTATAATGAGTGTCCCTGCCAGCCGGACCTGACTTGTGTATTTTCGAAGAATGAGAAATCCTTTAGAATTACCTACGGCCACTGTAAGAAAATGGTAAAAAAGAAGCCAATTAAGAAAAGTATTTTCTAATGTGCCCTCTTCCGTGTCTCCTGCCCCTCCTCCTCTACCCACTCCAGGTCTACCCAGAACTGTGTGTTCCTGCCCCTGCCCCCAGCCTCCACCAACAGGGAGGGGCAGGGAGGGAGGGGGATAGTGCTCCATCATTGAAATAAAGAGTTTCCAATATCTGTTGCCTTGACCCTAGCCTGCTTGGCTCAGTGGATGGAGCACCGGCCTGTGGACTAAAGGGTTCCAGGTTCAATTCCAGTCAAGGGCACATGCCTGGGTTGTGGGCTCAATCCCAGTAGGGGGTGTGCAGGAGGCAGCCGATCAATGATTCTCTCTCATCATTGGTGTTTCCATCTCTCTCTCTCCCTCTCCCTTTCTCTCTGAAATCAATAAAAAATTAAAAAAAAAATTTGTTGCCTTGGAGGTGGGGGCTGGGGAATAAGTTCCTGGGGCAGCGGGGCGGTGGGAGGAAATGGGGGAGGACACAGGAAGGGGTTCTCTTGGGCTTGGGGTTTTGACCAAAGTTTGCAGCCACCAAGCCAGTGCCAACAGGAACCCTCCCTCTGGGTTGTGGGAAAAGGAGAAGCTTCAGTCAGATATGCTAGTAGTTCGCAAAACCAGGAGAGGCAGCCTTCAAAGGAAACCCAAAGTGCGCTTTGCTGAAACAAAAGGGGAGGCCTGCTTTTACAAAGCTCCCACCCCCGTCCCTGATTGGCCTATTTCTATGCAAAGGAGGAAACCAAAATGGTACAGTCTTATTAATCCAAATAGCACTGTCTTCATTGGTCAGACTCATGCATTCTGATTGGTCATTATGGAGATGCTCTGATTGGTCAGTAAAAATGCAAATGAGGATGTTGGATGTGACAGGTCTCACCCATTGGTTGAAAGACGATTCCAGGAACTCCTTTATAAGGGTTGGCTCAGCAGGCAGGAACACGGTGCGGAAAGCTGGCAGTTCGGTCTGTGGCTTCTCCTGAGGTGCAGAGTCGGTGAGAAGCCCCTGTCAGCAATGGCTGCTACACTCTGATTATGAATTTTTGCCTAATTAACTACAAGGAGTCCTTCTTGACAGGTATATTCCTTCTTGGGGTCAGCAGAGTCTTCCCCTGTTGAATAAAAGTCCTTCAGAGCAGACTTGAGTTCCCCTTCCCAGCCCCACTTCCTTTCTGGCTTTAGCCCACTCCATAATAAGCTCAGTTTGCACCTGAGTTCTTGGTTCCCTGGCCTTAAATTTCAGAAACGGGAAAGAAAGTGTACAGAACGAACATGTATATAAAGAATTGAATGTTGCCTGGCTGGTGTGGCTCAGTGGCTGAGCATCGACCTAGGAACCAGGTTCGATTCCTGGTTGGGGCATGTGCCTGGGTTGCGGGCTTGATCCCCGGTGTGAGGCATGCAGGAGGTGGATCGATGGTTCTCTATCACGGATGTTTCTATCTCTCTATCCTTCTCCCTTCCTCTCTGAAGTCAATAAAACATATTTTAAAAAAAATAATTGAATGTTTATTGAGTACACACTAGATGCCAGGGGCCTTACACGCATGATCTCACTTAATCCTACAAAACCCCATGAGGAGTAGGTACTGGTATCACCCTATTCCATAGGTGAGGAAACAGAGGGATTGGGCAATGCCAGCATAAGAAACATCCAAACCTGCAGAGAATTTCTATAAGAATTTTTTTGAGCCAAACTGAGGATAATTGCCAGGAAGCACGATCTTAAATGCACCCTAAAATGATAGTTTACAGAAATGAGGAAACTAAGAAAGATTAAATGAAGTTGGGAGAAAGCAAGGTGGGGATTGGATTATAGCAGCAATTTTCAACAGATGTGTTGCAAGAATATTTTCTTATAATCCTCACCCACGGGTATGTTAATTGATTTTTAGAGAGAGAAAGGGAGTGAGAGAGAGAGAAACATCAATAAGTTGCCTCCCATATGCCCCAACCGGGGATTGAACCTGCAACCTAGGTATGTGCTCTGACCAGGAATCAAACTCGTAAGGGACAAGGTTCCAACTAACTGAGCGCCCACCTGGGCAAGAATTTTTAAAACATGCAATACCCTAGTCAGGGGCATTGACCTCTTCCTTCAGAGTCTCAAATCAAAAAAATGACAACAGCCAGCACAGCAATAGCTGTCTGGTGCGAATTCCCTGTCTTTAACCATAAATATATAGGCTACATAATAGAGTTGCATCTTACTGGTCATGTGGCATAATAAGGTTGCATCTGATTGGTTAACTCTTGGTACCAGAAATCCTTATATGCAAGAATAGGCATCTGATTTTTTAAAAAGTCACTTAGGAGCAAAAAGGGTAGGTAATTAAATTACTATTATTATTATCATTCTTTGTAAGTCAGTAAAAATAATACTTGTTTTTTGTCAGATCGGCAAAAAATATCGTATCTTTTCTCGAGTTCCACAGAATTTTAGTGATTAGTTTATGTGTGCCATGAGATGTAAAGAGGTGAAAATTGCTGGATTACAGGGTAGTTAACAAGAGTATGTGCTCCTTTGAGGGTGGCTGTGCCTCCAAAGGGGTCTGGAAAAGAGGATTGCTAACTTAGATGCACAAGAACAATGCTTAAGGCAAAGATCAACCTTTGATAGGCCTGGGACATGACTACCCACCATGACCTGCCCAGTTAGCAATTTATGATCAGATCACCTGTGAGGTTACCTTCCATAGAACCTCTTTCTTTGTCCACAGCAACTTGCTCAAGGTCACACAGCTGGAAAGCGATGACTATGACTCTTCAGGGGCATCGGGTTAGAAGGAAGGGACGAGAAAGGAAGGAGAGCCCAGGGAAGAGAGTGGGAGGAAGACTGGAGCACGCAGCGTGCCGGCGGGAAGAGAGGGAGTCAAGAGGAGCTTTGGAAGTTGCACTGCATGGTGAGAGGCCCTCAGAGCCAGAGGCTAGCTCGCTGGCTTGTGTACAGTGCAGTGTGTTCTCCGCAGAGGCGGGCTCAAGGCGGCCGTTATGTTCAGGTTACACTTTGTACCTCAGGTTCCAGGCTCAGCACGCCTCTGATTAAAGTGAAGCCTGCAGACCTGAGCAAGAGGTTGCTGTCCAGGATGCCAGGCTTATGGTGCAAGAGCACTCCCCTATAAATCAGCAAAAGTGCAAATCATAACTTGGTAGAATATGTACTACACACATCAGACACATACATAGTGTTACCTATACATCAGGCAGATACACATTGTTATAGATCACAGTGTTACATGAGCTCCCCCCATTTGGAGAAAGTCAATGAAACAACCTTGGAAGAAGAGGTTGCAAGCTGGAAGCCCAGCCTCCAGGGGTAATCAATGTCTTAGAAGTTGAAGGGAGAGAAAAAAAGATATGTTGCTGAGATAATTAAACTGGTTCTAAGTGTTGGGGAGAAAATAATTTTTTTTCTACCCTCTTAGGTTCAGTGTTTGGAGGTCTGCAAATTAAAGTGACAGAAGAGATTAACAAGGGAAAAGACAGATTTTTCTTTATTTATACACTAGAGGCCCGGTGCACAAAATCCGTGCACAGGTAAGGTCCCTAGGCCTGGCCAGCAATCAAGGCTGATCGGGGCCTTCCAGCTGCTGGCTGGGGCCTTTCCTCATTCTGTGCCATCCCCTGGTGGTCAGCACATGTCATAGTGAGTGATCGAACTCCCGGTCTCCCGGTTGAACTCCCGAGGGGACAATTTGCATATTAGGCTTTTAAATGTATAGACTAGAGGCCCGATGCATGGATTTGTGCACCAGTTGGGTCCCTTGGCCTGGCCTGTGGGGATCAGTGGACCTCTGTACCACTGCAGCTCAGCCTCACCCGCCAGCTCACTGGGCTGCAGCCCCCTGTCCGTGTTGATCTCTCACAGCATGAAGTAGCGTGGGAAGCACTAGGTGGCCAGGGAGGAGCACTTCTCCCACTCATCCTGGCCCTGCTGCTGCTGCTGCACGGGCACGCGGGAAGTGGCCGCAGGAGAGGCTTGTGAGCCTGGTGTCTGGTGCCCATCTGTCAGCTGGGTGGCCCTCCAGCTGTGGGAGCGCACCGATCACTAGGGGGCAGCTCCTGAGTTGAGCGTCTGCCCCTGGTGGTCAGTGCACATCACAGCTACGGGCCAATCGTCCGGTCATCCAGTCTGGTTGCTTAGGCTTTTATATATATATATTTTAGAGGCCCGGTGCATGAAAATTTGTGCACTGGGGGTGTGTGTCTCTCCTCCCCTGGCTGTCTCGAGAGCCGTTCTCCTCCCGCGATGCCGCCTCTCCCATGCCTCAGGGCCTCAGCCCTTGCAGCCATTGTGGCTTTGGTCTAATTAGCATATTACCCTTTTATTAGTATAGAGAAATGGGGGAGTTCACAGAAAAGTGTGACTCAATGAGGCAGTTAGAATTTGGGGCTCATATACCATCCAAATTGGGGAAGGGAGGGGGAGAAGGACACTTTTTTTTTTCTAAAGATATTTTTATTGATTTCAGAGAGGAAGGGAGAGGGACAGAGAGATAGAAACATCAATGATGAGAGAGAATCATTGATTGGCTGCCTCCTGCCTACTAGCGATGGAGCCCAAAACCCAGGCATGTTCCCTTGACCAGAATCGAACCTGCAACCCTTCAGTCCACAGGCTGACACCCTATACACTGAGCGAAACCAGCCAGGGCAGAGAAGGACACTTTGGAAAATGACATCTTAATAGGGGAAAAAGATGGGGGAGGGCATTTATGGGAAGACAAATGAGTTTTAGGAGAGATAAATGGGCTCGTAGGAGAGTAAATGGGAGAGATATGACAACTGTGTGACAATGTCCACTTCGGTGTGGTGCAAACATCTCCTCTCCAATAATGAAGTCAACACAGCAAAAGAGTCCATCTTGGCTCGTTATAAGAAACCTCCCAGGAGGGGATTTATGACAATTGAGTTCTTTTGGGAGGCTCTGCTTTTAAGTAGATAAGGGGGTTCAGAAAAAAAGCCTATACTCAAATGCCTTCTGTTCAAAATAATTGTAATGCTACAGTGGTGTATTCTGGATCCCTTCACAACCCATGGATTCCTTCAGCTGCCCCTGAGGAAAGGGTGGTCATTGGTGAGGCCTCTGCTGCCAGGATCTAGAGCCCTGTGGGGAGAAAGTGCTTCGAGGTGTAAGACGCCGCTTCTTCTGTGAGGAGTCAGTTCTCTAGGGCAGCCCTGTCCAATGGAAATAAAATGGAGCTATCCATGTAATTTCAAATTTTCGAATAGCCATACTGAAAGGTAAAAAGAAACAGGTGGAATCAATTTTGAATCAAAGCTTTTTTTCATTTCAACATGTAAAAATTATTTGAGATATTTTAGCTTTTTTTGGAACTTGGTCTTCAAATTCCAGTTTGTAATTTTGTCCTTCTCTCCATTCAGATGAGCCACAAGCCAAGTGATGAACATGTGGCTGGCTGAGAGCTATCGTATTAGACAACGTAGGTCGCCAGGGTCCAGCATTAGGAATTTTTCATGGGCTCTAGGCTGCAAACACCCCTGCTTCTCTAGCTGAATATCTAGCAGGACTAGAAAAAGTTACAGCCATACGGGGAGTTCTTGGGAGTAGGCTGTAAAGATGGAAAGTGTCAATGTCAAGGCTACAGCCTCTAGGACAGCTGTATGTGAATTAGAAAATGGGAGGACAATGGGCTCAGGCTTAGAGAGAGAAAGGCTTTTTTGAACAAGAGCAACAAGAGCCCCAGGCTCCCCTTTGTCCAGCAGCCTTGTATCAGCCAGGCTCAGTATAAAGAAACAAGTATTCCAGGTGAAATATCCTCTCTAATAAAATGGTAATATGCAAATTAACCATCACTCCGCTACATAAGCCACACCCACCAGCCAATCAGGGCAGGTATGCAAATTAACCCCAATCCAAGATGGCTACAGCCACAGAGAGCAAGGTTTCCCAGGTAACAGAGCAAGCCAAGCTTTCCATAGCCGTTGCAGGCCTAAGCCTCCACTCAAGCTACAAAGTTTCAATTATAGAAGGTAAACAAATTCAAACAAATGGCGGCAGAATGGAGCTTGAGAGAGCAGGCCAGGGTTGCCGGCGGCAACAGGGGAAGCAAAGCTTTCAGCACACCCTGGCCGGGCTCACCCGCTTAAGGCTACAAAGTTTCAATTGTAGAAGGTGAATTAACTGCCACAGAAATGGCTGCTGCCCCAGAAATGGCTGCCGCCCCAGGCTACAAAGTTTCAATTGTAGAAGGAAAATAAATTCCAGATATCAGGGCCTCCCCTTGGGTTGCCAGGGGGCGTGGCCGGCCTGCAAACCACCACAGGCCCCTCTCTCAGGCCGCCCCACACCCCAAGGGAACCCCCACCCTTATCTGTGACACCCTTCAGGGCAAGCCAGCTGGCCCCCACCCGTGCACCAGGCCTCTATGCTATCTAATAAAAGAGTAATATACAGATTGATCATCACTGCAACACACAATATAGCTGCCCCCATGTGTTCAAAGATCCTGCCCCCATGTGGACACAAGATGGCCACTACAAGATGGCCAGCAGGAGAGGGCAGTTGGGAGGCACCCGGCCTGCAAGGGAGGGCAGTTGGGAGGCACCAGGCCTGCAAGGGAGGGCAGTTGAGAGGGACCAGGCTTGCAAGGGAGGGCAGTTGGAGGTGATCAACCCTGCAGGAGAGGGCAGTTAGGGGTGACCAGGCTGGCAGAGGAAGGAAGTTGGGGGCAAACAGGCTGGCAGGGGAGCAGTTAAGCATCAACCAGGCTGGCAGCGGAGTGGTTAGGGGGTGATCAGGCTGGCAGGCAGAAGCGGTTAGGGGCAATCAGGAAGGCAGGCAGGCAAGCAGTTGGGAGCCAGCAGTCCTGGATTGTGAGAGGGATGTCCGACTGTCCATTTAGGCCCGATCCCACCAGGATCGGGCCTAAACGGGCAGTCGGACATCCCTCCAGGAGTCCCAGATTGGAGAGGGTACAGGCTGGGCTGAGGGACAACCCCCCACCGTGCACGAATTTCGTGCACCGGGCTTCTAGTATTTAATACAAGGGAACAGGGGTCTGGGCCACTTGCTTCTGCAGAGCCCAGCTCCCTACTCACTCCTGGGAACTAAGGACGTTTTCCTCATGTCCCCACAGTCTGTAACTCAGTGCTGGGCACGTGGTCACTCAGTAGTCGTGTGAAGAAGTGAAGGAGTGCAGCCCCCGCAGGGCTGAATCTGGTCACCAAGAAGTATGCCCCACCTTGCCTCAGGGCCTGAGACCCCTCTGGGTTAAGGTGTTGAAAGCTCCTCTGGTTGAGCACTAACTCAGGTGTGGCAGACACTGTAACCAGCCATTGCCCCCCTTCCTTGCTCACTGAACCCCAATATTCTTTGAGTAATAATGTGTCCAGCCCCTGGAGAGGGACCATGATTAATTTAACCACATTCCTTTTGCCCAATACTTGCTTTCCCAGCCTCCCTTGCAGCTAGAGGTGGTCAGGTGACCTATTGCAGACATGGAGATATGGAGAAGTCTTCCTGGAGGCTTTAGCACAAGACAAGAAAGTGTGCTAGGAGACCTACCCGCCCTCACTCCCTATCCCACCCCCTGCTCTGCACTTTCTCACTTAGGGTATGGTGAGAGGATATGGCGTTAGGAACTGCTATGCAGGCATTTGCCAACTGTGAGAAGGTCAAGAGAATAGTGGATCTGCCAGCCCCCAAACAAATACCAGCACCTCCTATCTCTAGACTTCTTAATTCATGAGAAATATATGTCCCTATGTTTAAAGCCATATTACTTGTTGTTGTTGTTGTGTTTGTTTTTTGGTTACAATTGAATCGAGTCCCTAACTCATAATCCTAATGGTTACTCGAAGGATCCTTTGATCCCGGAACTACAGAATCCTGGGGCTGGGAGAACACCTCCGTTTCACTGGGTTAACTCTCCCACAGCCTTAGTGTGACTCCTCTCCAGCATCCCCACTCAGTGAACCTCCACTTGCACATCTCAGACGGGGACCCCAGGTTTGAGTATGAAATTTTTATATTAAGCCAAAACTAAATGTCCTGCAATTCCACCCAATTGTCTTGGTATGGATAATTGGGAAAGAACAGGGAATTGTAGAAAAGTGTGTGTGTGTGGGGGTGAAGTTAGACGGGTTTAGTGTCAACTTTTTCTAGTTCTGTGACATCGGGCAAGGCACTGAACCTCGCTACACCTCCGTCTTTTATCTCTAAAGTGGAGACAACCATTCTCCCGGGATCACTGTGAGGGCTTGACTGGCGAGCACAGGAAGCCCACAGCGCTGTTGGTGGTCTGTGTTAGGTTTGATCAAATAATTGATCGATAGCCCCTCCCATTCCACGTGCTTAGGCTACATTCCACTTGCTAAGACCATTACCTCTCCCCTCCGGCGTTTCCCAGAATCCAGACCCGCACAGAGAATTCTCCGCCCAGAAAAAGCCCGCCCAGAGTCCTTTAAAAGCCTCTGACTCCCCGTCTTTGGGGCAGCTGGCCCCATTTTGGGGCTCAGCCCATCCTGTACCCAGATGACCTAATAAATTCATAATTCTCATGCGTTCCTCCTTCGGTGACCCTAACCGTCTGGCCCTTCACACATGTGTGTGCCCTCTGCTTGTCACATCTGAGAGTTGGGGCCCAGAACAGAGGTGTGAGCCCAGCACAGGGGACAGGTAAGCTTTGATGCAGGGCAAAGAATAGGGTCAATATAGCTCCCCACCAGTGGTGTGTGTGTGTGTGTGTGTGTATGTGTGTGCATGTGTGTGTACACATGCTTGCCTGTCTTTCTGTCTGAGAACCCGAGGGGCAAGGAGGGCCTCCCAGGGAGGAGGGGTTGCTCCCCAGAAATGGGGCGGTCCTCGGCCTTACAGCCTTGTCTCGCTGGGCAGCCTCCTCGCCCTCCTTCCCCGGCCCATTGGCTGCGGCTCGGAGGGGCAAAGGCTCTGTGAAAGGAGCGTCAAGGAAGACAGCAGCTCCGCAGTAACATCCAGGCGCGGGGAAGGTTTGCAGGAGGGGCTTTAATTGCCAAGAACCCAATCAGAAAACGGAGGTGCTGGTCCAGGGGGTGGCCAGCCGGGGAGAGGAGGTACAGGAGGAGCATCCTTCCGCGGCCTGGGCCGGGGCATGGCCGGCGCGGCTCTCACTCCTTGGAGCGTCCCTTGTCTCTGCAGGTGCCGAAGTTGGTGTTGGTGATGGAGCCCACGATGGACTTGTCCACCTCGCAGGTCAGGCCCCGCTCGCAGGGGCACTTGTAGTAAACCCCGTAGAGCGTCTGCAGAGACACGGCGCCAGGGGAGTCACAGGCTGGGGGGGCTCCTTTGGGCACCCCCTGCCTTGGATCTGACCCCAGATCCAGCCGGCAGTTGGCCTTTCAGGCGGTGCTTCTCCCTGACTGCACCCCCCTCCCCAGCTCCATGGCTCCCGCTCTGGCTCATCTGCTCTGATGAACCCCATCTGTCTGGGGAGCCTCCATTTACCCACCCACCCTGCCCCCGCCCATCTCCCTGGTCAGCTGTGAGACCCTGGGCCGGAAAGGGCTTGGAGGCCCGCTGACCTTCCTCTGTCTCCCCAGCATTGGAAGTTCCGGCTACCCTGCTCCCCATCCATCCCCAGGCCCGGGGCCCTCCCCTCGGGGTGCCCCTCCCCGTCCTGGGGACCCACCTTGGCAGAGCAGTCGCTGTTCTCGCTGGCCTTGGGCGCGCAGCGGGCCAGGCTCAGCCCGCTGGTCCGGTGGCAGCACTTGCTCTTGCACTGGGCGCTGTTCAGGCAGAGCTCGCCCTCCTCCTGCGGGGGCAGCCGTCAGGGACCTGCCTCCCCCGCCCCACCCCGCGAGGAAGGGCGGTGTGGTGCAGTGAGGCAGCCTGGCGGGCGGGACACCCCCTTCCAGCACCGGCTGTACCACCACCGCCCTGGGTCCTGCCCCCTTGCCTCAGTGCTCCCATGGAGGGTGCCCATGTGGCCCCCAAACGGCCCCCAAGTCTCTGGGTCCCACAGGCCTGTGAGGAAGGAGCTGTGAAAATGAGGGACCTTCTCCCTGGGAAACTCCTCCCTCCCCACAGACCTGTGCACAGGGTCTCAGCCGGAGGCTGCCCCAGCCCGGGCATGGCACCCAGTTAGGGAGCTCTACATGGGGTGGGTGGCCCCGAGAGATTCCAGTTCTGCCCCGGAGAGAGGCGGTGTGTGTGTGTGTGGGGGGGGGAGCGTGGCTCCCCAGGTTGATAGGAAGGGTCCCTCAGGTCGTTCGTGTGATGACTGAATGTCCGTGAGGCTCTTAGGACTGTATGGTCCCTGGAAGTGGGCGCTGGGGTCGGAGCCAGAGCCACCGGGGAGCTTAAGCACTGGGCCCTGAGCCAGGCTTTCAGGAGGGGTGCCGAGGGCTCTAGTTTGCAACCCCCCTTAGCCAGGCTGAACCACTGCTCTGAGCATGTGCCCCTCGGTCAGCTTCTCTGGGGCCCCGGGGAGGAGGCGCAGGACAGGGCACAGGCAGTGGAAGAAGGCGCCTCACCTCCCAGCCAGGCAGCCCCAGGTGGGACCCCAGAAGCCAGGAGCCACGCCTAAAACCCCACCCGGAGGAGCCTCCTACCAGGTTGACGATGATTCCGCGGGGGTCAGGAACCGCGTAGGCCACCGCCAGGGTGACCAGCAGGAGGACAAGGATCTTCTCCATGATGAGTGGGCACAGCTGGTGTAGGAGCAGCCAGCAGGTCAGGTGGCAGAAGACAGAGCCAGTTGGGGTGCTGGGGCTATAAAAGGCCCTGTCCACGTGTGACCCACCTTCCCCGTCTCCCGGGGCTGCCGTGAGCAGAGGCCCAGCTGTGGCACACCGCTGGGGGGGGGGGGCAGGTCCTGATAAGGTAAGTGGTGGCACCTGGGCACCTGGCTGTGTGGGGTGGTGGGTGGTGATATTGCATCATGTGCAGAGTGTGGGCTCTGGGACACTTTTACCTGCACAAGTTACTCTCTGAGCAAGTTACCTCTTTTGCGTCGCAGTTTCCTTATCTGCCAACTGGAGGGTAATTTCAAGAGCTGAAAGGGTTGCCCTGGCCGGTGTGGCTCAGTTGGTTGGCATCGTCCTGCACACTGAGGGGTTGCCAGTTCAATTCCGGTGAGGGCACATGCCTTGGGGGTGTGCAGGAGGCAGCCAATGGATGATGTTTCTCTCTCCCTTCCCCTCTAAAAATCAATAAAAAATCTTTTAAAAAATTGTAAGGGTTCATTGAATTGATATGTTATTTATATATTAATAGACAGACAGAGCTCAGGACAGGGCTTGGCACATGTGAGCAGTGCGTGTTGGCTGCTGCTATTGTTGCTGTCTTTCACCTCCAGTGCCCGGAGCTCCTCAGCGGGGCTGGGACGAAGGTGAGGGAAGAGGCCCCGGTGTAAGCGCCTCCTGGGATTTCCGTCCGAAGCCCCTCTCTTCCTTACCCTAGTCTGGCCCTGCTTTGGCCCCACCCAAAGCCAGGGACCTGGCATGTCAGGCTCAGGTGAGGAGGCCTCCCAGGCCTCTTTAGGTCCCTGTGGCTGACCAGGTCTGCAGCCTCGTGGGGGGCGTGTGTGTGTGTGTGTGTGTGTGTGTGTGTTCTCGCTCTGGGCGCACCTCCTCCCGCCCTCACACCGGGCTGTCTCCAAGAGCAGTTTCAGAGGCCCTTAGGAGGTCCTCAAACGATTCTCTCCAGTTTCCTTTTCATTTCACTTAATACCTGCAATTCCAGCATTTAAGACTCACCCTTCAGTTCAGGCTTCACTGACCCTGGCCCCTAGCCAAGGCCACGTGGGAGGCGGTCTGAGCCTCAGGGCCCAGGGCTAGAGCTGGGAAGGGTGCAGCTGCCTGTGTGTGCTCAGGTGTGGGCAGCGCAGCTTTCCCAGGAGGACTGGCCGCGCAGCCAGGCCCCTCCCCAGCCGGGGAAGTGGAAATCAGCTCCCCGGGGAGGCCCAGCTGGGGTTGCCTCAGCACAGCTCTGATCCACACAGACATGGCTTCAGAACTCAGCACTAACTAGCTACATGGCCTTGGACAGGGATTTACATTTGTAAGCTCCCTGAGCCCGTTTCCTCATCTGTCTGAGGGCGAGGGCTCCTTCATTCGGTCGGGATTGAATAAGACCATGTCTGTGGTGTGACACCATGAATGGACCTAGAGGGTATTCTGCTGAGTGAGATAAGTCAGACAGAGAAACACAAATACCACATGATTTCACTTTCATGTGGAATCTAATGAACAAAATAAATGAACGAACAAAACAAAATGAAAACTAACTCATTGATACAGAGAACAAACTGATGATTGCCAGAGAGGAAGGGGTTGGTGAAAAAGGTGAATGGATTAAGAAGTACAAATTGGCAGCTACAAAATAGTCACAGGATGTAAAGTTCAGCATGGGGAATACAGTCAATAATACTGTAATAACTATGTATGGTGCCAGCTGGGCACTAGACTTAGGGGGGGGGGATCACTTCATAAGTTATGCAAATTTCTAACCACTATGTTGTACACCTAAAACTAATCTATAATAATAAAAGTGTAATATGCTAATTAGACCAGACAGCCAAACAACCTTCTGGATGACCTTCTGGACCAAGCCGGGGCTGCGAGGGCCGAGCCCCTTGCACAAATTTCGTGCATGGGGCCTCTAGGATAATATATTTTTTATTGATTTCAGAGAGGAAGGGAGAGGGAGAGAGAGCTAGAAACATCAATGACTGGGGATCGAGCCTGCAACCTGGACATCAAACCCGGGAACCTTCAGTCTGCAGGCGATGCTCTATCCACTGAGTCAAACCAGCTAGGGCTTAAACTAATATAATATTGAATGTCAATTGTAATTGAAAAAATAAAATAAATTAAAATTAACATTTAAAAAAAAGATAATGGTGCTCACTTTGGCAGTACATATATTATTTTTTAAATATATTTTTTATTGATTTCAGAAAGGAAGGGAGATAGATAGAAACATCAATGATGAGAGAGAACTATCGATTGGCTGCCTCCTGCACGCCCCCTACTTGGGGGGAATCGAGCCCGCAACCCGGGCATGTGCC
Source organism: Cnephaeus nilssonii (assembly GCF_951640355.1). NCBI lineage: Eukaryota > Metazoa > Chordata > Mammalia > Chiroptera > Vespertilionidae > Cnephaeus > Cnephaeus nilssonii. Next base: position 91,656,229 of record NC_137080.1, on the reverse strand, counting down.
CTTGGCCGGAATCGAATCTGGGACCCTTCAGTCCCCAGGATGACACTCTATCCACTGAGCCAAACCGGCTAGGGCGGCAGTACATATATGAAAAAAAAAAAAAAAGACAGCCCTAGCCGGTTTGGCTCAGTGGATAGAGCATCGGCCTGCGGACTGAAGGGTCTCAGGTTTGATTCCAGTCAGGGGGGTGTACCTTGGTTGCAGGCACATCCCCATGGGGGGTGTGCAGGAGGCAGCTGATCAATGTTTCTCTCTCATCGATGTTTCTGACTCTCTATCCCTCTCCCTTCCTCTCTGTAAAAAATCAATAAAAAAAAGACAATGTATGTAGAACCCCCGTGGAAGTGCCTGGCGCATAGTAGGTGCTCAACCTGAGTACTACCTTCCCTTTCCCCTCCCCCTTACACCAAATGAGGGAGAAATATAAGGGAGCAACTGCAGGAGCCAGCCAGGAGCCCCTCAAAATGAGAGAAACCCACCCAATTCCGGAGACACGGAAATAACATTGATTAAAGCAACACTGTCCTTTCTTATTTTTATGGAACTCAGTGGTTAACATCACTTTTCCCCTGAGCTCCTCCTGGCTCTCTCCTCCCCGCTTCACCCCAACACTCCTGGGGGCTGAGCCACAGGGAAGCTAATTAAGGTTCCCTCCCACACTGAGGCAGGGAAGGAACGAGGAGCTGTTTCTGTCTGTGAATGAAGCTGTGAAACGCATCAGCCCTGTCTCCATCTGCTCACGGCCGCTTCCCAGAGAAGGGAGAACGGAGTTTTTCCCACCACGGCAGAGAGCACAGCAGAGAGAACGCGGGCAACGTCTGTGCTTCCAAACTGCTAAGCAAGAAGGAAGTGCTTTCCGTATCCAAACCTCACAATGTTTGTCCCGGCCGATGTGGCTCAGTGGTCACAGTGTCAGCCCGCGCACGGAAGGGTCGCAGGTTCAGTTCAGGGTAAAGGGCGTGGACCTGGGTTGCAGGTTCATTCCTAGGTCAGGGTGTGTATGGGAGGCAAGTAATCGATTGCCTCTCTCACATCCATGTTTCTCTGTCTCTCTCCCCACCTCCCTCCCTTCCTTCCACTCTTTCTAAAAAGCAATGGGAAAAAGATCTTCGGGTGAGGATTAAAAAACAAACAACAAAAAACCTCACAGGTTTAACCAGCCCTTCCCCCATCCAAGGAGCCTTTTGCTTTGGGGTTTCCCCTTCAAAAGAGAACTGAGCTCTGGTTCCCCGTGCAGTCATGTGGGTTCTGTTCACAGGCGTGCGTGAGAGAAGCCGTAGGCCGAAGGAATACAGACCGCGATTCCATTCTCCTGCAGTTCCAGAAGAGGCAGCGCTAACCCCTGGTGATAAAAGTCTCCGGGGAGGGAGCCTGCCTGGGCGGGCAGTGGGGCCTTCTGGAGAGGTGGGACTGTTCTAAGTCTTGATCCGGGGTGTCGGTAGCACATTGCTGCATGTGATGTAGACACTGCATCTCAATTGAAAAACAAACAAAAAATGGAGCAAAACTCTCCCTGGTCGTCTTGCCACCTGGGATGCTGGGGGTTGGGTGGCTAGGCCTCCTGCTGAGTGGGGTGGGGACGAAGTGGTTTTAAACCTAGAAATGGGGCCAACTCCTCCTGGGTGTCTCCCAGTCTCCACTGTCCAAGCTGGGCCCCAGACACCTGAGGGTGGGCCTCCGGCTGCCACGCTAGGAAACAAGCCGGATTTGCTCCCCGCACGATGGACAGGACAGGGCTGGGCATCTGTCCACGCCCCCCCCCCCCCCACACACTCCTGGGATGTAGCCTGTGCCCCACAGCTCCTTTCCAGCGGGTCGGAGACATGGAACTAGGGAGCCCAGGAGGGCAGTTTGCTGATGTGCTGATGAGGAAAAGGAGAAAGCTGGTTAGCAGAGGGAAGGAAGCACGGAGTGGCCCAAGCATGTCAAACTCACGGCCCGAGCTCTGCATGCGGCCCACAACGAATATTTTTGAGGCCCAGCCAATATAACGGTCTGTAAGAAACGTTTCAATAAAAATTTCGTAACTTAATTTTTACAATATCCTGTTACACATAATTATTAATAACAAACTACAATGTTCGCTAATGACTGATTACTATAATCATGTTGTATTCATTTCCCTTAGAGCCTTACCTGCAGGCACACCATTTCTCTCCACTAATACTAGCAGCAAATATTTTAGCAGCCGATGGCCATGTCATTAATCTTGGACTGACTTGTTTGGTGTGCACAACAGGAAATATTTCGCTTTCAGAGAACAAGAAAAGTAGGTTAATTTGCCTTACACTTATTAATTTGTGCAGTTATTCAGTGTCTGGTAAGTTAATGTTCAAGAAAAAATATTAATTTTTATTAAAATGTTCTATTATTTTATGTTAATGATGATTCACTTATTTCATCCCTTTGTATTCAGCATGTCTCTATCGAAATAAACCCACATTTCTATGAAGAGTGAAGCTTTTGTTTTTTGGCGGCCACATAAGCTTACACCTTGTTCATTTGGCCCGGGTCAGCCTTTGAGTCTGACATGCTTGGCTTAGCCGTTCAGAAAGAGGCAGTGGCAGCCATACCCTGACTTCTTGATGGAGTTCCGGGTCCTGGTTACACACGTGCACACATGTGCACGCACACACACACACACACACACACACACCCTTCCCATGGGGACTGCCTTTCTGCCCCTGTGGGGCCGGAAACTCCCCTGTGTTTGCTGAGGCCACCAGCACAGACATCTCAGTTCTGGGAAAGCGCTCATGATTCTGGGTCAAGGTCGGATGTGTGACAACCGAGGAGTCAGAGCGGGGAGAGACAGGGGTTCCCCTCAAGATTCAGGTTCCCCACCAAGAGACTCAGGTTGGCCCAGCTTGTATCGCCCAAACCCCTCCCCGTGGCAGGCCCTGGGCAGAGCCCTGAGGTGGGGAGGGATTCCGGGCAAACAAATGCCTCCTCCATTCCGCTGTAGGCTGCCCAGTCCGCAGACAACCTTTCTTCCCCACGAAGTAGCTCAGATCACAGTTGGGCTGCACCAGAATGGTAACTTCCCGTTTCCTCTGATTATCGGCCCGTCTTGTTGTGAGGGCGGCAGTGAGGCTCAGCCTGCAGCGCTCTTCTCACCACCTGCTCTCCTGACCAAGCCTGGACGGAGGGGAGGGAGCAGGGAGGGGCCTGGATGGTCTTCGGTGGCTGCTGTGACCATGTCCCTCGTTCTACCTCCCCCTTCTGGGCCCTGAAATTGTGGCTCTGTTCTCTCGTGTGGTCCCTCCCTGCAGCTGGTGAAAAGCCTCAGGGACCCGCTTTCCACGTTCAAAGGCCCACTCCCTGTCAGTGCCCCCCTCACACACACTGCCTGCCCTCTGTGAGACCAGGCCTCCCGGTCACTGCCCGGGCTGCCCAGGCTGTCTTTGTGAGGTCACCCCCTTCTAGTTTGGTCACGACCACATCTCAGTATTCTGTAGCTTGGAGGCTAAATTGTAAAGTTAGCCGCCACCAAGAAACAAGAGTTATAAGATACATAAATACAGGGTGTCCCAAAAAATGTGTGCACACGTTAACAGCTGATAACTCACTCCATTCTCACTCCTTTTCAGATTGAACTGATTTGAAATAATGGGTGAAGCCAGACTAAGCTTTGAACAAAGAACATTTATCCACTGGCCCTTTTATGGGGACACAGAAGTTCACGCTACAAACTGGCAACAGCTGAGGGCTCACAAATACCGAACGAAATGATCCTTGATGTTTGCGATTCCATTGCTTCGTGTTATCAGCAGCGCCAGGAACAGGATGGTCATCAGTTTAAAAACAGAAGTTGACAAAGAAAATTATTCATTTCTGTAGATTCTTTTAAATTTTGAAAGTGAACTGTATGTTAGTAAACACTGACTTTATACTCATTCAAAGTGTGTATACATTTTGGGGGACACCCTATATATGCATGAGACAGCAAGAAGAAAACCAGGTGGATGCTCGAGTCCTTTCTGCAGATGCTACTGCCTGCGGGTAGTTCTTAGACTTTCATCCGCCACCCCCACCCCGGGTGCCTGCTCTCGGCCTGCATCTCTGCCGCCCAGGGGTCCTTATGACCCAGACCTTCTGTTCCTGAGACAGCTGGGCTCTTGATGGGCCTGCCCTGTGTGGGTGACGAAGTCTTCGTTAATGTTTCTGCCGTTAATTTTTACACTGGACTTGGCAGTAACAGGGGCAGGCCAGGCATGATGAGTTCAACACACACTCCTCTCCCTCGGTGTGCAGCACCCTTCCCCTCTGGGCACCCTCCAATGTTAGTTGCTCCCCCTCCCCCCTTTAAAAATTAAAGTATAATTGACTCCGTAAAAGTCACCCTTTGTAGTTTTAACAAGTGCAGACACCATGTAACTACCACCACATCCAATGGACAGAGCATTTCCATACCCCAAAACATTCCCTGGTACTGCCCCTTTGTAGCCACCCTACCACCAGATCCTGGCGCCTACCAACCTGTTTTATTTCCCTACAGGCCTGCCTTTCCCATAATGTGATATGATGAACTCACACATACTGTTGGGGGTCTGACTCCTTTTTTATTTTTTATAATATATTTTTATTTATTTCAGAGAAGAAGGGAGAGAGAGATAGAAATATCAATGATGAGAGAGGATCATTGATCGGCTGCCTCCCGCACACCCCCTAATGGGGATCGAGCCAGCAACCCGGCATGTGTCCTTGACTGGAATCGAACCTGGGACCCTTCAGTCCCCAGGCTGAGACTCTATCCACTGAGCCAAACCAGCGAGGGCGGGGCCTGGCTCCTTTCACTTAGCACAGGTGTCTAAGATCTGCGCACGCTGTCACAGGGTCCGTAGATCCTTAGTTTATGTCTCCGGACCCGTTGTCACAGTGGAACCGCAGCATGCCTATCCATTCCCCTGCTGAAGGACATTTGGGCTAGTTCTGAAAAGTTTGGGACAGTTATGAACCAAGATGCTACACATTCATGCACAGGTCTTGGTGTGAATACACGTTTTCACTTCTCTGGGACGAATACCCACAAATGAGATGGGCCAGTCTCATGCCAAATGTTTGCTTCAATTTCTAAGAGATGTCAAACTGCTTTCCAAAGTGGCTGAACCAGCGTGGGTTCCCATCAGCAGGACTCAGCATCGTCAGGCGATCTGTTTAATTCCGCCTTTCTACTGGGTGTGCAGTGCCATGTCACCGTGGTTCAATGTGCATTTCCCTGCCAACTAATGATGGCTAGCATTTCCTCATGTGCTAACTGCCATCCATATATCTTCCCTGGGGAGGTGTTGGTGAGAGTCTTTTGCCAGCCAGTCTTTAATTGGCTTGTTTGTTTTCTTATTGATGAGTTTTGAGAGTTATAGATGTCGCATCAGGGACTCAAAGTTTGTTGAGATTCTTGGGAGCCATAGCGACAGGGGGCAGATCTGTTCACTGTGTCCATCTGCCCCCGATGGACACCTTGTTAAGAGTCTGAGCGAGTGTGGTGGGGGTGAACTTGAACCAGAAACTGCCAAAACATCCCCAACAGGGGCAATGATTAAACAATTATTACACAAGCATTAAAATAATGTTTTTGAAAAAAATAGTAATATGAGAAAATATTAATGGTGTAATGCAAAGTGAAAAAATTGGATACCAAATTGTACATACATTATCATCCGACTGTGTAATGCAGTATGTGCAGAAGGAGGGAAATACACCGAAATGTTAAGGGAGGTAATGATAATAATATACAAATAATAATAAAAACATTTTTGAGCACTTTGCATGTTAGGCCCTGGGCTAAGCAGTTTACACATATTATTTTACCTGACATTTATATGATAGAAACTATTATCACCCCCATTTTATATATGATGAAACTGAGGCTCATGGATGGTCCCTTAGCCAAGTGCTGATTCAAATCCAGACTGCCTAAAAGCCCAAAGTCCAATTTTAAAAAAAATCTTCATGCGAGAATATGTTTTCATTCATTAAAAAAAATTTTTTTTTATTGATTTGAGAGAAAGAACTCACAATCCAGGTATGTATGTGCCCTAATGGGGAATCGAACCTACCACCCTTTGGGGTACAGGACAAAGCTCCAATCACTGATCACACCAGCAAGGGCCAAAGCCCATCTTTCTTTCTTCCTTTTTTTTTTTTTTTTTGTAAATATATTTTTATTGATTTTAGAGAGGGAGAGAGAGAGAGAAACATCAATGTTGAGAGAATCATTGATCAGCTGCCTCCTGCATAACCCCTACTTGGGACTGAGCCCACAACCTGGGCATGTGCCCTTGACCAGAATCAAACCTGGGACTCTTCAGTCCGCAGGCCGATGCTCTATCCACTGAGCCAAACCGGCTAGGGCTGTCCATTTTTTTTTAATGTTTATTATTTTTTATTATTTTTAAAATATGTTTTTATTGATTTCAGCGAGGGGAAGGAAGAGGGAGAGAGAGAAAAACATCAGTGAGAGCCCAGCCGGTGTGCTCAGTGGTTGAGCACCCATCCATGAACCAAGAGGTCACTGGTTTGATTCCCCGTTGTGGACTCGTGCAGGAGGCAGCCGATAGATGATGTTTCCCTCTCATCGATGTTTTTTATACTTTATATATAATGTATTTATAAATAATTATAAGATATGTTATTTATAAATAATATATTTAAATACCATGCATATATGTAAATATCTCACTGTTTTTGAGGGCAGGGGCCCTGCCCTTTTTATTTCTGTGGTTCTTGCTCAGGGAAGATACCCTCCAGCATAGGGCTTCGTAACTGCAGGTTGCAGGATGGGAACTAGAAGCCAGTGACCAGAAGATGACATCAGAACAGGCTCTGCTGGCCTGGGGGTTGGAGGGCCTAGGAGGGCGACCAGGGAGCCCGGGAGGGTGGGATGGGCTGGGGGCCGCGCTCAGGAAGCGGTTTTGCGGCAGGAACTGAGCGGGAGGAGTGTGACAGCCGCAGTCCCACCCTCCCAGCTCTCGTCCTCGCTCTGAAGAGGAACCAAGGGCCTCGGTTCCCGACCAGGGCGTGTGGGTCGGCGGCTCCGCGCTTACCCTGGGCGGCGCGGCCCCACCCGCCCTCCGGGGCCCCTCCTCCCGGGCCCGGGCGCTGTCCGCGGTGCTGAAGCGGAGCTGTCCGAGGCGGGAGGAGGGCCCGGCCAAGGGGCGGAGCCTCCGGAGCCCCGAGCAGAAAACCGGGAGGGGCAGGGCGGCGCCGGCGGCCCGAGACCCCCGCGGGCGCGAGAGGAGGCCGGAGGCCCGAGGCGGCCGGCTGAAGCGGACACAGGCACCTGGACAAGCTCCTGAGGGCGCCAAGGTCGTCCTCCTCGTCCGAGGAACCCTCTCCTCCACCTTGGAGGAACCCTCACCTCGAGCCCCGACCTCAGCCTGCTCCCCAAACCCGGCTGAGGAGTGGCCCGCTCTGGGCCTCCTTCCGCGGACACCGACGCCCAGCCCAGGCCCGCCCAGGCCCGCGCCCGCGCCCTCGCCATGGTGAAGCTGCTGCCCGCCCAGGAGGCGGCCAAGATCTACCACACCAACTACGTGCGCAACGCCAGGGCGATTGGCGTGATGTGGGGCACGCTGACCATCTGCTTCTCCGTGCTGGTCATGGCCCTCTTCATCCAGCCCTACTGGATCGGGGACAGCGTCAACACCCCGCAGGCCGGCTACTTCGGCCTTTTCTCCTACTGCGTGGGCAACGTGCTGTCCTCCGAGCTCATCTGCAAGGGTGGCCCTCTGGACTTCTCCTCCATCCCCTCCAGGGCCTTCAAGACCGCCATGTTCTTTGTGGCCTTGGCCATGTTCCTCATCATTGGCTCCATCATCTGCTTCAGCCTGTTCTTCGTCTGCAACACGGCCACCGTCTACAAGATCTGCGCGTGGATGCAGCTGGCTGCTGGTGAGCAGGGCTCGCGGGCGGGCGGGGCAGGGGCCCACCCCAGGCCACAGGTGCAGCTGCACATCCCATCCTCTGTGGAGGCTCTGCGTCCCCCACTCAGCTCGCCTCCTTCAGCCCCTCCCTACTCGCTGCTCTATAGAAGCTTCTCAGAAGTAGAGGCTTGGCTGAAATGGAAAGGACCTTGGAGACCAAATTGTTCAACGGCCTTATCTTGCAAATGAGGGACTGAGGCCCAGAGAAGGCAAGTGACTCGCCCAGGAGCACAGAGCTAGTTGGTAGAAGAAATCAGGTGTCCTGACTCCCAGGCCATTACACCAGAGACTGCAGCTGCCTTGGGAGGGAGGAAAAAAAGAAAGCTTCCATTGTCAGCTGTGTGGGAAGGCAACCCAACTGCCAGGCAGAATAGTGATGCCAGTCAAGCCCACTCTAAATGCCCACGTCACCCACTTCTGTGTATTTGTTCCTTCTCCTCCAAGGATCCCCAGATCCCTGCCCTCACTCCTTCCCTCCCACCCAGACTGCTCTCAGGGGAGACTCTACGGCCAGCCCTGGATTTAAAATGTTATGTGCATGTGGCCTTTCCCATAGAAACTTGCATTTAACTTCTCTCTTTCATTGTGGAGTGGAAGTCTCTGTTCCCTCATTATAGGGTTCCGGGCTTGAGGAAGTAAGTGGAAGACATTGTGTGATGTGGAGGGGTGCTGTCTAGGGTCTCTAAGACTATGTAGGGCAGGTGGTTACTATCGGTGCTCAGAGGCAAGACCTTCCAAGCCCCCTTCCCCTGCTCCTAGCTCTGGCAGGACTCAGTGGGCCAGCTGGTCCTACTCTCATCCAGAGCTCAAGAAAAGATGGCCTAAGACATTGTCCAAAGCCCATAGTCCCTCCCCACCCCAAGGACTTCACTCAGCCTGTCCGTACTGGGGAGATGTCCAGGACACTGGGGACTGTGGACAAGAGTGAAGCAGCTTTGACATGGTTGGCTAGAATGAGAAGCAGTGTTATCCTTAACAGAGGGAATGAAACGGGTCAGAATCCCAGACAACTAAACACACAGACTCAAGACTGTCAGGGTTGGAGTGGACCCCAGAGAGCTGCAGCCCTCTGCCCCCCAATAATAGATGAGAAGTTGGGGCTGAGAGAGATGATAAGAGCTGGCCAAACTGTAGCAGGTCAGCTGGCAGCCAAGAGCTTAGGAGAACGAAGGCAGAGTTGCACATTTACGCAGTACAATGATTTGCAGAGTCCCATCACGTGTATCACGTGGAGGACCCTCATCACGATGCAATGGGGAGGGTATTCCTCCCATTTTACAGGCAAGGCTCCTGCGGTAACTTGTCTTTGAGCACACAGGTGGTGAGGGACAGAGCCTTTGGTTTCAGATCTTGTACCCAGGCCTTTCACCAGGCTTCAGAGCTGTCCCCCCCTCCCCACCCTCCCCCATCTCCCCTTCCTCTGTATCTCTCTATAAGATGAGGAAAAGGCCGGTGGGCAGTGGGGAGGAAGAAGGGAGAGTGAAGGTTTAGCAGTTTTGTGACAAAGAGGAGTAGAATGGACCTTGACATGCTTGCCAACTGGCCTTGCATATTAGAGTTATGGGATGCTAGAATCACAGGCACCCCTCTCATTCTCTGCACTGCCCCTCCCCCAGCCTCCCACAACAGGTGTCACTTGCTGAACAGGCCGTGCTGGGAGGGCCTGGGTGCGGGAGGGGCCATCGGGCCATCTGAGCCAGGCGGGTCATGGAACTGGAGACACTGTTGGCAGAGTGGCCGGTGCCGTCCCATGAAACATTTATGCTGGGGGAGAGCAAAGGTGGTGTCCTGTTCCTTTCCTCAGTGCTGGGGAAGGGAAGATGAGCAAAGGGAGGGATGGGGGAGTGGGATCCCACAACCAGCAGCTGGGAGATGCATCTATTTGACGAGGCCTTAGCTGGTTAGCTTGACCTTGCCAAGAAGCCTGGGACCAAGAAAGGGAGCAGGAGAAGGGAAACCGTAACAAGGTTAAATGAGCTCTGGATGCCAGGTGTAGACTGTGTGATCCCAGCTCCTAGCAACGCAGGCAGGGCAAGCTACTTGTCTCTCTGAATCTTGGTAACCTCATCGGTATAATGTAGTTACAGTACCTCTAGCACGGCTCTTGCAAGGGTGGGATGATGTAATGCATGCAAACATGGCTCACGCTCAGTGAGGGTCAGGTGGGGGCTCTGCCCTCACTGTTCTCTCCGGAACCCAGGCTGATCGAGTATCACCTGTCACTGGAGAAGGAGAGGGGCCTCTGGAAGGTCTCTCCAAGCTGTTAAATGCTCTAGCCTAGAAATGCGCACATTTTATTGGCCAAAGCAAATCAGATGGCCTTGTCTAACTAACTTCAGGGGAGGAAGGTGGTCAAGGGTGTATAATTCTACTGTGCACCTGGAATATTGTGAACAGCTTTAATGACATCTACATCCATCAAGGATGCGTCCGTCTGACTTCAATGCCAATAATAAGAGCAACAACTGATATTAGTTGGCCACTGAGCATGTACTAGATACTGCAGTAAAGTTTCTATACATATCACACTTAATCCTCATAACTCTGCTACGAGTCAGACATCACTATCCCTGTTTTACAGATGAGAGAATGGGAGTCAGAAAGGGTAACTAAACTTGCCTACTACCTCGTACCATGCTGGCCACAAATGGGGCTGACCCCGCAGTGCCTAGCACCCCAGGTGGGTGGGTGGGGTGCATACAGAGGGCTATGGTGCCCACAAGACCAACCTGTTTTCAAGTCAGAGCCCTGGGCTCTTTTCTGGAGCCCCACAGGGCGATACTGTGAAGGGGGAGGAGTGATGGGGAGAAGCCCAGGAGGGCAGCGCCTTTCCTCGTTCACCTGCGCATGAACATCTGTGTGAGCCGCACCAGGCACCAAGGGCTGATCTCGTACCAACAGGGGAGCCCACAGGTTTTACCAGAGAGCTCGGGAGGGCCCCCCAACCCTAAATATCTTCCTGAAACACTTCTCAGTTTGTCGCCAAGTGTGAAATGTCACCACTAGACACATTCCGCCCTTTGGAGATGTCACAACTGGGAGTAGAGGGAATGAACGTTGAAGTTGAGAAAGTCAGGAGCCGTGAGTTCAGGTCTTGGCTCTGCCGTAGCTGGATGACCCGGCAAGTCACTTGGCTTCTCTGAGACCTCAGTTTTCTAACCTTAAAAATGGGACATTACTGTATGGCCTTCTTCACAGAACTATTTTCAGGTCAAGAGAAACCTGCAAGATGAAGGATTTTGTGATCTGGAAAAGGACTACATATATGACTTCCTCCTATAAACAAACCAAAGGAAGGTGGATAGACTTGGGTGAGAGGTGGACCACGTTCCTGTGCACTCGTTTGATCTGCTGGCCTTCCCCTCGGAGCTCGCTGAGCCCACGTTAGGTAACGCCGGGTGCTGTGAGGTGCTGTGAGGGGCGCCTGGGTAGGCACAGCCTTGAGCCCAGAGAGCCTCAGGCCTGTGGAGCAGCGCCAGAGTCTGAAAGGGCCCCCTGCTGGCATGGCGGCTGTGCTCGGGGTACCTCAGTCACATCCCAGGACTGTGTCACCTGTCTGTGCCGTGTGGGGAGGCACACAGAAGTGGGGGCAGGTGGGGGAGTGGGCTCTTTGGCTGTGAATGCTGTCACCGATGGGATAATAGTAGAAACACTCAGTGCCAAGTATGTGCCGGCCCTGTTCTGAGCACCTTTCCAGCGCTAACTCACTGGAATCTCACTGCAATCCAAACAGTTGGGTATTGTTATCATCCCTTTTTTACAAATGAGGAAACTGAGGCAAAAAAGCGTAAGTGGCTGGCGGGAGTCACACAGCTGGTTAGCCAAGAGCTGGGCTTGCGGTGAGCTGTTCCTACTGAGACAGCCCCCACCCCGAGGAGCGCTTTCCGAGCAGGGTCCGAGCCCACCTGGCCTGGAACCAGCGCTTTAACCGAATATCCCAGGGGTTCTCAAACTCAGGAAGTGTGGGCAGCTGCGTGGTGCTGCCCCGGAGGGTGAGGAGATCTGATGGCTTGAACAGGAGGTTCATGAAGGAAGCAGGCAGAGCCGGGCTGGACTTCTATATTCAGTGAATCCAAGATCCCTGGGCTGAAGGACACACCACTACCCTTCGTGCTATAAAAGGAAAACACTCCTAATAAGTGATGGCCTGACCTTTCTCACCACGTGTTTCAGAGATGTTGAAATGTGAACAGAGGTGCATCTTAGGAGTGATGAGTTCTCTGGGCCGGGACGGGATTTTGGAGGGCTCTGAGGCTGGGTGAGCCAGCTGAGGGCCTGGGGGGACCCCCTGTCCTGTGCAGAACCTGCCCTGGGCTCGGAGCCTCTCCCTGCCGCTCCCGCGGCTCCTGGGTGAGCTGCCCGGTGTCCCAGGATGGTCGGAGCTGCCCATGTGCCTCTCCAGGCTGTTAGCACAAGAAGGGAGGCGGCAAGATGACAGCAGTGCGCATCTGGTGTGGGCTGAGCACACCCAGCCCACACACCTGCCCTCTGCCCCTTTAGCCACCGGCCTGATGATTGGCTGCCTGGTCTACCCAGACGGCTGGGACTCCAGTGAGGTGCGGCGCATGTGCGGGGAGCAGACGGGCAAGTACACGCTGGGCCACTGCACCATCCGCTGGGCCTTCATGCTGGCCATCCTCAGCATCGGAGATGCCCTCATTCTGTCCTTCTTGGCCTTCGTGCTGGGCTACCGGCAGGACAAGCTGCTCCCTGACGACTACAAGGCCGATGGACAAGGTAATGCGCTCCCCAGGGAGGCGGGGCTTCCTCCCAGCCAGTCACCCAGGCTGGGCCCTGGCCCAGAGTTGGGGGCACAGCCCTGATTTCAGAGGCAAAGGCTAGCGAGGGTTGCAATCAGGTCGGTCATGAGGGGGTGGCAGTGCTGTGGGGCAGAGGCTGTCCGATGTAAAAGGGTGTTCCCCGGCATTCCCAGGGAGTCCTGATCCAGTTGGGAGCCAGGCCTGCCTCCCCTAGAAAGCAGCCCTGAACTGCAGATGGGGGAGCCCGAGCTCCCGAGGTAGCCTGGGGGTTCTCCATATGCCCGTCCTGTTGGTTTCCTCACCCACAGCCTACCCCTCAGTCACAGAAGGCAGTTGAAGCGACCCTGGAGGCCGGGCGGACCGGGAAGCCTCCGGACTGCTTCCCAGTGGCCTCCGTCCTCCTGCGCTCCTGTCTCTCAGGAAGCCCTTCCTCCGTCTTGAGGGGCTAAGGCTGCCCCACACCCTGCGAGTCCTGAAGCGCCTACTCCCAGCAGGTGGCCACGGTCCGGGGCCTGTCCTACTTCAGAGACCTCTCTAGTCTCGTTCCCCATAGCCATCCTCCTATCACCCATTGACCTGAACTAGAGGACGCAAACTCCCTTCCCCTGGGACCAAAGACCTTCCCGGGGGGGGGGGGGAGACTGAAGCCCTCCAGGGAGACCACCTGGAAGTTCACAGAGTGGAGGAAGCAAAGGGGCACAGAGCTCAGGTCTTCTCTGGCTCAGCCCAGGGCCCACTTCTCTGGAGGGAAGTGATTGGGAACATCTCACCCTTCGAGAGACTCACAAACCTAAGTTATGTGGTTAAAGATGGAAACCAAATTCCTAGAAAGGGCTGGACCCAGGGGGAGAGAATGGGTCCTGGGGATGCTTAGGGCCTGGGTCCCTTGCAGACCCCATAAAGGGAAACGGAAGCAGTATTTACTGAGCCGCCTCTGTGTGCAGGAGTGAACAAGGTTCGTAGGGGCCGTTTTATTTAATCTTCACAGCAACCCCGTGAGGCAAGGTTGGAGGAGGGTCCCAGCATCTACAGAGCTCTCTGCACGGAGGGTTCTTCTAGGAAGGCCTCAGCAGGAGCTGCTGGCGGCAGGCTGCCTAGCTCTCAGCTTCGAGACACTGGCACTGAGCATTTTTATATTACTCACTTGTGTTATTTCTTTAAAATGTTTTTTATTGGTTTTTAGAGAGAAAGAAAGGGAGAGGGAGAGAAACACTGATGTGAGAGAGAAGCATTGATCCGTTTCCACCTGTACCCACCCTACCAGGGACGAATCCGAAACCTGGGCATGTGCCCTGACCAGGAATCAAACTGGTGACCCTTCAGTGCATGGGATGATGCTCAGTGAAGGGAGCCACACCAGCTGGGGTTCATTTGTTTGTTTGTTTTTCTCAGAAGAAAGAAATTTTATTCATACAATTCCTCTTTCAAGTGCTTTCTTATAAAGAGATGGTTTTGTCCCTTTGACACTTTAAAAAAAATATTTTGATTGATTTGAGAGAGGAAGGGAGAGGGAGAGATAGAAACATCAGTGATGAGAGAGAATCATTGATTGGCTGTCTTCTGCCCGCCCCTCACTGGGGATTGAGCCCACTGCCCAGGCAGTGCCCTTGACAGAAATTGAACCCAGGACCCTTCAGTCCGAGGTTGATGCTCTGTCCATTGAGCCAAACTGGCTAGGGCCCTCTGACACTTTATTAACTGAAACATCAATTCACTGTTCCCTCCTTCCTTCCCTCTCATTTTGACCCCATGAATCTTGTCTTCCATTTTCTCAGATTTTCTTCTCTGCATACTTCATTCTCCTCACTATCATACAGGATTTATTCCTTTTGCTTATTACCTGCTAGAAAACACCCACATGAACTTCTTGAATTCATCTAACTACTCAATGAAGTCATTATTGTTGCTGACAAAGCACAACATTGGGTCAGGAGAGCAGAGTTTGATTCCCAGTTCTTTTGAGCCACATTACCTCAGTGTCCTTTCCAGTAAAAAGGGGGTCATGAACCCCTGCTCTTGTTACCTCCATTATTGTGTGGCATAAATGAAACAATGAAAGCAGAAATGAAGACTTGCACCAGTTGCTAATCTACTCCTTAGAGGTTAAGGAAGCAAAGTAAATGAGTAAGGGCTTTAGAGTCATAACTGGGTTTAAAGTTTTGGCCACATTGTTAACTAGCTGTGTGACTTTGTAGAGGTTACTTAATTTCTCTGAGTCTCAATTTCCTCATCTGAGCCTCATTTCCATGGAGTTAAGTAACCTACTTCAAAAGATTGTGCTCAGAAACAAGATAAAAATATCTGCTCTTGTGACTTCATTAAAGATTGTACTGGAGTTTACAACCAGTGCAATTAGTCAAGAAAAAGAAATGAGAACTTGAATTTGGAGAGGAAGAAATAAAAATAACTTTTTAAGAGATGATATGACTTTGCATATAGAAAATTCTAAATAATCCACTAAAAAACTATTAAAGCTAATACGCAACTTTAGCAAGGTTGCTGGATATAAGAGAAATGTACAAAATTCTAATGGGTTTGTATAACTCAAAATGAACAATTTGAAAATGAAATTAAAAAAACAATTTCATTTACAATAGCATCAAAAAAGGATAAAATGGAAAAATTTAACAAAAGAAGTGCAAAGTATATACATGAAAAATTTTAAACATTGTTGAAAAAATGGCCTAAATACACTGAGTGGCCAGATTATTATGATCTCTGAACACATAATAATCTGGCCACTCAGTGTATATCCTATATAATAAAAGGCTAATATGCAAATTGTCCCCTCAACCAGGAGTTGGACCAGCAGGCAGGCCGGCCAACAGCCCATGTCCCCTCCCCCTGGCCAGGTTGGCTGGACCCCACCCATACACGAATTCATGCAACAGGCCTCTAATGTATATATACACTGAGTGGCCATATTATTATGCGTTCAGAGATCATAATAATCTGGCCACTCGGTGTAAATGAAAACATCCATGTTCATGGATCAGAAGACTTAATATTGTTAAGCTGGCAATATTACCCAAACTAATCTATAGATTAGATGTGATCATTATACAAATCTCACCTAGCTTTTTGCAGAAATTGACAAGCTGATCTTAAATTCATATGGAAATGCAAGAGACCAAGAATAGCCAAAACCATCTTCAAGAACAAAGTCAGAGGATGGACATATCTTGATTTCACCACTGACTAAAAAAGCTACAGTAATCAATATGGTGTGGTACCTGCCTAAGAATAGACACACAAGTCAATGGAATAATAAAACTGAGAGACCAGAAATAAGCCCAAACATCTAGTGCTGACTGATTTTCAACAAGGATGCCAACACCATTAAATGGGGGAAATAACAGTCTTTCAATAAATGGTGCTGGAACAACCAGATATCTACATGCTAAAAAAATTAAGTTGGATCATCCACCTTACATCATATAAAAAAATTAATTCAAAGTGGACCAAAGACCTAAATGTAAGATATAAAACGCTTAGAGGAAAATGTAGGTGTCAACCTTCATGACCTTGGATTAGGCAATGGTTTCTTAGATATGACATCTAACACACAAGCCACAAAAAAAAACCCCTAAAATAGACAAATTGGATTTTATCAAAATTGAAAACTTTTTGCTTTAAAGGACACCATCAAGATAATGAAGACAACTCACATATTGGGAGAAAATATTTGCAAATCATAATTATAATTCTATTATCCAGAATATGTTAAGAACTCTTACAACTCAACAATAAAAATACAAATAACCCAATTTTAATTTATTATTATTATTTTAAAATATATTTTTATTGATTTCAGAGAGGAAGGGAAAGGGAGTTAGAAACATCAATGATGAGAAAGAATCATTGATTGGCTGCCTCCTGCATGCCCCCTACTGGGAACCAAGCCCGCAACTTGACTGGAATCCAACCCGCGACCTTCAGCCGGCAGGCTGACGCTCTATCCACTGAGCCAAACTAGCTAGGGTCAAAGAACCCAATTTTTAAAATGGGCAAAAGATTTGAATAGACATTTCTCCAATGAAGATATACAAATGGCCATAAGCACATGGAGATACTCAACATCATTAGTCATTAGGAAAATGCAATTCAAAACCACAATGAGATGTCATTTCACACCTACTTGGATGGCTATAATTGAAAAGATGAACAAGTGTTGGTGAGCATGTGAGAACTTGGAACCCTCATACACTACTAGTGAAAATGTAAAATTTTGCAGTTGCTGTGGAAAACAGAATGGCAGTTCCTCAAACAGTTAAACATAGTTACCATGTGACTCAGCAATTCCACTCCTAGGTTTATATGCAAGAAAATTGAAAACATATGTTCACATAAAAACTTGTGCATAATAAAAAAGTGGAAAAATTCAAATGTGTATTAACTGATGAGTGGGTGAACAATATGTATATATCCATCCAATGGGATATTATTCAGTCATAAAAAGGAACTAAGTACTGAAAATGGCTACCATGTGAATCTTGAAAAAGTAACATTAGCCTGACTAGTGTGGCTCAGTGGTTGAGCGTCAACCTAGGAACCAAGAGGTCACGGTTCAATTCCTGGTCAAGGCCCGTGCCAGGGTTGTGGGCTTGATCCCCAGTGTGGGGTGTGCAGGAGGCAGCTGATCAATGGTTCTCATCATTGATGTTTCTCTCTCTCCCTCCCTCTCTGAAATCAATCAATCAATCAATCAATCAATCAAATTATATTGAGAAAGAAGCCAGACACAAAAGACCATATATTATATGACCCCATTTATAAAAAAATGTTCAGAATAGGCAAACCCATAGAGACAGAAAGTAGATTTTAGTAGTTGCCTAAGGTTAGGAAGAGGGGCAAGTTGGGAGTGATGGTTAATGGGCACAGTTTCTTGGATGAGAACATTCTAGAATTAGCAGTGATGGTTGCACAACCTAGTGAATATACTTAAAACCATCAAGCTATACACTTTAAATGAGTAAAAAATTATGTTTAAAAGATTGTGCTGAGGTTTAGATAGTGCATATAAAACACTAACACTGCCTGCACATTATAGCTGATTAATCAATATTAGTTCTCTCCCCCTTCTTTCTGGTAACCCCACATTTCACATCATCCATTTGCCCAACCAGTAAGGGCTCCTGTGCTCAGTTGCACAGACACCTGTGGTGCAGTGGTGAGGGGAGTGCAGTGGTGAGGGGAGAAGTCTAACTTGGACCTAAGGCCTGATGATGGAGACCTATCTAGCAATATGGAATTACAAGCTGATCAATGTTATGAACAGTAATGCAAAGCTTTCTTGAGAATGAATGAGGAATTATCCTGAAAACAAGCCTTGGTTGTAAGCTAGCACCGTTTTCTCTTTCTCCTTGCAGAGGAAGTCTGAAGCAGCTGAAGGCGGTGAGTATTCCACAGGAAGGTGGTCTGCGTGCCTTGGATGGGCTGTGGCTTCTGACCCACTGAATCCTCAGCCGGAATGACTCATGCGTCTGGGCTTTGGGGGCTGCGAGGTGGCCTGGGGACCACCCAGGTAGGACTTGGCTGGTATCTGAGTCCTTCACTGAGGGGTAAACAGCAACCTTTTAGTTTTGCTTTTGTCTTGAGAAGTGGAAAAAGAGCAGAGAATTCAAAATAGGCAGTTTCATAAACTCATCTTTTTGTGGAGCGTGGCAGACAAGAATGCCTTTTCAGAAGTCATGACTGTAATGTGGACTCTGACTTTCAGAAAGAATTGGAAGTGATTTTTAAGAATAGAAAAACCTAATAAAATAGGAAACATAAGAGGAAAACAAATATCGCAGGAAGCTAGGCGAACAGAATTACTGAACTGATATTATATTTACTTCCATGCTTCCCGATAGCTGAGGCAAAAAGGCACGAGTGAACAATTTTAATGTATGCCTGAAAAAAAGCACAGCACATCAATATCTTTATTGTCCTTTAAGTTTCCAAAATGTGATTGAGCAAGAACATTAAGGAACACATTCTAAAGAACGATAACGAAAGAAAAGCCCAGGACAGGGCCAGCTCCCTCACAGCTGCCCTATGGCGGGGCAGGCACTTTGTGTGGGTGGGAGGGAATATCTCCCTTCAAACTACGTTAATTTTTCCAAATTACCTCCCAATCTGTGACCATGTACATATACTTTTTCGAATAATTTAAAATTAGCATTGCACCTCCTTAGATGTTTCTCAGACTGCACCCAAATACCTGGGGATCTTGTTCAAGTGCAAGTTCTGACTCCGGGAGATCAGGCCACGGACACTGCCTTCTAACCAGCTCTCCGGTGGCGGGTGCGGGCATTGGGATCACTCTATTAGAAATAATTTCTCGTTTTCCCAATGTTCATTAAAGACTTTAAAAGTCGCCAATTGCTAAACTGGACCGTGGTTATCAGCCATTTTGGGTTGCCGTCATAGCTTTCCAATAGATTCTGGAGTGGGATTAGTCAAAGGTAGCTGCCTCTCTGTCTCCTCCCCCTTTTTTGCACTACCTTTTATTTACATTTTAACGGACATGTATTTTTTTGAGGGGCATTGAATACTCTCATACACTAATGAGGAGGATGCACGCCTGGGTAGAAATGAATCAAAATGTGAGCATCCATGGAGTTTTTTTTTCTCCCTTGGCTATAAAAGTGTCAAATTTCACAATCTCAAACTCTGTTGTTGTTTTAAAGATCACAGGTCATCTATTTCCATGACACTGGAAACGTAGGGAATAGAATTCTTCAGAGATGAACTTGTTCCTGCCCGCATTCTGTCCGAAGCCCTTTGCTGCAGGATTAGAACCTGGCAGGCTCCTGAGAAGGCCACCCACTCTCTACAGAACTTTCCAGAGAAGCAGAACTGCAGTGACCACACCAACGATATTCAGACTCAGTCCCTCTCTCCTGATGGGGACCCCAAGTTCTCTTCCGATCCCTTCAGACCTGCACATTATTTTCCCTCTTGAGACTCTCTGTGAAAGGAGGGGGTGAAGGAGTCCATGCCTAGGTGCCTCCAGGTTTGAGTGTCCCACAGCCAGTTACCTGAAGGTCTCCAGTGAAGGCACATGGGACACTGCCCCTGGCTCTCAAGGGCATCTGAACAGGAGGCGGCTAAGTGAGCTGGATCACTTCAGGTTGAAGTTTTGAGGGGCCTTTGTGTCTTCTCACATTTTGCTCCTTATTGATGCTCAGGGGTGGGTGAGGAAGAGGCCTCGGGAACCTGAGTCCGTTAGGAAGCCTAATAAAGACTGGGTGAACATAGGATCTAAAAACTTGAGACTGAATTGATTTTTTTCCCCTTTGGGACCCCAGATCACACCTTTTCACAGAACCCACACTGACCCAATCAGAACTGGACCCCAAATTCATAAATCTACTTGTGTTCTAGTAATCTCTCTCTATATAAAAGGCTAACATGCGAAGTGTCCCCTCAGGAATTCGACTGGGAGACCGGGAGTTCAATTGCTTGCTATGATGTGCACTGATCACCAGGGGCTGCGTGGAATGAAGGCAGGCCCCAGCTGGCAGCCAGAAGACTCTGATCAGCCCTGATCGCCGGCCAGGCCTAGGGACCCTACCCGTGCACAAACTTTGTGCACTGGGCCTCTAGTTTGTTATAATCATCAATGACACATCTTGTAAAACACGTTGGGTTTGGCACACTAAATGGTGAATGCTTTGCAGGACCCAGAGGGGCACTCGGTCTGGATAACACCTCACTGGAGCAGTGTCAACACAATGATAGGCCCTTCAGGCCGTTTCCTGCCTGGGGGATGATGCGGAGAAACAGGGTCTTGTTGATTATCCGCACTGAATGATGAGGTGTTTCAAGGAAGAGGTGTTTCCTGCGTGGGCTCTATTCCCTCACAGGCGAGGGTAAATGCTGAGCAGGCTGTCGTGGACCTTGTTCTAGCTCAGTCCAGCAGCAGTCAGGTGTCGTTCTCCTGGGCTGTAGCACATGACATCTGCACCAATGCACTCTGACCACCTGCCCAGGCAGGGCAGTGACCCTCTCCAGTGCAGATGGGCGAGGGGTGAGAGCCTCCCAGTACTGTCCCTATTGTTGCTGATGGAAAATTTTATTAAAAAATATTTTTACTCGTTTCTGAGAGGAAGAGGGAGAGATAGAAACATCAATGATGAGAATCACTGATTGGCTGTCTCCTGCAAGTCCCACACTGGGGATTGAGCCTGCAACCTGGGCATGTGCCCTGACTGGAAATTGAACCTGTGACTTCTGGTTCATAGGTCGACGCTCAACTACTGAGCCATGCCAACTGGGCTGATGGGAACTTTTAGAATGGGATTTAAGAAAGATCATATTCGTATTTTCTTGTGCTGAAAAATTATTTCAGGTAAGTTCTGTAGCTTAGTGAGTTTTTTAGCTGCATTTGTTTATTTCTTTAAAAGTTTTAATATTTTTATTGATTTTAGAGAGGGAAACATCCATTGACTGCCTCCTGCGCCCCTACCGGGGATCGAACCCACGACCTTTGGTGCATAGGACAATGTTCCAACCGAGCCACACTGGCCAGGGCTGTTATTTATTTTATACAAAACAAACCCAAAAAACAAACACAAGCATTTCTACCTTCAGAAGCCTCTCCACCTTCAAAATATTTCTCACTGAAATGGCAACTGTGGTTATTGACAGAAGCTTCTGGGGGCTTAAGGTGCACCTTCAACAGCTGGCACCTCGCACTGCCGGGCACAGCAAGCTTCAATGCTGGGAAGGAACTGCAAATGAGTCACCACCCAGCGTTCCCCTTCAGTTTTATCTTCAGGGAAACTCAGAATTCAGCCTCCCCACTATTAGTAATCAAAAATGATTACTAACTGCTTATCAGCATTCTAAAAGTGGCTTTACCTTTAATAAATTCTTAAAAGGCACCTCCAATCTCCTCTTTGAAAGTATATAGAAAAGCAATAAAACTAGACTCCTCTAACCAAGTTGCCTTACTCCTTGCTTGCCTGTCTTTGGCTAGGGCTAGGGATGGTTGTGATGCCCAAGTCTCACCAACGACTAACAGAAATGGCCAAGAGAGGAAGGACTAGTCATTTATACATGAAGTGTGGACTGGAAAGATACCCCAAATGTTTTCATTTTCTTACATCTCTGTATATTACCTTTGCTGCATAAAAAAATTACCCAGAACTCAGTGGCTTTAAAACACTTGTTTCACCCTGGCTGGTGTGGCTCAGTTGGTTGGGTATCGTCCTGTGCAGCAAAAGGTTGCCAGTTTGATTCTTGGTCAGGGCACATGCCCAGGTTGTAGGCTTGGTCCCAGGTGGGGTGTGTGCAGGAGGCAGCTGATCGATGTTTCTCCAAAAAACCAACCAACCCTTTCAGTTCCTGTGGGTCGGAACCGGCATGTCTCAGCCACGTGTCTCTGCTCAAGGTTTCTCAGTGCGGCAACGAAGGTGTTGGACGTGATTCCGAGCTCAGCGGTTGTCTGCAGGGCCGTTTCCCAGAGGCTGTTGTACTGAGGGCTCTCCACAGCAGTGTTCACATGGCACCTCAGAGCAAGGGTGCTGAGACGAGCAAGGTGCAGACAGAAGTCACAGCCCTTTTGTAACCCAATCTCAGAAATGACATGGTCATGTTTGCCTTAATGTTAGTCACAAAGTCCAGCCCACATTCAAGGCAAGGGGATTACAAGTGTGTGAATAACATGAAGGGGAGTCATTGGGGTTCTTTAAAATTGGTTCTCAGTTACCCTATTTTTTGGTGTCATAATTAAGTACTTTAATTTCCTGCTGGGTTAGGCATTTACCAGAATGCTTTACTGGAACAAAGATTAGATTCTAGTAACCTCATGTGCTGCTGACGGATACATGTTTGTTTTGTAATGAAGTTGCTCAAGATGAAAGAAGATCCTGAAAGCCCTCCCCCACATTGTTATCTAACCTCAAGAGGACTTAGAATAGGGTCCACTAATGCCCAGCATTCCTCTATATTTGGTAAAACCATAGCTACCAATGCAGTATTTTAGGGGCACAACTTATAAGAACATAGCTCCAACCGTCGGCAGCTGATGCACCTTCTGTAATACAATCCAGTTCTGCCAAGTGGAGGACAAGAAGTGTTATTGTGTTAAAATGGACAAAAGCTAGGTCTGCATTAAGGACAAAAGAGATTATGATAAAAAGTGAACTTGGGAGAATGTAAAATCAAATTGATTATCTACATATTAAAAACCCTCCCCCCATTAGAAGGAATGGTGCAGTGGGTAACAGAACTAGGTGCTAATGTAAACTTGCTTAATTACTTAGTTAAAACTTAACATGATCTCAAATTTTCTGGCTTTTAAACTGGGATATATGATTTCACAAGGACTTGGTGTGGATTAATATCTGTGCAAAGACTTAAAGACAAATGCATATCATACACTTAGTTTTTAACCCCTTTTAAAAACAAGACTTCAGTGACATAAAACAAATTCTGCCTTGGGCAGTTTTCTTAGTGGTTAGAGTGTCAGCCCACTCACTAAAGGGTTGTAGTTTGATTCTAGTCCGGGAATGCATGCAGGAGGCAACCAATCAATGTTTCTCTCTCCCCCTACCTTTTTCCTTTCCACTTTCTCTAAAAATCAATGGAAAAAATATCCTCAGGTGAGGATTAACACAAACAAATTCCTCAAGGTCTATATATTACCTTTATAATTTAGTTTATATTTTTATCTTTGAAAACAGAAAGAGCTGTTACCAATGCCTTGGCACGAAATTGGTGGGCAAAGTTCAGCTTCTATTGTCAATAAATCACAATTTTCTGTGATACAGAAGACTAAGAGCAAATCACGTTCCTTAGAAGGCCAAACTGGAAGACTCCACCCGGCTTCAAAAATAAAAGAATAGGCAGTAAGGAAGTCGATTTATAACCTGGCCCTTTCTGAAATAACTATAAACCACTTCTCTGTGGACACCTGGGGCAGATGGAAAGTTAAAGTGGGGTTATACTCCACCCGTTTGCTGGTTCCTTTGAGAGAGTTAGCTATAAGCTCTCCTAGGGCAGTACTTAATTTTCCACACTCCTGAGTTTTAGGTCTATTATTTAACACAAGGCTTAGAGTGAATGCCCAGAGTGGTCTGCTGAACATAATGGTTTGATGAATCCTGATTTAATATTTTTAGGTTGTTTTTAAAACAAGTTCCATTATGGTCAACATTATAATATGAATATACTATGTATGTCTTAATATGGCACAAAACAAATTAATTAGAGCAGTTTATGTAGTTCAGGGATTGGAAAGGACTTCCTATGAATAATACTAAAAATATCACAAATAAAAATGAAAAGCAAATTAAAACCTAGAAAAGAATGTGATGGAAAAAGTAAAACAATGCATTTCTAAGTCCTTACCAAGTCATCAGAAAGGAAGCACGCCAAAAGAAAGCTGAGTACATGGGCAAATAACCTAAAATTACAAATGGGCAATACGATCCATGAAAGAAGTTTCTGACTTCAGACATGCCCTTTTTTGGGCAATCAAACTGGCTACTAGGAACAAAATGAGTGAGATTATAACAGGCTCATTCAAATACATTTGGTCGGAGCAGAACAGCCCAACTGTTCTCCAAAGGAGTTAGGCGACATTTATTAAAACCTTAAAAATGTGCTTCCTCTCTGGCCCAGCCATTCCATTTCTAAGAATTTATCACAAGGAATGAATCAGACAAGTACACAAAACTTGTGTACGCGAGTTCACCATGCCAGTGCTTTAGCCAGAGTCCACAATCTTTAGCATTTCACACACATGGTGATTGCAATCGAAGGAAAAAACACACCACGAATATTCTGGGACAAATGCTGTCAGATGTAGGATTAACAATTTTCTTAGAACTTTCCAAAATGTACTGCTAGTCCATCCCAACCCCAACTTAAAGGCAGAAGCAAAGCTACAAACCTCACAGAATAGCATGTGTTCAGGCTGTAGTTTCGTTGTATATTTAAGTTAAAAAAGCACACAGAGCCAGCCGATCCCTTCCTCCACTCTGAAGCGTGGGTCAGACCAACCTGGGCAGTAAACGAACACGTTTTCTGGAAACATGTGGGTTATTAAACTGTTTATTGTATTGCATTTACAAAGAAAACAGAATGCATCCAGTAGAAAGAGTAAAAATGGATTCAGGGTTTTATTTTAACTGACAGCAAATAGAAATCCTTTCGTGAGATCGTGGTAATCTGACGTATTATGATTAAATTCAATAAGGTACACGGGGTACTTGGAAGATCAAATTCTACAGCTGCCTCTTTCTCCGGCTTCTAATTCATCTGGCTCCTTAAATGATGGGGGAAGCCCTTATTTCACGAGAAAGAGTTCCAAAATGAAGTTATAGGTTCTCCTACTAAGTTCTTTTCATGTCAACTGTTAAAATGGGGCTATTTGTGTTTTGGTTATTTCACCTTAATATCATAACCGGAATTCCTGTAATCCCACAGTTGTGATTTGACAGTGTAGAATTCAGTTCCAGTCTGCTATTGCTTTAGATGTAAATATATATATATAGTGAAAACCCAAAGTGGATTAGAATTGAAGGATTTTCCCTGCCGTTGTTTGATACAATCTATTCTCTTTATTCTTGATAGATGCATAGGCAGCCTTACTTAAAATTCTTTCTATAGGGCCCGGCCAGTGTGGCTCAGTGGTTGAGTGTCGACCTATGAACTAGGAGATCGAGGTTTGATTCCCGGCCAGGGCACATGCCCAGATTGTAGGCTCGGTCCCCAGTAGGAGGCATGCAAAAGGCGGCCAAATAGTGATTCTCTCTCATCATTGATATTTCTATCTCTCCCTCCCCCCTCCTCTCCGAAATCAATAAAAATATATTTTAAAAAATTAAAAAAAGATGCTTTCTATAGGAACATGTCTAATTTCAGGACTACCCAATCAAGGATCTGATGAATGGCTGGCCATAGTTATTCAGGGTAATGTGTTAACTGGATTGCATAATTGCACCACTTTTTCCTTTGCCATTGTTGGTGAATAAATGATAGAATCTATATTCCAATTCCCGTACAGAAAGCTGGCTACCCAAGTCTCCTTGGGAGCTTTGCTAGCAGAGCCTCACGCTGCACCTCCTTGGCTTCTGTGAGTCAGTCCTGTAGCGCTCTGGAGAGTGCTGCGATCCCAAGGCCCTCTTGGTCCATGTTCAACAAGCGGCTGTGGCCTCTGTCATGCCCTTTTTGCTTTTCAATATGAACCGAGAAATATGCAGTCTAGGGCAAGTCTGAAAGAGACCCACTCTAAAATAAAATTCATAAAGCCTTCTCTCATTTGAAAAAGAAAACACCTCAAATACATCCAATCATCTCAAAATTGCAGTTAAAAACTTACATTATACAAGGAAATAGCAGCAGAGAATGGTTAATCCTAAACCAACCACACACACACACAAAAGACCCAAACCCTCAAAATAATGAAACAAATGCCCCCCCCGCACCCCCCCGTGTTCTTTTATCCTGGGATTTTATTTAAGACCTGCAGCCTCTGAGAAAAAGAGAAAGGCAAAGCCACAGAGGGAAACTGCTCCAAAGCCACATTTTGGACAAGACGAAGAAAATGCTGTAAATAACATTTGGGGACCATTTGGAAAAGGATTAAGAACTCTAGGACATTTTCTTCTTAGATGGGAAATCTCTGAAGCCCAGATCTCCTTTCTAGAGTCAGCCTGAATTCTTTAGCCATGGGGAAATAAACTCAAGTGAAGTGAGTCAAGTGCCAGCCAGGGATTAACCTTTTGCACTAGGATGTCGAGTGTGACTCGACACGGTTAGCATTAGAATAAAGGAATCGAGAAAAAAGCAAGCGAGTGCAAAGGGTTAAAAAAAAACCCCAAGACCCTTCAAACAGCCAATCAAAATAACTCTGCTTTTAGGACAACAGAAGATACGTAGGAAAGGACAGTTTGCAGGACACATGTGGTTCTGAAGAAATAACTAGTCAATGGTTCTGTTTTTGTTTCCATCAAAAATCTGACTGAAGTTGCAAGGCTCTTAGAATTATTAAGAGAACATGACATTATTTTGATCAGTGATATAATGGTACCCAAATTTGGTGTTTATACATCGCATTTAAAAAGACAGTAAAGTCGCAGGAAAAATGTGAACATAGAGAACAACAGAAACAATCCAGGAAGATGGTGCAGCCTGGATACAGCAAGTTTAATGTCTCTGCTGTACAGAGAGTAACCCTTCCCCCCTTCTCATCCTTATGCTGGCAAGAGGATATGCACTAGAAAATTTGACTCTTAGAGTCAGTGAATAAAAGGATGAGCTCCTACATATTCATAGCTCTTTTCAAAAAGGCTGCTTATTATTTAAAGGATGTCCTAATGGAAAGACAAGGGCATAGGGCGAGAGGCTGTTCCACATTTTAGTCCATTAGTCTTTGGCAAAGCCAATCAAGGCCAAATTCACCTAGGATGCCCAATGGCTGTGGGGGAATCTCCACAGGGTCAAATAAGCAGACCCAAACGAACATGTTGGAATAATAAAAAAAGCCGCCCCAAATCTAGAAACCCTTGAGGAAGAGCTTCACCTGAAAAGGGAAGAGGGAAATGCTTGGAGGGAAGCGGAGGGGCGGCGTGTGGTCTCTGCTGCGGAGCTGGGCTGGGGCTTAGGAGTTGAGCCAAGGGTGCCGGAGACAGTCAGCGGCAGTGGCTCTCTTCTCGGGGATCAGCTCCAACATGGGCAGTAAGAAATCCGTGAAGCCAGCTGCCTCTTCCTGAGACCACTCATACTTCTCCACTAGAACCTCAAAAAGGCCCCAGGGTTTCAGCTTCGTGATGTGTTTCAGGTCACCTGTGGTAGAAGCAGTACAAAAGAAACTGACCGACACTGACAAATGATAAGATTTCATTGTGGAAACCCAGTAGCAAATCCAGGTAATCTATAAAGAATCAAATTTTACCACCAGAATCTAATTCTCCATCTATAAAGCACCCCCCTTCTCTACTTCAGTCCCTGGAAAGAAGTATCTCTATTTTTTCAAGAGGGCCTAAAAATGTAAGGAAACTTGTTTGTTCCACTGTTCCAGAATTTTAGCCTTGGTCAAATCTTCATTTAAGGAAATGAAGATTAAATGCCTGTATACTCCAGATGTACTCAATATGGTGTTCAAAGGCAGTTTACAACCATATACCAAAAACACTTTGATCGTACTCTCTTTTCTTGGCTTGATAGTCTAGTAAGTGTTGCTTAAAATATGGGCAGTCTTTAAAAAATAAGGAGTTAATAAAACAACAAAATAAATTAAAAATAAGGAGCTGAATGAACCCCATACAGCTTTCAGAGACGCTGTGCCACCCTCAATACTATTCTGGAACCTCAATCTAAGGTAAGTCAATTTGCCAGTGGCTTAAGGTAAATGCTGCTTTAATGTGTTTTCTCATGCAACACTCATCTGAAGCCTCTCATGTGGGCAGCGAGTGCCAATTTAATCACTTGCTTGGCGGAGGCACGTGTTACCCTGGCTTTGCACACAAGGAGGAACTCTTAGGAAGCACTTCACCATTTTCCTGCCCAAAAGAGGAACATTAAGAAACGTTTCTAAGTGTGCTTGCTGTCAGTGTTGGGAAAGTGACTTTTCTATGCACTAGTGTAGAGGTTGTGAGGAAAAAGGAACCATGGCAAAAAGGGAGAAAAAGGCAAAATAGTTTTCTAGTCCCTTCTAAGTCAGATTTTTACATTTTAGCTTTTAAACTTTATTTGAAATGCAGAAGAAATACATATTTAAATATGCCAATATACATTATCAAGTCAAAAATTTGAAGTGAGAGTTTTATCTGTTCCTTCACTAAGAAGTGATAACGAACTTATGAAACTACAAAGTATAAAAGTTAGTTCACATGATTGATGTGTTGAAGTGACTGTGATAGATATCAAAGGGCTACAATATGGGCGAGATGTAGTCCTGCCCTTAAGCTTAAGCTAAAATACTTGCTTGCCCTTTGATAGAGGCAGTTCTTAGGCCAAAGGCTAGCAAAAATTTGCTCATTTCTAGAAGTGCTGTATAGGAGTAACCAACCATGTGCCACGTACTATACACAGAGTAACTAACTTAAACTAATGTAAACACTTAGATCAGAAAACTGAGGCTGTGTCAATGGCCACATAACTAGTGGAGCAGCTGGGATTTGAACCCACATGGTCTGGCTCCAGTTTCTGCTCGTGAGCGCACTAATTTCATTTCTGCCAAGCAACAGCTCGCATTCAAAGTAGGACCATCCTTCTCTAGGTGCTGGGAACATGTACCCAGCTGTACTTACCTCTTAATTTTAAAGCACTTTTGCCCCCTGAATGTCTGGGAACAAACACACTTATTTTACCTTTTTTGGTGAAAAATTCCTTGGAATATTTTCCTGCCACAATGAGCTTGCGAGGCACCTTCCCCAGAAGTTCTATGATCAGTGCAATGTGATCTGTATGTTTCAAACATTTCAAGAAGGGGAAAAAAAAGACATACATAACAGGAGTAACAAATATAGTTCTAGACATTGGCAGAAAGAGTAGCATGCACACCTCTTCGTAAAGCATCTCAGGCTTGCTTTCTGTCCTAAATGGGAAGAGAAGGACTCCATCCATCTAATGGAGGATCCAGAAAACCATAAAAAATCAGGTGTCCACTCCAGTGGGACTTGAGTGGTAAGTTACAACAAGCTTGGTGTGAATGCTCTGCTTCCTGAAGGTGTATCCCTGGGGCCTAGATGAAAACTCATGTTAACAATACTACCTCTGCGATTGAAGAAGTCCTGTGAATATTTCCCACTGAGGGCAAAGCGTCTTGGAATTCTGCCTATCAGCTCTATAATGTGCGCAATGTGGTCTAAAATAGAAGGGTAAGAAGAACAGGATCAAGGACAGGCTGTAAAAGAGGTTTTTCCAAGAATAGCTTTTCAAGGACTAGCTGTTTAAAAGTAACTACAAATAAAACAAAGGCTACTCAAGAGGAGACTGGGAAAGTCAAGAATTATTTCAGGTGGTTGGTCACCTAGATAGTAGTTGGCATGCCCTTTCTGGAGTTTAGTGGCTTATTTACACCTTTATTTCTATTTTGTCTATATATTTAAGTTCAGATAGGGTTTTTAGGAAAGGTAAAACAATGTACCAATATGCTTTTAGACATCATAGAACTGTTATTTATTTATAAGAATGTTCGTGATGATTAAAGCACTAACATGATTACTTGAGTTTTCACAATCACCCTGTACAACAGGCCAAAGACTTACATACCAATTTAAAGACAAGAAATGAAACCTCACAGAGTATAAATGGACTACTTGAAGCTGTAGGGCTAATAAGAGCCAGAATGTGAATGAAAACCCACCTTTTAGTCTAGTACAGAGTTTGTGTGTGTGTTAAGTAAAACTGAGCACAAACATTTTAAAGCACAGCTACCTATTTGTAGGCCACCAAATGTCCAAGTTTTGTGGTGCCCAGTGAGTGTCATAGCATGAATGTGGACTATGGACACTGACAGTGACGTGTGCACTCTGTCATCAGGAAGTGAGCTTGGGACCAGCCCCCATCCACACTTACAGGCAGGGGACAGACAGTATGAAGAGGCTTTAAAGTGAAGGCTCCTGGACACAATAGCTTTATAAATGAATTTAATCCTGTAGTTACAGAATCATCGATGTAAAAAAAATCACTTAAAAAACTTCCAATAATATATCTTCTAGGGGAACAATATGCTAGGTAGCCACATAGCTGGGAACCTGTGAAGGTTTCAGGTCATATCTGTTTCTCATGTAAAGGACTCACTGGTGCTTTTTTAAAGGGGCTTTACATTCATGAATTCACTTTAACCTTTGGGCAGTTAACTGAATTTATGGCTTGGTAACAAGTACTTGGCTGCCAAGAAATTTCTACCAATTTTAGGCAGGACCTGCCAATAAATGTCTTTGTATAAATTAATTGTGAGACTAGTTTGTGAGACTATATATAGTTTATCTTATTATAAACTTCTAAGTGAAATATTTGCTCTTTTACTATTTTTTTCTATACCAAGGAATTATTTTTCTCTTGAAATTGTTATTTTACATTTAATTCCAACAACCTATCAATTAATAATTGGATTAACTGGCTTACCAACTAATCATTCGATTGATATATTTGATAGGCAAAATGATTATCAAGTATTATTCCAAGAGCCAGGGCTAAAAAAAAAAAAAAGAGCCAGGGCTGTGGAACGATAACAATAACAGGACATGCCACTTAGGCCCCAGTCCCAGAGTGACTTGTAACAAATTACATGTATATTCAGGGGTAATGGTTTGCTTTTTCTTGCTCTATGGGCCAAACTGTAGTAGTTTGAGGTTTCATCTAAGGACTGTTAGTACTAACTGGTATAGGAAGGAAAAGTCAGGATCTAAATATCTAGGGTAGACTGTTCTCCCTTGACCCTTACTTGAGACTTTTCTTATACATTTCAATTTTCAGGTTTGGTAGCATAAGGTCCTACACTATATAATTCTAGCCACTATATGTGCACTGTACCACACACTATTTATAGGGAGTCCACGGAAGTAAAGAGAAAAAATTATTTCCCTTCCAAATAGATATAGTAGGGCATTTGAAAAACAATGTAAATCTATAGCATATAGATTTATATGTGTAATTCAGAAAAAAAGCAAGCAGAGAACAGGGAAAAATCAAGTGTGGTGATTATAGCATTTTCTCACAGAGCTTATGTATAGAAAACATATCCAAATTATACCCACTAATATAAGCATTTGGCTGTAACATTTTCCAAATAGTACTTGTTAGGAATATCAGCAAGCCCTAATAACATTGCCCATTAATATCCCAGAGAACCAGTTTGAGAAAGAGAGAGCATTCTTGTTTCTATAGAGCATGAAACCTGACTTCACAAAGACTCCAGGGAAGCACAGAATGTAAAGAACTTATTTTCCACATTGAGAGGGCATATTGCTACTGCTCTCTCAAAGCTCAGTTGGTTGGACTGTTGTCCCATGCACCGGAAGGTTACAGGTTCGATTCCCGATTGGGACACACACCTAGGTCGTGGGGGGTGCATACGGGAGGCAACCCATCAGTGTTTCTCTCTCACATAGAAGCTTCTCTCTTTCTCGCTCTCCCTTTTCTTCTCTGCATTCAATCATAGCATGTTTGTATATTAAAATTATTAACTTCCAGATAAAGCTGAAGGTATAACTGAGCAACAAGTTGATCAACAGGTAGCTTCAAGCTGAGTAAAGAATGAATCACCACTGGTTTATATAGAAAGATAACTAGATGTTTTAGAAGAACGCAAATTTTAGTTTAACCAATTGTGGCCTCCTTTAATCCTCATCTGAGTTATTTAATATTTATTATAAAGTATCTAGTATATCTATTACCTAATATAAAACATATTTCCATATTTTCTGAAATTTATATATTCTTAGCACACTAAAAAGACGAAGCCTCTTCAGTACTAATAAATGATGTTAGCCACACGTGGAAAGTGTAACTACCACACACAAACAACACAGTTACAGGGACTCACCTTCATCTCGAGTGTACTCTTCCCCTGAATGAGGTTCAAACAAATAGTCACCAGTGGCCAGTTCAAAGGCCTAAGAAAAAGAGGACAGCGTATGAAAACATTAAGAAAAAAAAAAAAAAGACCTTTGGGAAGCTTATTTTTATTTGGCACAATATTAAGTAAACTGCAGATAATCATTTAAAAAACATCTAAGAGATTATTCCTCAAGAGCTTTCCTCCCACACCCATATCTTAATAAAATGGAGCAGGAAAATAGTGAAAACTCAGTTAATATCAACATGTAGATTATTCCACGTCCTCCCCACCTCCTGCCAAATCAGTAATTAAGCTCTCAAGTTTCTCTTTTTGCTCAGAGGGGGCACATCTGGACAGTAAGGTGATTTTTTATTATTAAATTTTTGTGAGAAGAGTAAGTCTTGCATTATAATTTTACATGGCTAGAAATTGAGATTCTGTATCCAAAACTGAAACCAAAAAATCCAGACATTTTTCTACCTATGACTCTTTAGTGTTTGGCAAAAAGTACATTTTAAAGTTTTGCTTTGGAAGGCACTCCCTAACCTATCCCAGACAGAGTTCCCAATTCTTAGTCCTATGAAAAAATCAGAAAAAGATTATGTGTAAATGGAATCAGGAGCAACTCATAATCTGTGTCACCAACCAGGAAAAGAAAGGCAGTCTCCTACTATAAGACAACCTCTTATAAATGGTGTTTAAGAGTATCTAAAAGAAAGTGATTTCCTATGGAATAAATGCCAAGCAGTATGAAGACAGCATCTGAGTGATGGGGCTATGTTAAATTTTCATTGATTAAAATGGATTAAAAACAATAGAACAGTTTTAAAAGAACCTTATTGATATAAAAGTGAAGTCAACCCAGCTGGCCTGGCTCAGTGGTTGAGCATTGACCTATGAAGCAGGAGGTCATGTGATTCTGGTCAGAGCACATTCCCGGGTTGTGGGCTTGATCCCCAGTGTGGAGTGTGCAGGAAGCAGCCAATGAATGATACTCTCTTATCATTGATGTTTCTATCACTCTCTCCCTTCCTCTGAAATCAATAAAAATATATATTAAAAATAATAAAAGTGAAGTAAAAAAAGTTAAGTGCTAGTCGTGGGTCAACTTTGATTGAATCAATGGCACTAAGTAGTTCAGACAATCTCAAAGACTGTGGGGTGGATTTAGTTGGGGCACATTCTCAGTTGAGACTCATGTTTAGTTCTTGGTGGTTTGCTAGTGTCAGATTTTGCAGTTTCAGGATAAGACAGTCTTTCTTAAAACAGTATTCTTGGGCTGTACTACTGCCCAGAGAAAGGCCACAAAACCAGAAGGTTTAGGATTTCCTCTAAAATGTCAGGGATGCTATGGCTTCTTGCCAGGTATAGCTTGTTTACCTTCCAGCAGCTCACTATGAAACTGAACCACACTGATAGAGCAGCTACTGGTGCTACCCTCTTATTGCCCTGAGGTGTATAGTCCCAAAGCAGAACAGAAACCAACTGTGATTCTTATTCACCAAAATTTGTCAATCTCATCTGAAACCAGTACTTTAATTTTTCAAATCTCATAGTGGGAGGTCAGTAAAGATACTGAAATTAAAGCTCCCCCCAAAAATATAAAAAATTCTAAAACTTAAATTTTCTTTTTTTTTAATCTAGATACTTTAAGAGTTTTATTTTCTAAATATAAGGTAGTTGTTAGTAGTTATAATTTTACAAAACAGCAAAAAACCTAACCAAATGATTACATTAGAACTGAAAGCTAGCAGGAGCTCTAGATAATAAAATATCTAGTTGAACACATTTCCTTTGTAGATGAGAAAACTGTGACCCAACGGAAAGCCAAAGCTCATCCCCCAATCCAGGGCTCCCAATTCTCACTCATGCCTGTCCCACACTAACCAGAGCCTGTTCAGCATCACTCAGGGTCACAGACACAGGCAAAATCAGTTATAAAATGAATATTACAAAGTGGAAAAAAAACCCAACTAAAAGGCTACGTACTGTAGGATTTCAAGTTGACACTCTGGAAAAGGCAAAACTATAGAGACAATAGAAAGATCAGTGGCCAGGGGTTGAGGGGAGGGAAGAAGGAAGGGGAAAAGGGATGAACAGGCAGAGCACAGAGGATTTTTAGGGCAGTGAAACTATTCTATCTGATACTATAATGGTTGACAGGTGTCACTATAAGGTTGTTAAGATCCACAGACTGTTTGGAGAATTAAAAACATCTATTCTTTATTGATTCTTAATGTTCTTCATGGAACATTAATATAACATTTATGTTACTGCCCATCTAAACTTTGTCATCTCAATCACTAATGGTATAGGCGATTTCATAACTTGTCTCTATCTCTCAGAAAGGGCCCCAATCTTTCTATCAATTAATTACACTGGACGCAAGATCCATCTCTCCAGGAACTTCTGATAATCTAGAATTTATTATTATTCTCTGATTATGGCCAAACTTTAGGCAACATTTCTATACCTACCAGCAAAATGAGAGAAGTTTGGGGCACAAGTTCTCATGATACTGTCTCATGTCAAATAAGTGCTTCCCTCCCCGATCAAGAAAATTCCTGCATGTGAGCTGGTCCAAACAGGAGGCAAGGTTAATTCCTCTTTTATCCTTTTACCCCTCATTTCTTAAGCTTGACATAGTAAATACTATGTTAAATAGCAAGCAGAATCCACTGCCCTCAAATAATTAGCACACTACTAAGAACCATTTATTATCATAATAAACAGATACCATCTAGCTATATTTTGTAGTTGGTGATATTGCTCACTTATTTTGTCTAACAATAAATTTAAAGCTTCAAGGCAGGGGTGGGAACCTTTTTTATGCCAACGGCCATTTGGATATTTATGACATCATTTGTGGGCCATACAAAATTATCAGCTTAAAAATTAGCCTGCTGCTTGTTGAGCATTGACCCATGAACCAAGAGGTCACCAGTTTGATTCCCGGTCAGGGCACATGCATGGGTTGTGGGCTCGATCCCCAGTGGGGGCGTGCAGGAGGCAGCTGCTCAATGATGTTTCTCTCTCATCGATGTTTCTCTCTCTATCCTTCTTTCTTTTCTCTCTAAAAATCAATAAATACATGTTTTAAAAAAGTTAGCCTGCTGTATTTGGTCAAACATTTAACTAATTCACCCCTAATGCCTTGGCAGGGCCAGACCAAATAATTTCACTGGCTTTCTACGGCCTGCAGGCTGGACATTCCCCACCCCTGCTTTAAGGTATGGCAAGAAAGAAGTCAGATTTTATGTGTAAAATCTTGTGTGTAAAATACCAAACCTTACTTTATTTCAGAGTCCTCCACTTCAAAAGTCAATGATATGTCCCAACAAAAGACTTATAAAGTCATGCCATATTAACAACATGGTTTTAACACTGTTACCTTTGGAAGACAGCTTTTCAGGGAGTAGGTGTCAAGAAATCTACGACTAAAACAGGTGGAGATTTATGCCCTGTCCTTTCTCTTTCAAGTTTTCTAGAGTTGACTGTGAATACTAAATGTTAATTAAAATGAGTTTAATGTATTTCTTGCTTAGTTCAACACATCTGAATGTCCACAAATATTTATTAAGTACTGTCGCATAATAAATAATTTGTTTGGTCTTTGTTCCTGTTTCCTGGGAGATAGCCTCTAAACTCTTGGAATTTCCAAGTGATCAGGGTGCTTTTTTGTTATTCATAATGGAACACTGGGCCACACTTAAATTTATACAAATGAGGTGACTTATGATGAGCCTGAGTTCTGTGAGTCATTCTAGTGAACTACCGAATCTGAAATGCTAGTGGAATCCCCCAATGTGTAGCCAGTTGGCCCGAAGTATAGGTAGCCTGTGGGCCTCAGAGGCAGCCTTGAGGGAAACTATGCCCTTAACTTGTGAAATCTGTGACAATTCTAGGTATTTAGCATCAGAAATGCATTGTAAACACACACTCAAAATGTGCCAGGGCCTTAACCAGACACTTGCTATACATAACACACATGACTCCTGCCAGCATGGCTCTTATAACCTAGTGGAAGAGAAACAAGCAAATAAACACACAATTACAAGTAAAGAGTATACTCCATTTCAGAAAACAATATAATACATTCCAATATGAGGCTGTTTGTGGGAAATCATTTAGTAGCAACTAAATCTAACCATTTGAATAGTTGCTTGCCTGGGACAAAGCAGTAACGTATGAATGATTGAGCTTCACATTTTATGAAGTGCAAAGATGTCAGAATAACTGTTGAACTTTACAGAATGAAACAGTTTCCAGGGGTTTCCTTAATCCGAAAATAAGATCAGAGTCAAAAGGGGAAGGGTACCTGTAACAGCCTAAACGAAAGTGACACTACCTCAGAGTAGGTGTTTACAATCCACCTGGACCCACCCCCAACTTTAGTAAGAAACATTTGGTTTCTTCACCTAACAGGAATTTGGTAGGAACCAAATGGAAAGCTAGATGTTTACATCCAGCTTTTGAATTCAGACCTCTCCAGACACAGGATTTAGAGTACTAGTGATAAGTCACACAAAAAAATACCTTTTCACTTTCTTAATTTGCTGGTCTACTGAAATGAGCAAACAGGGCAAGGCATGTTATTACCAAACAACAAGTGAAGGACAAAGGGAAAAAACATTACCATGCATGCCGTGCTCCAAATGTCGGCAGGGGTACTATAGCCCGATCCTATCAGAACTTCCAAGGAGCGATATTGCCTTGTTTGAATATCTTCAGTGAAATGTTTATGCTGAGTAAATGCAGAAGAAAAGAGTATTTTAAAATTCATTTATTCTAAAAAGTAACAAGTCATGATTGCTTAATAATGGAGATTAAAATAAATTGTCTAAATTTTTCCTAAACCAAAGTTTTTATTTAGTTAATGTGTTAAGTATCATTTTGATGCTATTACCTCCAAACAGCACTTTGCTTCACAGTCTACTCCGAATTATTTTGCAAACATATGAATCTAAACTTTATATACACAGATTAGAGAATAACAATTTATTTTTAAGATATAGGTTTCAAATGTCAAGAACCTTAAAACAGCACCTATGAAGAATTCCTGAGAGTGACATCAGCATCATGGCAGAGGGAGACATACCCTTGGTCTTCCCCCTTCCATCTACAATGACTGGAATACTGATCAGCACACTAGGATGTAGGGGAAAGAAAGAATGGCAGCATCAGTGGAGCAGGGGCTCATGACTACACCCACAACCCCCAGAAAAGGAAAAGGGCGGCAGCAACACTGGCACAAGCAACTCTGGCTCCCTCCCCTGGCTACAGCAGTGCCTGCGACCCTGGCTCCCCTGCCATGGTGGCGGCATCCGCGACTCAGACAACCCTGGACACAGTGAGGCACGTATCATCCTGGTGACTCCAGCGAAAACTGGGGCTGCAGCAACACTGGAAGGCACCAGTGACCCTGGAGGCACGAGCAGCTACAAAGAGAGCACCTGTGATATCTCTGGCAGCAGCTGTGGAGGGTAGAAAATACTAACTCTTGGGCTGGCCAGAAGGGGTCAGTGGGGGCTGGGAGGTGGGGAGGAGGCATATGTAATACTTTCAACAATAAAGATTAAAAAAGAAAGAAAGAAAATGGTAGCTGTCAAATATACCCAGAGTCCACTCAGGTAAGAGAAACCAAAAACTTGTGCTATAGTGCCACCTGTTGGAAAACAAAAGAGGCCTC
This sequence comes from Cnephaeus nilssonii, assembly GCF_951640355.1. Lineage (NCBI taxonomy): Eukaryota > Metazoa > Chordata > Mammalia > Chiroptera > Vespertilionidae > Cnephaeus > Cnephaeus nilssonii. The sequence continues at coordinate 91,618,348 of NC_137080.1, read as the reverse complement.
TTAAATACCAACTGGTTGAATTGTTCAAATTAAACAAAGCTGTACCTAAGTAAGGAAAGTGTTCACTACTTCAAATGCGCCAGCAGAGGAATCAAGCACCATGGATAATCACGGTAACATAGTAGAACAAAAATAAAATGACATCTGTCCAGCAACCACTAAGAGTCATGGAAGACTAATCTAAATGACACAAAATTCAAAACAGCGGTCATAAAACAAAATTCAACAAGATACAAGAAAACTCAGAAAGGCAGTCCAATGAGTTCAAGAATAAAATTACTGAACAAAAGGAGTGCTGTACAAAAGATATTGAAACTCTTGATTCAGGGGGAAGAGCAGAGAGAACTAAGATTTTAAAAAGACACGCAACTCTATGAGAACTATCCCACTCCATCAGAAAGGGCAATATAAGAATAATGGGTATCCCAAAAAGGAGAAGTGATGGAGAAGGGGACAGAGAGCCTATTTAAAGAAGTAATAGATGAGAAGTTCCCAAACCTGGATGAGTTGGACATATAGGAAGGTCAAAGATGACCTAATTATCTCAATACAAAGAGACATTCTCTAGGACACATTATCTTAAACTGTCAAAGGAACCCTCATCAGGCTAGGAGTGGAAGGACATATTGAAAATACTAAAAGATTAAAACTGCCAGCCAAGCCCTGGCCAGGTGGCTCAAGTTGATTGTAGTGTTGTCCCAATACACCAAAAAGCTTGCAGGTTCCATACCTGCCTGGGGCCACCGATTGATGTTTCTCTCTCACATTGATGTTTCTGTCTCTTTCTCTCAAATCAATTAAAAACAAAACAAAACAAAACAAAACAAAACAAAACAAAACATATTTTATGGTGAGGATGAAAACAACAACAAACTGCCAGCCAAGAATAATTTATGGAGTAAAGTTATCCTTCAGATATGAAGGAGAAATGCTTTCCAAGACAAAAGCTGAGGGAGTGCATCACCATAAGACTTGTCTGACAATAAATGCTGAAAGGAGCCCTTTTGGAAACAAAATGGCAAAGGCACACAAAACATTAAGAAAGGTGACAGAAGCAAAAAAACTGCAACTCTATTACAGAATACAGTATTACGCACTTAGAGCAGTGGTTCCAACGCTTTTTTGGCCATGCCCCTCCTAAATATCTCTAAAACCTGATGCCCCCTCTGTGACACAGAATTCTTATCATTCAAAAAGTGAGCTCCTATTCACGTGGAGGAAGCCTAAAAGGCCATTAACTTGGTCTAAAAAAGCTTCCAAAGAACATGGCATCCATGAAAGAGAAAAAAGAACGAAAGGACAGCTGAAGTACTGAGGAAGAAATCACTAAGAAATTGTTAAAAAAATAATAATATGAAGTGATATGAGAAAATAGCAAGTAAAGTTTCAAAACATAATAGAGAACTGAAAAATGCATGAATGTCACAATATATATTTATATACTGTATATAAGGCCCCTAGAACCATAAGAAATGCAAAACATTCACTGTTAATAACTCATTCTCGCCTTAGCTGGTTTGGCTCAGTGGATAGAGCATTGGCCTGTGGATTGAAGGGTCTCGAGTTCGATTCCGGTCAAGGGCACATGCTTGGGTTGCGGGCTCGATCCCCAATAGGGGGTGGGGAATGCAGAAGGCAGCCAATCAATGATTCTTTCATCACTGATGTTTCTATCTCTCTCTCCCTTCCCTTCCTCTCTGAAATAAATAATATATATATATATATATATATATATATATATATATATATATATATATATATTAAAAACCCCCAACTTATCCTCTAATTGCCCCTCTGTGCGCCCCACGTTGGGAATACTGACTTAGAGCATAAAGGTTAAAGGGGAAAGAAAGCATTAAAATTAACAATAGCTACTTAAATTTGGTAATGAACACACAGCATAATAAATAATTTGTCAGTAAGTTCTCATATATCATTAATCACCTTAAATGTAAATAGACTGAACTCACCATTCAAAAGGCACACAGTAACTTGATAGATTAAAAATCAAGACCCAACTATAGGCTGCCTTTTCAGAAGACTCATCTCAGTTCCAAAGATAAAACAAAGGCTCAAAGCAAAGGGGTGAAAAGTGACATTACAAGCAAATGGCCACAATTATATCAAATTAGATTTCAAGCCACAAAAAAGTAATGAGATAAAAAATGGACATTACACAATGATAAAGGAGACAATCCAACAAAAAGACAACATTTACTTATATGCACCAAACTCAGGAACACTAAAATATATAAAGCAATTATTAACAGACCTAAAAAAGAGAAACTGACAGACACAATAGAGCAGTGGTCGCCAACCGGTGGTCCGCGAGGTCCGAAAGGTTGGTGACTGCTGCAATAGAGGTAGGAGACTTTAATACCCCACTTCCACCAATGGAGAGAGCATCAAGATAGCAAGTCAGTGAAGAAACATTGACCTTACTAGTAAATGACACATCAAATCAAATGGACATAACATACATACGGAACATTCCAAAACCAACAAAATACATATTCTTCAAGTGCACATAGAACATTCCCAAGGATAGACCATATGTCAGAACACAAACAAGTCTTAATAAATTTAAGACTGACATCAAGTATCTTTTCTGAATACAATGGTATGAAACTAAAATTAACAAGAAGCTAGAAAAATCACCAATATGTGGAGATTAAACAATATGCTATTCAACAACTTTGGGGCAACAAAAGAATCCAAGGAGAAATCACAAAAAAACATGGAGACAAATGAAAATATGATGAACTAAAATCTATGGAATATTCTGCGATAGAAATATGTTAAGAGGGAAGTTTACAGCAATACAGGCATACTGTGGATACAGTGTGGGTTTCATTCCAGACCACAATAAAGCAAGTTGTAACCTTTTTGCAGGTTGACATGTCTTGCCTTCAATTTGTAAAACACGCTAACATTTGTGAAGCTCAATAAAATGAAGTATACCTATACATACATGCCTAGCTTAAGAAATAAAAATCTCAAATAAATATTCTAACCTTAAACCTAAAGAAATAAAGTCAGTAGAAGAAAATAATGAAAATTATAGCAGAAATAAATCAAACAGAAACTAAAAAGACAATAGAAAATATAAATGAAATTAAGAGCTGGTTCTCTTAGCTAGACTCATTTTTAAAAAGATTCAAATAAAATAAAAAAATAAAAGAGAAGTTACAATGAATATGAGAGTAATACAAAGGATCATGAAAAACTATATTCCACTAAACTGAACAACCTAGAAGAAATGGATAAATTCTTAGATCATAAAAACTTCCTAGACTGAATTATGAATAGAAAATCTGAAAGACCAATCACTAATAAGGAATTTAAATAGCAATAAAAAAAATCTCCCAAAAAACTTAAGACAAGGACAACATGGCATATGGTGAATTCCACCAACATTCATAGGTTTAATATCTATCCTTCTCAAACTCTTCCACAAAACTGAAGGGGAGAGAAGGCTTCCTACCTCATGTTACAAGGCCAATACTACTTGATACCAAAACATGACAAGGGCAACACAAAAAAAGAAATTACAAGCCAATATCTCTGATGAACATAGATCCTCAACAAAATACAAGCAAATTGCATACATTAAGAGGATCTCTGGACGTATGGATGAAGGTGGGATTCAATACAGGAATACTCCTTTAAAACACCTTTTAAAGAAACAGAGCTCCAGAACACAGGGCTTGATAAAGTCTAACAGCCCTTAAGGCACATAGACCATCTGGAGGTTTTCTCTGGAATGGGTACAACAGGGTCTCCGGAGACACTACGTACAGTTGAGGAGAGAATACCATTTTGAAGACAGGGAAATTAAGTGACTGTAATTGTATGGCGAGCTCCAGTTTTTTTGCTTAACTCGGCATTTACTCTCTGGGTAGATCTAAGGAAGACTGTAAGTTTCTGTGGGAAATACGACCAATTTAAGAGGAAAGATCCAGAGATCCTGACATCTGAGGATGAAATGAAATGGGCTGACAGATGTACAAACTGCCAGTTATAAAAACACTCACAGGATGTAAAGTTCAGCATAGGGAATACAGTCAATAATATTGTAATAACTATGTATGGTGCCAGGTGGGTACTAGACTTATCAGAGTGACCACTTCGTAAGTTATATAAATGCCCAATCACTATGTTGTACACCTGAAACTAATATAATCTTGTATGTCAACTGTAATTGAAAATGAAAAAAAAAAAAAAAGATAGCCCAGACCAGTGGTCGGCAAACTGCGGCTCGCGAGCCACATGTGGCTCTTTGGCCCCTTGAGTTTTTAGCAAAGGCCAGCTTAGGAGTACCCTAATTAAGTTAATAACAATGTATCTACCTATATAGTTAAAAATTTAAAAAATTTGGCTCTCAAAAGAAATTTCAATCGTTGTACTGTTGATATTTGGCTCTGTTGACTAATGAGTTTGCCGACCACTGGCCCAGACAGATCATTCTATAGTGAATAACAGTCAACAAGATCCACCCAGGCAGAGCTTCCAAATGGCTTTCTAGTTACTCCATTCATATGGTCCATGCAGTACTTTGTTTAGTGATCCTGAACACAAAGAAGGTAACATTTTATAGGAAGAAAATGTTAAAATTGGGAAAATTATCAATATCCTCTGTAAGTTAATCAGAGAACCAAAAAACTTAGAGAGTAGAAATAAGGCTTCTTGAGAACAAGTTAAAAAATCTTCCAGAAGAGCTGCCGGCTCCTCCACGCTCCCCGAAGCCTTCTGGGTGCCGAGGGCCGCACTGGAACGGGCGGAGATTGCATCTGGGCACTAGGAATTCACTGACAGCCACTCCTGGAAGCCAAGCCTGGGCAGCTAACCCTGAATCAGCCCCTCGGGATCTCCAGCCTCGGCCCCACTGAGCCATCCCTGGCCTAGGCCGGGGTCTGGGCTAACACTGCTCTCCCCTGGGACCTGAAAAAAATGGCGTCCGGGCAAGGACCTGGCCCTCCCAGGCATGGGTGTGAAGGGCCTGCCCTGTCCTCCACTTCGGAGGAGCAGGTAGCCTGGGACACAGAGGAGGTTTTCCGCAGCTACGTTTTTTACCGCCATCAGCAGGAGCAGAGATGGTTACCTTGCCCCCAGAGCCTGCCAGCTCCTTGGGGCAGGTGGGTTAGCAGCTCACCATCATCGGAGATGACATCAACCAGTGCTATGACTCGGAGTTCCACACCATGCTGCAGCACCTGCAGCTGACACCAAGATTGCCTCCAGCCTATTTGAGAGCGGCATCAACTGGGGATGGGTGGTGGCTCTCCTGGGCTTTGGCTACTGCCTGGCCCTCTACATCTACCAGCGAGGCCTGACCAATTTCCTGGGCCAGGTGACCTGCTTCATGGCCGACTTCATTCTGCATCACTGCATTGCCCGGTGGATCGCGCAGCGGGGCGGCTGGGTGGCAGCCCTTGACCTGGGCAACGGCCCCATCCAGAATGTGCTGATAGTTCTGGCTGTGGTTCTGTTGGGCCAGTTTGTGGTACGAAGATTCTTCCAGTCATGACCTCAGGAGGGTCCTTTGGGGTCCCAGCTGAGACTCCCGCCTGGACTTTGGCCAAGCCTTCTTCCCTCATCCATCCCCTGCAGGGGTCCTCACTCAGGGGTACAGAAGCTTTAGCAAGTGGCACTCCAGCTTTGAAGGGCCCCTGCCCGGGGTTGGTCAGGCTGCAGGGGCACCCCAACATTGCATGTTGCTAATGGGCCCCCTCTCTGGGCTCAACTCTCTCTGCCGGGCTTTGGGGAGGTTGATAACTTGGGGAAGCAAGAAGCTAGGAGGCACTTTTCCCCAAGAAGTTTTTAATGGTTTTAGCTTTTTATAACGCCCTTAGGACACCCAACCCTCGTCCCCACCCCTCTGCCACAAGCCAGGACCTGGGATATGGGGGTTAGTAGGCCTCTCCCATATCCGATTCAGCTGTTCCGGAAGATCAGAGCTCGAGAGCTGGCCTGGAGCCCAGTCCTGGCCCTTCCAAAGCATCGTGTCCCCAACAGGGCTGGCCGGGGTTGGGGGACAAGGACCTACTTAACTTCCCCCACCCCAACTATATTGCCTTGGCCGGTGGACTCTCAGGGATTAGGGGCCCGGGGTGTGGGGTGAGGACGCAGACTGAGCTGTCTGACTTTATCCACCAGGTCCCTCCCACCCTGCCTCCTGAGGTCCTCAGTCCTCTCCCTTCCCCTTGCCACTTGCTCGAGGCGTCACTGCTTGAGAAGGCTGCCTGCCCCCATCACTCCATACCAGGGGTCAGAGGCCTCCTCGCAGACTTTAGGGTTGAGGACTGTGGTTTGTGATGGTCAGGGAAAGGGGGCAGGAGCTCATCTTGAGGTTTCTGAGAGAAGGGCTATTAACATCACCAGAAACCCCAAGGCTGGGACCCGCTCTCATGGCCTGGGCGCAGTGTAATCTGGGAGGGAGAACTGAATACTTGAACTTTACCCCAAGCCCATCCATCTGCCTAAGCCCCTCCTGGGGTGGAGGAGGGGCCTTGTCTATCTTATACAGCCTGGGGATTTGGGAAGAGAAGCTGTTGATTTAACCAAATGCAGGGAGGAGATGTAGACGGAGCGCCCCCTGGCCACCCCCCCTCTGAGAGTGTTGGACAATAAACTGCCACCCCACTCCCACTGGGAAAAAAAAATCTTCCAGAAAAGAAAATAATAGAAAATAGGAGAGAAACGTCCAAAATGAGAGCACCTGCATAGGAGGTCTAACATTTGAAAAATGCGACTTCAGAGATAGAGAACAGAGACCAAGGAGAAGAAAATTAAAAAAAAAAAAAAAATTAAGAAAATAAAACCAAGGAATTTGAATTTCACTATTGAGTCCACAGCATAATGGATGAAAACAGAGCTAGTGAGGCACACTGCTGCGAAGTGATATTCCACAGACTTCCCTGCGGAAAGGCTTCATACAAAGGGTCAGGAATAAGAATGGCATTGATCTTAGCAGCAACAAGACAGAAAACCAAAAGACAAGAATGCAGCAATTATAACCACACTGAGGGAAATGATTTTCAACCTAGAACTTGATGCCCAGCCAACTGACTGTAAAAGCAGAATAAAAACATTATCAGACACACAAGGCTCCCCTCTGCCTGCTCAATCTCACACATCCTTTCTTAGGAAGCTACTGAAGTTATATGGACTCCAAAAAACGAAACAGGAACAAAACCAAGAAAGATCAGAGACAGAAACAGGGGATATAAAGAGAGAGTAAACTATAATTCCCAGGATGACAGTAAAGGATCCCAAATGGCAGAAATGCAGCAGGCAGACAGGGCAAGCCAAAGGATGAACACAGACAGAAGACTCCAGGTTCCAGGATAGAGATTTTTAGGGGAAAAGGTGAAAGAATACCAAGGTATCTTTTTGTGTCAAAGTGTAAGTATTCACACCACTGGGCGAAAATGTGGGGCTGAATTAAGCGATAAGTGTACAAAGACGTCTACGCATGAAACAGTGCTAGGCAGGAAAGGAACCCTAACACAATACATGTTCAGTTCAGCTAAAGATAACAATAGTCCTAATAATGTAAAAACAGATTAATACCTAGCCAAAATCATATTAAATTAAGAAGACTGGGGATGGGTGCAGTGGTGGTAAATTAGTCCTACTTTTCAGGAGGAAGAAATAAAATTGAAAAAAAAAAATTGGGAGCAATATAGTCAAGTTACTTATTAGTGACATGAAGATAAGTACTGATGTGTGGAGATTAAAAAATTGGCAAAGGGCCGAGACCGGTTTGGCTCAATGGATAGAGCGTCAGCCTGCGGACTGAAAGGTCCCAGGTTCGATTCCGGTCAGGGCATGTACCTTGGTTGCGGGCACATCCCCAGTGGGGGGTGTGCAGGGGGCAGCTGGTTGATGTTTCTCTCTCATCGATGTTTCTAACTCTCTATCCCTCTCTCTTCCTCACTGTGATAAATCAATAAAATATATATTTTTTTAAAAAAATTGGCAAAGGGAGTAGAGAGACTCCTCCCTTAAAAATCAAGCTATTTGAAAACCTCATAAAGTGGATAAAAAGGGATTCCATACTAAACCTGACAAGTCCAGTGACTGAAAATAACCTCACATGGTGATCTGTTAATAAATGCCTAACTGGGCAGGATTGTTTCATTATATCATTCTCTCTACTTTAATAAATATATTTGCACTTTCCTATAAGAAGTGAAAAAATAGTCACTAAAATGTTAACTGGCAGTCTGGGTATAGAATTGAAGATGTTTTCTTCTGTTAGCAGAACTACGTTCAAATCTCATTCATTACTCGTTGCTTTGAAACAAAGCACTGAGACTAGTTTAACTTACCACCCAACAGGCATTTCCAAGATCAGCAATCTTCACTTGGAGCTTCTCTGCATTCTTTGGCTCGAGGGGATTAACAAGAAAATTTCCAGCAGTAGATTTTCCTATAGACAACAGGCATCATCAATAAGACTGTTCAATGAACAGAACTACCCAAAGTTAGTAAAACTCTGAGGTAATACACCCAGGCCCCCAATTGGCAACTTACAATAACCTTTATAAGACAAAAGGAGGATAGCAACACCTTGAGTTTCCAGACTTAAAACCTTTACCTTCTTGGCTGTGCACCCATTACACAACCAATGAAATTCAGTTACCTACAGACTTACACATTTAAGGTCACTTGGACACCTGCTGTAAAGCTTTATTAACAAAAACCATGGTACTTTTAGTTTAGAAATTCATGACTATGTATTGGGGAAATATGTCTGCATAGGTACCTTTGCTGTCCAGTGGTCCATTATGTTCTTGGTCTTGTTCATCTTCACAAGGTATCTCTGCCCGAATACTTTCTTGAAGTTGACTGATGTCCTGTTCACTGAGTGACTGGTCTACATTTGATAAAGACTGACACACCACAGTATCTGATACCTCAGAGGTTACAGGTGTACCAGAGTCTGTTTCTTGAGATGTGCTGCTATCTCCATTTTGGGAGCTTAGGAAACTAGTTTCCTGCTTCAAATTTTGAACATCAGAGTCATTAGCATTATGTAGGTCGTCTTTAAGCCTCAGTGTTTCTTTATTACTGTCCTCAGTATAATTAACGATTTCAATTACTCCATTGCAATTAATTTCTGCTGTACCACTCTCTACACCACGTTCCACAAGTGTTTGATCCTGGTCAACGGTACTTGACTCTTCTAAGGAACAAACAGACAAAAAGGATGTATGTGTATGCGTAGGAGTGAAAGAACAGAAAAAATTCTCCATGAGATTAAAATATTTACACATAGTTATGTAAAAACACAATTGAACAACTAAAACCTAATTATAGAAGGACAAAGATCTTCTTATCCTTACCCAACTGCTAAATGAAGTCTATGTTGCATTTTCTGAGAAAAGTTAGAAATTACATTCGAATATCACCTGCCTGACATTTATGACAAATTCTGTATTCTTATTCTGTCCTTACTGTATAAGGACACCCCCAAAGATGTGCTGTATGCATAAAACCATTACATATAACAATGATAATGTTAAACTTTGCTATAAAGTAATTTTTGTGATGCTCTATTTATACCAAGTTTTTCTTGGGTCATTTTATTAGGTGGGTTCTCTTTCAAGGGTCTTTCAACAGGACTCTCTGATTCTTCTTGCTTGTTTGGTCTTTTTTGCCCAGGGCCCGACTCTTTCTCCATTTCCTCAATTTCCTGCATTCGCTTCTCTAGTAATTCTGCCTGGCGCTTCTGCTTCTTCTTCAATTTCTTCTTCTTATTCTTTGACATTTTGTCAGCCTGGGCGGAGATTACAAACAGATAAAGCCTTCAGGTGGCTAATCCATTACCTCTAGTTGGAGATAACTGTTAACTTTAATTACTTCCTAATCAAATGTCACTCTTTCCCTGACATTTTTCATTAACTTCAAAAAAGTGTATACTCTTATCAAATCAAATAAAAACAAAATTAACAACAAATCTTGGTCCTCTGAGCAGTCTATGGGGCTGGTGTATTTTCAGACACACTCCAATTTATAGATACCACACTAGTATCAACTTGCCAAAGATGCATGGAATTTATTGGAGAAAATTATAGAAGCGCAGGAATATTTCTTCCTTTGTTTTTCAAATTCTAAACAAACTGTCATTGTCCACAACAGAAGAATCCCTGCCCCATAGATCAGAATTAAATATAGAAACACCTTATACTTACTGGTTTAGGCTGGGGCGCAGTACTGACTGAAAAGAAAAGAAAACCAAGTAAGAATCCTGGCATTCAGCAAAAATAAACTAATGCTCATATATGATACCATACCAGAATGAAAAATCTCTCTTGTACAGTTTGTACTGTAGAGACAACTACTTAAGCAACTTTGGTAGAAACTTAAAAAAAAAAAAAAAAAAAGAAATAATGCATATAAAAGTTGACTAACTTAAAATAAGTTTAAATAAATTCTTCAGATAGCATAAATGCAGAGCCAAGACCCCATTTCTGGTTTCCACGATTAAAGCTGCTAAAATCCCATTCACACATACTGATTAAAATAGAATATGATAGAAAACAACCCCCTCATCCCTAGCCAGGATTCACATCTAATTTTTCCCCTTATCACTTGTCAGTTTTAAATGAAGAGCCATACTAATTTGCTACATAGCATATCATGGATATTAGTTTAGCTTAGGTGAGAGGAAGAATCTTCCGTCTCCCTTTAAAATTTTTAAAAATTGTGGTAAAAATACAGAAAATTTCCCTTTTAATCAGTAGTATTAACTGTATTCACATTGTTGGGTAAAATTTCTATAACCTTTTCATTTTGGAAAAACACACACGTAACAAATGCTATGCTCATCAAACACTATCCACTTCCCCCTTCTTGAGTTTTCATTTTTAAAGGAAGCCTATGATACTTCCTTTCAAAGGAAGCCTAATAACTGATACTTTCAATTTGAAGATCAAGGAAGTTCCTCAGCTCTGGCCAGTGTGACTCAGTTGGCTGGGCATCATCCTGTGCAAGGAAAGGTTGCTGGTTCAGTTCACATGCCCAGGTTGAGGGCTCAATCCACAGTAGGGGGTGCACAGAAGGCAGCTGATCAATGTTTCACTCTTGCATTGATGTTTCTCTCTCTCTCTATCCCTTCTTCTTTATCTAAAACTCAATGAAAAAATCTTTTTAAAAAAGATCCTCAAATATAATTAAACAGGAGTGGTGAGAGTGGGCATCCCTGTCTTGTTCCTGTTCTTAGGGGAAATGTTTTTAGTTTTTGTCCATTGAGTATGATGTTTGCTGTGGGTTTATCATATATAGCTTTTATTATGTTGAGGTATGAGCCATCTATTCCCACCTTGTTGAGAGTTTTTATCAAGAAAGGGTGTTGGATTTTGTCAAATGCTTTTTCTGCATCAATTGATATGACTATGTGATTTTTATATAGAAAGAGGTGGGGGAGATAAGAGATCAATCAAAGGACTTGTATGCATGCATATAAGCATAACCAATGGATGCAAAACTCTGGGGGGTGGGGGCATATATGGGAGTGGGGTGTGTGTGTGGGGGCAATGGTAAGATATGTACACATATAATACCTTAATAAAAAAATTGAAAAAAATATATAATTAAACTATTAAAATTACAATCTGAACCTCAAATGGAAATAATTATTGTAATCACAATAGCCAATATTTTTTAGCACATAATGCTATATGGCACAATGCCAACTGCTTTAACATGAAATTTAATCCCAATAACTCCTGCATGAGAAAATAACAAAATCAAATGACTCGCCCAAGGTAACCCAGCTAATGATGAAGCCAGGATTCAAAGCCTGTTCGCACCAGTGCTTAAACTCAAGGTCTTAACCTTTTGTACTCGGATGTCGAGTGTGACTCGACACGGTTAGCATTAGAATAAAGGAATTGAGAAAAAAGCAAGTGAGTGCAAAGGGTTAATAGGTATTATCGTGATCCTGCACAAATCACTGATCCATAAATGAGCATGGTAAGAGGTAAACACATAAAAAATAGCCATCAAATCATAAGAGAAAATATTTTACCTGAACCAGCTTTTACATATACAGTTGCCATAGGTTTTAACTGTGTGGCTCCACTTACTTGAGGATTTTTTTCTCTTCCTAATGATTTTCTTAATAACATTTTCTTTTCTCTAGCTTACTTTTCTGTAAGAATATAGTACATAAAATATAACATACAAGATATGTGTTAATCAACTGTATGTTATTGGTAAGGCTTCTGGTCAACAGTAGACTATTAGTAGTTAAGTTTTGGGGGAGTCAAAAGTGGTAAGCTGACAAGAAAAAATTAAAAAAATATATTTTTATTGATTTCAGAGAGGAAGAGAGAGGGAGAGAGAGGTAGAAACATCCAAGTTGAGAGAGAATCATGGATCAGCTGCCTCTTGCACGCCTCCTACTGGGGATCGAGCCTGAAACCCAGGCATGTGGCCTGACCAGGAATCGAACCAGTGACCTCCTGGTTCATAGGTTGATGCTCAACCACCCAGCCACACCAGCTGGGCAAGAAAAAATTTTTTTGAGGTGTCCTAAATTAAATAGCAGGCTGGAGGGTGAAAAGAAGAGAGGTTAATCTCTTTAATGACTGCAGGACAAAACCAACAAAGTCTGATAACATTCCTGAATGTATGCTGAAACTTTCAATTAACCTCCAGGTGACTATTTCGGTGAGAACAGCCTAATAGCCGACCACCAAGTGTCACTGCATCCTGCTTATGCATGATCTTTCCAGACTGTTGCACACAACCAATCTTAAAGAATAAACACTTCTTCCTTTGCACCTATCCCAGAACTAGCCCTTTACCTATAACTAAATTCTTTCAAAACAAGTTACATCTTTCTTCCCCCTAAACTGTTTGCCTAAAAGAGCCACTGATCCCAAAAGGGTGGACATGTTGTCTTCTCCATGTAGCCCTGCTGCTGATGGTTTAGATAGCATGGTCCAGGACCCAGGCCTACTTCTGGCCAGCATGTGGCTCAATAAACCTTTCCTTTTAGAAAAGCTTTTGGCTATGATTTAACAAAGCAAACTTTTTAATGCATGGGGGTCCATGTGCTTAACTCCCTGTTGTTCAAGGGTCAACTGTACAACATATATATACTTAAAATATAGTCTCTAGTATTCTTCTTCTAATTATGGAAGCAACACCGAGAGTGAAAAAAGTCTTTGGAAAACTGGGACTATTTTGTACACATAAGCACTTATTGTACCTTATTGTTAAACTAGAGGCCCGGTGCATGAAATACGCAGTGTGTGTGTGTGTGTGTGTGTGTGTGTGTGTGCCTCTCCCCCAGCCCGGCCTGTGCCCTCTTGCAGTCCCGGAGCTCCGCAATCGATAGCCCCGCAGAGGGAGGCCCCGCCCACCCGCCACAGCGCCCTGGCCGGTGGCCTGGGCCTCCCTCTGCAGAATGATCGATCATGGAGCCCCCTAATCCATTGCCCTGCAGAGGGTGGCCTGGGCCTCCCTCTTTGGGGCGATCGTGGAGGCCTCCCCCCCTCCCCCCATGGATTGCCCGACTTGCTTGGGCCTCCCTTTGCAGGGCAATTGTGGGGCGATGCCCCCCCCCCCCCCAATAACTGCACCCGCCTTGGCTCGCCAATGCCTGTCATAGCGTGGTCATCCTGTTCAGCCAATAGGTCGATTTGCATATTATGCTTTTATTACTATAGATGAATGTGATTTACTTGACTGCCTAGTAATAAAATAAAAATAGAAACTTGACTTAACTGCTAATGAGAGCAAAGTCCCCAAAACAAATATACCTGCAGATCCGGAAGGTGGAGGAGCTCCAGACCGCTGCCATTCTGTGGCTTCTGCAGCCAGCCTCCGGATGTACTGTTCATTCACCGACAACAAGATGTTTTCTGGTTTAATGTCAGTGTGGATGATCCGGCACTTGCTGTGTAAGTAATCCAGACCCTGTAACACCTGCATGGGAACAGAGCAGGAGACTTGCAAACACAAAAGACAAGTCTTTCTGGAGAAGGAAGAAATCACAATAACTTAAAAAAAATAAAATAAAACTATAAAAATGATGTGGTAGCTTTCCACAGAGAATAAGGTATTTTTTTAAAGCACAAAGATTAACTGTGAATTATGAATGAAGGCAAGAGCTGAACTTATTTATAATAAAAAGTTCTTCCAAGTTTTACAAAGTGAATTCTACTTGGAGATATTTTTAAGTACATTATAGAAACTGAGAAAAAAACAGTACACATGCCCTTAAAATATTGAAATGTACTAGTAGGTGGTGAAAGGGATTTAGATATCTTGTAATTCAAATTTCATTGTTGATGAAGAACTTTTGCTTCCCAGTGTGGAGCTCTTTCCACCAAAACACAATGTCGAAACAAATTATTTGCCCTTTGATGTATTAATACTTTCCTGACAGGAAACTTCTTTACTGAACACTGAAAGGTATTTATAATACTAGGAAATGCCCATAGACCTGGTCAGTGTGGCTCAGTTGGTTGAGTGTCATCCCATGCACCAAAAGGTTACCAGTTTGATTTGCTGTCAGAACACATGCCCAAGGTTGTCGGGTCAATTCCTAGCAGGGGGTGTGCAGGAGGCAGCTGATACATGTTTCTCCCATGGATGTTTCTCTCTAAGAAAAACCACAAAAAATCAATAAAAACATTTTTTAAAAAAAGTGCCCACGAACAATGTTATATAAAGAGATTGTAATGATTTGACCTGGCAACTCCTTTTTTGTTAATACTCACCTAAGGATATTTTCCCATTGATTTTTAGAAAGAGTAGAAAGAAGGGAGAGACAGAGAGAGAGAAACATCAATGTGGAGAGACACATCGATCAGTTGCCTCCTGCACATGTCTGGACCAAGGCTGGAGATCAAACAGAGGTATGTGCCCTGAAATGGAATCGAACCCGGGACCTTTCAGTCTGTGGGCTGACATTCTGTCCACTGAGCCAAACTGGCTAGGGCAACATAGCAATTCTTTATTACCATAGAATTAGTATTTGTAACCAAAACTTCTGAATAAGGACTCCAAATTTCCAAAAACCAGGAACTGCACACAGATTCCCTTCTAATAATTATCATAGAAATTTTTTTTGTTGTTGTTAATCCTCACCCAAGGATATTTTTCCATTGATTTTAGAGAATGGAAGGGGATGGGAGAGACAGGGAGAGAAAAACATCGATTGGTTGTCTCCTGCAGGCACACCAACCAGGACTGGGGATTGAGCCTGCAACCAAGGTGCATGCCCTTGACTTGACTAGAACCCAGGACCCCTCAGTTTGTGGGCTGACGCTCTATCCACTGAGCCAAACTGGCCAGGGCTATAGAAAATGAACTGGGGGGAAATGGTTTTGATAAAATGTTTAACAACAGAATAAATACAGTGAACCCTATGGACTGAATAAAACAATGTTAGAAATTAAAAAAAACCTACTTTTTAAAATAAAACCTCTATTGGAAATAGGAAACTCCTGAGTATTTAAGAACATAAAAAAATAAAAATAAAAAAATCGCCACATAGAAAATACTAAGATACATACTTGCTGAATGATTTTTTTGACACAAGGCAGTGGAAGCCCTTGATAATTGGACTTGATGATCCACTTCAGCAGATGATGCCCCAAAACTTCAAACACCATGCAGATATCTAGAAGTTTATTAAGGAGGAAAAAGGGAGGCAAAAATGCGTTCCAAGCCAATGAAATGTTACTGTATCATTCTTGCAGTATAAAAGGTAATAGAGCTTGACAAAAAAAAGAAATATATATATATACCTAACCATCAATATTCTGAAACTCCAAAGGTTAATTAATGCTTTAGTTACTGAAAACATCCAAGAAATGGAAAATTCCGGTAGGTCCATTTATCAATAAAACAAAAATTTGTTTTTTGCTTAAGAAAAAAAAAAAAAAAGGAAATTTTGCTTTAACTAGAAGATAAAGTACCAAGACTTAACCCCCAAAATGCAAATGTCAATATTTTAAATAACATAGGAAACTGATTTGCTTTATGCTCTGTAGTTCACAAACCTAGTCTCGGTTCCAGTGCATCCTCATCACTGACACACAGAAGGAATACTGTCAGCCTGGTTGTATGCAGAGCACTGCAGGGATTTTAGTAGCAAGATGTTGTTATCTTTTATCTCTAGAAGTTTCTACATAAATTGGAAAATCAAAAACACACATATGGAATAATGACCTAGTTCCCAAACTTCGTTTTAAATTTTCCACTAAAGAAAACATTGGGAGAGAAACCAAGATGGTGGCATAGGTAAACACCTAAACTGCTGCCTCGTACAACAATTTCAAAACTACAACTAAAAGACAAAACGTCTATCACCCAGAACCACGGGAAAGCTGGGTGAGTGGAAGTTCTACAACTAGAAGGAAAGAGAAAAGAGCATCGAGAGTGCACAAGCGCTGAAAAGCTGAGGTACCAGGTGCGCAAATCAGGCTAGCGGCGGGTGACTGGGTGCGCTGCTTTTTTCAACTCGAAGGGAGACAAGCTCCCGATTACTCTGAACTCGTTTCTGGGGAGACGCTGGGGACCCAAACTCCTACGGGGAGAAGCTGGACTGTCTGCCATCGGGTCGGAAAGTGAGGGTGACTTTCTTGCAGAAGTGCGCCCAGCAATCATTGTTTACTGCGCTGGGGCAAGGGACGCGGGGACTTGGAAACGCGGAAACGCAGAGACAGCTGACAGGCAGCCATCGCTGTTTGCCACGCCCTAGCCTAGTGACTCCCTGAGACCCCACCCCACACAATCTACAAACCCAATCAAGCTCCACGCAGCGGTTTTTGCATATAAATGGCCTGCCCTATCGCAGCTTAACCTATCAAACTGCAGCTCTGGTCAGACAGCTCCAAAACCTCCAAACCCCAAGCAAAAAAGGAGAAAACTGTAGTTCTCGCTGTAGCTCCTGCTGAGTGGCCTTAGACAGTAGCTGACCTGCACCCCATTGGAGATCCAGAAGATAGTGTATATAGTGGTCAGTGTGAGACGACACCAGATTTCAATACTCACATCCATAAGTGACACATTCAAAAGGCAGACTCAGTGAGCACCAAAGCCCCACTGAAACAAGTCCTGCCCCATAAGTGTGTCTCCAGCACAGCAGTTCTTCCATTATAGACACAGCGGGTCCTCACAGCCAATTGGCCTAGAAGTCAATTCCTCCCAGTGACACCAACAACAATCAAGACTTAACTACAACAAGGCTGTACACACAGTCCACAAAGGGGTGCACCAAGAGTATCCACCTCAGGTAACTGGGAGGCCAACCCACTGGGCCATATAGGACACCTAGCACACAAAGCCACCGTACCAACTCAGGGAAGCAGCGAAAATGTGGAGACAAAGAAACAGATCACAAACGAAAGAAATGGAGGAATACAAACGACTGGATATAGAGTTCAAAACCACAGTTATAAGGTTTTTCAAGAATTTCCTAGAAAAGGCCGATAAATTTAATGAGACCCTCGAGGATATGAAAAAGGACCAACTAGAAATTAAGCATACACTGACTGAAATAAAAAATATTATACAGAGATCCAGCAGCAGACTAGAGGAACGCAAGAATCAAGTCGAAAATTTGAAATACAAAGAAGCAAAAAACACTCAACCAGGAAAGCAAAAAGAAAAAAGAATCCAAAAATTTGAAGACAGTGTAAGAAGCCACTGGGACAACTTCAAATGTACCAACATCAGAATTATGGGGTGCCAGAAGAAGAGAGAAAGCAAGATACTGAAAACCTATTTGAAGAAATAATGACTGAAAACTTCCCCCACCTGGTGAAAGAAATAGACTTACAAGTTCAGGAAGCGCACAGAACCCCAAACAAAAGGAATCCAAAGAGGACCACACCAAAACACATCATAATTAAAATGCCAAGGGCAAAAGACAAAGAGAGAATCTTACAAGCAGCAAGAGAAAAACAGTTAATTACTACAAGGGAGCACCCATACGATTGTCAGCTGATTTCTCAACAGAAACTATGCAGGCCAGACGGGAGTGGCAAGAAATATTCAAAGTGATGAACAGCAAGAACCTACAACCAAGATTACTCTACCCAGCAAAGCTATCATTCAGAATTGAAGGTCAGATAAAGAGCTTCACAGATAAGAAAAAGCTAAAGGAGTTCATCACCACCAAACCAGTATTATATGAAATGCTGAAAGGTATTCTTTAAGAATAGGAAGAAGAAAAAAGTAAAGATAAGAATTATGAACAACCAATACATATCTATCAACAAGTGAATCTAAAAATCAAGTGAATAAAAAATCTGATGAACAGAATAAACTGGTGAATATAATAGAATCAGGGGCATAGAAAGAGAGTGGACTTGCAATTCTCGGGGGGAAAGGGATGTTGGGGGGTACGGGAAGGGACTGGACAAAAATCATACACCTATGGATGAGGACAGTGGGAGGGGGGTAAGGGCAGAGGGTGGGGTGGGAACCAGGTGGAGAGGAGCTATGGGGGGAAAAAAGAGGAACTGTAATAATGTGAACAATAAAGATTAAAAAAAAACACCTTAAAAATAAAAGAATAAACAAATCAGCTTGAAGAAGATATCATTAATCAAAGTTGAGAACATTTTAAAGAGTGAAGTTATGAATTAACTTATAAAAATAGAATGAGTCCAAATGGATACTATAATAAGTGTGTATTGTGAGACAGGAAATACCTCTTTTTAGAGAAAAAGTCAAGTAATAAATATACAAAGTATGACAGAAATAGAAAGCCACCATTTTACAATGACTATAATAACTGATTCAGGTAATAATCAATGAATACTAAAACTACTGAATGAAAAACTGTTGGGAAAACTGAAACAATATCATCCCAAAGATTGCTTATTAATTATAAAAAGAAAAAGGTACTTTTAACGAGGGAAATCTGGAAAACACTGCCATAACCTACTGAGCAAACTTATCACTGCCAATGATGAAGCACAAATTCACATCATGTGCCCTCTGAGAAGAACAAAACATCATCCATCTAGTATGCCTGACAAAAATGATTTAACCTCAATTTAACTATGAGGAAACAATTAGACAAATCCAAATTAAGGGACAAAACAACTGGCCTGGATTCTTTGGAAAAATGAATAAAAAAATTAATGCTGTGAGAAGTATTCTAAATTAAAGATTAAAGGGACATGACTACCTCAGAGAAACAGAATTCAAAATTACAGTAAGATACCATTCAAACTCATTAGAATGACTAAAATAAAAAGACTAACATAACCAAATGTAGGTGAGAATGTAGAGCAATTAAAACTCTCATATTAAGTTAGTAGAAATGCAAAATAGTACTATTACTTTGGAAAACTGGTTGGAGTTAAACGTACAACTAGAAACTTCTGTATCAGCCAAGATGGAGTAACAGGAACTGGATTTACCCTCTTGCTTGAAATGACAACAACAAAAGCAGACAAAATACATAAAATAACAGATTTTAAGACCCTGGACATCAAGCAATGAAGTCAATGATGTCAATGGTCTCTGAGAGAAGGTAAGTAATGAGCTGAAGCCTACGGTTGTTCCATCTTACTGCCTCGAGATTTTTCCAGGCAGACCCCTTAAGGTAAACATATGGAGCTGAGTCTTGAGAGACTAAGGCAGCTATAATCCACAGAACAAGATACCAGAGAGGAGAGAGTTAGAGAAAAAGAGAAGCCTGGAGATTATAGAGGGATCCCCTCAAGTATTTAGCAGTGTATTAATCAGAATAGGTATATAAGGAAACTACTAGAGGCAGACAGAAAACACCTGGAAGGATTAGAGGAAATAGTGCCCAGCATTCCCTGGGGTACCAACAGTGAGCGCTCTCATTAAAAAGACTAGAAATATTCAGTCATACTCATGGACCAGAAAGAAACCTCACATATATGGTCAATTAATTTACGACAGAATAGCCAAGATTATACAATGGGGAAAGGAAAGTCTCTTCAATACATGGTGTTGGGAAAACTGGACAGCTACATGCAAAGACCACTGAACCCAAAATCAACTTAAAATAATTGAAACCTTAACCGTAAGACCTAAAACCATAAAACTCCTAGAAGAAAATAAAGGGGATAGCTCTTTGACATTGGTCTCGGCAAAGATTTTTTTTGGATTTGACATCAAAAGCAAAGGCAACAAAAGCAAAAGTAAACACGTGGGACTATATCTAACAAAAAATCTGCACAGCAAAGGAAACCATCAACTAAATGCAAAAGCGACCAATGAAAGGGGAGAAATTATTTGCAAACCAGTATCATATTAAGAGGACAATATCTAAAATATATAAATAAGTTGTCCTGGCTGGGTAGCTCAGTTGGTTTGAGTATCGTCCCGATATGCCAAGGTTGCAGGTTCAATCACTGGTCAGGGCACATACAAGAATCAACCAATTTGAATGCATAAATAAGTGGAAAAACAAATGGAAACATGTTTCTCTCACTCTCTCTCAACAAAATATATAAATAAGTTACATAACTCAATAGAAAAAAAAAACCCAATCCAATTAAAAAGTGAGCAGAAAGTCTGAACAGAAAAATTTTCAGATGACAAAATGATGGCCAACAGGTACAAAAATAAGGGAAATGTAAATCCAAACTACAATGAGACATTACCACACACCTGTTATTATGAAATAGAGAAGAGATAAGTGTTGGTAAGGATGTGAAGCAAAGAGAACTCTTGTGCGCTGTTGATGCAGCCACTATGGAAAACAACATGGAATTTCTTCAAAAAATTAAAAACAGAATTACCATATGATCTAGAAATTCCATTTCTGAGCTTTATCTGAAGGAAAGGAAAACACCATACCAAAGAGGTATCTGGAAGCCCATGTCATTGCAGCATTATTTACAACAGCCAAGACACGGTAACAACCTAAATGTTCATTGAGGGATGAACTGGATGAGTGGATAAAGAAGAGGTGGTACATATACACAATGGAATATTATTCAGCCATAAAAAAGAAGGAAATCCTGCCATTTGTGACAACATGAACAGGCCTTGAGGGCATTATGCTAAGTGAAAAGTGTCAGACAGAGAGACAAATACTAGATATCAATCATATGTGGAATCTAAAAAAACAAAAACTCCCCAAACTTATAGATAAGGAGAACAGATTGATTGTTGCCAGAGGTGAGGGTAGAGGAAATAAGTGAAGGTGGTCAAAAGGTACAAACTTCTAGTTATAAGATGATACTGTTCTGCATATTATCATTATATTGTATATCCAAAACTAATATAGTATTATATGTCATAGCCCAAGACTGAACACTGCTCTGGATCCATCTAACAAGTCATAAAAGTAAAATCTGAAAAGGATCAAACTATTTCCAAGTAAAATAATTGCTCCACAGAACAAAGCTCCAGATTTATAACAATAAAAAATATTCGACAGACCTAGCCAGTTTGGCTCAATGGATAGTGTGTTGGCTTGCAGACTGAAGGGTAATGGGTTCGATTCCAGCCAAGGGAACATGTCCAGGTTGTGGGCTCGATCCCTAGTAGGGGGCGTGCAGGAGGCAGCCGATGGTTCTCTCTCATCATTGATGTTTCTATCACTCCCTCTCCCTTCCTCTCTGAAATAAAAATATATTAAAAAAGAAAGAAAAAGAAAGAGGCTCTTAAAAAAAAATAAAATTCAGCAGCCAAGATGGTAAAAAATAAATAAATAAATCACAATGTCTCAAAGATTACCAGGCAGCAAACTGACCCAGAACTGTAACAGAAATCAGGATTAACAGACAAGAACATTAAAAATGATAACTGTATTCTACATATTGAAAAGCATAGACATAGAAGATATAAAAGGAGAGACCCAAATAGAACTTCTGAGATGAAAACATGCTGGATGGAATCAATGGCAGATAAGGCACTGCAGAATAAGATTAGTGAACTTGAAGGCATAGCAAAAGAAACTATGCAAAGTGAAAAACAGAAAAAAATACAAACCAACTGATACCCACATGTGTAAGCTGCAGGGGCAACTTGAAGTGACCCCCCCAAAAAGGGAAGGACAATAAATGAAGGTTTTGCTCTTTACAATAGATAAAAAATTATAAAAGTAACAGCAGTGATCAACCCAGTATCAAAGTACACTCCTAGTGCTTAGATTCTATTTGCCATTTCCCACTATAAAAGGAGTTAGGGCTTAGAAAAATGGGTGGTTCCAGATTTGGACAAGAAATGTACAAAATGAATCTGAAACATCTTGATGTGACAAATTATAAAAAACTGTCAAGATATTATGTGAATTCTGACTCAAATAAGAAAAAGAAAAAATATGAGACATTTAGAGAGACTGAAACATTGACTGATACCAGATTACAAAGAAACTGGCCCTAATTTTTAAAATAATACTTTTTATTGATTTCAGATATGAAGGGAGAGAGAGAGATAGAAACATCAATGAGAGAATGATTGATTAGCTGCCTCCTGCATGCCCCCCTACTGGGGATTGAGCCCACAACCCGTGCACATGCCCTGACTGGGAATCAAATTGTGACCTGGTTCATAGGTCAATGCCCAATTATTTTTAGATATAATAATTGTGTTAAAGTTGTATTTTAAGAGTCCTTGTCTTTTGGACATATATTCTAAAAACAATTATGGATGAAAGAATATATCTAATATTGGTCACAAAATTATCAGGAGGTAAAGATAAAACAATTTGGCTCTCAGTTGATAATGCCTGAAATGGGTAATAGATCTGTGGGGATTCATTAAACTATTCTATTTTTGTATATGTAAAATACATCAAAACAGAATTTTTAAAAGTGTAGATGGCTTGCCCAGCCCTGTGGGGTTCAGTGGTTGAGCGTCGACCCCAAGACATTCAATTCCTGGTCAGGGCATATGCCTGGGTTGTGGGCTTAATCCCCAGTAGTGGGGGGGGGGGGGGGGGCAGGGGGGATGTAGGCGGTAGCCAACTGATGATTCTCTCCCATCATAGATGTTTCTATCTCTCTCTCCCTCTCCCTTCCTCTGTGAAATCAATTAAAAAAAATTTTTTTAAAGTGCAAATTGCTTAAAAACAAATACATACGCAAAGATGGCTACCAAATATGCAGACCTTTCTTGGATCTCCTACCAGGGCCAGGCTGGAAATACATTGGAGAACATTCACCTGGAATTACCAATTGAGGCCCAGCTGAGGAGGAGACAGATCAAGAAAGGACACAAAACACCTGGAAACTGATAGGAAGGGCAAAGCTGAGAGAGGGACTGACCCAGCCTCCATAGGCAGTAGGTTGAGGGTGAAGAGAGAGCCCTCCACTATGGGATGGTATTTTCAGGAGATTCAAGATACTGCACCACTGGGTCCCACAAAACACTTACTACATAAGGCCACCCCATGAAGACTGGAGGCATAGCAGTTTGACCTAATACCTAGAAAAAAATACAAAGGGACAGGAAATCGGGGAGAAACAACCCACAAATGAAAATAAAGACGGAATCACCAGAAAAGGAACTAAATGAAATGGAGGCAAGCAATTTGTCAGATAAGAATCCAAAGTAATGGTTATAAGGGTGCTCAAAGAGCTTAGTAAGAACTACAAGCAACTTAAGGAGAATGGTATGGAACTTATTGAGAACTATACCAACATTAAAAAAAAAAAAAGGTAGAAACCATAAATAAAAATCAATCGGAAATAAAGAATGACATAGCTAAAAGAAAGAATACCCTGTAAGGAATCAACAGTAGGCTAGAAGAAGTGGAGGACTGAATCAGTAAATTAGAAGACAAGATAGGAAAAAATACCCATTCAGAGCAGCAACTGAAAAGAAAAATTAAAAAGCAGGAGTTTAAGGGAGCTTTGGGACAATATGAAATGTAACAACATTCACATCAGAGGAGTACCACAAGGAGAAGAATCTGAGTAAGGAATAGAGAATCTGTCTGAAGAAGTAATGACAGACAACTTCCCTGACCTGGTGAAGGAAAAGTCACACAGGGCCAAGGAACAAAGAAAGTCCCAATAAAGATGAATCTAAAAAGACCCACACCAAGACACATCATAAATGGCAAATAAAGACAAAGAATCTTAAAGCTGCAAGATGAGAGACACAAAATTACCTATAAGAAAATTACCATTAGACTGTCAGCTGATTTCTCAATAGAAACACTTTAGGCCAGAAGGGAATCGTGGCAGGTTGTATACAAAATAATGAAAAGCAACCGACTGTATCCAAGACTACTTTATCAAGCAAGGCTATCATTCATATTGAAGGTGAAATAAGAGAGCTTTGCAGACACTCACACAAAAAGGCTAAATAAACTTATCATCACCAAACCAGCACTGTAAGAAATGCTAAAGGGACTGTTGTAAGAAGAAATAGAGAAAGAAGAACAAAGGCATAAAGAATTAAAATGGGGAGGAAACCAAGATGGCGGCATAAGGTAAACACCTAACTGTTGCCTACCACAACAATTTTGAAACTACAACTGGAAAACAGAGCGCACACCGTCCAGAACCACCGGAAAGCTGGCAGAGTGGAAAACCTACAACTAGAGAAAAAAAGAGAGGGCGACGCTGAGCCTCAGGAGCTGTGGAGGTGCGGAGATCCGTGAGCGCGGAAAGGGCGGGCGGCTGAATACACGGCAGGCTTGCTCGCAGCGCGGAGAGGGAGGGCAGCAGACACTGTGTGGCTAGCTTTCTCGTTTGGGAGAAAAACAAAACCTCCCGACTGCACTGAAATCCAGCTGCGGTCGGGGAGAAACTGGTCTGTTTGGCAGCGGACAAGGCTCGAAAGCTGCCTTCTCTCAGAGGCGTGCAGCCATTGATTAGGGCACGGAGAAACCGACCCTCTTAGGGCGGCGCGGACGGAAACCAAGTTTGTCTGCACCATTCTGAGACTCCGCCCCATCCAAGCTGAGCACAGAAGCTCTCCCAGCGGAGACACTGCTGATTCTCACAGCCAACTGGCTTGGAGATCAATTCCCGCCAGTGATACCAGTATGGAAAGAGACTGGACAAAAATCATACACCTATGGATAAGGACAACGGGGGGGGCGGGAGGGAACTGGGTAATGGGGAGATACGGGGGGGGGGGGGAAAGGAGAAACAATTGTAATAATCTGAACAATAAAGATTTATTAAAAAAAAAAAAAGAATTAAAATGGCACCCGGCCGGTATGGCTCAGTGGTTGAGCATGGACCTATGAACCAGGAGGTCATGGTTCAATTCTTGGTCAGGGCACATGCTAAAATTGCAGGCTCCCCAGCAGAAGTAGTGCAGAGAGGGAGAGAGTGTCTCCCTCCTACTCTCTTCCTCTCTGAAATCAATAAAAATATATTTAAAAAATTTTAAAATGTCAACAAATAAGCACCTATCAATAATGTTTAAATAATTTAAATGCATTAAATGCTTCAATCAAAAGAAAGACGTAGGGTAGCTGAATGGATAAGAAAACATGACCCATATATATGCTATCTATACCTCAGAACAAAAGACACAGGATAAAAGTGAAGGGATGGAAAAAAACATTTTCATACAAATGGGAAAAATAAGCTGTGGTAGCAATACTCATATCTGACAAATAGGACTTCAAAATGAAGTCCGTAACAAAAGACAATTAAGGCTACTTCATAATACTAAAAGGATCTATAGAACAAGAGGATACATCTGTGATAAACATATATGCGCCTAATAAAAAATACCCAATAAACAACTTCTGGAATACTTGAAGGGAGAGATCAACAGTGATACAATCATAGTAGGGGACTTTCTAACACCCCACTGACATCATTGGATAGACCTTCTAGACCAGTGGTCGGCAAACTACGGCTCACGAGCCACATCGAGCCACAGCTTGCCGCTCTGTTGACTAATGAGTTTGCCGACCACTGACTAGATTAAATGTACCGTGTAGTTGGAAGCTGTGAGGATTAGGCAATTGTGGCATATTGTGTGCAAAGAGGTAAAGGGTAGTATATGACAGTGGTCGGCAAACTCATTAGTCAACAGAGCGGAAACCGCGGCTCGCAACTTGCGAGCCGCGGTTTGCCGACCACTGTTCTAGACAAAAAAATCAACAAGGAAACAGTGGCCCTAAATGACAAACTCTGGTAAAACTCTGCTATGAAGCTATCCGGGCCTGGGCTTTTGTTTGGTGGGAGATCACATGGATTTATTGACATTTACTGAACATTTCACCACAAAGCTGCAGAATACACACTCTTCTCAAGTGCACAAGGGACATTTTTAAAGATAAACCAAATGTTAGGACACAAACTAAATCTATCCAAGTTTACGAAGACTGAAATCATATCAAGCATCTTCTTGGATCACAATGGCATGATAATAGACATCAACTACAATAAAAACACCCCAAAACATTCAAACACATGGAGGCTAAAAAGCATGTTATTAAACAACTAGAGGCCCATTGCAGGAAGATTCCTGCAAAAATAGGGCTTCCTCAGGCCTATTCCTGCAAGAATAGGGCTTCCTGCGGCCAGAGTGAAGCAGGAAACCCTATCTCCGCTGCCTCGCTCCCCTCCCATCTCCATTGCCTCACTCCCTTCTGCAGTGCTTGGCTTCCTTCTACACTGTCTTCAGTCTTCTGTGCCTGTGCAAGCAAATGAACTGCCATCCTTGTTGGGTTTATTTGCAATACTCACTCTGATTGGCTGGTGGGCGTAGTGGAGGGATGGTCAATTTGCATGTTTCTCTTTTATTAGTGTAGATGACTGGGTTACCAATGAGATCAAGTAAGAAATAAAAAAAAATTCCTGGAAACAAATGAAAATGAATACCAAACAACCCATTATCTATGGGACACACCAAAGCAGTATTGAGAGGGAAGTTACAAGCCTATCTCAAGAAACAAAAAAAATTTCTAAAAAACTATTTAACCTTACAACTTAAAGAGTTAGAAAGAAAACAATAAAAAAAACCCCAGAGTAAGTAGAAGGGAGGAAATAATAAAGTTCAGAATGGAAATAAATGACAGACTATAGAAACAATATAAAAGATCAATGAATCCAAGAGCTGGTTTTTTGAAAAGATAAACAAGATTAATGAACCCTTAGCAAAACTCATCAAAAAACAGAGAGGACCCAAATAAATAAAACGCAAGAGGTGAAGTAACAACAGAAATACAGAGGTTCGTAAATAAAAAAAAAATACTGTAAAACTATATGCAAACAAGTTGGACAACCTGGATGAAATGGACAAATTTCTATAAAAATACGATCTAAAACTGAGTCAGGAAGAATCAGAAAACCTTAATAGGCTGATAACAACTAATGACACTGAAGCAGTTTAATAAAAAACAACTCCCAACCCATCCAGTGTGGCTCATCCCATGCACTAAGAGACTGCCACTTTGATTTCTGGTCAAGGCACATGCCTGGGTTGCAGGCTCAGTCCCCAGTGGGGAGCATGCATGAGGCAGCCAATCCGTAATTCTCGCACATCGATGTTTCTATCTCTTTTTCTCCCTTCCTCTCTCTATGAAAAAGAAAAAATATCAATAAAATCCCACAAAAAAACTCTCCATAATTAAAAAACCCCACAAAAACTCCCACCAAACAAAAGTCCAGGCCCAGTTGGCTTCACAGCAGAGTTTTACCAAATATTCAAAGAACACCTGTCCTCATCAAACTATTCCAAAAAATCCAAGAGGAAGGAACACATTGAATCTTTTTATAAGGCAAGCATTACCCTAATTCCAAAACCAGATAAAGAAGACACTATAAAGAGAATTACAGGCCAATATCCCTAATATCCCTGATGAACAAACATAGATGCTAAAATCCTCAACAAAATATTAGCAAATCGGATCCAGCAATATATGAAAAAGATCATACACCATGACCAAGTGGGATTTACTCCAGGGATACAAGACTGATACAATATTCACAAATCAATAAGTGTGATACATCACATAAGCAACTGAAAGACAAACATCACATGATCATATCAATAGACACAGAAAAATCATTCCACAAAATCAAACATACATTAAAAAGATAAATTTTTATTGATTTCAGAGAGAGGAAGGGAAAGGGAAAGAGAGATAGAAACATCAATGATGAAAGAGAATCATTGATCGGCTGCCTCCTGCATGCCCCTCACTGGGGATTGAGCCTGCAATCTGGGCATGTGCCCTGACCAGGAATGAAACCGTGACCTCTTGCTTCATAGTTTGAAGTTCAACTACTGAGCCATACCAGCTTGGCCCAACACACATTTTTGATAAAAACTCTCTACAAAGTGGGAATAGAGGGATCATACCTCAACACAATAAAGGCCCTATATGACAAACCTATAGTCAACATCATACTCAATGGGCAAAAACTAAACGCATTTCCCCTAAGAACAGGAACAAGACAGGGTTGCTTGCTTTCACCACTCTTCTTCACACTAGTGTCCTGCCCGGATTCATGCACATTGAAAGGAAATTAGAAGAAATATTTTAGTATCACTATTCGCCCTTTCTCTATAATAGAAGTGTCAACCAAATTCACAATCGACAATGACAGATTGAAATACACGTGTGCAAGAGGCGCCAGCGAGAGCTTTATATATATAGATAAACTTGCTTACTTAGACCTGCTTTCTGATTTAGCTAAATTTTTTCCAGCCCAGTGAAGCACCCCAACTTCTCTTTCAGGTAATTGTCAGCAACAGAGCAGTAAATATCATCATGAAGCAGATTATTATTGTAGATCAACCAGAGAGAAATAAGTGTAAAATATATAACTGTAGCAGTGTTGAACTATATTCTGTGCAGTGAGAAAACCTGAAGTCATTTTCAAGGTCCACCATTTCTTACTTCTTTTCGGTTATGTCAAGTTTCTAAACTTTCTAAATCTCCGTTTTCTGGCTAATGTAAAGAAAATAGGATTCTACCGAGTCTCCTATCTACCTACACCCAGAAATCAATGGCATTTTTATACACCAATAATGAACTCTGAGAAACTAAGAAAACAATTCCATTTACCATTTCAACAAAAATAATAAGATACTTAGGAATAAATGTTACAACGAGGTAAAAGACCTGTACTTGAAAAACTACAGAATGTTGATAAAAGAGATAGAAGTAGATATAAACAAGGGGAAGAATATACCATAGTCAGGGATTGGTAGAATTAACATAATTAAAATGTCCATACTACCCAAAGCAATCTATAGATTAAATGAAATCCCTATTAAAACACCAATGGCATATTTCATAGATCTAGAACAAATACTCCAAAAATTTATATGGAATCAAAAAAGAACCCGAATAAGCTGCAGCAATTTTGAGAAAGAATAACAAAGTTAGAGGGATCACAGTACAGGTTTCAAACTATACCACAAAGCTACTGTAATCTAAACAGCCTGGTATTGGCACAAGAACAGGCATATAAATCAATGGACCAGAACAGAAAATCCAAAAATCAACTCAAGCCATTACACTCAATTAATATTTGACAAAGAGCATACAATGGAGTAAAGACAGTCTCTTTTTGCATTGGACAGGTACATGCCAAAAAATGAAACTAGATCACTAACTTACAACATACATAAGAACTCAAAATGGATAACAGACTTAAATGTAAGTTGTAAAACCACAGGCAGCACAATATCAGACATCTCACATAGCATTTTCTACGGCGAGGGCAAAAGAAAGGAAAAAATAAATAGGACTACCTCAAACTAAAAAGCTTCTGTAACCAGCATCAAAATAAAAAGGGAATTCACTGTATGGGAGAGTATATTTGCCAATGAAACATCTGATAAGGAGTTAATTTCCAAAATTCATAAAGTACTCATACAACTCAACAAAAGACAAATAATTCAATTTAAAAATGGACAAGCCCAGTAATCCCACTCCTGGGAATATATCCGAAGAAACTAGAAACACCAATCAGAAAGGATATATGCACCCCTATGTTCATAGCAGCACAATTTACAATAGCTAAGATTTGGAAACAGCCTAGGTGTCCGTGAGCAGATGACTGAATCAGAAAACTGTGGTACATCTACACAATGGAATACTATGCTGCCATAAAAAGAAGGAATTCTCATCATTTGCAGCAACCTGGATGGAATTGGAGAACATTATGCTAAGTGAAATAAGCCAGTCAATGAAAGAAAAATACCACATGATCTCACTCATTTATGGATAATAAAGAACATTATAAACTGATGAACAAAAAGATAGATACAGAGACAGTAAAGCATCAAATAGACTGTCAAATTACAGGGGGAAACTTAGGGAGAGGTGGGGGAGATAAGAGATCAACCGAAGGACTTGTACACATGCATATAAGCATAACCAATGGACGCAAAACTCGGGGGAGGGGGGGGAGGGCATATATGGGAATGGGGTGGGGGGGACAATGGTAAGATATGTACACATATAATACCTTAATAAAAAAATAAAAAAATAAATGGACAAGGGACCTAAATAGACATTTCTCTCCATACAGATGGCCAAGAGACATGACAAAATGCTCAATGTTACTAATCATCAGAGATGCAAATTACTAGTAAAATGACAATGAGGTACTACCTCACACATTCCAGAATGGCTATTACCAATAAATCAACAGCCCTAACCGGTTTGGCTCAGTGGATAGAGTGCTGGCCTGTGGACTGGAAGGTCCCAAGTTCGATTCCGGTCAAGGGCATGTACCTTGGTTGCGGGCACACCCCCAGTGGGAGGTGTGAAGGAGGCAGCTGACTGATGTTTCTAACTCTCTCTCCCTCTCCCTTCCTCTCTGTAAAAAATCAATAAAATATATTAAAAAAATAAAAATAAAATAAATAAGTCAACAAGTGCTGGTGAGGATGTGGAGAAAAAGGAACCCTAGTACGCTGTTGGAGGGAATGCAGACTGGTACAACCACTGTGGAAAACAGTATGGAGTTTCTTTAAAAAAATTAAAAATGGAACTGCCATTTGACCCCGTGATCCCACTTCTAGGAAGAGATTTGAAGAATCCCGAAACATCAACCAGAAAGAATATATGAACCTCTATGTTCATAGCAGTGTTAAATACAACTAGAGGCCTGGTGCACTAATTCATGCACCAGTGAGGTCCCTTGACCTGGCCTGCAGGATCGGGCAGAAACCAGCTCTCTGACATCCCCCAAGGGGTCCCAGATTGCAAGAGGGCGCAGGCCAGGCTGAGGGACCCCACTGGTGCACGATAGGAGCCGGGGAGGGATGTAGGAGGGCTCCAGGACGTGTCTGGCCCACCTCGCTCAGTCCCCGATCAGCTGGACCCCAGCAGCAAGGTAACCTACCGGTTGAGTATCTGCCCCCTTGTGGTCAGTGCACATCACAGCGAGCGGTTGAGCAGCCTTAGCATATCATTAGCATATTACGTTTTGATTGAACGGACTGGACACTTAGCATATTAGGCTTTTATTATATAGGATAGCTAAGATCTGAAAACAGCCCCAAGTGTCCATCAGTAGCTGAGTGGATAAAGAAGTTGTGATACATTTACACAATGGAATACTATGCAGTTGTAAAAAAGAAGAACCTCTTACCCTTTGAGACAACATGGAGGGACCTGGAGAGTATTATGCTAAGAGATATAAGCCAGTCAGAGAAAGACAAATATCACATGATCTCACTTACATGTGGAATCTAACGAACAACATAAACTAACCAACAAAATAGGCCCAGAGCATGCAACAGACTGACAATTCTCAGAGGGGAGCCTGGAAAAAATTAACCAAAGAATTTATATGCATATATACATAACCCATGGACACAGACAATAGTACGGTAAAGGCCTGGTGAGGGTGCTGGAGTGGGGAGGTAGGGGGTTAATGGGGTAAAGAGGAGGACACTGGTAATACTTTCAACAATAAAGATACATACACAGATACAGAAAAACGCAGGAAACAGAATTTTTAATTTATTTGCTTATATTCTTAGTTTTCAATCTTAAATTTTATTTATTGAGAGAAGCACTGCAATTTGGCAACAATGTTGTTTTAATTTGTAAGGAGTGATATAAAATTGACCAAATATTTGGTAGCTTAGAAAACAAAAATAATTGGATAAAATATCAAAAAGATATATGAAAAAACATTTTTGGGCAAGATGGTGTAAAGAAAAACAAAAGGCTATTAAATGAAGTAAGAGCCACATTTAGTGTGCATTCTGAACAAGAGGAGCTAGCAAAATACATATTAGGAAAAAAAAAAGTATCCTAAAGATATAGATCACATAGATGGCCAAAAATGACACTCACTGGCTAGTGTCCATATTATGTACAGACCAGCTGTTCCTTCTTAGTCATTCCTCTCACTACCCATAGAAGTAGAATGAACCAATTGATATTGAAGTCTACATAACTAACTTTCTAGCTCAGGGTTCTTTATATTTCAACTAGAGGCCTGGTGCACAAATTCGTGCATGGTTGGGGTCCCTCTGCCTGCCTGGCGATCAGGGCTGATGGGGGCAAGGGTCCGGCTGGCCAGGGGGCAGGAACCGCGGGAGGTTGGCTGGCCACAGGAGGTTGGCTGTGGGAGTGCATTGACCACCGGGTGGCAGCTCCTGCATTAAGTGTCTTCCCCCTGATGGTCAGCGTGCATCATAGCAACCGGTTGACCAGTTGCTTAGGCTTTTATATATATAGAATATATAGATATGAGAAAGGCTACTACTCCAGGGAAAAAGAAGGCAGATGTATAATTTCATGAAGTATGTCTGCGCAGTGAAAAGAGATGAGGGGCAGGAGACTAACCCATTAACCCTTAACGCAGTGCTCTGAGTTTTATCCTTTTCAATCTCTAGCAGCAGATAATCAGTAGCCAAGAGAGCCAAATAGGAGGAAAGGCAGAGGGAAATGGCTAAGGACAAAGAAAGGAATTAATAAAATAGGGACTAAATGAATAGAAGCTACAGAGAAACCACCTGGTAAGTTTTGAAAATATCTTGGAATTTGAAATTCAAATCTACTATGATATTTCAATAATTTTCAAAAAGTCTTCTAGCTTTGGGTCAAATAAAGTCAATCAGCATTACTGAGGAGAGGATATTATTAGAATATGTCTATAGTTTTATTTGTAACATTCCCAAATTAGTAGAGAAATCTGGTACAAGACAAGATCAAATAATAAGGAAACAATTAATGGCCATCATGAGATCCTGTGTATGTTTTTATTTCTTTGTTAGCCTTCCTACTAATTTGAACACACACATACACAGTAAGCCAACTAAAAAGTGACCACAATGGACCCAAGATACTGTTTTAAAATGGGATGATTCTTACAAGTTTTCCTTAGAGAGCAGGGTTATAATTTTCACTTCAAGGAAATAACTCAAAACTAACTACAGAATGACAGATAAAATATTTTCATATCACCTGTTCTCTCTGCTTTCTCATCTTTTCTTTTTGCTTCTCTGTTCAAACCTCTTACCATAGTCCACATGATACTACAGAGCCATACGTAGTCTGTCTCCTTAAAAAAAGATCATCGCTTGCAATTAAGAATGTTAAGAGAAATTGTTTGAGTTGTCTTGTACCCATGGTGTGGATAAGTGGGTTTATGATATCTAAATCCAGCCTACCACCAGGAATGCTCAGGACCTACTCAAGAAGGCAAATAATCCTTTCCACTAATATTTACAGGGTAAAATAAGATTGTTGTTAGAGTGTAATAAATTTGACAGTAAAATAGTAGTCAAGTTTTCAGGCAAATTTAAATTGGCTAGTTGAAACAAGTGAATATGCTAGAAAAATTAATTGTACTGGACAAAAAGGTGTTCTTAAAGTGTTAACTAAAATTTTTATTGGTAGTTCATCTCGTGATAAAATTGCGCACTATGTAATGAACCTAAAACAGTAATATTATAGTGCAAAAAATTAAAATTTAAAAGCCATCAAGACTACATTATAAAATTTTCAAAAGCCTCCTAATATTTAAATCAAGAAAGGAGGGGATAGTAGAAGAATATCATGTAAGGAAAAATAACCTGTAAGTAAATTACATCTAGAAAATTAATACTTTAGAAAATGAATTGTAAGGCTAAAAGCAAGACACCCATGAAAAACACACAAGGTGTCAAAACAAGCCAGATTAAAATCATTTGGGCAAAAAATGAAATAGGATCCCAAGTCAAATTTATAGAAAATATTCCTTTATTAACTTTTGGTCGAGAACATGATTGTATATTTTCAGAAAATAACTCCGAGACCATGTGGATTCCAGCAACAGAGAGGAATCGACAGGACTACTCCAGCCATGAAGACAGAAGAGAAACAGTCCAGAGCCTTGCCATACTAGCAGTTAGCAGCTGTGCATCACTGCAGGTTGCCCAGGACCAAACCAGACAGAGTCGGACCTGCATTACCACCATTTGTCCACCATCCAGAACTGAAATGTCATTGCTGACATGTACACATAAGGAGCTGTTTGACATTGAAATTGGGTCTCAAAGAACTGTTGGCCCAGAAAGAAACTCACTATAGACTGATTCATTTGCCTGTCAGCATAACCATTATTGCTTGTCTCATTTTCGGTTCTTATAAGTGTATTTCTAATAGCACATGATCTCACTCATCTAGGGGAAATAATGAACAACATAGACTGATGAACAAGAACAGACCCAGAAACAAGGAGGCATGGATCAGACTGTCGGGCCTCAGAGGGAGGGTAGGGGAGGGTGGGGGTAAAGGGGAGAGATCAACCAAAGGACTTGTGTGCATACGAGCCTAACCAGTGGTTAAGGACAACAGGGGGGTGGGGGCATGCGTGGGGAGGGGTGTGGGATGGGAATGGGGGATGAGGACAAATATGTGATACCTTAATCAATAAAGAAATTAAAAATAAATAAATAAATAAAAATAAATAAATAAATAAGTGAAAAAATAAAAAAATAAATAACAACAACAAAAAAAAGAATGTTAAGAGAAGCTAAACATATAGGGAAATAGAATGATATATGAAATGTCTTTTCTTTACATTTTTAAATAGGTTATGAATAGGCAGTTTTAGACTCTCCAATCGGAGTGAGACACTATCATATATTCTGAAAAAATCTGATAGGCCTTTATTAATATAGCTGTTACAACAACCTTTCAATTAGTTCACTGCTTGTCACTCTGAAATTAACTCATAAAGAAAATCAGCTGAGCTTCCCTCCAACTATAAAATTCTTAAGAATCCAGATAAAATCATAAAACAAATCAGTTTTTTTCATTGATAGTATGTGAACAATCACACCAGTTTAGATTCTAAACTTTAAACTACAAGCACAACCTCTTCATTGTTTACCCAGAATTTATCATGAAAAATTACTTTCATCAAAATTTCTGAACTGATAAAAATCATAGAACCTCCTCTTAATAATACAAGGCTATTTTCTAAAAAAGTTATTTTCACTTTGGCTTAATTGGGCTGAAAAGGGGGAAAAGCCTAAAATAATAATCTGAAATATCACAATATATAAAGCCAGATATGATTCACATCTGTAGTCAGAAATTTATAATAAAAGAAAGTAATTTTATTTTAGTTTGCCTTCAGAAAAGAGACCAATGCTGTTTATACAAATCTGGTTCCTTTTTTGGGATAAAGTTAATTCATGATTTATTTTTCAATAGGTTTTAAAAAGGATACGTGTTCCGTTAACTCCTGATATTTTAAAGTCATCTAGCAGTTGAACAACCATTTCTTTATTTGGATCATTAGGGTCTGAATTTCTCACCTATAATGGGGAAGACAGTATTTAGTAAAACAGGAAAGCACTGAAATAAGCCAAATGCCTACCTGCAGCAAATATAACAAAAGATTAATCACTCCAAGAAACAGCAAATTTATAAGAAAAACGTATTAAAATTTTAATAGCTAAAATAAAGAACTTAATTCACAAAAGGAAATGCATCTAAAAAAGGTTATTATACTAAATCAACCATTTTTCGACTCAAAGTACAATTCCCAAATTAACTGTTGGTAACCAGGCTACAAGCAATTAAGCTTTGGCAGGATGCAAATCAACCACAGCACAACCACATGGTTTATTCAAGCTGATATTTTTGTTCAAAGAAAAACTTTCTCAATGAAGGAAGCAATACAGTAAATTACTTTTGGGCACAAACCTCCTTCTTTTGTCACAGACTGGTACTTTGAAAAGTACTTCCTGGTCTAACATCGTCATCTTAGAAATGAAACATTTAAAGTTCAGAAGAAAGAAAATGACTTGGAGGATATATTGGGATACAGCTGATCCTAAAACCTAGGTTTTCTAACTCTGACTTTAAGCTCCTTCTACTACATTGGAATTTTCTAATAAAACTGAAAGCAAGTTTTCGCTAAATGTACTTAAGTTTCCAAGTGTAAAGGAATTAATACAATGTTTATTTTTATAACATCTAAAAACCTAAAATAGGTATTTAATTATTAGCACAACTTTCCTTTTAACCATTAGTAGGAAAGAAAAACATTCTTTGTGCTGACACATAAAACGTGTTCAATAAACATTTTTATTCGACGTGTATGAGGGCATGAGAGCATATTCTATCAGTTCTCTACCACATGCACAGAATGTATAAATATTGTTGTCTTCCTCTACTTCTTTAAAGATACTGAAACTTTATAGTAAATATTAGCCATGCTAAAGAATTTACACTTTGTATGTCTTAATTCAATAAAACTTTATTTAATACTTTGCAGTTCACATATGATCTAATAATACTCACTGATTTCAGCAACCGGATTTCATCTAGTGCTGTTTCAGTATAATGTTCAGCACTTTTAACTACTTTCATGGCTACAAACTTCTTTCCCCTAAGAAACAAACATAGACAGTTAGGACTAAATGTCCTCCTTTACTTTAGGAAGCTAAGATTTCAATATAATGGGAGGCAGTGACAAAAATACAAATATTGATTTCATTGTTTCCTTGTACTCAAATACAGAGATCACTTGTACCCAGCAATTAACTGGCCAGATTTAATTTATAGAAAGAAAATCTGTTCTTGGGTAATGGCAGTAACTAAACATTTTTTCTAAATTAAAATCTATCTTCTTAATGTCTTCCTGAACCCAAGGAAAACCATAAAAAGAGGATGGATAAGGGGAGGAACCCCACCAAATCTGAAGTATCTTGTCTACCTGTCAAAAGCTAAAGGTTAAAAGCTATAATACTTTCCTATAAGAAGCCAGAAGAAAAAATAGGGTGAAAACAAACTAAAAAAAAAGTATATAGATAGCAATTACTGTTCTCATCAAAGATAGGTGGTACACTTTTAGGTAAACACCCCATGATAATTGATTTTTATGTAGAGAATAGTTTTAGACTGTATGACTGAGCAAATCTGTTACCAAAAGAAAATTTCACATAGGTATGTTTAGGGCAAGGGTAAAGAATGTCCAACTTGTGGGCCATTATTTGGTGTGGCCCAGCCAAAGCATTAGGGGTGATTTAATGAAATGTTTGACAAAAATAGCAGGCTAATTTTTAAGCTGATAATTTCGTATGGCCGGAGAATGATGTGATAAATATCCAAATGGCTCTCGGCAGAAAAAAAGGGCATCGATTTTCAACTGGTATGCTGCAAGAACTTTTAAAACATAAAATACTTAACTATTTAGTCAGGGGCACTGACCTCTTTCCTCTTAAGATGATAACATTAAAAAAATGGACAATAGCTGTCCAATGTAAATGCCCTGTCTTGAACAAGTATATAGGTCATATAACAGAGTTGCATCTTATTGGTCATGTCGCATAAGAAGGTTGCATCTGATTGGTTACTTCTTGGTACCAGAAATTCTTATATACAAGTACTAGAGGCCCGGTGCACAAAATTCATGCACAGGGGGGAGGGTGTGTGTGTGTGTGTGTGTGTGTGTGTGTGTGTGTGTCCCTCAGCCCAGCCTACACCCTCTCCAATCTGGGATCCCTCTCACAATCCAGGACTACTAGCTCTTAACTGCTTCTGCCTGCCAGCCTGATCACCCCCTAACTACTCCCCTGCCAGGCTGATAGATGCCTAACTGCTCCCCTGCCAGTCCAATTGCCCCTAACTGCCCTCCCCTGCAGGCCCAGTCACCCCTAACTGCCCTCACTTGCCAGCCTGGTCACCCCTAACTGCCTTCCCCTGTTGGCCTGGTTGCCCCCAACTGCCCTCCCCTGCAGGCCTGGTTGCCCCTAACTGCCCTCCCCTGCAGGCCTGGTCACCCCCAACTGCCCTCCCCTGCTGGCCCGGTCACCCCTAACTTCCCTCCCTTGCCAGCCTGGTCCCCCCAACTGCCCTCCCCTGCAGGCCTGGGTTCACCTCTCCCCCCCCGCCCCCCGCCAACTGTCCTTCCCTGCAGGCCTGGCCACCCCCAACTACCCTCCTCTGCTGGCCCGGTCACCCCTAACTGCCCTCCCCTGCAGGCCTGATCGCTCCCAACTGCCCTCCCCTGCTGGCCATCTTGTGGTGGCCATTTTGTGTGTTGGAGTGATGGCCAATTTGCATATTATCTCTTTATTATATAGGATTATATAGGATTATATAGGATAGGCACCTGGTTTTTATCTTTTTTATTAACACATTTTATGATTTTATTTTTTTGTTAATCCTCACCCAAGGATATTTTTCCATTAATTTTTTAGAGAGAAGTAGAAAGGAGTGGGAAAGAAGAGAGAGAAAATATCTATGTGAGAGAGATACATCAGCCAGTTGCCTCACACAAGTGCCCTGACCAGGTTTGGGGATCAAGCTTGCAACCAAGGTATGTGCCCTTAATTGGAATTGAACCTGGGACCCTTCAGTCCATGGGCCGACACTATCCACTGAGCAAAACTGGCCAGGAGTAGGCACTTGATTTTTAAAAAGTCATTTTGGAGCAAAAGGGTAGGTAATTACTACTATTATATGTCTTTTTGTAAATCAATTTAACTTTACTCTGGTGAGAAAAACTATAAATTTACATACCATACTTTTAGTAATAGTTGAAATGCTTTGAATTTGGGAGTTCTAAGTGCCTTTTGACACTAATTTAATTAATCTTTTGTCTCTAAGGCCTTTGGCCAAGAACACAAAGATTATCAACAACAAAATTCTGATCAAGAAATCAGTCAGAGTTAAACTGAAGGTGGAACAGCTCTGGAAAATCAGGAACACTTAGCTATCACCTTACTAATTCTTTTGCAGGACCACTAAAACTTACTGAATATCCCATGATAACCACACTGTTGAAAAGTGTCCCCAGCCCAACTTTCGGATCACATGATATCTCCCATTGAATAGATCTCCGATTTTCACAAGATGGTAACCTCCTGGAAGAAATAACAGGAGGGAAACATTCACTTAAATATATGAAAAGGTATCTTATATATCCCATTTTCAACATCTATATACCTTTTATCAAATAAAAATGGTTTCTTCTATGCTATCAATTCAACAAGAAAAATTTAAGTCAAGTCAGCCATACAGTATCATTGAGCTCATGTTACAAAAAGAGATCTTAGAGAATAAAATTAATGATTTAGAGGGAGCAAGTGATGCTTTGTAGACCATTTGCTATTTAAAATAAGTCATCCTCAAACAAAAATTAGGTTATGTATCACAATAGATTTATCTAAACATCTAAATCTATTTATAGTTGCAGTCTCAGGATTATATATTTTTTTTAAAAGAGGGAGATCAATGGATTCCATTTACTTAACTTAAAAACACACAGGATTTGATTTTCTAAAACACAAGACAACAAAACCCAGGAAGGCCTGAAAAGGCTTCCAACAGTGGCAGGAATCAAGTTATTTTAACACCGATCTTTGCCTGCTGAAAATAAAAAGACCCAGGTTCTCCGAGATGGTAAGATACATTCTAAGTCCCTACCAAAGAATACTGGAAAGTCTCAAAAAGAAATAGAAAAGCTATCAGGCGATCTTAGGACATAGTTTAAGTACACATAATTCCAGTTTAACTTACCTTAGCAATCATCATGAGAAAAAAGTAATAAAAAGGTGTTTTGCAAAAGTCTACATATAAAATCTTATCACTGGTTATTTCTGGTGATAGCATTAAAGATGTCTGTATTTTCTTTTTGTTTAATATATGTCTGAAGTTTTCTAAGGTAAGTATGCACTATAATTTTTAAGGAGAATAAAAGATAAAAACAGATTTAATATAAAAATAATAAATTGAGTCCTTTCCATTCTTTTAGGTGCAAACCCAGAAGTAAAATTGCTGGATTATATGGTCACTAGCGTTCCCGTTGCAGGAAAAATCCTGCAATAGGGTTTCCTGCTGCACTCTACCCCTCCCTGCCTGCTCTCCTCCCTTGTCCCCCGGCCTGCCTTCTCCACCAGCCCGCCTGCTTTTTCCTTCTCCCCCGGCCCCGCCTCCGCTCCTCCCTTGTCCCCCGGCCCCGCCCCTCCGTTATAACTAAGAGGAAATACTCTTTCCTATATTTAAAGAAAGAAAAATGCAGACACCTGTAATACTTTCAACAATAAAGAGAAATTTTTTAAAGATATAGTAAGCAAAAAAAAAAAAGCATCAAAACTTTACACTGATTGAGCAAACATTCAAATGAGAAACTGAATATACGTGGATCATGTCTTACTTATAGAAAGTCTTACCTTTACAATAATCATTGGGGTCTTCCTGCTCATCATCATCAGACCCCAGAATCTCCTCTTCCTGTTCTGGTGGATCACTCTCAGAGTGGGGAGCAGAGCCTCGGTGCTGAGTTTCAGATCTAAGAAATAATACAAACATGTTCAATCTAAATGGACAGAAGAAAATGGGACTTTAACAAAATATCATTATCAAAATGTCCTCCCCCTACTTAATAGATAATATAAACAGAATATTATCTAATGGCAGCTTAGGAAAACATTAGCTATCACTTTACCTCACGTTAGTAAAGTACCACTTTTTAAAAAGTCAGTACATGATTAAATAAATCTGGAAAATATTCGGAGTGGGGCAAGAGTAAGTTTACAGTCATGAGAACATGAAACACAAGAGTTTATTCTTGTATTATTATTTATAAATTACTGTATTTTCCATACAAACAACTATAAACCTACTTTTGCCACACCCTGTATATAAAGGAAAAAAAGTACTTGAATCATAATATCCAAACATAATTGCTGATAAAAACTATTAGATTTTCTTCCAGGTACTTGGCTGTATTTTTAATAACTGTTTTGTTTTGTTTTAATCCTCACCCAAGGATATGTTTGAGAGAGAGAAAGGGAAAGAGGTTGGGAGGGAGGGAGGGAAGGCAGGGAAAAGGGAAGGGGGAGGGGGAGGGGGAGAGAGAGAAAAAAAAGAGAAAGAGAAATATTGACTGGTTGGTTGCCTCCCATATGCACCCCAACTGGAGATCAACCCACAGGCACCAGAAATCAAACATTACACCTTTTGGTGCAGGAGATGACACTCCAATCAACTGAGCCACCTGGCCAGGGATATTTTGCTGTATTTTTAGAGGAAAAATGTGCCCCACACATTGAGCGGCAACCCATGAACCAAGAAGTTACAGGCTGATTCTGGTCAGGACACATGCCCAAGTTGTTTACAGGAGGTAATCAATATTTCTCTGTCATCGATGTTTCTCTCTCTCTATTCCTCTCCCTTCCTCTCTCTCTAAAAGGAATAAAAACATATTTTAAAAGTATATATACTTGTCATTATATACTATCTAAAAATTTTGTATTCTGCTTTTCCTACTACATTGTAAACTTTTTTCTTCAATTCTATGCAATCTCTTTAATCTTACTATTTCCCTTAGAAGTATCACCACTTAATTTGCACATTCTGTTCGACTGCACATTTAACTTGTTTCTAGTTTTTTACTACTAAAAATAAAGCTGTGGAATATTTTTGGATAACCTTTATTCTGTATTTAGAATTATTTCCCTAATGTCAAACTATCAGATAAGGAAAAAAATATTCTCCCTAGTTATAAAAATAATGTTAAATGTAGAAAAATTGGAAAGAAATTATTTTGTTTTATAACAAATCTGCTCTGAACAAATGAACATTCTGGATGATTTCCTTTCAATCTGTGGCCATGAATGATTTATAGGATTATATAGTATGACTTTTCTAAAAGGGCTGAGTTATATCTACAGCCACATATGGGCTTTTGGTATTTAAGTATTACCAAGTTCAGAAAACTTAGCTTATTTGATAGGCAAAAATAATATCTCATTTTGTAGTGCATTAAAAATTTTTATTGATTCCTTTTTCCACATGCCATCAATTACTTATATTGAAATTTTTGTGTGCTGAGAAGTTTAGGAGACAGAAAGATTTGCATTTACATTCAGGCTTTAACACATACTGGCTCCCTGCTTTATAAAAAGGTTTACGCAAAAGAAGCAGAGTAGATATTTCTTTTAGTAGTTGTAGTTCCCGTTCCTCAGTATTTTATTTACGTTTTCATCAACCTGTTTGATCAGACTGTTTTTCCAAAAGATTTAATAAAACAGAAAACAAAGAGCAATAATCAAAGCAAAACCACTTATATGGGTTATTGAAACTTAAGAA
Organism: Cnephaeus nilssonii; assembly: GCF_951640355.1. Taxonomy (NCBI): domain Eukaryota; kingdom Metazoa; phylum Chordata; class Mammalia; order Chiroptera; family Vespertilionidae; genus Cnephaeus; species Cnephaeus nilssonii. Next base: position 91,575,891 of record NC_137080.1, on the reverse strand, counting down.
ATACCTCAGAGCAAGCATGACTAATGATTCAGATTTAGATATTTGGTGGTCATTCCAATCTACCTCAATTTTTGTTACTTTTTTTTCTTTGTCTCCCAGGAATTAGAAAAGTAGCTATAAAACCGCATGATTCAGCTCTACCAGGCATTGTTCAGTGATTAGAACATGGGCTACACACTGGAGGATCTTTGGTTCAATTCCTGGTCAAGGGCATGTATGGGAGGCAACCAATCCATGTGTCTCTCTGACAAAAAAATCAATAGAAAAAATATCCTGGGCCCGGCTAAGTGATATGAACCAGGAGGTCACGGTTCCATTCCCTGTCAGGGCACATGCCTGGATTGTGGGCTCCATCCCCAGAGTGGGGCATGCAGAAGGCAGCCAACCAATGATTCTCTCTCATCATTGATGTTTCTATCTATCTCCCTCTCTGAAATTAAAAAAATATATATTTAAAAACAAAACAAAACATATTCTGGGGTAAGGCTTAAAACAAACAAGTAAACAAACAAACAAGTAAACAGACAAAAAAAGCCCCCCCACACACCCTGCTTGATTCAAGTGTTGTTCACTCCTAGTGAAAACATGTCTTTGGGAAACTTATTTAGTAAGGAACTACTACCACTTTCCTAAATAAAAGTAATGAGTCTGAATGAACACCCCTAAATTTAAGACTAAGATAGATTTCTAAAACAGATCCTCTTATTTCAAACTCGTTGCCTTTAGAATTAAAATTAAAATTTGATAGAAAAAAGAATTACAATTTTGAAAATTTTGAAAATCAGTAAAATATAGTGAAAACCAGATATGAAAATGTTGGAATATGAGAATTTTACAAGTATGATGAGAGTAGTAATGTTAAAAAATTATTTTTTTAAAGATTTGAAATATTTTTTGAAGCAAAAATAATTTGATTCTTTTATTGACCTGTTCTGTTGGTTTTTAGCTATAAAAGTGAACACTTAAATATCAGACTCAGTTAAATGGTTTAAAACTGAATTATAAATTCCAAGTTGCAGTGTGAAATACTATTAAGTCTCCACCCTGCCATGCATTAGTAGTACAAAAGAAACTCTTTATTCTAAACAGATAAAACAGATTACCTAAGGGGGAGGGGGAGCATCTTACTTTTAAAATTTCATTAAAAACATACTTAATATATATTTAAGTATTAATTTTTAGTCTTTCATTTGCGCAGCCCATATTTACCAGTAATTTCTGAAGACTGAGTGCAGGGGAGGTAAATTTATTAAGATCTCTTATTTTACCCATTCCTTACTGCCAGTCTGGGTATAAATTGCTGTTGTCTTCTAGCTTTCTCTGGTACTGTTGACAAATCCAATCACAAATGCCTTCTGATTTCCCAGCCTCGAAAAAAGGTGAGTTTTTTTTTTTGTTGTTTTTTTTAAGGATATTCTCTTTAATCCCTATTTTCTGAAATTTCCTGAATGGCCTTTTTATTAAAAATCCATCATGTTAAGTATGTCTATTTACTTGCAAACTAAAGATTCATTCAATTCTGATAGAAATTGCTTGTATTTCACTAAAAATTTAATTTTCTTCATTTCATCTACTCTCTCTGGAATTATTCTCTCAGGTACTGGACCTGAACCCTCTGTCCTACTTCATTGATTTCTTATGTTTTCTCTTATTTTCTATCTCTTTAGGATTTTTATTTTTGGTTTACTTTCTAAACTGATCTTCGTAACTTGTGTAGCCTTAAATTGCTACCAATTTTTAATTTCCCACAATTATTTTTGATCTTGAATATTACTTTTTGTGAGATTCCTGCAGTGTTCCAGTGATGTACCATCTTCTTTTATCTTAAGGATACAATTTAGTTTTAAGTTTCTTTCTCTGCTTTGCTTTGTTTTAGCTTTCTCAAACTGCTCATGTTTAACTAATGCTACATTAAGGACATCAAACAACTGAAAAAGGCCTTTGTCAAAAAAAGACCAAAACCAAAAATTTAGAGGAGACAGTTATCATTAGACAATGAGAGTGATAAGATGATATCATCATTAAAGCACTAAAAAGAATCACTGCAACTTTGATGGGTGTTAAAAGTAGCATAAAAGAAAAATCAATGCTACCGAAAGAAATTTCAACTTATTAACATTAGGCACTAAAAACTTCCTCCTTGAACCAAAACAGGAATTCTAAAATATTTTCAGTCTGTTCCTTTAAACTCTTCATAGTTATTTCATGTCTAAAGTATATATGCTCTCCATATTCAGAAGAAAAAATTGCCAGCACTTTAAAGCTCTCAACGTGTATAAAATTTAACTCAGTACTATCTACAAAATCTATCTATCTATCTCTATATATAAAAGGCTAATATGCTAATTGTCCATTCAACTGGTTGCTATGATGCACACTGACCATCAGGAGGCAGACGCTCAATTCAGGTGCTGCCTTGATGCACACTGGCCATTGACAAAGAAACGGCACCATGGACCTGGTGTTGACAAAGCAACACTTGGCTTCCCCCAAGTGGGACACAGGACCCACCACCACCCTGGATCAACAGCCCATCAAATCACAGCCAACGCTGCCAAGACCCCATAGTGCAAAATCCGGCCCACAGCTCAGCCCAGCAACGGTTAGCTGTGGGCGCCAGATAATGACATCACGTAGCAACGCCCAGCTTACTCTCCCTAGTGACTAAGCCTCCTTGGAGTTTCTTCAGCCCAGGAACACAACTTGCTTTATAGCCTGGTACAAACATTTTACACTTTAACCAAATGTCTGTGAAGCGTTTTCCCATGCCTTATCTCATTTGATCCTCACAGAAATCCTGGAGTAGGTAGATAGGAGATTCGGTAGAATCCTATTTTCTTTTCATTAACCAGAAAATGGAGATTTAGAAAGTTTAGAAACCTGACCCGACTGAAAAGAAGTAAGAAATGGTGGACCTTGAAAATGACTTCAGGTTTTCTCACTGTGCAGAATATAGTCTGTTATAGTTAAATATTTTACCCTTTGTTCTCCCTACATGATCTACAATAACAATCTGCTTCGTGTTGGTATTTACTGCTGTGTTGCTGACAATCACCTGAAAGAGAAGTTGGGGTGCTTCACTGGGCTGGAAAAAGTTTAGCTAAATCAGAAAGCAGGTGTAATTAAGCAAGTTTATTCTATACATATAAAAGGCTAAGTTGACTCACACATGCACAATACATATAAAGCTCTTGCTGGCGCCAATTGCACACGTGTGTTTCAATCTGTCATTGTCAATTGTGAATTTGGTTGACATTTCTATTATAGAGAAAGGATGAATAGTGATATTAAAATATTTCTTCTAATTAATTTCCTTTCAATGTGCACGAATCCGTGCACCGGGCCACTAGTCTAATATAAAACAAAATGGACAACATATCAAATTTTAATAGCAGCATGCTTTCAAAGGAGTCAAATAATTAATCTAACCAAAATACCAGCAATGTTAGAAATAGGAATATACTTGGCTAGGGTACAGAATGAAACCAAAGCAAAAGTCTGGGAGGAAGGCAGAAAGCAGTATAAAAGCTATGTCAAACTACGCTTGACATAGAAACTCTATAAAGTGATGAACAGGGAGATGATAAAAGCCAAACTGGAGCATTTCCTCTTATTTCTAAGAATCCTTTCACTCAGATTCCATTTCTGGTATAACCCTCACTCCTAACCATCCTTCACCGCAATCACTAGTTAGCCAAATAAACAGTAAAACCAAAATACCAAATAAAAATTTACTCAGTCTTCTGTGGACAAATCTATGTATATAAAAGCCTAAGCGACCGAATGACCGGAACGACTGGAATGACCAAGACAACCAGTCAACCAGTTGCTATGATGCACACTGACCACCAAAGGGCAGACACTCAATGCAGGAGCTGCCCCCTGGTGGTCAGTGCACTCCACAGCCAACCTCCCGTGGCTGGCCAACCTCCTGCAACCCCTCCTCCCAGCTGGCCAGCCCCAGACTGGCCCCAATCGGGTGGGCTCGGTCAGCCCACCTCCCATGGCCCTTCCCCCAGGCCGGCCAACCTCCTGTGGCCCCTCTGGTAGCCCATAGGCCAACCTCCTGTGGCCCCTCCCCCTGGCTGGCCTGGTCCAATGGATCCCGATTGCTGGCCAGGCTGAGGGACCCCACCCATGCACGAATTTGTGCACTGGGCCTCTAGTATATTCATAATCGCCATGAAGAATATGCTATGTATGAATTTTCACTTGCACATTTCATAAATTTATCTATTCAAACTAGAGGCCTGGCCTGCGGAGATAGGGCTGAAACCGGCTCTCCGACATCCCCTGAAGGGTCCCAAATTGCGAGAGGGCAGTTCTCTCTTGGGTGATGCACCCGGGAATCGGGACCCCTCCTCTCTGGTTCCGGGTGTGTCACCCAAGAACCGCAGCTGCCAAGTCACTGCAGCTTGGCAGCTCCTGCATTGAGCATCTGCCCTGTAGTGGTCAGTGCGTGTCATAACTACCGTCACATACATATATGTATGTATGTATGTATATATACATACATATAAATATATAGATTAGTTACATGAGCATCCTCATTTAAAAAGAAAAGACTATTACTGACCCAATATATTGCTTTATAACCTAGTAGTGGACTAGGTCTGAAGAAATTAGTAAGATATAATTCACATGATAAATGCACCAATCTGAAGTTTATAATTCAGTGGTTTTAGTATATATGCAGAGTTGTGTAGTCACAGCACAATCTAAACTTAGAACATTTTCATCACCCCCAAGAAAGGCCCAAACCCATTAGCTTTAATCACCCTTATACCCTTCCCCCAGATTCTGGAAACCACTAGTCTACTTCCTGTTTATATGACTTTACCTATTCTGGACAATTCATGTAAATGGCACTTTGTAGTCTTTTGAAATGGACTTCTTTCAATTAACACAATGTTTTTGAGGTTCATCCATTTTGTAGGATGTATGCAGTAGTTTGTTCCTTTTTATGGCTGAATAATATTCCATTATATAAATATATTACATTTTATTTATTCATTAATCAGTTCTGATGGACATTTGGGTTGATTACACTTTTTGGCTTTTACAAATGCCCTAGAAGAAATATGTACAATCATGTTTGTAAAAATACACACACACAAAACCCCACAAAAACACACCAGGAAATAAATGTCCATCAAGAGGAGAATGCATAAGGTACAGTATTCTGACACAATGAAATACTATACCCAACAGTGAAAATTAATGAGCAACATGCATCAGCATGAATGAATTGCACAAACATAAAATGAAGTAAAAATAGCAAGTTGCAGAATATATACAATATATCATTTCAACCAAATCATAAAAAAATACAAAATGGCCAATATAGTTAAAATACTAAGAAATACAGAATTGCAAGTAGATAAATAATTGCTGGAGACCTAATACACAATACAGTGATTGCAAATAACAAAATTGTATTAAAAACATTAAATTTTCTAAGAGGCTAGACTTAATTGTTCCCACACTAGAAGAAATACTAATTATGTGCCCCAACAGAGATGTTAACTATTGGCTACAATGGCAAATATAAATGTATCAAAAAAGTATGTCGCACACTTTAAACTTATAATTATTATATGTTATATCTCAAAAAAGTAAGCTGAGAAAAAAAAATTCACAATAACTTTTAATTCTACAAGGACACTATAATATAGGGATATAATCAAGGAGGAATATACATGATGTCCCTTACCTATGGTAATGAGATTTTCTTTCTTTCTATTTGTTGTTAATCCTCCATAGAGGATATTTTTTCCATTGATTTTTTTTAGAGCGTAGAAGGAAGGGAGAGAGAGAGAGAAACATTGATTGGTTGACTCCCACCCACCCCAACTGGGGCCTGGGAATGACTGAGAATTGAACCAGTGACCCTTCTGAGCCAACACTCTACCACTGAGCAACACTGGCCAGGGCAAGATTTTATTTCTTAAGCTGAGTAGAGGCTATCATTTTGTCATTTACTTATTTTATTACTCAACATTTTATTAGTCTTTTCTGTATATATAAAATCTTTCATTTAAAAAATATTGGCTACGATTACTTTCAGGTTCAAGTATGAATTCAATGCATGGCTTGTATTGAAATTTTGGCTTGTAGAGATTTTGTTAAGACATATCCCACAGTTAGGAATCTTATTGACCTTATCCATGAAGTTATCAGAGTTAATCATGACATTATCATAAAATGCAAATGGAGGGGTGCAGAAGATTCAACTGCATGCTTTAATTCATGTAAAAAATCTGTACCTTCACAATAATTTTCTGTAAGTTACATGTCTGTTTTATGGAGAATAAACAGTTCTAATAAATAAAAGTTGTAGAGAATTTAAATAACAAGCTTGATCTAAATTGGTATATTTGTATGTATAACTTTATATCTATTCTTTCCAAACACAACAGAGAGGGGGGGAAAGTCCCCAAATTGGGTATATTATAGAATAAAATAAAAATATCTTAGCAGATCTTGTTTTAAAGAGGAAATGAAATTTTAAATTTCAAAGTACTTAGAAATAAGTGCATTACAGGTTAAAATCTGTGATCTACTCAGTTTTACTCAAGAGAAAATTTGTAACTGTATATGCCAATTAGAAAACAAGAAAAGGTGCTATTTATTACATGAACAAATAATGAACTAGAAATAAAAGTAAAAGGAATAAAATTTTTAAAACTCCAAATGAAAAGTTAAATTATTTGAGAAAGATTAATAAAATAGACCAGCCTCTTCCAAAACAAATTTTCTTTTTTTAAAAACAACACAGGATACAAGGATATAAGTCATAGAGATTAAAATAAATTAAAGACTTATTCCCAACAAAGGAAACAAATCCAGACAGTTACAAAGTAATAATATTTTTAAAGTGAAATGCTGCTACATTTTCAAAGAAGGTTTAATTTGGTAGTTCTTTTTTTAAAATATATTTTTTATTGATTTCTTCCAGAGAGGAAGGGAGAGAGATAGAGAGCTAGAAACATCGATGAGAGAGAAACATCGATCAGCTGCCTCCTGCACACCCCCTACTGGGGATGTACCCTTGACCAGAATCGAACCTGGGACCTTTCAGTCCATAGGCTGACGTTCTATCCACTGAGCCAAACCAGTTTCGGCTGGTAGTTCTCTTTTTATGAACTGTTCCAGTGCATCCGAAGAGTAGAACAAGCCTGCCCTGCCAGTGTGGCTCAGTGATTGAGCATCAACCCATGAATGAAGAGGTTATTAGTTGATTCCAGTCTGGGTGCATGCCTGGGGTTGTGGGCTTGGTCCCCAGCCGATCACTGATTCTCTGTCATTACTAATGTTTCTCTCTCTCCTCATTCTCTCTCTTCTCCCTTCCTCTCTGAAATCAATAAAAAGATTTAAAAAATAAGAGAACAATTCAAGCTCAGAATTATCTAGTAAAGTTATTCACTATTTAATATTCATACAAAGACCATAAAGATATTTGACAAAATTGAAGATGTATTTGAGATTGAAACCCTTGATAAATAGGAATAAGCTTAATTAAGTTGAGAGACTTACTACTCAATTCAATTAAAGATATCTATTAGAAATCCACTGAAACATTACACAAGCATTCCCATAAGACAAGATGATCTTCACTACAATAACACAGTTTTATGGCTACTTTTCCAAGTTATACTAGCAGTCTTAGTAATTTAAGGGAAGAAAAAGAACCAGAACTGCTACCATTATAAAATGGTTATTCACCTAGAAAATCTGAGAAAAATAACCAAAAAATCAGTAGCAACCAATGCAAGGTTTTAGGTAATAAGGAGGTAACAAATTACTATACAAATTTAAAAAGCAACCGTTTCAACATACCAGCAATAACCAATAAAAAAATGTAATGGATAAAAAGCAATAAACTTATAAAAGCAATCATAGTAAAAATCTAAGACTATAAGAAACACACACGTCTGAAGGATATAACAAACAAACAAACAAACAAGAAAGCTACTGAATATTCCTAGATAGGAAGAATCAACTAAACATGTCAATTTTCCAGAAAGTAACCTATAAATTCAAAGCAATCTCAACTGAAATCAACAAGGTATTTTTGTAGAACTTTCCTTAGAAAAGAAAATTAGCAAAAATAGCCAAAAATTTTTCAAAATAGAGAAATGATTGGGAACTTGAACTCCAGATAGCAAGATAGAATAAACAGCTATAATAATTAAAACACTGTAGCACTGGTACTGGATTAGAATGAAATCTAGCCATACACTTAATAAGGTAATTTAGTATTGGATAAATATGGCATTTCAAAACAAAAAGAAAAACATCAACTGTTTATTATAATCACTGGGAAAACCAGCTATTTGAGAAAAGGGAAGATCAGAGTGAAATATGCTAACAATGTGAGGAAGGGACCATGAGCCAAGGAATGCAAACGACTTCTAGAAGCTGGAAAAGACCAGGAACCGATTCTCCCCTAGAGCCTCTAATAATTTTATGGTTGGGGGTCACCACAACATGAGGAACTGTATTAAAGGGCCGTGGCATTAAAAAGGTTGAGAACCACTGCCCTAGAACCGTGGTCAGCAAACTGCAGCTCGCGAGCCACACGCGGCTCTTTGGCCCCATGAGTGTGGCTCTTCCACAAAATACCACGGCCTGGGTGAGTCTATTTTGAAGAAGTGGCGTTAGAAGAAGTTTAAGTTTAAAAAATTTGGCTCTCAAAAGAAATTTCAATCGTTGTACTGTTGATATTTGGCTCTGTTAACTAATGATTTGCCGATCACTGCTCTAGAAGAAAGATAACTGTCTCCTTTTAAGCTACTAAATTTGTAGCAATTTGTTATAGTAGAAATAGGAAACTAATAAAGCAGTTTAGATTACTCTAACTTGTCAACCAATTCAAGAAAATATTCAAGTGGTCTGTAAACACATGAAACAATATCAAATCAATAGAAATGGGGAAAAATATATTAAAACAGGGATTTTTTAAAAAATGTACAGTGACTTGGCAGAAATAAAAAAGGAGTAATTTTGTATGTTGACAAAGATTTGGAGGGGTTGGGTGGGCATTCTTTTATGCTATAGATGAAATTAAAATTGGTGAAGCATTTTATTCTTATGTATCTTTAAAATATATTTTTATTGATTTCAGAGAGGAAGGGAGAGGGAGAGATAGAAACATCAATGATGAGAGATAATCATTGACCGGCTGCCTCCTGCACGCCCCACACTGGGGACTGAGCCTGCAATCCGGGCATGTGCCCTGACTGGAATCAACCAGTGACCTTCTGGTTTATAGATCAATGCTCAACCACTGAGCCATGCCAGTGGGCCGGTGAAGACTTTTTAGAGGTAATTTGGCAGTTTAAAAATATTCATATGGGGATAATGATGTGAAAATTTTACATTTAATGTAATTAGCATAATGCTATTAATGTATTTGAAAATACATTCACATGATTGAAATAACTATGTTGGTGAGGAGGCAGAGAAACAGAAACCTTTGTATGCTACTTTGGTGAGACTACTAAAGATGGCACGGCCAATATGGAAAACAGTGTGGTGTTTTAAATAGAATCCTACCTAATAATAGAGAAATATGCAAATTGACCGCACCTTCACTACACCCAAGCCACACCCACCAACCAATCAGGACAAGTATGCAAATCACCCCAACAAAGATGGCGGCTAATTTGCATATAAAGACAGTGTAGAAAGAAGCCAAGAACTGCAGAAGGGAGCAAAGCTGTGGAGAAGCAAGCAAGCCGGCGGGGGGAGGAGAAGGAAGGAGCGGAGGCGGGGCCGGGGGAGAAGGGAAAAGCAGGCGGGCTGGCGGAGAAGGCAGGCCGGGGGACAACGGAGGGGCGGGGCCGGGGGACAAGGGAGGAGCGGAGGCGGGGCCGGGGGAGAAGGAAAAAGCAGGCGGGCTGGTGGAGAAGGCGGGCCGGGGGACAAGGGAGGAGAGCAGGCAGGGAGGGGTAGAGTGCAGCAGGAAACCCTATTGCAGGATTTTTCCTGCAACGGGAACGCTAGTGACCATATAATCCAGCAATTTTACTTCTGGGTTTGCACCTAAAAGAATGGAAAGGACTCAAAATGTTTAATGGGTTTCAGTCCTACAAAATGAAGAGTTTTGGGGATGGATGGTGGTGATGGTTACACAACAATGTGAATGTATTTAATACCAATGAACTGTATATAGACTTAAATATGGTTAAGATGGTAAAATTTATGTATATTATACCACAATTTGAAAAAGTGCCGGAAGAAAAAAATTCCAACCAAAAATACTCTACCCAGAAAAGTTAGCATTCAGAATTGAAGATAAGGTTTTCCAGATAAGCAAATACTAAAGGAGTTCATCACTACTTAACCAGCATGGACTTATTTAAGCTAAAAAAAAAAAAAAGAGGGGGGGGTGCTGATTGATTACAAGAAAACATATAAAAGAATAAATCCCACTAGAGGGGTAAATATAGAGTAAAGGTAGTGGATTAATCACTTATAAAGCTAGTGTGGATTAATAGACAAAAAAATAGTAAAACTACCTATGATTATAATAAACTAGAGGCCTGGTGCACAAAATTCAGGGGGGGGGGTGTTTTCCTCAGCCCGGCCTGCACCCTCTCTCCAATCCAGGACCCCTCGGGGGATGCCCAACTGCCGGTTTAGGCCTGATCCCTGCAGCAGCTGGACATCCCTCTCGCAATCCAGGACCACTGGCTCCTAACTGCTCACCTGCCTGCCTGCCTGATTGTCCCTAATTGCTCTCCCCTGCCGGCCTGATCGCACCTAACTGCTCTCCCCTGCTGGCCTGATCATCCCAACTGCTCCCCTGCCCCTGATCACCCCTAACCGCCTCTACCTCGGCCCCTGCCACCGTGGCTTTGTCTGGAAGGATGACTGGAAGAAGTCCAGTCGACCCTGTCTAATTAACATATTACCCTTTTATTAGTATAGAAGAAGATGGGTAAGGGATACACAAGAAAAAAGTGACATCAAAAACAAAATGTGTGTGGGGATGGGGAATAAAAATGTTGAGCTTTAGAATGGGATCAAATTTAAGTTATCAATTTAAAGTATACCACAGATATATGTTTATGTGTAAGCCTTACGATAACCACAAGTAAAAACCTATAGTAAACAGCAAATATTAAGAGAAAGGAATATAAGTATACCACTATAGAAAGTCATCAAAACAAAAGAGAGCAAGAGAAGAAAAAAGGAACAAAGAGAAACTATAAAAGCAGGTAAGTTGTTACAGAATTTACAGGTGACTGAAAAATACACAGGAGTACAGGAAAAAAACATTTATTTTCCGATGTTTCTCTTGTACTAGAGTACAGAACTCAGGGGAGGCTGTTTCTCTCCAAATCCTGAGCAAGTCAATATGGAGGAAGCTTTCCCTTTATACCCTTTGGTTTCTTTGTCCCCCAAATATGGGATAGGACTTTCGGACCTTTCGCGGGCTTTGCAAATAGCCCCATGTGTTGGGGGTGGGGTGGGCGTGAGACCACATCTAAAGGCCTGGCCTGGTGCCAGTGCTGATAATTCCGTCTGGGGGTTGTGTATTGTTTATGGTTTATGACCTCTCTAAAATGGGAGTAGTACTTAGGTAAACAGGTCTTGCAGGACCAGATAATTAAAGAAGGGGCAGTTACTAGACTATAGGCTAACAAGAATGTGCATTAGGTTACTGGCACAGACTCAGATCGCTATATCCCCAAAAATGTCTCATTTTCCCCATCAAGTAAACAATAAGTACATACCTACAGACAATTACTTTAAATGTAAATGAACTAAATTCCCCAATCAAAAGATGGATAAAAAAACTAAGACCTATCTATATGCCATTCATAAGAGACTTACTTTACATCCTAGAACACAGTCAGAGTGAAGGGATAGAAAAAGTATTCCATGTAAAGGGAAACCAAAAGAAAGCTAAAGTAGCTACAGTTATATCAGACAAGTAGACTTTAAAAGAAAGACTGTAATAAGAGACAAAGATGGATGTTACATAATGATAAAGGTGCCAACCTAATAAGAGGATATAATGTTTGTAAATATTTAGGCACTCAACATGGGAACACCTAAATATATAAAGTAAATATTAACAGAACTAAAGGGGAAAATAGACAGTAATACAATAGTAGGGGTTTTTTATATACTACTTAGATCAAAAGATAGATTGTCCAGATAGAAAAACAACAAGGAAATATCAGCTTTAACACATTGGACCACATGGACATAACATATTGTAAGGACAGGAAAAAGGCATTTTCATTTTCTTTGCTGTGGCCTTCTACAATTTATAAGCACCTGATAATTAAACTCCAAGACTATTAGCTCCTCTGATTCAAACAGCCCCCCGGTTCAAAATGCAAGACAAGATAAGCTACTCTCAAGGCAACATTCTTACATTCCCCCTCCTTCTTGCTGTTTTCAGAACTCTGATAATGCACACCAAGGAGTCTCTAATTAGAAAGTTCTCTTCCTCCCTCCCTTTCAAGCCAGCTTCTTTTGAACTCTTCATACCTTTTGTTCTAAGCATGTTTTACAGCAAGCATGTGCCTCCTATGTGCCGGCAGAGTTTGACATGCTTGTTTTACAGGCTTGGGAAAAACACTGATAAGACACCTCCGTAGGACATCTGCCAGACTGTCTCCTGGAAAGCAAACTAACTTTTCAAGACAGCCCCTGATACCTGCTCAACTTCAGCCCAAAATCCTCCTCCCTTCCTTGCTACCTACAACAGCAGCCATCACTCTTTAAAAGTAGGAACTTTTTGTTCCCTGCCCTGTACTGATTACCAGTACTTGGCCCTTTCCGTTCCTGGAAAGTAAAATTAATTTCCTCTCTGCATCTCTTCTTTTAGCTGTGAATTCTTTCACAGCCCATATCACCAGCCAAACCCTAACAATAATCCACTGGAACAAACCGGGAACCTAAACATCCAACAGGAGAGGGCTGAGTAAATTTATTGATTATATAAATCATCCCCACTTGTTTATGTAAAAACTGATTACCAATCTGTTCATTTAAGGTAAAAATAGTAATTATTGCTAAAAGGATCACCTACTTATACCTTTATCAATACACTCCATTTTGAATGTTTATTATATTTGAAAAGGTTTCTATGCAATTAATTTCTAAAGTATCCATTATTATCTTCTTTTAAAAGTTAATTTATTGGTGCTCTCCCTCCCAGGTGAACGCCCACGCCTTTCCTGTGCCTTTATTCTTCCGCCCAAGGTGTGTTACCTTTGCCTTTCCCTCTCCTAAGCTCCAAGGGCCTTTCTTCTGCCTCTGTAACTTGTTTCTTGAGCCTACACAGCCCAGCTGGCTGACTTCTACTACATTTGTAATTTTCTAAATAAACTTTCTCTTATAATTTGGAAAAAAATAACTTATCCCATTGCCAGGTTCTTCCATGCCTTCTTGTTTATGTGTTTTCCCAAAGATCTCCCTTTGACCTGTGGCTCCAGTTCAAATTTTCCAAATCAAAAAAATAACAAATACATTGTACACCAAACACTTGCAGAGGGAAATGGATTAGCATTATTCCTGCATCTTCATAGTCTCAATATCAGGGAATTCATGGCATTCAGATTAAGTAGGAAAATAAAATTGATTTTTCTCTATATAAAATGACCATAAGCCCTTAAATTCAACAGAGATATATGTGCTTTTCTATCTCCCTTCTTCTAGAACCTCTCAATGCCAATCATATATCACCTATCGTGAAAGACATAACACAGAGCAGCGATTTTCAAACAATGTTCCACAAGAATTTTTAAAACGTGGAATACCTATTTGCTCAGGGGCACTGAACTCTTTTCCCTTAGATTGTCAAATAAAAAAATGACAACAGCCCTAACCCGTTTGGCTCAGTGGATAGAGCGTCGGCCTGCGGACTCAAAGGTCCCAGGTTCGATTCCAGTCAAGGGCATGTACCGTGGTTGCGGGCACATACCCAGTAGGAAGTGTGCAGGAGGCAGCTGATCGATGTTTCTAACTCTCTATCCCTCTCCCTTCCTCTCTGTAAAAAAAAAAAAAATCAATAAAAAATATTTTTAAAAAATGACAACAGCCAACACAATAGATATCTCATGTGAATGAATCAAAATTCTACCCATTTTTTTGGTCAGCTTGGCAAAAAATATATTTTTGTGTGTGCTGCAGAATTTTAGTAATTAATTTATGCATGCCAAGTGATGAAAAAGGTTGAAAATTGCTGACATAGTGGGTAAGAGCATGGACTCTGGTGCAACTTGCCTGTATGGTCAAATCCTGGATTTGCTACTTACTTCCTGTGTGATCTGAGGCAGGTAAATTAACCTCTCCAAGTCTATTTCCTTATCTATAAGTCATAAAAATAAAAGCACCAAGTTTACAAGGTTGCTTTGAACATTAAATGAATTAGTATTTACGAAAGCTTAGAACAGTATCTGGCAACCAGTGCTATTATTATTGCACACAGAAATTTAGATAGTCTCTTTGGGCTGGAGCTTTTCTCTATGATAGGCTGATATTGATGAATATTGGCAGCTAGTCCGGAGTAATGCTATTTTTAAATTTTGGAAGAAGGTACCAATAATATACCTGCCTGTAGAATCCACTCATATTTCACGAAACATCACTTACTAGACTATTAAAAGCCACGAAACACTAGTTTTATCCCTATTCCGATCAATAAATAAGGGATCTTATTTTGTTGTTTGCCTTTCTAAAAAAATTACTTAGTGATTTCCATAAAGCCTGTGTAATAAAGTAGATGAGAGCATTATGACACTGAGAGAGATGGGGATTTTTCTTGTTAATATAATGTAGTTTAGTTGTGCTCATCTATTTGTCCCTGATGCTTCTCAGACACCAGCAATGCCAGTAAGCACAATTCTGCTGCTTCTCTCAGCAAGGGTAGTTGTTCACTAAACACAGGAAGAAAAAAAAGAAAGAAAAATAAAACCTGAACTTGATTGTTATGTAATGCCCCCCTTTATTCTTTCATTTGGAAAGATTCAACTCATTCATGCACTTATTTAAGGGTACAATAACCTTAAAATACCCCTTGACTTCAAATTATTACATTTTAAACATTTTACTTAAAACTTTATAGAAAAGGCAGTGACAACTCCGATCTAGGACAGTTACTGCATTCCCAAGGAAAATAGTTTAGAAATTCCTATTCATAAACATATTACATCTACACCTACCCTCCCCAAAGACATAGGAAATAAAAGAAGCAATGTTTTAAACGACAAAAACATCAATTATAAAAACTGCATACAACATCTAAATACTTTTCAAATTAGTGATCCCAAAAGACCAAACTTCTTTGTTTTAGTCCAATTCAAAACCACAAAAATATTAAAGTCCATCACTGCTTTATGCAATGAGTATATAACTTAGGAAGACTTACTTTGAATATTTACGTAAGTACATGGGAATAAGAACAAGGTTCATTGCTTATTAATAAAGCCATTACTTCCTGTCTCATTCTCTATGTGGTCCAGAGAATAGCAGTCTAAGAGGAAACAGTATACAACAAACACAAAACTCGTTCTCCCATCTGGGGGACAAAAAAGCCTTCAGGTTCAATATATCCACAGTGCTAATGTTTTCTAATTTAATCAAAGGAGGTATGTACTGTAATGGAATAACTAAGTTTTACCTTAAAAAACTATTCAAAAACTAGATTCCAGACCAGCTGACATGGTTTAGTGTCAACCCATGAACCAGGAGGCCATGGTTCAATTCCCAGTCAGGGCACATGCTCAGGTTGCGGGCTCGATCTCCAGTGTGGGGGTGCAGGAGGCAGCCAATCAATGATTCTCTCTCATTACTGATGTTTCTATCTCTCTTCTTCTCCCTTTCTCTCTGAAATCAATAAAAATATATTTAAAAAAAGCAAACTAGAGTCCAATAACCATGTGATCAAACTTCCCATTACAAACATGATACAATATGAAGTACACAGCATCACCTTGAATACTCATCAAAATGTTTAACTGAAATCCAATCAATCTTTTAGTCCTAGTGAGATAGGCCAGTAAGCCAGAACAAGTGGAATAGGGAAACTGAAACAAACAGCTGAACAAATTGGCAAAGCAATTTACAGCAGATAAAGAATGTCACCTCCCTAGAGATATAACATCTAGGCCTCAGTTGTATTTCAGCTCCAGGCCCAGAAAAGCAGCAAAATTAGGTGGGAGACACCAGGAGCAGCTGCAATGACTAACAACCCCTGGCCTTGACACTGACCAATCAGTGGAGACAACTCTGATGGTTTCACATGTGAATTTTACCAAACATTCAAAGAAGAAATAACACCTATCCCAAACTATTCCAAAAAATTCAAGAGGAGGGAAGATTCCCAAGCTCATTTTACAAGGCCAGCATTATCCTAAGTTCAAAACCAGATAAAGACACTACAAAGAAACAAAATTAGCAGCTAATATCCCTGATGCACATAGATACTAAAATCCTCAACACGATATTAGCAAACTGAATCCAGCAGTACATTGAAAAAATCATATACTATGATCAAGTGGGATTCATTCCAGGGATATAAGGTTGGTACAATATCCGCAAATCAATAAACATGATATATCACAGAAACAAAATTAAGGATAAAAACCACATGATCACATCAACAGATGCAGAAAATGCATTTGATAAAACCCAGCACATGATAAAATATTCTCAGCAAAGTGAGAATAAAGGAAACATACCTCAACATAATAAGGGCCTTATATGACAAACCCACAGCCAACACCATTCTCAATGGGCAAAAATTATAAGCATTTTCTTTAAGACTGGGAACAAGACAGAGATGTTGCTCTTATTCAACACAGGGACGTGTTGAATAAGACGTGGGGCAGGCGGACATGAGGCTTCTGAGGCTGGCTGCAGCCTGGGATCACTGGGCAGGCAGCTTCTTGGTCTCCGTGGCTGCAGCCAGCCTCAGGCGCTGACGCCTGACTTCTCCAACTTCCACAGGCTGGGGGGCGGGGCTGCCGCCATGTTTTTTGTTTAATTTGCATACTCACTCTGATTGGCTGGTGGGCGTGGCCTGTGAGTGTAGCGGAGTGATGATTTGCATATTACTCTTTTATTAGATAGGATAGCCAAGATTTGGAAGGATCCCAGGTGCCCATCAGTAGTTGAGTGGATAAAAAAAGCCGTGGTACAATTACACCTTGGAATACTACTCGGCTATAAAAAGGAAAGAAATATTATCTTTTGGGACAGCATGGATGGACCTGGAGAACATTATGCTACGTGAAATAAGCGAGTCAGAGAAAGACAAGTACCATATGATTTCACTCATATGTGAAAACTAATAAAATGAACTAATTAGCAAAATAGTGACAGACTCATAAATAGTAGGCTGACAGCTGTCAGAAGAAAGGAGGCTAGGTGGAGGGTAGTAGAGGGATTGAGCAAAAAAAAAAAAAAAAGAGCAAAAACTCATGAACACAGATAACAGTGTGGTAACTGCCAGGGGGAGGGGTATAGAGGAAAGTGGAGGATAGGAAGGATAAATGGTGATGAACGGAGACATGACTTGGGATGGTAAAAACACAATACAGTGTACAGATGATGAAACCTGTATAATTTTGTTAACCAGTGTCACCCCAACAAATTCAATTAAAAAATGTGAAAAAACTGAAATTTTCATACACTGTTGGTGATAATGTTAAAAGGTACAGTCATTTTGGAAAAATTTGGTATTTTATATAAAACTAGAGGCCCAGCACACAAAATCGTGTGCAGGTAGGGTCTCTAGGCCTAGCCTGTGATCAGGGCCATCTTCCACCTGCTCGCCAGTCCCCAGTCCCACCCCATCACCCACCCGGTTCACCTTGCCAGTCCCCAGTCCCACCATGCCACTGCCACACATGCCGGTTCTCCTCGCCAGTCTCCCGTCCCGCCCCGCTGCTGCCGCCACCCACCACGGTTCCCCATGGTTCCCCGTTTGCCATCCAGTGATCAGAGCCTGTGGGTTGGGGGGAGGGACCAAGAGATCGGCGGTTCCATCCACTCGCCAGTCCCCAGTCCCGCCCTGCCAGCACCAATCCCAGTTCCCTGTTCACCATCCCGTGGGCCAGGGGAGGTGTGGGAGGGACCGAGAGGTGGTTAATGCACCTCACCGCGACTGGTCGAGCGGTCGTTCTGGTCGTTATGCCTTTATGGTCGCTAGGCTTTTATTATATAGGATTAAACAGACCTCAACCATATTCTAGCAATTCTAATCCTAGAGAAATAAAAGATATGTCCACTCATAGATTTGTGTAAGAATTCATAGAACTTTACTCATAATGGCCCCAAAGAGAAAAAAAATTGACGTCCACCAATGGAGAAGACATTAACAAACTTAGGTATAATTTTGAAACAGATTCATATTCAACAATAAAAAGGAATAAAATACTAATACATGTGACCAACACAAACAAATCTTAACCCTTTGCACTCGCTTTCTTTTTTCTCGATTCCTTTATTCTACTCGGGATTTAATTTTTTAAATACCCCAGATTTTACAAAGCACGGCAGTAGAATAAAAAACTGGAGTTTCTTTTCATACAAACTTATTTATTTGGATTTTTTTATATTTCAAATTATTGATACATCCAAAGAGTATAAAAAGAGCTGCTACTGATGCTAACCGTGTTGAGTCACACTCGACATCTGAGTGCTAAAGACTGCATACAGTACAATTCCATTTATATGAAACTAGAGGCCCAGTGCACGGAATTTGTGCACGGGGGGTGGGGTGTGGTTCCCTCAGCCCAGCCTGTACCCTCTCCAATCCGGGACCCCTCGGGGATGTCCAACTGCTGGTTGGACATCGGCAGTCGGACATCCCTCTCACAATCCTGGGCCGCTGGCTCCTAATCGCTCACCTGCCTGCCTGCCTGGTCGCTCCTCACTGCCCAACCCCTGCCGGCCTAGTTGCTCCTAACTGCCCTCCCTGTCAGCCTGTTCACCCCTTACTGCCCCCCAAAACGGCCTGGTCGCCCTCATTGCCCCCCTGACAGCCTAATTGCCCCCACTGCCCCACATGCCTGCCTGGTCGCCCCCAACTGCAACACCCCCCTGTAGGCCTGGTCACCCCTAACTGCCACCCGCCGCCGGCCTGGTCGCCTCTTACTGCCTCCCCTGCTGGCGTGGTCGCCCCCAACTGGCCCTCTCTGCCGGCTTGGTCACCCCTAACTGCCCCCCCCCCCCACACCGGCCTGGTCGTCCCACGCAGCCTGCTGTTCAGTCGTCCCTCACTAACCCCCCTGCCGGCCTGGTCGCCCCTCACTAACCCCCCTGCCAGCCTGGTCGCCCCATGCAGCCTGCTTGTTCAGTCATTTGGTGGTCTCTCACTAACCTCCCTGCCGGCCTGGTCATAGGCAGCCATCTTGTGAGGGTTAATTTGCATATTACCTCTTTATTATATAGGATTGCTGACCAGCCACACTAATCACTGACAGAAAGAAGACTGGTGGTTGCCTAGGGTCAGGATGGGGAGGGTGAGACCTTGGAAGTTCCTGCAGTGATGTAAATGTTCCAGCCTTAACTGGAGCGCTGGTTACCTGGATGCATCCATTTGCCAAAATATACTAAACTGCACTCTTAAAAATGAATTCATTATATTGTTTGTAAATTATAACTCAGTAAAAATAAGGTAGTCCCAGCCAGTTTGGCTCAGTGGATAGAGTGTCAGCCTGCAGACTGAAGTGTCCCGGGTTTGATTCCGGTCAAGGGTATTATGCCTGGATTGTGGGCTCCATCCCCAGTAGGGGGCATGCAGGAGGCAGCCAATCAATGATTCTCTTTTATCATTGATGTTTCTATCTCTCTCCCCCTCTCCTTTCCTCTCTGAAATCAATAAAAATGTGTTGAAAAAGTAATAATAATAATAAATAAAAATAAGGTATAGTAGTCTCCCTTTTATCGACGGGGATGTGTCCCAAGAACCCCAGTAGATGCCCGAAACCATGGATAGTACTGAACCCTATATGCTATGTTTTCTCTCTATACGTAAATACCTATGATAAAGTTTAATTTATAAACTAGGCATTGTAAAATTAGCAACAATAACTAATAATGAAATAGAACAAGTATAACAATATACTATAATAGAAGTTATGTGAATGGCATTGGAGCCATTATTAAGTAAAACAAGGGTAACTTGAACACAAGCACTGTGATACCACATAGTCACTCTCAAAACCATGATGGCTACTAAGTGGACAGGTAGCATATATGGTGTGGATCAGGAGTCCTCAAACTACAGCCGTGGGCCACATGCGGGTGTGTTTGCCGTTTTGTTTCTTTACTTCAAAATAAGATATGTGCAGTGTGCATAGGAATTTGTTCATAGTTTTTTTTAAACTATAGTCCGGCCCTCCAACGGTCTGAGGGACAGTGAACTGGCCCCGTTTAAAAAGTTTGAGGACCCCTGGTGTGGATAAACTGGACAAAGGGATGATTCATGTCCTGGGTTGGGTGGAGAGGGGTGGTGTGAGATTTCACTCGAAATAGCACCCAATTTAAAACTTATGCATTGTTTATTTCTGGAAGTTCCATTTAATATTTTCAGACCCTGGTTTATCGCAGGTGACTGAAATTGCAGAAAACAAAACTGCAAATAAGAGGGGACTACTATATCCCCTTTCTTCTGTTTTTAATAATTAAAACTATCCCTGGATTAATCCAAAACCAAGGTATTAAGATTTTCCTTGCTTATTGAGAGTTCTTGAAATCTGGCCTGCAGCAAACTAATAGCTCTTCATAATGAAAGGTCTTGGAATGGAACCATACAGCAGAACAGATCTGGAGAAAATCCATTTCCAATTTTGATAATTATATTTGATCTATATATATAAAAGCCTAAGTGACTGGCCGACCAGCCAGTAGTTATGACCATCAGGGGGCAGACACTCAATGCAGGAGCTGCTGAGTGACAGCAACTTTGCAGAGTGCCCTCTCGCACTCTAGGACCCCTCGGGGGATGTTGGACTGCTGATTTCGACCCGATCCCCAGGCCTCTAGTAATTATATAAACGAATGTCCTTGTTCTAAGGGAATATGCAAAGTATTTAGAGGTAAAGAGGCACAATGTCTATAACTTACTTTCAAATAGTTCATAAATGAAGGTTTTTTCCAGGCATCCACATTTTCCATTTATATGACTAAGCTGGCAACACAAACTTCTGTAAAGCCTGCTTATTTTTTGGAAGGCTCACCCACATCCTATCTAATAATCCTATCTAATAAAAGAGAAACATGCAAATTGACCATACCTCTGCTACGTCCACCAGCCAATCAGGAGCAAGTATGCAAATTAACCCAACCAAGATGGTGGTTAATTTGCATATCCAGGCGCAGAGCGAAGACTGAAGACAGCGTAGAAGGAAGCCAAGCGCTGCAGAAGGGAGCGAAGCTGCGGAGAAGCAAGCTGGGCAGCGGAGAAGGGAGGGAAGCAGGCGGGGCGACAGATGGCTGCAGGAAGCCCTATTCTTGCAGGAATCTTCCTGCAATGGGCCTCTAGTTTATGATAAATAGCCACTAGATGGCAGTCCGTGACCCCCTAATCTCAGCAGCTTAGGTTTCCACAGGAAGCATTTTAGACTCAATTATTCTTAAAAAACAAACAAACAAAAACTGATGATCTTTAATAAAGCACCCATATTACGCAACCACTACATTCAAAATAAATGTTTTCACAATGGCCTACAAGGCCTTACATGATCTGACTTTTCATTGCCACCCAAACCCATCTCTGACCTTCTCTCTTTAGGTCTGTGCTAGTGTTAACTTTCCAGAGAACTTCCCTGACCCTGCTATATAAAAGAGCTGTTCGCTGCATGCCATACCTAACCCCCTTCCATCTTGCTTTATATGTCTTCAGCACTTGACATTTTATTGTCTTCCTCCCCACATTCCCAGACTTTATTTTGCTCAAGAAGGATACATACAGGGCATGTATCTTCTCTTTCATCTTTCACTATTACATGTCATTCTTCAATTGAAGTCCATTACATCCCCACCCCCGACCAGTAACCCTATGGAACTAGACTGAAGAGTTCTAGATGTCAAGCATTGAAGTGTTCATAAATGAAGGTTTATGTGGAAGGAAGTCTTCAAGAGATTTAAGCAGCAGAGTGACCCTACAAAAGCAGTGCTTTAGAAAAATTCCTTTGGCAAGGAGGTGGTAAAATGTAGCAGAACTAGAACGCAAAGATCCAGAAGACACTTTAGCCAAGGTCTCTGGTGTCAGGAGACTTAGGTTTGATTGATAGCTTACCAGGGCCCCATGATTTTAAATAAACTGCTAATTCAAGAAGCTCTTTGTGCCTCAGTTGCCCAGTGTGTAAAATGAGGGAAGGAAAAGTATCTACCTCATAGGGACTATACAGGTTATGCTTATCCTATGCTTAGCAAAGTGCCCGATATATAAATTTTAGCATTGTGTGTCAGAAATAAGGGAAAAGGAACAAGCAAATATTTGTTCATTTATTCAACTTATTTTTAGAAATCAGTTTATTTACATGTAAAGTTAGTTTTCCATTTCTTTCTGTCTTGAGGAATGAAGAATTATAGCATCTCCTAATGCAGACAACTATCTTCTAGGGACGGACTGTGTAATGCACTAAATTGTGCCCCCCCCCCCCCCCCCCCGCTGCCCCAATAAAGATATATTGGAGTCCTAATCTCCAGTAACTCAGAAGGTGATTTGAAGATAGGATCTTTATAGAGGTAATCAAGTTAAGATGAGTTCATTAGGATGAACCCTAATCCATATGACTAGTGTCTCAATGAAAAGGGGAAACTTGGACACAGATTAAGACACGCACAGGAGCATGCAGGAGGTAGCAGATTGATGTTTCTCTCTACATCAATGTTTCTCTCTAAAAAATCAATAAAGCTCTAGGCTGGTTTAGCTCAGTGGATAGAGCATTGGCCTACAGACTCTTGAAGGGTCCTGCGTTCCATTCGTTAAGGGCACATGCCTGGGTTGTGGGCTTGATCCCCAGTAGGGGGTGTACAGGAGGTAACCAATCAATGATTCTCTCATCATTGATGTTTCTATCTCTCCCTCTCACTTCTCTCTGAAATAAAAAAATATTTAAAAAAATAAAAAATCAATAAAAACATTAAAATGAGTACTAGAATATCAAGAGAGCAAGCTCATGTGTAGACAGAACCTGACATCTTTGATCAAACTGCTTTGTTGAAAAGATATTCAAGAACATGCACAGGCTGAAGAGCAGCAAGTGATTAAGAGCAAAGTGAATGAGAAGATACGAGTGCCCATAAATTACATTTTTAATCAGTTACAAAACAAGCCTACCCTAGTATTTCAGGAAACAAAAGTTCACAAGGAGTAGGAGCCTTTTTTAAAATGCCTGTGTCACTCAAAACAAAGAATTTAGAATTTGAGTAAAGTAAATAATATAAAAGATAATCAACATGACTCTGTACCAACTCCAAACTTTATGTCATTGATGTTTTTACCACTATTGGTGACAGTTCTTATATAGTAGTTAAAATATATATTAAATGTCCTCAAATTCCTTAATAAGCTATCCTAGAATACCTATCAATATTGTCCAATGCACTATGCCACCCGAAATGTTAGTACTCAATAGCAGTCTTGGTCAGGTTGCTCAATTTGGTTTGAGCATTGGTTCCCAAAACGCCAAGGTTGCAGATTTACTCTCCAGTCAGGGCACATAAAAGAAGCAGCAAACGAATGTGTACATAAGTGCATTCAACAAAACGATGTCTGTCTGCCTGTCTGCCCTAAATAAATAAATAACCCAATAGCACCTGGCCTTATATCTTCATCTTTACAACTAAAGGCATGCATTGGTACAAATCAACATGATTTATCATAAGCTCCTGCCAACTGACTTTGGTGTCCAGTGCTACTAGTATGCTTCTCTGAAAATGAACAAAGTATATTTAACTTATTTTGTGCTTTCTGATAACTTTCTGAAATTACTTCGTGTCAAAGTAGTTGAAAAACTTGATACCCTGGTCTTCATGACTGATCTTGTGGTCCTTTTCAAATTCCCAAAGTTAATCGTTTTTAGGCACACAGAATCACAGGGCTCTTCTACATCTGTGCTTACTATCATTTTAAGAGAGGGTGCTTGAGACAGTATTAAGACCGTTAATGCTTATGAAGACTGGCAGAAATTACAGAGTGCAGACTGTAAGCCAAATCTTGCTCCTAAGCTCTTGTTTATAATGGATAAAAAAAAAAGTTAAAATAGTTGTGAACACTAAACAATCTGGAAACACTCTCAAAAAATCCGATTACCTGGTAACACTGGGCTCATCTTCCCACTGGACAACCAGTAAGAGCTAAGAAGTCTGTTCTTTAGATACAAAGGAGGAGTGCCAGAAGCCAAATCCAGCATGTCAGCAGGGCTGAATCATCTGGGATGGCTAAAAAGCGTCTCCCCCAAACCTGAATAGGATAATCGTTTACTGCCAGACAGCTCAGGGCATTTTATTGCCTCCTGTTGGCCAAACACCTGAACGGCTGTAGGCTATTCCCCAAACTGACAATGCTTCTGTAAACCTACCCTCTGAAACCGTACCCTTTGAAGTATATGTCTCTACCTTGCCTTAGGATAAACTGTATTAATAAATAGCACGGGGTCCTTAGGCAAGGGGTAGTCTTCAGGTCTTCAGTTCCTTTAGCTGAAGATCATCTGACCCCCAATGTCTTTCAAAATTATCTTTCGTCCTTGGACACCTTCTTAATCATCTATGCATCAGCTTCTTTCTCCAGATTGCTGAACCCTTTGTAAGGCTGGGACAAGAACCCCAGCAGAGGAGTCTCACTGAACACATTCTAATAATCACCATTCCCTTTTGGCTTACTCATAGTATGCTTCATAAGCCACATTCTAAAAATAAACCAACACTATCACAAATTATATACATTACTAGTAGCCCATTTGCAGGATTCAATCCTGCAAGCGGCCGCTTCGGCCGCGTGCACTGCCGCTGCCGCAGCCGTTGTGGCCACCACACCTGTACCCGCGCGCCGCTGCCGCCCGCCGCGCTCCGCGGCGCTCCGCCCCGCCGCACTCCGCCCCGCCCGTGCTTTCCCTCTGGCAGCCACCTTGCTTTCCGCTTTTCCTCCCTCTTCCTCCTAAGTTGTCTTCAGTCTTCACTCCTCCCTCCCTCAGCGTATGCAAATTAACCGCCATCTTTGTTGGGTAATTTGCATACTCGCCCTGATTGGCTGGTGGGCGTGGCTTTGGCTGGTGGGCGTGGTTTGGTGTAGCGAAGGTGCGGTCAATTTGCATATTACTATTTTATTAGGTAAGATTAATTTTAAACACAGATGACCAAAAATTCTGCAAGGTTAGGAATCTTTTGGAACGCCAAAAATATAAAACGAAACAAAAGATCTGTGTAACTAGATGGTAACATAAACACACAGCAAGGGACTAGCCTATGTAATTTTAAAACTCAGTCATTTTACTCTACAGCCATAGTGAAATATACCCTAACAACAAAAGTCATTAACTTTCTTCAGTAATCTATTGTTGGTGGTAGTGTTGGCATTATCATTCTGAGACTTTTGGTAATAGTTAATAATGCTGATGCTGTTGAGAACTAGGGTTTCTAGTCTAGGCAAAAGGAGAGAGAAGTAAAATCAAAGTTAAGAAAAGTCCCCAGGTCACTTGATTTTCAAGCATAACATGAATTCATGATTTTTTAAAAAAAGAGAAAAACACAACTTATTTTCTACCTCTAATAACAGGAAAAGGCCTGGAAACACTGACTAACTCAATAAGAATAAGCATTGTAAATGCCTAGATTGTGATCTCCAAATGCTATTTCCCATTAAAAGGCTTCTAAGAGAAAAGGCTATTTCCTGGTACAAAATAAAGTCTGGATGAACTATCATACCAGATACAAAAAGCTATCAAAGATGCCTTAAATTAAGTCAAATGAACTCAGGGGAGCATCATGTAAGGACTCATTGGTCAAAGATGGGACAATCAATAATTTTTAACTACACATGCTACAAAATGCATGAATATTGAAAATACTAGTAGCCCTGTGCATGAATCTGTGTGCCAGTAGCTTGCTGCTGCCCTCCAGTAGCTCTCTGCCCCCGCCCTCCTGTAGCTTCCCCCCACCGCCCCATCCCCCATAGCTTGCTTCCCTGCCCCCTCCTGCTGACCTGTGATCCGGTGGTTATGCTTCACAGCGAAATGACCATTTGCATATTACATCTTTATTACATAGGATTATGCAAAGTAAAAGAAGCCAGTCACAAAAGAGTACATATTATATGATTCCAGTTATATGAAATACCCAGACTAGGAAAATCCATTGGGACAAAACGTAGATTAATGGTTGCCTAGGGTTAGAGGTGGGATAGCACTGGAAGTAATAATGAGTGACTAACTAAAGGGCACAGGGTTCCTGTTGGGGTGATAAAAATGGTTGAAATTTATTAAATCTTGGTGATGGTTCACAACTCTGTGAACACACACAAAAATAACTGAATTGTACATTTTTAAACAGGTGAGTTTTATGTATGTTAAGTTATAGCTCCATAAAGCTATACACAAAATACCAAGTATAATTTTTTTAAATCTTCACCCGAGGATATTTTTTCATTGATTTTTAGAAAGTGGAAGAGAGAGGGAAAAACAGAGAAATAGCAATGTGAGAGGAGCCTGCAACCGAGGTACATGTCCCTTGACTGAATTGAACCTGGAACCCTGAGGTCCACAGGCTGACGCTCTATCCACTGAGCCAAACCGGCTAGGGCTACCAACTATAATTGATTGAACCACATACACCAGTTTATACTCAAATAAAGCTTTATTGGTCATTTTGGAGGATACTATGAATCCAATTTATTTTGAAAACTGGAAAGTACCAAGTATTTCTCCTGTCTCTCAAAAATATGAAGCATTTTTCTAGGTAACCAAAGAGATGAGGTGAAGTTTCTCTTTAGAGAAATATTAGTTAATAAAGTCAAGAATAATAGATGATCATTTTGCAACCCTAAATAAAATAAATGGATCCAGGAAATGATCAATGGCCACTAACATCACGAAGAGTCAATCAGACAGTAGGTGCTGCCTGGTAAAAGCATATACCATCACCTATGAAGCAGTCTAGCAAAAATAAAAACCATAGAGAGTCTATAGATTAAAAGACTAGAGAGACTTGTCCAATAATAGCAATATAAAGACCTTAGGAATCCTCATTCAAACAAACTTAAAATTAGCAGGAAAATCTGAACAGTTTGGATATTTGCTATTAAGGACTTGTCTTAAATTTTTTTTTTTAAATATGTTTTTATTGATTTTTAGAGAGAGGAAGGAGAGGAATAGAGATAGAAACATCATCGATTGGCTGCCTCCTGCATGTCCCCTTCTGGGGATTGATCCTGCAACTGGGGCATGTGCCCTGAACAGGAATCGAACCAATGACCCTCTAGGTTCATGGGTCAACGCTCAACCACTGAACCAGACCAGCAGGGCTTAAATTATTTTACGTGTGAAAATAATACTGTATTTATACTTTAAAAAATTAAGAGTCCATAACTTACAAAATAAGATGTCTGAGGTTGTTTTAAAATAAGATGGAGGGGAGCAGAGATTTACTGTAGATGAAATTACATTAGCCATAGTTGATAACTGCTAAAGTTGAGATGAATACACAAAGTTTATTTTGCCATTTTTCTCTCATTTTGTATATATTTGAAATTTTCCACATTAAGTTTTAAAAAAGACAATAATTTGCCCTAGCTGGTTTGGCTCAGTGGATAGAGTGTCGGTCTGCAGACTGAAAGGTCCCAGGTTTGATTCCGGTCAATGGCACATGCCCCAGTTGCGGGCTCGATCCCAATGACATATATATAATTGATGTTTCTATCTCTCCCTCTTCCTCTCTGAAATCAATACAAATATATTTTTAAAATAAAAATAAAATGAAAAAGACAATAATTCTATCAATTCTACACATCTTTGGAATTATTGCATTTCACAAAATCAGATATGGATATGTCTCCACCATTACATATCTGAAATCAAGACATTTTAAAAATATTTTTATTGATTTCAGAGAGGAAGGGAAAGGGAGAAAGAACACCAATGATAAGGAAGAATCATTGATTGGCTGCCTCTTGCACACCCCTTACTAGGGGTCAAGACAACAACCTGGGCATGTGCCATGCCTGGGAATCGAACCATGACCTCCTGGTTCATAGGTCGTTGCCCAACCACTGAGCCATGCCAGCTGGGCTCGAGACACATTGTATAGCAAATGGTATATCAGTTTAATTGGTAGTGTTTTTTCTTAGTGGTACATAAAATGGTGTATTTTAAAACTGATTGCACCTTAATTCAATAAAAAACTGTAAGGCTATAAATATATAGGGTGGGGCAAAAGTAGGTTTACAGTTGTGACTACATGAAAGTTTCTTCTTCTATTATTTACTAGAGGCCCGGTGCACAAAATTCATGCATGGGTAGGGTCCCTAGGCCTGGCAGGTGATCAGGGCCTTTCGGGGCCTTCCTTCATTCCGCGCTACCACCTGGTCATCAGCACACGTCATAGTGAGCAATAGAACTCCAGAGGGGACACTTTGCATATTAGGCTTTTATATACATAAGAAGATTATTATATTTTTCATATAGACAACTGTAAATCTACTTTTGTCCCATCCTGTATTTAGATACTGATTTCCCCTTAGTTAAATAATTGCTTGCACTGTACTTAGAAAGAAGAGTTAAAAAAAAAACCAACCTCTTAGCTATTGGAATTTCCTTACTTGCTTGGGATTAATTCAGTTAGAGTGAGAGAAGCATTAAAATAATACTTCAGCCAATATAAAAATGAAGCTAGTCCCCAAACTAGCATTAATGGTAGAGAGGACCTGGGGAGCAGGGGCAAGTCTACCTATGGGTGGGGGTGGGGTGGGAGGGGGCAGAATTGTTGTAGTTATTCCACCCAGTCTAAAAAAAATAGTAAAAACTGATTTTACTTGACCAACCTGTTTTTTCTTCATTTTAAAAAATATATTTTTTTATTGATTTCAGAGAGAGGGAGGGAGAGCGAAAGAGAGAGAAACATCAATGATGGGAGAGAATCATTGATCGGCTGCCTTCTACTGGGGATTGAGCCTGCAACCTGGGCATGTGCCCTGACAGGGCTGAACCCTGACCTCCTTGTTCATGGATCGATGCTCAACCATTGAGCCACACTGGCTGGGCTTTTCTTAATTTTTAATAAAGGAGTTCCTAAGCATGAAACAAGTTGCTCATTTCAAGAAATCTAAAGGAACATGATAATATGGCAGCCTTCGGGCCTCACTGTAGTAGAAACACTAATGTAAACAAAATTTACTAACATATAAACTTACTGAGGAACAAAAGAGGACAGGAAAGTATTTCTGACAAGGGCAAATCTAGAAATACAATTTTGCCAAGTACCATTCTAATGTAATCACACAATTAAATATGCAAGTTTTAAAAGATATGATGGTTATTGTTGAAAACTTCAAAGGTAAAGGGAAAGACAGATTAGCTACATTTACAAAAAAACAATTTATGTCAAAAACACACTATAAATGAAATATGAAAGGCTAACAAGCTGAAATACAAATCTGCCACATGACAAAAGATATATTCTAAATAAACAGATCTTAATACCAAGAAAACAGCCAACAATCTATTATAAAAAATGGGCAAAAGATAGGAGCAGGTCAATAAATATATCTCCAAATGGTCACTTTGCTGGTAACAAATTTAAATAAAATTAATTTATAGATTACCAGATCTGAGAGGCTTTTTCAATGAATAGTGCCCAATTCTGGTGGCTAAGCAGGAGATACAAGAATAGTCCCACCCCCAATACTCTGCTTGGCACAGTCCTCCTTAATTACCTACTTCAAGTGCTTCCTTTTCAATGTGGACTCACCCTATTTAAAAGTGCATCCTATCCCCACTTGTCAATCCCCCCATTTTCCATCTTATCACCTAACATACTATGTAATTAACTTATGTCCATGGCTTATTCTATCTCCCCCATTTAAGTATAGTTCCCCAGGATTCGATGTTTTTCTTTCATTAATGTATCACATGATAGGTGTTCAAAACTGTTTAACAAATAGGAGGTAAGCTAGTTAACTCTTCTAAAGAAAACTCTTGACAATATGAACTATTGTCATTATGACTAAGAATTTATCCTAAGAAAATAATCACTAATGTGAGTGACTAATGTTTATCTAAAAGATTATTCATCTTGGCTGTGTAAAACTGGAAACAGCCTATAGTATAGCATTTAAAATGTAGAATATACTAAATGCTATGAAAAATGTTCATGGTAATGTTAACTCGGAAAAGTATACTGAATGATTTAATTTTTGTCTTCAATAGTGCACGTTCATGAATAGGAACTAAATAAATTATCCATTTAATGGAATACCAGATGAGGCTACTCTCTATCTTAGTATGGAACCAATTCTAAGACTTATTGAAATTAACAACAAAAAACAGACCTTAAAAAAAGTTGTAAGACTGCACTATATGGAACTGATACAGAACCAATTTCCAAGGGACACTGTTCAGTGTAAAAAGTACCCAATACCGTTTAATTAAAAACAGATTTTTTAAATTGATTTAGAAAGGAAGGAGAGGGAGAGAGAAACATTGATTGGTTGCCTCCAGCATGTACCCCAATCCGAGAATTGAACCTGCAACCCGGGTATGTGCCCTGATTGGGAATCCAACCTGTGACCTTTTGGTGCATAGGATAATGCTTATTCAACTGAGCCACACGAGCCAGGGCAATACCATTTCATTTTTATAAATTGGTTTATGTACTCTACTCACTGCTGGATAAAAATTATGGAAATTTAAAAGTATTTTTCTCTTCTAAATTTTTAATGTAACAATTACATTTTTGGAAAATTAAATAAAACCACCTCTGCTCTGCCTCCATAGGAAGTACTAGAACAAGAAAAAGCACTTCTCCACCTACCAAATTTATCCTAAACCCACAAAGTTCTTTAACTGCAAATAAAGTAAAAATTGCTGTCCAGATTAAATTCTTAAGTAATAAAATTATTACATATAAAATCCATTCAGGAATTATGTTTCATGAAATAATGTGACAAGCAGTTTAACTGTTAAATTATAAAACCTCAGGACAAACAGATACAGGCCGATATTGGTATACACATTGAAAACCAAATGCTCAAAGGGAGATAGAGCATTCTGCCCTTTCAGAGACATCATCAGTGGGCCATGAAAGGGTGCCTAAGGCATCCAGAGGTCCCTTATTCAGAAACCTCTGTTCTGTTCACTCAGCCTCTACCTTATTTGTCCTTTGCCACACTGAAAGAAACTGTCACTTGGTGACAGCAGTATACTTTGGGGTATGTCAACTCCGGCTGGAATCCTAACTTTACAATTTTATAGGGGAGTAATTTACAAATCTCAATTTCCTTATCTGCAAAGTAAAATACAGATTATCACAAACAAGTTAATGTTAGTAAGAGTAGAGTCTGAAAAAGTGAAATGAAGGAGGATTTCTTCAAATAAGACAACTAAAAATCCTCAAAGTAATATCTTTCAACACAGTATGTGAACCCAAAGGAAACACCCTAAGAAGCTCAAGGCAGGAGCCCTGGATTCCAGTATTGACCCTGCTACAACCAGCTCCAGCTCCACGGGTGTACTGTTTCATGTACTAACTAGTTTGCAGGTTCTAGTTTTAAGATCTACAAAACCAGGGGACCGAAAAGCACTTCCACCTGTCTAATACCATGACTAAATTACCAGGATGCCATTACTGTTGTACTTTCAAAAGTTTCTAAATTTTTTCATTTAAATGCTTGGTCCCTATCAATTTTCATTATGACTGAGCTACCAGACATAAGAGCATGTAAGACTATTTCTTAACTTAGTTACAAAGGTCAAATTGCTAAAAAGTGGCCAAAATCAAAATTCAAACCAGATCTAACTCTGACCAAACTCTATGGCATGCTTCTTCCTCAGACCTTCTCCCTGATTAATCTCCTGGTAACTAACAGCTTGCCTTGGCGAAATGACTGGAATAAAGAGTCATGGAACAGAGTCAAGTTACCTGAGTCAGGTGGGGCTTGTATTCTAACCAACTTAATTAATTAGACATTTCAGCTACTTAAGAGGTTAGAGAAAAAAAGGTAAAATTATCAAGAAAGGGTATTAATTGAAGACAAAAAAAAATAAAGCATCTTTGACACTACAAGTAAACAGTATCAGTTCATTCACATACATTTCAGGAGTCAAAGTTGCACAGGATTAAATATCAGCAAAATAACTGTAGATTATCTGTACTATTAACTTGCTTTTAGACAAGTACGGAAATAATTAAGAACAGAAATAAGTAGGTTATAGTAGTAAATGGAGGGGTAACCGATATCAAAGTACATATAACTCAGCTTTAGAATAAGGCATATAGTCTAACTAGATAATCCAAGGTAATAAATAACATGTATTAAAGTATATGATCATCTATATCTATATACCTCCCAAATTATAGATTCAGGCTAATATAAAAATTAATTTCCATGTTCGAAGACCAGGACAGAGAACTTCTAATACGGAAAATAACAAAATCATCACCTCCTTACATCAGCAAAAAACGTTTTATAACATATTCATATCAGCTCCACAGAGAATAACAAAACTAAGATACAAAAAGAAAATGAATAACATTTAAATTCCCACTGCATATTAGAACCAGGTTAGCTCCTTGCTGTTTCCATTAAACCAATGTGGGAATTAAAAACTGGTTTTTCAATAATCCATACATGGATAACTCACATTTAAATGCGTTGGTTACCAAGCACTTTACAAAATAAGAAATTTCATAAGACAGCTGATAGAAATGGAGCAAGAGGTGAGGTCACCTACCACTTTAGCGCTATTGATAGCAGTCATTATGTGCTCTTAAACATTAGGTAGCCACCAATAACATACACCCCTATCTAGTACCTACCCCTATCAGTAGGGCAACCTAGGAAAAGCCTGGAAATGCGTTTTATCAGCTCAGAAAGAACTAGACGGTATACAACTCCACATAACATCAAGTAAATGGAAAAGTGCCAAGAAAATAGTGCACTTTTTTTTTTCTTAACACAAACTGTCTAACAATTTCCAAGACCCTTTGCAGTTAAATGTTAGTACAAGAGAAAACTTCTTTAGACCGAGCCTCACTTGCAGAAGCCCTCTACCGGGCGTTTCTCCTAAGCTGTGTCCAACTTTTGTGTTTCCCACAATAGCGCTAAGGTTATGCATCCTGCTGATAAAGCCAGACATGTGGCACTCAGCACGGCAAACCAGCATCACCAACAGCCTTGGCTAAAGACCTTTCCTGTCGCTATTGTGATGCCCACTCCCGAAGGCGTCTGCATTCAGAGCGAGGGCTGGGGGTTAGGGGGAAGCGAAGCAGCAAGAGAAGCCGGCTGTGTACACAGTGGTCCGTCTGCACACCGCAAGCGAAGGCTCAGGAAGTTGACTAACGCAGGGGAAAGCTCCTCGCCCTCCTCTAGAAATGGGACCAAAACACGGCGGACTCATTCGAGAATCCCCTGACGGCCTACTGTACAGACTCAGGAGGCAAGGTAAGACGCTCGGAAGCAGGCATGGAAGAGAGACCAGAGTTCAGGGACCGACTGATAGGACTGAGAGTGATCCACCAGCTCCGTCGGGAGGCCCAAACTAGGGGAGCCTGCGGTGCCTCCTCGGGAGTTGGGGAGCCAATGACGGGCGGGCTCTGGTCCTCCTCCAGCAGCCCTCTCCAGCCGGCATGGGGCTGCTGAGACCCAGGCCGGGCCTCCGGCCACAGACGCTCCCCTCCTTCCACAGGTTCGCGGAGGGCGACGCTACCAGGCCGCCGGAGGCCATGTGGCTGGGCCGCAGGGTGCCCGAGCCCGGCGCCCGCTCCAGACGTGAAACGGGGGAGATGCGGGAGGAAATCCAGAGAATGGGACGTGGGGGTTCAAGACTCACTTCCTTTGGGCTTTGTCCTTCTTGGCCTTGGTCCTTTTCTTTCGGGCCTGGAGCGCAAGCACTGCAGGAGAGAGGGATGGATGAAGGGCGAATGTGGAAGAAAGGAGGTGACCCAGGTGAGGGTGGAAACCTAGCAGCGGCGCGAGGCCCGGCTGCGGGGTCCGCCTGAGGGGCGGCTCCGGGGCGAGCGCCGCGGCTCCGGCGAAGCGGGCGGCCAGGAGGCGGGCGGCCCACGGGGCGCAGAGCGGCGCCGAGGCGGGGTGCACCGGAGGGGGCTCGGGCCGGGGCGGGGGCCCGGCGGGCGGGGATCTGCCTCGCCCGCGGAGAGCGAGGTTGTGTAGTGGCCCCAAGACGCGGGTCGGCCCGGCGGGGAACAAGGGGCGATGACGGCCGGCGTGGAAGGACGCCCGGGCGGAGGGGCGCGGACCCGCAGCCCTGAGGCGGGGGTTGAGGGGCGGCGCCACCTCAGTGGAGGGGCGCCGCACTGCCGGGTACCCGACTGCGGCGGTTCAGCGAAGCTCCCGGCGCTGACCGGGCCTCGCCCCGGCGGCCGTTGCCCCTCGTGGCGAAGGCCGCTTCGCCGCTCACCTTTCCGCTCCATGGCGAGACCGGTAACCGCCAGGCGCCTGCGCACTCGAGAGGCGGCGACTCCGGCTCCCGCCGCGGCCCAAAAGCAAGCCCGCGCCCGCCCCGCCCCCCGTTCCCGCCCCGCCCCACGGCGGCGCGCGCCTGCGCGGTGAGTGCGAAGCCTACCACCTGCTCCGGAGCAGGGGGGGCAGTAAAGAATGGGGGCGAGGGGGGTGGGGAGGAGAGGAAAGAATGTGGAGCGTCCTTGAGAAGGAGGCTCCGAAGCCTGACGGGGAGGTTTGTTCTGTTTGTTGGACTCTGTGAGGGCTCCCTGCGCGTGGAGTCCAGGTCCGCCCCCAATTGGAATTGGCCTCAGTTTCCTGGTCAGTAAAATGGATTAAGCGTGTCAGTTGCCTTCACCAATTGAGGGCTAATTGAGATACTATATAAGGAAAATGAGGGAAGAAGTAAAGAAAAGGGCGAGCAACACAAAAGAAAGACTGGAAGGAACCGGTAAACCTATTGTCACTTAAGTAGGGAATATAGTCAATAGTGTTGTAATGACGTATGATGCCAGGTGGGTACTGGAAATACCGGGGAACACTTTGTAAAGTATATGATTGTCCAACCACTATTCTGTAACTAATATAAAACCTGCAACTAAAACAAAATAATATTGAATGTAAAAAAAATGAAAATAGTGAAATTTTTATAAATTTCAAAGTTCAAATAAAGGCTTTAAAGGAAGGAAGGGGGGAGTAAAAATAGTGTTTTTCATTTTACCACTTTATTGTCTTTTCAGTACATGAAAAACACAGTTATCTTTATACGGTGCTTTTATACTTTTCTAAGTCATTATCTTATTTGATGTCCAGGGCAACTTAAAGACAAGATAGTTATTCCCTCTACTAGTCAAAGAAAGGAAATCTTGGTGTCTGGCCCCAATGATTCGGTCGTCAAGCCCTTGTTGTAAAGCAAGGTGAGTGAAATTTTCTGTGAAGGATCATATGGTAAGTATTAAGACCTGTGGGCCATAAGGTTTCTTTTTCAACTACTCAGCTCTGCCACTGGAACTCAAAAGCAGTCATAGAAAGTAGAGGCTACGTGTTACAATAAAGCTTTATTTACAGTCCCCGACATTTGAATTTCATGTAATTTTAACAATACATTATTCTTCTGTTGAACTTTTTTCAATTATTTCAACCATTTTCGGCTCAGGCCTTAGTTTACCAACTCCGGTTGTGAAGTGCTGGACAGGATGGGAGTTCTGAAGACCCTTGCTCTCAAATAAGTTAGACTCTAGTGGGAAAGACAGAGTAATTAATTGACAGTAATTAATTGACAGTACAGTCGTGCTGCATAAGTCAAGCGTGGGGGCTTGGGCAGGATTTTATTGAGCAAAGTAAGTCCAGTCGGGGAGGAGGCAGCTTTGGACCTGGGTCTTGAGAAATGGGTAGGATTTCCATAGGTGGAGAAGGATATGCCCAACATTCCAGAATGAGAAAATCAATTGAGCAAAAAGGCACAGACTTGGAAATTTATGGCCAAGGGCTGGGGCTGGTAGTGACTAAAGGGATGACTTGGAATGTGAGGCTGGAAATGTAGGTTAGCCAAATAGGAAAATTAGCCAATTAATATCTGTTGCATGGAACCTGAATGGTAGCATTTCTGGGCATATTGCAAAAGAGGACAC
Organism: Cnephaeus nilssonii; assembly: GCF_951640355.1. Classification (NCBI taxonomy): domain Eukaryota; kingdom Metazoa; phylum Chordata; class Mammalia; order Chiroptera; family Vespertilionidae; genus Cnephaeus; species Cnephaeus nilssonii. Next base: position 91,539,612 of record NC_137080.1, on the reverse strand, counting down.
CACCTGTTGGCCACGGAAAACTGCAACCCAGTTTCCTCCCCGCTCTATACGTGAGAACAAAAGGAGAGTAGGAACAGACACCGAAGCCCTGGAGTCTGAGGATTCTGCTAGCTCAGGAAAACCACATGTGGTTTAGGAAAGACAGGAGAGCTGGCAGCTGAGAAAAATCCCAGAATCGGGACTGTATCCCCTCCAGGAAGCAAACTCTGAGGGTAGGGACCCTGTTTGGGTTTTACTTTACGTAACCTTGGTGGCTAGCACAGTGTCCAACAAGTACAATAAATGATGTGCAGTTTATGACAAATGTATAGACAAGAGAGACAGCACTCAGAGGGACACCATGAGAGCTGTGCTAAAACCCAGATGAGTTAGTGCAGAGCCATCAAAAAGGAAGTAATTTTAGCTTGGCGTGAATCGGACATACCTACTCCAACTCTGACGGACTATTGTTTCTCTCCCTAAGAACTTACTAGCCCTCTGTTTAAGGACTCCATTTGAGATTTTTTTCCAGAGTCAATGTCAAGTTCCCAGACTAAGTTCCCAAAATTGACAGCTCTCCTTTTTCACCCCCACCCATTTTTTTCTTCATTCTCCCAGCATGCTTCAGTTCTTCACACCTGTTCTCTAATTGTTTATATTAGTTTGTATTTCCCCCCTATTCTAAAGCCTATATCTTGTTTTACCCTTCCAGAAGTTATTCTTTTTTTTTAAGTGAACATATCAAGATTTTATTGTCTATATACTAGTAATAAAACAAAATATGAAGCTTAGAACTGGATCACTTGACCCTTTCTCTTCTTAGCTCCTCCCAGTTCAAAATGCTTGCATCTCTTAATAGCCAGCATCCTCTTAGTTCTGCAGTTGGGCTCAACACATTCAAGTCTCAGCACAATCTTCTTTGTAGTTTTAGCCTTTTTTTTTTTTTTTGGAAAACCAGCTTAGTCTGCCCATGGCCACTCTGCTGCCTGTCATCACGCTGCTCTCCGTGTGCACACAGAGAAGCCTTGCCCTTCTTGTACGGTGTTACTCTGTGGGTTTGAGGCTGGCCACGCTTCCTACAGAAAGTTCGGCGGGGTTTAGGAACGTTCACCATGTTTGTGAGCTATCGGCAGGGAAAGCCAGAAGTTATTCTTAAAAGTAGTGGCCGTTTTTTGGTATTCATTCTCAGTTACATGCATACCCCTCCCCCACAGCTGTTTTTCTGCAAGTCCTTTTAAAAGTAGAATTATTCAGAGAACATGAGCCATCACACTGTGTGCTGCTCATGGGCAATGTCAGAATTTAATTCCTGAAAAGATCCATTCCCCTTGAGCTAACTTACTTTTTAAGACTGCCATGGGGTCTTCCCTAATGCTTCTTTGAAATTTTTGAAATCTGAGCTCCTAAAGTGTAGGACATACATTTCATTATACCCCAACATTCCCTGCCTTGGTTACCACGAACTCTTACACTTGGTCCAAAGTTTTTATCCAAATTAAATCCAAACTATCACTTCCCCTAATGGCTTCCCAGTGTCCTATGAGATGAAATGGACTACAGAAGAAAGTGAAAATATATCAGATACTCTATTATGAATGATGTAAGATTCCCAGTAGATGTCTACATAATTGGAGAACTCAAACAGAACTTTATCTTGCCCTTGTGATAGTTTTGTGAAGTATATTGGAAAATAATTGTAATCTAAACTTGAGTATCTGTAAACACATGGCACATTCAACAGAATAATTGAAGATAATTGAATGAACAGGTTGGGGTGTGGGTATGTTTAAGGGACACCCACAGAGGTGATGAGGCATCCAGGGAGTAACAGCAGGAGTCCTTACCACCTCTAGGCTTGAAGGGGCAGGGCTGGAGGTGTTACCAGAACCCAGCCACAGCTTGTATGACTGCTGGGGTTGCCATCTCAAAGTACCCCAAACAGAAATGCACCGTCTCACAGTTCTGGAGGCTTGAAAGCGTCTGAAATCAAAATGTCAGCAGGGTTGGTTCCTTCTGAGGACTGTGAGGGAAGGATCTGTTCTCTTCTCCTTGGTTTGTAGATGTCTGTCTTCCCCGTGTCTCTTCATATGTCTTCCCTCTATGTGTGTCTGAATCTGTGTCCTAATTTCTCCTTTTCATAACGACATCAGTCACATTGGATTAGGACTCATCCCAGCGACCTCATTTTAACGTGGTCACCGCTGTAAACCGTATCTCCAAATAAGGTCCCTTTCTAAGGTGCTGTCTGTTGGACTGCAATGCATCTTTTTGGGGGGACACAATTCAACCCATAAGAGCTGTCATGGTAAGAAAGGGCTGTCTGACAGCAGCTGAGTCCTTTGATAAAGGGTAGTAATCGTGGTCCAGCAGGGAAATAAACACCCAACTTCTTTCTCCTCTCATCCTCTCAGGCTAATGCCTCCCATTGACAAAACTCAACTGGAGGTCAGAAGGGTGCCTGGGTGATGCAGTCTCCCAGCAGGACTCTGTCACCCTACACCAGCCTCTTAGGGCACAGAGCAGGGTGGAGAAGGGTGGAGGGTGATTATGGAGGACAAACAGATTATCCAGCATAGCCTGTCTGGGCAGTCTATAGGAAACACCCAAGGCAGCTAGCACTTTCCAAGCAAGTAAGCCACCTTCCTGGGCTCCCTGATCCTTGGGGAGGCTAGAGACCAGAAACTACGCAGAGATAACCCCCTTTCTGGCTTTGTTCTATGAAGGCTTAAACTTCACAAGGAAACTGCTGGAGTGAAGGGGCGAGGGCAGTAGATGGAGGAGATGAAAGAGTAAAAGCTTTGGTGGGGCAGGAAAGCATGTAAGTTCTCTGAGGTCTTGGCGTTGGCGGTTTGGATGCTCTGGCTGTGCGTGAAGGTTGGAGAAGGGAAGGGCATTCTCCAGCAGTGAGGATGTTAGAGAGATCCGTGGTTTCCATGGTTCCCGAGGCTGGTAGGGCCCTTGCTCCGCTCCCTGGGAGTGCTCTGGGGAGGCAGCAAGGATTGCAAACTGACCTAAGCTGATCATGCCCAGTGCTTAGTTCTTTTTCACTGTAACAACACCTGCCAGAGAAGTTTGAAGTGATGAGGATTTGCCCTGCCCACATGATCACTCTTGGTATATCAAGAAAACAAGTTAGCTCTGATCGCTGGTCTCCGTGATTAGAGCATCGGCCTGCACACTGAAGGGTCACAGGTTTGATTCCCAGTCAAGGGCACATACCTGGGTTGCAAGATTGATCCCCAGCCCCCGGGGCCCATACAAGAGGCAACCAATCGATGTTTCTCTCTCTTCCCTCCCTCTCTCCCTCCTTCCCTTCCACTTCTCTAAAGATCAATGGAAAAAATGTCCTTGGGTGAGGATTAACAACAAAAAGAAAACAAGCTAATATGTTAAACATTCATTAGTAGGAAGACACCAAAGAGTGTTCTGGGTTTCTCTGTCTTTTTGGATGCTCTGGCCACAGCATGAATGAAAGGTTTACTCAAGGCAGGCACAACAGTATCCCAGCAAGACTCTTGTCTCCCGAATAGTTATCATCAGGCAACCAGAGAGGTAGACTCCCGTATATGTCGTTATGCTGTTCCAATCCTGATCAATGCCAGAGGTGTTATTGAAACAGGTTTTCACTGCTGAAATGAGTTGCTTGTTAATTTGTGTGATGGCTGTTATAAAAGAGCTATGCTTGGCAAAGCTTGTGGTGTTCAGTTACTCTGAACCGTTTTGTCAAAGCCACCTTCTGATTAGCATGGTCGCTAACCTCTCCTGGCAAAGGAATTGCTGATTAGAGCTCAAGCTGCACCTGGGTGTAACTTCCAGTAACTGGCAGCTACAAATGTCCTGCCTTTGCCAAACGTTTTAATATGCCCAAGTATTGTGTTTTGAAAAAGTAGATTTTTTTTTTTAAAAAAAAAAAGCCAATTTAAAAGAAGCAGCAGTCTGGGAGTCTGACACTGGGGGGATGGCTAAGAAAGTTTTACGGCATGTCTATGTGAGTTGCCAAAACAGGGACGTGTTGGAGCCCATCTAAGGTCTGGAAGTAGCAGAAGGCCTTTCTTAAACATCTTCAGCAGAATATGCTTCTCTTGCCTTGATTCCAAGGATAAATGCCAATGTAATTTAAGGTAAACTACAAACATCATGAGATGTGCTGCCCTAGGAGGCTGCCAGGCCAGGAGAGATGCTCTGCTAACATGTTCAATTAAAGTATCGGACTGGCCCTAGCCGGTTTGGCTCAGTGGCTAGAGCGTCGGCCTTCGGACTGAAGGGTTCCAGGTTCAATTCCGGTCAAGGGCATGTACGGGTTGCGGGCACATCCCCAGTAGGGGATGTGCAGGAGGCAGCTGATCGATGTTTCTCTCTCATCAATGTTTCTAACTTCTATCCCTCTCCTTTCCTCTCTGTAACAAAATCAATAAAATATATATATATTTTTAAAAAGAAATACATTGAAATGGGAAGCATTTTTTTTTCCAGATACTTTGCACCATGTTCACCCTCATGACAAACATTTATTGAGTACCCACTGCAGGCCAGGCATTAGACTAAGGGCTTTGAAAAGCAGAGAAGAAAAAACAAACATGGGCCATGACCTGTAGGACTTAATAGCCAGCTCTTACATAATTACTGTTTGCTAGACATTGTTGTCTCTCCACCCCTAACAACCCTATGAGATAGGTACTATTATCATCTGTTTGACAGATTAGGAAACTGAGGCACAAACAAAGTCACACAAACTAGTAAGAGGCCGGGTTTTGCATGTGGGCAGCCGGGCTCTTACCCACACACAATATCACCATTCTCTTTCCCACACACAACACATCACCATACTATTACCCACACACCATGTCACCATACTCCTACCCATACATCATATCACCATTCTCTTACCATATCACCATTCTCTTTCCCACACACAACATATCACCATACTCTTACCCACACACCATGTCACCATACTCTTACCCATACATCATATCACCATTCTCTTACCATATCACCATTCTCTTTCCCACACACAACATATCACCATTCTCTTTCCCACACACAGCATATCACCTGTTATATTAGTGGGGGGATGGATGCATAAGTAAATAATTGCATTGCACAATGGCAGATGCACAAAGTACCACAGGAGCTCAAATAAAGAGGCCCACTAAGCTCAGGATTTGAGGAGGAGTGAGGAGAGAGGGGTTGCCTGAATGAGATGACAGCTGGGCAGCATTTGAGCATGGTGTGTGGGGACCCAGAAGCAGCTCAGTATCACTGGGGTATAAAAATTAAGGGGGTGGGGGTGGAGACAGTTTGCTCCACTAATGCTTATTGGATTCCTTCTATGTGCAGGCACGGTGCTTAGTGCTGGGGTATTGCAGGGCATCTAAGGAACTTGAACTCGAGCTATCAAACATTTTGCTTCTTTGGTGGGTGAGTTACTCACCAAAGTAGCTTTTTGAAACTACTCCCATGCAAAATACTCAACAAACTAGAAGGGAACTTCCTCAGCCTCATGAAGGGTGTCTGTGAAAAACCCACAGCTCACATTGTGCCCAATGGTGAAAGGCTGACTGTCTTCTCTCCTAAGAGCAGGACCACGACAAGGATGTCTGCTCTCACACTTCTTTTCAGTATTGTACTGAAGGTCCTAGCCAGGGTCATTAGCCAAGAAAATTATATACAATGCATACAAATTGGAAAGAAGATAGACATTTTAAAATAAAAGTGTGACCTCACAGTTTTGAATGCCATCCAATGGAATTTAAATATAATAGCAATTCTATACCATCATCCACTTATATATGTAAAACAAGTAATATCACTTTTTAAGTATAAGGAATTTTATATTACTCCTCTTTCTCCTTGAACTTGTATTTCTATTCCATTTTCCTCCCACAGAAGTTTATCCTCAGGTAATAAAATTTTATGCTTGCAAGTCTATCATACTTCTACATTGAAATTTAATTTGTAAGAACATTTCCTGAGATCATTATCCTTTAAAAACCTTTTTAAACCTAACATTGCAAGTATTATTATTGCATGATTAATCAAAATAACATATAGTATCACTTTTTGATAAAGGGAAATCTATTGCAGATATATCTCAGTGCAAGTTCTGCATCCTTCTATTCCTATATATATATATATTTTTTTGGCAATGGCTAAGAAAACTTATTCACATAAAATAAATGGGAATAGGAAGGGTTTTGCTGTAACAATATCATTCCATTTTTTTTGGAACTCCTCCAAACTAATGTGCCAAAAATCTCATAGTAATCATCATCATAACTTATTTTAAGCTGACAACTCCAGGAGGTCCTTATTCAATTTTGTTGAAAGCAAATGATCGGAAACCATCTGACTTTCAAAAAGATGTGTTACCCGGTCATTAAAGTTGTTTACTTTCTCGGTCCAGATACCCGTGTTTCAATATGTCCTTGGTTTGGACCCTGAAGAGGTTTCTATACTCCCTGGCAGAGCATCTGAGAATGATTCTTTGGGGAGGGAGAGAGGCCTTGGTTTTTGTCTGTCTGTCTTGTGTGCCCACTACTCCTTGGAATGAGAGTGACTTTTGTTCACGACTTTATCTTCAGGGCCTAGAAAAGTGTCAGATACATAGTAGGTGCTCAGTGAACATCTGTAGGATGTTATGAAAGGATGTCAGGGTGTGTTCATAGGGAGCAGGGAGAGGATTTGGGTTTGTCAGTTCAGAGGCACCAAAAGGCCACCTTTCCCCAAGTCAAAGCAGCACTGAGTAGAGGAAAGGCCAAATCTTTGGCATCCAACCTGGGTTTGAATTCTGACATTGACATTAAACGGCTGTGACTTTGGGCAAACTCTGGGGCTTAGACTCAGCCTGGGTAAAAAGGGTAATTTGAGGATAGAAAGAAGCATTGGAGGAAATGACAAGGAAATGTGATAGTGCGGTACAGGAGCTGCACCTGGCACACACGCAGAACTGTCAATTGTCCTTCATTCCAACCCTGCTTCTTTTCTTTTGGGGGCACCACCCTTCCCTCTTACTAGGCCCGAAATCGGACTTGCCCTGAAAACCCACTGCTGCAAGATGTAGGCAAGATGGTAGTGCGGGCCTTAGGTGGAATCTAGGATAGAGGGACTTCCTGTACCTGTTTCCTCATCTAGAAAACAGGAGGAGTAACAGCTCTCCCTCATAGGGCTGTTGTGCAGAAAATGTGTTAACTTTCATGAAATGTGTAGAAGAGAGGCTGGCACACGGGAAAGGGTTAATAAATGAGTGTTACTATTTTGGCCTGCCTGTAGGCCACTGATAAAATACATGTGCAATCTGAAAAGGGGGCACCCAAGGTAAACATGGAGGGGGAAAGTGGATCTTCTCAGTTGCTCTGTCTCCCACACACCATTTATAAGCTGTATTGAGATGTCACCGAGAGTCAGTGTCAACCGGAGGAATAAAAACCGGTGGGCAAGTTTCGGTGGGTGTAGCAGGTTAAGGACACCCTGGGTATCTGGGGTTAGAGGAACCACACATTTCCTTCAAGTCTCTGTCCCTCCAAAGCCCTGCCTGCTGTTGGTCCCAACCGTATAATCAATGGATAAAGCAGGGAAAATATGGACTAACTTCAGATACAGGGGTCAGAATGTCTTCAGCCATGGTGAAAATGTGGATATTAACTCCAACAGATGTTTGTCCAAGATAACATCAGTATAGGAGACTCCACTCCTCAGCAACAAAGCAGTCCCGTTACAGAAAATGTTGCTTTCCTACTGGGATTAAACCCTTCAGAGAATTCTTCAAGGAGAAACCAAAATTATGCCACTGAAATTCCTTAGATTGGTGAAATAAGCATTGAAACGGATAATGATTCGCGTGTCAACCCAGAGCAAGACTTACAAGAAGGGATTGCTACCCTTGACATGCTCCATGGGGTGGGAAGAAAAACATTCCTGTTCTACAAAGACTCACAGTTCTCTGGATGCTGATAAAGAGTTTGGTAGAAAAAAGTGACGTCAAAGGAGAGAGGCCACGTGGCATAAGCTCCCACAGGTGTGGACGATGTTCCCAGCACACCCGTAGGAGGTCTCTGAGACAGAGGGGGCAGGATAGTGTGGGCTTGTGTTTCCCCTCGAGAATTTACAAGCCATCAAAGCCCTTTTCTTCTAATACAAGAAAAACACACCTTTCTGAATGAATGCTTGAGAAATGTCTTTTTCCTGCGGGCTCAGATTTAGCCCCCAAATGGCATTTGATTAAACAGCACTCAGCTCCTGTGAGCCCACATTCAACATTTCTTGACACATTTGATCCATCCTTGGCTTCTACAGAAGATGAAGATAAGCTGAGAGAGAGAAGGCGACGTATAGAATAAGGGGTCTCAATGCAGAAACACATACATTTGAAGCCACTGCACAGGGTCATCTGTTATATAAACTGGAACCCAGGTTGGCTCCTGGAGTGACTGTAATACATGGGGACAGTTCCGCAATTCCACAAGCTGATTGTGACTCAGAAGAGGACCCCACCACGCTGTGTGGGCAGTCACGTAGGCAGCAGCACCTCCAGGTATCTGCAGAGGCCATGCCTGCGCCCACACACGGGACACTTGCAAAGTCGCACACAGACTAATCACATACACTTCTTGTGCCCGATTTGCTTCAGATCACAGGCCATTTCTGTAGCTGGATACTGATGGGCCGGTACAGAGTAAAGCCCTTCTTGGAGAGAAACTTGAGGTACACATTTGCTCGGGGACGCTCAAAAGTCCTCTTCTCTGAGCTCCCGCACTACAGCAGATCCCCGCCAGCCCGAATTGGACCGTGGAATCACAACTTTAGTTTTGATGTTCATCGTCCTGTGCATTTCACTCCTCCACTGTAACTTTTGGAACATTATAAAGATCCCAGCTTTTGCATGTTTCTGAACCATTGCTGTGTCACTAAATAGGACTTTCTCTTTTAGCCCACAGTATGCCTGTGGTATAGTAATCTTGCAGAGGTACTACGGGTGATGGACGGAGGACTTCCTTTGCCATCAATGTTATAGGTCTTTTTAAAAGAGTATCATTATAAACAATAAGTTAGTGTTCACAGGTTAGAATGAGAACCAGTCAAGGCAAGGTAAACTCCCCTATCCCCAAAGGGCATTTCGTATATCTGCTCTTCTGTGCATTAGCCAGCATGCCTGTGGCAAGCGCACACACCCGTGTTAGGTTTTCAGTGCAGTGTGTAGGCTTAGTGTTAGTATTGCCAGATGCGATGTGCTGTTAAATAAATGTGGTGCTTGTGGGGACAACAGACAGAGACGACATTTTGCTGACTTAGCTGTTTGGTTTTAATGGCTGTAGTAATTGAGTGAGGCAACTCTGGGGCGTTTGCTATGAAGAATTCTATTTCCTCCTCAAGAACAAATGATCCAATGATGTTGAATGAGTATTTCAACAGTGTGACTTGTGTTTGAAATTATTATGTTTTTAGAAATTTTCTATCAACTTCCAAAAGTAGCAATGTTTATAGATACTATAAATCAAGCTTTAAGCTTTGGAAGTCCAAGAAATAAAGGCTGTCTTCCTTTTAGAAAAAAATATTCAATTTTCTGGCCACTTAGTGCAGTGCGCTTAAGAATTAGTATAGTTTATACTCAGCCTTCTTGTCTCTTCTGCTAAAGGTACTGTTAAGTAAACCAGGTTTTCTAAATAGTATTAGTTCTTACAAATTCAGATTTATATAACTGGTAATAGAATCTTATTTAAAGGCCTTACGTATGATTTTTTTAAAATGAGTGCTTTAACTTAAAACAAACATTGGGAATAGCTGCTGCAATCTAGCCTGTGTGTGATTTTAACATCGACAGGTGCAGTCTCATTGTTGATTCATTAAAGTTGGATCTTTTTCTCTGTCCGTGATGAATTTGGGAACCATGAAGAAACTGAGACTAGAAGATGTCCAGACCAGTACAGATAATAGTAACTACGTGGGCTGCTGATGTTGACATTATTGTTAGACTGTAACTAGTAATTTGGATGGCAGTATTTACCTCTTTGTTAGTAAATGCATAACTGGATTGCTTAAGCACAATTAAAGAATTTCAGTGCAATTAATATTTAGTAGAAAATCTGAAACCTAAATTTCAGATTTAAAAGGTACTGTATAGCCCTGGCCAGGTGGCCCAGTTGGTTGGAGTGTTGTCCCATACACCAAAAGGTTGTGTTTCCAATTCCTAATCAGGGCATGTGAGAGAGGCAACTGATAGATGTTTCTCTTACATTGATATTTCTCTCTCTCTCTCTCTTTCCCTTCCTTTATCTCTAAAAAAAATAAATGAAAACATATCCTCGGTGAGGATTAAAAAAATTAAAAAAAGGTAGTACAACCACTGTGTCTGTAAATAACTTTACTTAGCACCTTTTGGTCAATTAGAATAGTATGTAATACTATTTGAGTGAGCTGTTTGGGAAGTAATAACAAGTTCTAGTGTTTGCTTATTAGTATTGAATGAATTCCCAATTCTGTCCTAACATTTTGTACTAAAGTAGTTGAGTTCATTCTTGTGTCTGTGTTAAAGTGCTCTGAACCACTGGTGAGTGCTCCTTAGTTTCTGCTGCTACAGAATGTTATTGCACATCCCTAGGGTCATTGCCAAGGCTACAACAAAGAAAAGCGATATTTGCATGCAACACTAGCCCTTTGACTGCTAATGTATGTTTCAGCTTGCTATATCTTGTTATGGCTGCTTGTTAGTGCTAATAAATATATTTGGTATTCTTGTAAAAACCAAAAACCAAAAACAAACCCCGAGGTAGGGAGCGGTTATAGGGTTAAGCCTCGGACTGACCTGCTGGCAAAGCCACAAACAAGTCCCAGCTTAGAGGGCACAGCCCTCTTAGCATAATTAAGCTTGATATTGTGACTGCTCTCTAGATCTTTCCTGGGTAGCTAATGGGCTGTGGGAGGTGCAGCAAATGCTGCCAAAACGAGTGAAACTTACAAGAACATTGTAAATTACCTTGTTTACCTCTGACTATAAAATAAAGGCTCAGCTTGCAGTCTGGATCTGTTCTGTGGCCTCAGCCAGGCACAGAAGATCCACCTAGACCCAGCTTATTCTCTTTGTCTGTCTTTTCTTCATCCTTCGCCAGCCCTCCCTCAGGCTCACCGAACCCTTGGCTGTGCTGGCAGGGCACACCCCAAACCTTTCCAGATGCTCCCAGCAGAGGGCAAGGTAGAGCTCTGCCTCCTACCTCTCTCTTAAAAGTCCAGCAAGGTCTTGAAACGACACAGGGGATCAGTGTACTCAGCGTTACAGTCCCTGGGTTATATGCTTTCTCCCCCTCCAGCCTAGGATTTCCTTCAGAGCCGGGAGTCATTCCGTAAAACCCCACACAAACATAAGGCTCAGCACAGGGCAAGCACTTGTTCCTTAAGTGAAAACATCTGGAGGTAAACTGCTGCTATCACAGCGTGGTCAAAGACAGTGCGCCCTGAGACCGGAAGTACAGCTGTGAACCGTGGCTTCCTAAGAAACTGGAGCAGGTGAGGGAATCCTTGGCAGTTCCTTCAGTTTATTAAACCTGAAGAAAGGATGCTAGAAACAAACGTGTAGGCCTGGGAGCTCACTACAGGGCTGGGCTGGCTGTGGGCAGCTGACAGGGCTCCCAGGTTGTTTATTTTAATCTTGAGAACAAGAAATGCATGTTAAGATGGGTTATTTTCTCTTAGATTGAATCAAAGCATCCCCTAATTTGCTGAAGTTTAAAAAAGTTCGATAACTTTGGGAGGAGAGAATCCCTCCATTACGACAAAGATCTTGCTTACTAGGAAAGTAAGGGAAGCACCCAGAATGTTAACAGGATTTATTGCTAGGGAGTGAAAATACAGGAGATTCTTTCCCCCCTGATTTTTTTTTTTTTTGGTATTTTATAGATTTTTATTAAGGAACAAGTATTCTTATAATGAAAAGCTTTATTTTTTTAAAAAAATCCATATTATGACCTCAAAATGTCTCCATTTGCTGATCTATAAAATAATAGAAAATTAATTGAAGGATGAGGCTCCTTTGACTATGTTAAGTCCAATTTTCAGAGTACTTAGTATAGTATTTAGAAATACTTTGTTTCAGTTTTGGGGAGGGATTAGCCCTGGATTAAATGCTGCTCTGTCCTCACTTAACAAAGCATAAAAGTTATACCTAAAGTGATCAAACTCTTTCCTGTTAATTTAGCCACATCCCAGAACAAAGCTCAAGAATATTTATAGAAGCCCAGATGGCATGGCTCAGTGGTTGAGCATCGACCTATGAACCAAGAGGTCACAGTTTGATTCCCGATCAGGGCACATGCCTAAGTTGTGGGCTCGATCCCAAGTTGGGGGCATGCAGGAGGCTTCATTGATGTTTCTATTTCTCTCTCTCCATCTCCCTTCCTCTCTGAAATCAATAAAAAATGTGTATTTTTTTAAAAAAGAATATTTATAGGAATACACTTGTATCCCATTCTCAAATGTACAATATCTAGCATGATTGGTCAAGTGTCCAATAAAAGTTAACAAGTTTGCAAAGAAGTAGAAAAATATGACTCTTAATGAAAAGAAAAACCAGCCAATTGAAACTGACCTAGAATGTACATTAATGATATAATTAGTAGAAAAGAACACTAAAACAACTTTAACTGCATTCCATATGTTTAAGAAACTACAGAAAATGTTGAACATGTTAACTAGGGACATGAAAAAAATAAAAAAGATCAAAATTGAACTCCTAGAAGAGAAAACAATAATGTCTGAAATGAAAAAAATTTACTGTGTGGGTTAACAGCAGATTTAGACATTGTAGAAGAAAAAAATCAATGGACCTGAAGATATAGCTATAGAAGCTATTCTAAAGGAAAACCCCCAAAAAAGACTAAAGAAAGTAAAAAGAAAGGGGAAAAGAAAAATGGAGTGTATCAGTTTGCTAAGGGACAGGTTCAAGTGGATAGCTATACATGTCAGTGGAGTTCCTGGAAGAGAAGGGAGAGGGAAAGAATAAATATATGAAGAAGAATGGACAAAAATCTTACAAATTTGATGAATACTATAAACCAGAAAACCTCAATGAACCCCAAGCAGAAGAAGCATGGAAACTACACCAAAGTACATCACAATCAATTTACATAAAACCATTAAAAAAAAAAAAAGAGCAATCCTTAATAAGACTAAGAAAAAAAAAAGTTCTGTAATTCTTTAAGAAAGAAAAAGAGAGCAAATCTTGAAAGCAGCCAGAGGTAAAAGACACATTACATACAGAGGACAAGAAAAAGAGGACAGCAGCTTTCTCATTGGAAACCATAAAAGCCAGAAGAGTGGGACAACCTCTTTAAAACACTCAAACTGTCAACCTAGATTTTACTTAATTAAAATATTTTTCAAAAACAAAAATATTTTTCAAAGGTGAAAATAAGACTTGTTCTGACATAAAAAATCTGAAAGACTTGCACTACAAGAAATGCTCAAGCAGAAGGCAAATGATACACAATGGAAATAGGGGTTGACACATAGGAATGAAGCACAATAAAAATGCAATGTGAGTATATAATAGATTTTTTCTTATTTAAATATTCTTAAAAGATAGTTGGCTGTTTAAAATAAAAATAATAGCAATGAATTGGGGGGGGCTCTAATACATGTAGAAGTAAAATGACAAATAAAATGACAAAAATAGCACAAAGTCTAGGAGGGAAGACATGGAAGTGTATAGTTGTAATGTTTTTATACCATATATGAAGTCATATAATATAACTTGAAGGTAGACTGTGGTAAGTTAAATATGTATATTATACCTGAAGCAACCACTAAAACAATCCCACAAAGAGTTATAGCCAACAATCCAACAAAAATGATAAAATTGAATCACTAAAAAATTCAATTAATACAGAAGGCAGCAGAAAAAGAAAAAGCCCCAGATGATACAAATAAAAAACAAATAACAAGGTGATAGATTAAAACCTAACCATATCAATAATCACATTAAATGCAAATGGCCTAAATACCCCAATTAAAAGTGAGAGATTTTCAGACAAAGAAAAAAAGCAAGAACCAATTACATGCCACCTACAAGAAAACCATTTTAAATAGAAATACAAATATGTTAAAAATAAAAGAATATAAAAAGATTTACTATGGTAACACATTTTTTTTAAAAGTGGAAATAGCAATGAAAATTTCAGGGCAAAAATATCATCAGTCACAAAGAATATCATTTCCTTAGAAATTGAATGGGTCCATTCAAGAAGACGTAACAAAGCTAATGTTAAACACCTAAGAGCAGAGCATCAAAATACATAAGCAAAAGTGAATGCAGAGAAACAGACAAACCTTTAATTATACTTGGAGTTTTTAATACCTCTCTTTCAATAACTGATGGGACAAGTGGCTAAGAAATCAGTAATGATTTAGAAGATTTCAACAACACTATCAACCAGCTTGACTTTATTGACATTTGTAAAACCATTTTCAAAACAACAGCAGAATACACATTCTTTTCAAGTGCAGGTGGATCATTTGCCAAGATGGACCTTTTCTGGATCATAAAACAAGTCTCAAAAAATGGAAAGGAATAAGTATGTTCTCTCACTATAAAGGAATTAAGTTAGAAATAAATAAGAGAAAGATATCTAGACAATCCACAAAATATTTGGAAACACATTTCTAAATCTAGGGTCGAAGACAAAACTATGAGTGAAATCAGAAAGCAAAGAAGCAAGGTCTCAAATCAATTTCGTTAGCTCCCACTTTAAAAATCTCACAAAAGAAGGGCAAATAGCTCTAGCCTGTTTGGCTCAGTGGCTAGAGTTTCAGTCTGTGGACTGAAGTGTCCTGGGTTTGATTCCGGTCAAGGGCACTTGCCTGGGTTGCAGGTTCGACCTCCAATGGGGGGCGTGTAGGAGGTAGCCAATCAATGATTCTCTCTCATTATTGATATTTTCTCTCTCTCTCCTCCCCCTTCCTCTCTGAAATCAATTTTAAAAAAAGGCAAATGAAACCTAAAATAAGCAAAGAAAAGAAATAAAGATAAAGATCAGAGAAGAAATCAATGAAACAGACAACCATAGAGAAAAATCAATAAAACTAAAAGATAACATGGATATCAAACAAGCATATGAAAGAATTTTCAACATTATTGATCATTAGAAAAATGCTAATTAAAACTACAATGAGATATAACCCTACACCTATTAGAAAGTCTCACATTAAAGAGACTGGACATAAGTGTTGATGAGGCTAGAGAGCAACTGAATTATCATACACTGCTGGTGAAAATATAAAATCATACAAACATTTTGGAAAATTCTTAAAATGTTAATCATATACTCACCATATGACTCAGCCATTCTGTTCCTAAGAGAAATGAAAATATATGTTCATACAACGACTTTCACATTACTCTTTATGGCACCTTTGTTTGTAGTAGCCCCAAACTGGAAACTACCAAAGTGCCCATAAGCAGATGAATGGATAAACAGATTGTGCCTTCTATACAATGGAATACTACCTAGCAACAGAAAGGGATGAATTCTTGATACACGCAGCAACATGTATGAATCTTAAATAATTATGCTGAATGAAAGAAGCCACCCCTCCCCCAAAGAGCACATATGGTATCATTCCATTTATGTAAAACTCTAGAAAATGAGAGCCAATCAATAGTGACAGAAAGCAGATCAGTGGCTGTCTGGGAATGGAAATGTGGTTGGGAGGGTCAGGAGGGTGGGATTACAGATGGATACAAGGGAACTTTTGAGGATGATGGATGTGTTTATGAGAAACATCGATGTGAGAGAGAAACACCCATCGGTTGCCTTCCATATGCACCCTGACCAAGGATAGAACCCAAAACCTGACCAGGAATCAAACCAGTGACCTTTTGGTGCAGGGAACAATGCTCAATCAGCTGAGCCACACCAGCTAGATTGTGTTCATTATGTTGATTGTGGTCATGGTTTCATGGGCACATCAAATTGGGCCCTTTAAAACTGTATCATTTATTATGTGTCAATTATCCTATCTAATAAAGAGGGAATATGCTAATTGACCATCACACCCTCACAAAGAGGGCAGCACCCACAGCCAATAAGGAGGGAATATGCTAATTGACTGCCATGCCCTCAAAGATGGCGGCACCCACAGCCACAAGATGGCAGTGCCTAGTCCCCTCAACCCCACCAGGGCGGCAGGTGCACGGTACAGCCGGACCCACCTGGGGGTGGGTCTGGCCACTCTGCACGCCTGTCTCCGAAGTCCCCCAGTCCCCTCAGCCCCCCAGCCACCCAGGGCCAGCCCGAGGTGCAGGCAAACCTCTGATGGCGGCTGCCCAGCTGCCCAGAGCCGCCCAAGGCTCAGGTAACCAGGGCCGGGCGAGGCTTGCGCTGCTGACAGTGGCAGCAGCAGAGGTGTGATGGGGCATTGCCTTCCCCTGACCGCTGGGTTGCCTCCCACCCCTGAGGGCTCCCACAATGTGAGAGGGGGCAGGCTGGGCTGAGGGACCCCCCCCTCCAGTGAATTTTCATGCACCGGGCCTCTAGTGGCCCAAGAAAGCTATTTTAAAATAAAAACCAACCTGAAGTCCAGGACAAAAAAAAAAAAATCAACCAAACAAACAAATATCCCTTTGGATCAGTATTGATATTAGAAATCTCTGAGGTAAGTTCTTTAAAAAAGAAAGTTGTCAAAAATATTTAGCCGAAACTGGTTTGGCTCAGTGGATAGAGCGTCGGTCTGCGGACTGGAAGGTCCCAGGTTCGATTCCGGTCAAGGGCATGTACTTTGGTTGCAGGCACATCCCCCGGTGGGGGGTGTGCAGGAGGCGGCTGGTCGATGTCTCTCTCTCATCGATGTTTCTAGCTCTCTATCCCTCTCCCTTCCTCTCTGTGAAAAATCAATAAAATATATTAAAAAATATTTAATAACCACATGGGCAAGAAAAGGGGAACTTAAGACTATATGTTCATATATCCATACTTACTTCCAGTTTTATAAAGAAGCAGCCATCCGTATTGTTTTGGCATAAAGACCTGGAAGCACACAAAAGAAACTAAGGATAGTGGTTATCTGGGTGGGGTGGGGGAAAGGAATTTGGGAATGGGACTGTGGAATAGGGCTAGGAGCAAGATTTTTCACTGACTGGCTTTTTAAATAGTTTTTATTTTTTGAACTCTAACTACCTTTACTATTTTAAAAGATAATTAAACAATAAAGCAGAACACAGTTCAGGCTGAGAAATAGAAAAGAACAGAAACTATTGAGGAATATGAGATAATGGTGTGTGTGTGTGTTGTGTTATAAAATGTGGACTAATGTCAAAAAAGAGTGGAATGCGCCAAAACCGGTTTGGCTCAATGGATAGAGCATCGGCCTGCGGACTGAAAGGTCCCAGGTTCGATTCCGGTCAGGGCATGTACCTTGGTTGCGGGCACATCCCCAGTAGCGGGTGTGCAAGAGGCAGCTGATCGAAGTTTCTAACTCTCTATCCCTCTCTCTTCCTCTCTGTAAAAAATCAATAAAATATATTAAAAAAAAAAAAAGAGTGGAATGCACTGTTCAGGAAAACCTGGTCTCTCTCTTTCTCCCTCCCACTGTACCTTTTCATTATTAATTTTTGGGTTGTACATATCACATTGTATTATAGTTTATTCTTCTACCCATCTGTCTTGTCCATATTATGAATATCTTCAGGGCAAGGACTATCTTGAATGTTTGATCTATGCATGCATGGAGGATTAAGAGAATAAATGAATGGGCCAGTGAATGAATGAATGAAAATATTCAGATACTACATGTAGAAAGCTGCTGCTCACGCTCTATTTGAGTAGAGATGAGAGAGTGGTGGGCTAAAATGATTTTTCAAGCCTTTTTTCTTTGACGATGCTCACAAACAACCTTTTGGAGTCAGTCTGAAACTGAGAGACCTCAGAAATGAGTGATATGTGTTTGATCTTCAAGCTCAAAATCATCCTTCAGCAAATGTGTTCTGAGCACCTACCATATGCTAGAAACTTGAGAAGATTTACTCAATGAAAGGAAGTCAGACTCAGGATTTTTCTGAATCCCCAAATGGACATTAGGTCGTCAGTAGATGTGGCTCCCCTGCTCATCCTTGGTCCATTGGGAACCGTGGGTTTATCTGTGCGGGTCTCAGGCAGTCCCATTGAGACTTACATTTATCAAACTAAATAATGTATGAAGCATATTAAGTTTTTTCTCCTTTCTTGCCCCTCCCCTATTTTTCCCTTTAGTGGTTTGGAAATTACATGCTTTGTTTATTTTAGTGGCTACCTTGAAAATATTGCTACACATATTTAATTTGAAATATGGAGTTAATCACCATCCCTATCTTCCTCCTGAAAAATAGAAGGAATGTGGAATGTTTTGTTTCTGCACTGAGACAGTTGTGTTAAAAAATCTCCAACCGTGCTCATAGATTTGTCTATTTCTCCTCTTATTTCTGTCATTTTGCTTTATATGTTTTAAAACTATGTTAGTAAATGCACACAGAGTTAGGATTGTTATGTTCTGTTTAATTGACCCCTTTCATCACTGTGCAGTGTGGCCTCTAACCCTTAAGAAATATTTCTTGTCTCACAATCTGCTTTATCTGATGTTAATATTACCACCCCAGCTTTCTTTGAGTTACTATTTGCTTGGCATTTTTCTCCATCCTTCTGCTTTCTACATCATTGCATATTTGTATTTATTTATTTTTAATGATTAATAGATTTATTAAACAATAATACATAGAGTCATCATTGTCAGACTTAATCTGTTAAATGTTCCATCCAATTAGTTTTTCTTTCCTAACTCTGTCCGTTTTTAAAACCTAATACCAGAAGAGGGGCCCAATTCCAACCCAAACTCCTAAGAGTGAGTTCTTGGGAGGCGGGTCTGAAATTGGGATAGACAGGTGCTGATCTTAGGTTGGTCCAGTGCGTCAAAGCAGAGTCTCCGAGGAGCCTGCGGCTGCGGTCATTGCACAGAAGCAGGCACTCTATGGCCAACCTCTGGCTTGCGCTTGCAGGTTTCCAGAGCTGGGGAGGGGCAGGGTGGCCAGGCGCCAGGGCTGGTACTTAGGGAAGGACATCTTGGGAACCTGGCGCACAACTGCCTGCGTATTTATATTTACAATGTGGCTCTCGTAAGTGGTATATATACAATTGGATTAAAAAAACCTTCATTCAGAAAAGTATCTTTTCATTGGAATGCTTCGTCTAGTTATTGATATAGCTGAGTTTAAGACTGCCATCTTGGTATTTCTTTTCTATTTGTCCCATATGTTCTTTGTTCTTTTATTCAATTTTGGGTTATCAAGGGTTTTTATTATTCCATTAATTTCCTCTATAATTTTTTCTCTACTAATTTTTTAATTATGCCTTTAAAATATTATTTTAGTTGTTTCCCCAGATATTATAATATGCATCTTTGACTTATTTTAATCTACCTTAAATTAGTTCTTTACCACTTGATGAATAACTTAACTCCATTTACCACTATCTTGTCTTTCATATTTTTGTAGTCATATAACATATCTTTACATATGTTATAAAGTGCCCGAGATAGCTATTATTGTTGCTTTAAGTAATCACAGTCAATGTTCTTTTATATGGATCCACATATTTAACCTTTTCATTGTTCTTCATTCCTTTGTGCCGTCCTCAGCTTCCCTCTGGAGTAGTTTTCCTTCACCCAGAAGAACTTTCTTTACCATTTCTCATAGAGTGAATCTATAGGTAATGAATTCTCTCCATTTCTGTTGGTCTGACATCTTTATTTCATCTTTGTTTTCAGAGGATATTTTCACTGGGTATAGGATTTTAGGTCAGCAGATTATTTTTTCTTTCAGAACCTAAACAATGTCATTCTGTGGTCTTCTGGTTCTCCACAGGTTCTGTTAAAAGTTAGCAATCCTACATAATAAAAAGGTAGTATGTAAATTACCATCACTCCGCTACGCCCACGATTGGGCCAGCGGGAGACACAGGGGGCGGGACTTGGGGTGGCTGGGGTGGTGATTGGGCCGGCAGGACGCTGAGCTCGCGTTGCAGCACAGACGGGCCTCTGGGGCAGCGAGCCGGGCGTTTGGAGGTTTGGAGGCGGCGCGGCTCCCGGGGGAGGAGTCTGGCGGCAGTTGGGCCTCAGGAGCACGTGGCGGTGTCCGGTGTCCGGGTGTCCGCAGAGGACGCGGGTTTCCACGAAGGCAGAGGAGGCGGCGGTGGCCCCAGCCTTCCTGGGCGGGAGGCGAAGGCAAGACCCCTGCCTGGGCTCCGGCTGCAGGAGGACCACGCCCCCGCCCCGCCTCGCCCTAGGGGCCCAGGGACTTAGGAGCTGCCAGCCACACCGGGTCCGACCAGCGGACAGACAGCCTACATGTGCATGATTAAATCATGCACTGGGCCTCTAGTAGTGTTATTGTTGTTTCTCTGAAGGTATGTGTATTCGCTCTGGCTGCTTTTAAGATTTTCTGTTCATTGTTGGTTTTCTGCAATTTGACTATGATATGCCTATGCTTGGTTTTCTTTCTATTTATCCTGCTTAGGGTTTGCTAACCTTCTTGAATCTTTGAATTGCCATCTTTCGCGTTTTGCAAATTCTCAGTCATTCTATCTTCAAATATTGCTTTTCCCCCCTCTCTTCATTCTGGGACTCCTAAAACACATGTATTAGGCCACCTGCCTATGTTTTACATGTCTTGAATGCTCTCTTCTGTTTTATTCCCCTATTTTTTCTGTATGTGCTTCATTTTGGATATTTTCTATTTGCTGCCTTTGAGTTATATAATCTTATCTTTTGCTGTGACCAGTCTGTTATTAAACCTGTCAAATTAGTTTTTATTTTCCAATATTTTGTACTTCAGTTCTAGAATGTCCATTTGATTCTCTTTGTGTAGATTATAATTCTCTTTTGAAATTATTCATCTTTTCATTCATTTCATCCATCTTTTACTCTACTTTCTTAAACGTATGTATAATAGTTATTTTGAAGTTCTTGGCTGCTAACTCCAACAATTCGATCATCTGTGGGACTGCTTCTTTTGTATACTTTTTCTAATTATCAGACTCCTTTCCTGTCTCTTCAAATGTCTTGTACTTTTCTTCTTAATTGTATGATGGATGTTGTGCAAAAAATAAAGACTGAAGTCAATATTATTTCTCCCCAGATAGGACACATACTTCTCATTAGGCAAATAAGGTGAGGAACTAATCATCTCAATCCTATTAGAAACTGAGCTGGGTTGTGGCTTTGGTTAGACTTAGTCCACCTTTAGTTTCAAATGTCTCAAGATCAGGATCTTTTCCCTTCAAGAAATGGAGAGTATTTGAATCAAGGCTGGACTTGTTACTTACTTTGATCCACAGAATGTGGTTGGTAACACACTGCCTTGGGTGGCCATGCAAGGTCCAGGCATTCTCCTGAAGAGACCACGTAGAGAGAGAGAGAGAGAGAGAGAGAGAGAGAGAGAGAGAGAGAGAGAGAGAGAGTGCCTAGCCAGCCTCCAGCTCTTCCTGCCATCCCAGCTGAGGTGTCAGACATGTTGTAAAGCCATCTTCGCTTTCTAGCTCCCATTGAATCTCTAAATGATTGCAGCCTTATGAATGAGGCCAGCTAAACACAGCCCAGATTGCAGAATTATGAGCAAATAAATACATGATTACTGTTTTAAGCTGCTAAATTTGGGGGTAGATTGTTATGCAGCAATAGATTATAGAAACACAAAGTATTTGAGATATTCGAATCTTCCAAGAAGTATTTGTTAAATTGTAAGAGATTAGATGGGTAGTTAGATTAGAAGACCCTCATAGTCCTTCCTCACACTGAGATTCTATGATCCCAAGATCATTAATGAGCTTGTATTATGCCATTACTTCCTCTATTTCTACTGACAAATGAAGAGTTGAATCTAGATGCAATATAGTTAAGTTCTTGGGTGTCTTAGTCCATTTGGGCTGCTATAACAAATTCCACACACTGGGTAGCTTATAGATGGCAGAAATTTATTTCTCACAATTCTGGACACTGAGAAGTCCAAGATCAAAGAATTGGCAGATTTGGTATCTGGTGAGAAACCATTTCTTAGATGGCTATTTTCTTGCTGTGTCCTCATATGGCAGAAGGGAAGAGGGATCTCTCTGAGGATTTTTTCAAGGGCAGCAATCCCATTAATTATTATAAGAGTTACCTAATCATCTTCCAAAGATCCCCACCTTCAAATATCATCACCTTGAGTGTTAGGATCTCAACATATGGATTTGGGAAGGAAACAAACATTCATACCATAGCTTCCAGCCATGACACCTACCTCCTTCCCAAATCATGTCCATCTCACATGTCCTCAACTCAAAGGTCTAAGTCCAAAGTCTCATATAAATATCATCTAAATCAGATATGGGTGAGACTCAAGGTGCGTTATATTTAGAGACAGCAACCTAGGGTAACCTATTTTGATCTGTCTCCTTTCCAAACTTACTTTTCTGCAGTTCTATTGATTGTATTTAGTTCTTCACATATAAAAATTATACCCAAAGCCCATTTACTATCCTATATAATAAAAGGGTAATATGCAAATTGACCCGAACAGTGGAACGACCAGGAGTGACTGGTGGCTATGATGTGCACTGACCACCAGGGGGCAGACACTCAACGCAGATCTGCCCCCTGGTGGTCAGTGCGCTTCCACAGGGGAAGCGTCGCTCAGCCAGAAGCCAGCTCATGGCTGGCCAGCATAGCAGCAGTGGCAGGAGCCTCTTCCGCCTCCTCAGCAGTGCTAAGGATGTCCGACATCCCCTAAGGGCTCCTAAGCTGTTAGAGGGATGTCTGACAGCCAGCTTAGGCCTAATCCCCCAGGGGGGTCCCGACTGCGAGAGTGCACGAATTTTCATGCACTGGGCCTCTAGTAGAATATAAGCTGCTTTGAGGTTTTTATTCAGTAATGGAGAGAAATTTATACTAAGACTTTTACATTTTCAGATCCAGTCTGTACTAGTTTTTCAGTCTTTAGAATTTTCAATTTCTCATTAGAGAGATTTAAGCTTCAATGATGACAATGTTATGAAAAGTGAGCTAACCAGCCCAATCATAGCATTTTGTAAAGTTTAAAATTTCTTAGAATTTTGGGTGAACTGTATTTTGGAAGAAAACTTAGCCTTTTAATTGTTACTCACTTTACTAGTTACTATTTACAATCAATTAGCCATTTTTCTTTATTTTATTGCTGTGGAAGAGGCTGGGTGCTATGGGTTTATAGCAGAATATTATTTAAAGATAGACTATAGAGAAACCAAGATGGTGGCATAAGGTAAACACCTATACTGCGGCCTCGCACAACAATTTTATTATTTTTTTAAAAATATATTTTATTGATTTTTTACAGAGAGGAAAGGAGAGGGATAGAGAGCTAGAAACATTGATGAGAAACATCGACCAGCTGCCTCATGCACACCCCCCACCGAGGATGTGCCCGCAACCAATGTACATGCCCTTGACCGGAATCGAACCTGGGACCTTTCAGTCCGCAGACCGACGCTCTATCCACTGAGCCAAACCGGTTTCGGCAACAATTTTAAAACTGCAGCTGGAAAACAGAGCGAACATCATCCAGAACCACCGGAAAGCTGGCTGAGTGGAAATTCTACAACTAGAAGGAAAGAGAAAAGGACACAGACTCAGAGGAACTGTGGAGGTGCGGAGACCCGTGAGCGCGGAAAGGGCGGGCGGCTGAGTACGCGGCTGGCTTACTCGCAGCGCACAGAGAGGGTGGGCAGCTAATGCGCAGCTAGCTTTCTTGTTCGGGAGGAAAACAAAACCTCCCGACTGCACTGAAATACAGCTCCGGGTAAAACTTTGGGTACCAGACTCATTCGGGGAGAAACTGGACTGTCTGGCAGTGGGTGAAACTCGAGAGCAGCCTTCTCTCAGAGGTGCGCGCAGCCATTGCCGCGGGACAGGGAGACACAGGGCCCTCGTAGGGTGGGGCTGCCCCACCCTGAGACTCCACCCCATCCAAACTGAGCACAGAAGCCCTCCCAATGGCTAGCTTTCTCCCTCGGGAGGGAAGCAAAACCTCCCCACTGTACTGAAATCCAGCTCTGGGTGAGACTTTGGGTACCAGACTCATTCAGGGAGAAACTGGACTGTCTGGCAGCGGGAAAATCTTGAGAGCATCCTTCTCTCAGAGGTGCACGCAGCCATTGCCGTGGGACACGGAGACACAGGGCCCTCGTAGGGCGGGACTGACAGGAAACCAAGGCTGTCTGCTCCACCCTGAGACTCCACCCCATCCAAGCTGAGCACAGAAGCCCTACCAGCGGAGACATTGCTGATCCTCACAGCCAATTGGCCTGGAGGTCAACTCCCCCCAGTGATACCAACAACAATAAAGGCTTAACTACAACAAGACTGCACATACAGCCCACAAAAGGGCTGCACCAAGAGTGTCCACCTCAGGTAACTGGGGAGGCTGAGCTACTGGGCCCTGCTAGGACACCTAGCACACAAAGCCACTCTGTCAACTCAGGGAAGCAGCTAAAATGCGGAGACAAAGAGGCAGGCCACAAATGAAGGAAATGGAGGAAAGCAAAAGACTGGATATAGAGTTCAAAACTACAGTTATAAGGTTTTTCAAGAATTTCCTAGAAAAGGCTGATAAATTTAACGAGCCCTCGAGGATATGAAAAAGGATCAACTGGAAATTAAGCATACACTGACTGAAATAAAAAATATTATACAGAGACCTAAAAGCAGACAAGAGGATTGCAAGAATCAAGTCAAAGATTTGGAAGACCAAGAAGCAAAAAACACTCCTCCGGAAAAGCAAAAAGAAAAAAGAATCCAAAAAGTTGAAGACAGTGTAAGAAGCCTCTGGGACAACTTCAAGCATACCAACATCAGAATTATGGGGGTCCCAGAAGAAGAGAGAGAGCAAGATACTGAAAACCTATTTGAAGAAATAGTGACAGAAAACTTCCCCCACCTGGTGAAAGAAATAGACTTACAAGTCCAGGAAGCATACACAACCCCAAACAAAAGGAATCCAAAGAGGACCACACCAAGACACATCATAATTAAAATGCCAAGAGCAAAAGACAAAGAGAGAATATTAAAAGCAGCAAGAGGAAAACAGTTACCCACAAGGGAGCACCCATACGATTGTCAGCTGATTTCTCAACAGAAACTATGCAAGCCAGATGGGAGTGGCAAGAAATATTCAAAGTGATGAACAGCAAGAAACTACAACCAAGACTACCCAGCAAAGCTATCATTCAGAATGGAAGGTCAGATAAAAAGAGCTTCACAGATAAGAAAAAGCTAAAGGAGTTCATCACTGCTAAACCAGAATTATATGAAATACTGAAAGGTATTCTTTAAGAAGAGGAAGAAGAAGAAAAAGATAAAGATAAAAATTATGAACAACAAATACGTATCTATCAACAAGTGAATCTAAAAACCAAGGGAATAAAAAATCTGATGAACAGTATTAACTGGTGAATATAATATAATCAGGGGCATAGAAAGGGAGTGGACTGACAATTCTCGGGGGAAAAGGGGAGTGGGGTGTGCGGGAAGAGACTGAAGAAAAAGCGTATACCTATGGATGAGGACAGTGTGGGGGGTGGTAAGGGCAGAGGGTGGGGTAGGAACCTAGTGGAGGGGAGATATGGGGGAAAAAAGGGGAACAATTGTAATAATCTGAACAATAAAGATTTATTAAATTAAAAAATAATAAAAAAATAAAGATAGACTGTAGTCCAAGCATCAAGTTGGTCTTTCTGAGGTCAAGCACCAAAGCCAGGATTGAGCTATGTTGCAGTTGTAGCAGGAAGGACCAAATTCTAAATTCTACCACTTGCTGCCCAAGTGTCAGAAGCCATTGATTCTGTGCTTGAATACCTTCCTCTGACAGCAATGTGGGAATAGAAGGGAGCTGGAGTGAGAGGGCAGCAGCCCACAAAACTGGGCTCTTCGTGCTCGTTATCCTCTCTTGTTTTAAATATGAAGTGTTTTCTTGGTTTTGACACATTTCTGTGCCTGTCCCTGCCACTCTGACAGTTCATTCCTGGGTTGACCTAGTTCCTGGTTGAGCCCTTCATAATTACCCTTAGGCTAATTATCCGCAGGCTCCATCTGGTTGTGTCCCTGGGTGACCAGCTTCTGTATTCACCCATGGTTGCCAGTCTTGGTCCACCATTTGGCTCTGCCCTCCTGGCAGTTATTGGAACTTGCTTTAAGCCTAACTCCTACTTATCCTTCAGATGCCAGGTCACGTGTCATTACTATAGGAAGATGGTTTCATGCCTCCTGATGTTTGCCATCACAATTTATCATTATTTTTGCCATCTATTCTGCTAATCTTGTATCTTTAGCACCTGTCATAGTATGTGGCACATAGTAGGAGTTCAAAAAAATTATTGAGTAAGCATGGAGAGGTTTGTGACTTAGACCTCCATTTTTTTTTTAGCATACAAACTTATCTGAGCCCTAGTTTATGTATATATAAAATAGGGATAGTGCTGTTTTATCTACCCCACAGTTTGGGGTGCTATGTATGTAGCTGGTGACTAGTACATGTTTGTAGAATGAGTGAATGTATGTTTTCTCTGTGATAAGATATATATTAGAGGCCCGATGCACCAGTGGGGTCCCTTGGCCTGGCCTGTGGGATTGGGCCAAAACTGGCTCTTTGACATCCCCTCAGGGGTCTCCAATTTTAAGAGGGTTCAGGCCAGGCCGAGGGGCCCCACTGGTGCACGATCAGGGCTGGAGAGGGACACGGGAGGTTGGCCAGTGGGGGAGGGACCACAGTAGGGCTCCAGGGCATATCCGGCCCATCTCACTCAGTACTGATCGGCCGGACCCCAGTAGCAAGCTAACCTACCAATCGGAGCATCTGCCCCCTGGTGGTCAGTGCACATCAGAGACTGGTCGACCAGTCGACTCTCTGCCCCCTGGTGGTCAGTACACATCATAGCGAATGGTTGAGCCGCCTTAGCATATCATTAGCATATTACGCTTTGAATGGTTGAACAGACGACTGGATGACCGGATGACTGGACACATAGCATATTAGGCTTTTATTATATAGAATATGTATTTTAGTTTATTATTGACAGTATTACAGATGCCCTGAGACACCTATCCTATATAATAAAAGGCTAATATGCAAATCGACCAAACGGCAGAATGACAGGTCGCTATGACACGCACTGACCACCAGGGGGTATATGCTCAACGCAGGAGCTGCCCCTGATGGTCAGTGCACTCCCATGGGGAGCGCTGCTCAGCCAGAAGCCGGGCTCATGGCTGGTAAACACAGTGGTGGTGGCGGGAGCCTCTCCTGCCTCTGCTGCAGTGCTAAAGACCCTTTGGGGGATGTCCAACTGCTGGCTTAGGCCCGCTCCCCAAGGGATTTGGCCTAAGTTGGACATCCCTGAGAGGTCCTGGACTGCGAGAGGGTGCAGGCTGGGCTGAGGAACTCCCTACCCCACCTCCCCAGTGCATGAATGTCGTGCCCCGGGCCTCTAGTATATATATTTTTAATTAATATTTATTGCTGAGATTCTTACAGATGTCCCTCTTTTGCCCCCCCCCCCCCCCCGTCCTCCCCCAACTCCCCTCCACCAGGTTCCTAGCCCATCTCAGGACCTCACCACCCTATTGTCTGTGTCAATAGGTAATGCATACATGCATATAAGATCTTTGTCTAATATCTTCCTGCACCCTCTCACACCCCCTTCCCTCTGAGAATCATCAGTCTGTTCCATTTCCATGCCCCTGATTCTATTTCATTCACCAGTTTATTCTGTTCATCAGATTTTTTATTCATTTGATTTTTAGATTCAATTGTTGATAGATATGTATTTGTTGTCACTTTGTTGTTCATATTTTTTATCTTTACCTTTTTCTTCTTCTTCCTCTTCTTAAAGAATACCATTCAGCATTTCATCATATAATACTGGTTTGGTGGTAATGAACTCCTTTAGCTTTTTCTGGTCTGTAAAGCTCGTTGTCTAACCTTCAATTCTAAATGATAGCTTTGCTGGGTAGAGTAGTCTTGGTTGTAGGTTCTTGCTATTCATTACTTTGAATATTTCTTGCCACTCCCATCTGGCCTGCATAGTTTCTGTTGAGAAATCAGCTGACAATTGTATGGGCACTCCCTTGTAGGTAACTAACTGTTTTTCTCTTGCTGCTTTTAAGATTCTCTCTTTGTCTTTTGCTCTTGGCATTTTAATTATGATGTGTCTTGGTGTGGTCCTCTTTGGATTCCTCCTGTTTGGGGTTCTCTGCACTTCCTGGACTTGTAAGTCTATTTCTTTCACCAGGTAGGGGAAGTTTTCTGTCATTATTTCTTCAAATAGCTTTTCAATCTCTCTCTCTCTCTTCTCCTGGCACCCCCATAATTTAGATGTTGGTATGCTTGAAGTTGTCTCAGAGGCTCCTAACACTATCTTCATATTTTTGAATTCTTTTTTCTTTTTGCTCTCCTGGTTGGGTGTTTTTTGCTACCTCATATTTCAAATCATTGATTTGACTCTCGGGATCCTCTAGTCTACTGTTGAATCCCTGTATATTATTCTTTATTTCAGTCAGTGTATGCTTAATTTATGACTGAGCCTTTTCCATTTTTTTGGCATTCTCACTAAGATCCTTGAAAGTCTCACTAAGTTCCACTAAGGTTTCTAGAAGATTCTTGACTAACCTTATAACTGTGGTTTGAACTCTATATCCAGTAGTTTGCTTTCTTCCATTTCTTTCATTTGTGACTTGTTTCTTTGTCTCCACATTTTGGCTGCTTCCCTGTGTTTGTTTTTATGTATTGGGTAGCTGCTAAATCTCCTTGAGTTGATAGAGTGGCCTTATGTAGTAGGTGTCCTATAGAGCCCAGTGGTTCAGCCTCCCCAATCACCTGAAGTAGACACTCGTGTGTACCCCTTTGTGGGCTGTGTGCACAGTTTGTTGTAGTTGAGCCTTGATTGCTGTTGGTGTCACTGGGAGGAATTGACCTCCAGGCCAATTGGCTGTGGGGACCAGCTGCGACTACAGTGGGAGAGCTGCTGTGCAGGAGACACCCCTATGGAGCAGGACTTGCTTCAGTGGGGCTTTGGTGCTCACTGAGTCTGCCCCTTGAGTGTGTTGCTTATGGATGTAAAGAGTTGTAATCTGGTATGGTCTCACACTGACCACTGGGTACACTGGCTCTTGGGTCTCCAGGGAGGTGCAGAGTCAGCCACTGCCTGGGGCCACCCAGCAGGAGCTACAGAGAGATCTGTAGATTCTTCCTCTTTGTTTGGGGTTTGGAAGTGCCCAGATGAGGCCCAGCTGTGAAGTCAGGCTGGTACTGGTGCTGGGTCTTGGGCCTTTTATTGATAGGTTTGGTGCTCCCTGACCCAGCTGCAGTTTGACAGATTTTTAGCCTGAGAAAGGACAGGCCATTCATATGCAAAAGCCACTGTGCATAGCTTGGGTGGGGTTGTAAACTGGATGAGGCAGGATCTTAGGGAATCACCAGGGTGGAGCAAACAGAAATGGCTGTCAGTCAGCCCTGCACTGAGGAGGTCCCAGCACAAGAACAATGACCACTGTGAGTACCTCCATCTGGAAGAAAGCCACCCCCGAGTTCCTGCCCCAATGCCAGACAGTCCAGTTTCTCCCCATATGTGTCTGTATCCCCCAGAGCCTCACCTGGTGCTGGAGCTCAGAGGAAGCAGGACCTTGTAAGTTCAGTTCGTGGTGCCAGCCTTTTAAGAGGAACAGCTGGGTCTCTAGCAGCCTCTGTGTCACTGAGCCCCAATCCGCATGATTTTTACAGTTCGTAGTTCTTACTGCCCCTAGGGACTTCTTTCCCCAGCTCTGAAACCCTGGGCTGAGGGTCTGGTGTGGGGCTGGGACCCCTTGCTCTTCCATGTGGCCTCCACACAGGTGATCTCCCTCCCGATTAAAAAAGTGGCACACCCAGGTGCCAGACCAGCCCGTTCCGCGCCTCCGCGCCTCCTACCAGTCTCAGTGTGCTTTCTTCTTTACTTCTCTAGTTGTAGTACTTGGATTCAGCCAGCTTTCTGGTGGTTCTGGATGACAGTTGTTCTGTATTTTAGTTGTAATTTTGATGTTGTGGGAGGCAGCAAGTACAGGAGTTTACCTATGCCACCATCTTGGTTCTCTCCGAGACACCTATATTGTAATAAGGATTTCTTTAATCTAACAGAAGAGAGAAATTGACTGCCTGAGCAAGAAGAATCTTGTTTATTTAGTGTAAAATAAAATTCAGGATTCCACATACCTTTGTCCAGGGGTCAATATTTCTCTTCTGGTTATAACTTAATACTAGATTTTTTTTGTTGTTAATCCTCACCCGAGGATATTTTTCCATTGATTTTTAGGGAGAGTAAAAAGAGAGGGAAACACAGAGAGAAACATCAATGTGAGAGAAACACATTGATTGGTTGCCTCCTGCATGAGCCCTGACCAGGGCTCAGGCCAGGGAGGAGCCTGCAACCGAGGTATATGCCCTTCACCAGAATCAAACCCGGGATCCTTCCTTCCACAGGCTGATGCTCTATCTGCTGAGCCAAACCGGCTAGGGCGATACTAGATTTTTTTTAACGGAGGAAGGGGAATTTGGTTTTTTTGTTTGTTAATCCTCATCAGAGGATATTTTTTCCATTAATTTTTAGAGAGAGTGGAAGAGGGGGAGAAAGGGAGAGAAAGAGAGAGAGATTGCCTCCTGCACTTGACCCAACCATTGCAGGGGATCAAACCTGCAATCCAGGTACATGCTCTTGACCAGGAATCAAACCTGAAACCCTTTGGTACACAGGCCAAGGCTCTATCCACTGAGCCACACCAGTCAGGGCTTTTGTTTGTTTATTGGGAGGGGGGATTTTTTAATGAATGCATTTGAACCAAATGTGTAATGATTAATTTTTCCAATTCCTAAGGGGTTTGTATCTGTCAGATTTTATTTTTTTTTAAGATTTTTAAAAACTGATTTTGAGAGAGAGAGAAAAGGAGAGGAGGAGAGAGAGAAACATCCATGTAAGCGCAAAACATTGATCAGCTGCCTCCTGCATGCCCCCTGGTGGGGATCGAACCTGCAACCTGGGCATGTGCCCTGACTGGGAATGGAACTAGCAACGTTTTAGTGTACAGGATGACACGCCCAACCAACTGAGCCACACCAGCCAGGGCTGTCACAGATTTTAACTAAGTTTAGTCTACCCAGAGTACAGACTCTAGATCAGCACGCCAACCTTTTGGACCTCACGGACCAACAGTGGTCCACAGACCACCAGTTGGTGACCACTGCTCTAGATTGCATGTACCTTAAGCACCTGTGGGAAAGAAGCTATAGTGACTATGAAGCTGAAGACCAGGGAGAGAGTTCTACAGAGCTAACATTCTCATCAATTGGTACAGATGCTTGGCCTTCTGAAACAGTGGCAGTATAAGATACTGACCTTAGAGAGATGGCAAAATGCTTTCAGCCTAACAGATCCTTTTATTGCATGCTTCAGAGGCTGGCCTGGCTTAACCTGCCTCAGTAAAGATACCTTGCATATAAAATACAAATGCTACCCAGTTGTTATTTTCCTAGCTCATCTCTTCTCCACCACGTCTACCTACTTCTGGTATTTCTCCTACCCATTTCCTTAGACATACAGCATAGAGAGAAAGGAGAAAATGCAGGAAGGGTCCAAATGTAACTAGAGTTATATATTTTATTTGAGCCTCATTTCTTTGGAGAAAGGGAGTAAGTTAGAGATGATCTGATAAAAACACTAGAAGTGCAGAATGTACAAAGAAGGAAATTTTTCATTAGAATATCTGCTGAAGGTGAATTGAGGTGAGCTGGATAGGAAATTCAGAGACAATTCTTGGTATTTAGCATTGTGATCTGGGAGTGAGATCACACTGAGCAAGGAAGAAAGACAGCAGGTGGAGGAGTCCCAAAGCAAGTACTGCTGGTTTGTAACTACTCTAGGGCTTCTGACCAAGCGACCCTGTCTGGATGGGAGGATTTGTCAAGGGAATCTGACCCTTATTCCCAGTTCATCTCTTAGGGATCATCAGTGTCACTCTCCTGAGATGAATATGGAATCATATGTGGATGCCTCTTGTCCACTGACCGTGTCGTAGGCTGATTCTGACTTGGGGAGTTGGGAGGCCAGTATTGCTGCCGAGGATAAGTCTGAGGCCTTGGTATGGATTTGGGTGTAGGCTTGGGCTTGAACTCCAGGTCCAGATCATTCGCAGGTTTGGGTTCAGGTTCCAGTTCAGGCTCAGGCTCAGTTTCCGGCTCCAGCTCAGACTCAGGTTCCAGCTCTGACTCACGCTCCATCTCGAGATCCTGATCCAGCCCATTGTCTGACTCCAGTATGGGCTCCATCTCTAGGTCCAGATCTGAGTCCTCCTCTAGTATGGGCCTTTGCATCCTGGCATAGCTGGAACTTACATTTTTGTGACCTTCTAAAATACTGCTGCTTATTTTTGGTCTTCTAGCTGTATCCTGAAATACATATAATTAGATGGGTTAAAATTTCCAATTAAATTTAACTTTTGAATAGTCAAGGAACTTCAGAATATAACGGAACTCTAGGTACCAGAAATCATGAATTCCTGGGAAAGTAGAAAATATTTCTGGCCTAACTCTGCTTTTCAACTTCTTTGCACCCTTTGGTTCCTCAGTTACTCACTAATTTTTAGGCTCAATCAATCCGTAACTCCTGATTTCTCTGGATTTTCTAACTAGCCTGAGTTTCACAGTCAACCTCTTGGCAGCATTCTGAAACATCCTGTCTCCTTGATATTACTTGTCTTTCCAGCCCCCTATAATCCTTAGCAGGGCATGTAAGGCCCTCGTGACGTGGCCTCTTGTCATCTTCTTTAGCTTCAGCTCCATCTATAGCCCCAACCTTTGCTCTAGCCATAAAACTAACCAAAGACGTCTGACTCCTGCTTACCTTTGCTCATGTGACTCCCTGTGTCTGCGTTGTCCTTCTCCATCTCAGCCACACACACTTATTCAATGCTCCAGATTCATATCAAAGATCACTAACCAGGATCTTAGCTTTGTGTTCCAACTGTGCCTCACTTACACCTCTATCATAGACCAGTAATGTACTGTCTTATTCATTTAAAAATATATCCCCCATTAGACTCTAAGCAGGGCCTGGTTCCTGATATGCCAGTCCCAGGCACTCTGCCTGTCATGTAGCAGATGCCTGGTAAGCTTTGGCAGCAGCATTCCACAGAATTAACACCTTTCATCCCTCCCGAAACATTCTTCTCTTCTTCCATATGACATTCTTTCGCTTTTCCTTCCTTCCTTGTTGCTTCTTCTTGGTCTTTCTGTTGTCTTCTCTACTTCTTCTGGACTTCTGAATGTTGGCAAACCCCAAGGCTTGACCCTGAGACCCTTCTCTTCTCCATCTACACTGTCCCCACAGGCGATTTAATTTAGTCCCATAATTTTTGTTACAGTAAAACCTCGATAATAACGAACTAATTTGGGCAAGGGGGTGCCCATTAAAGTGGGAAGTCCATTATATACTAAAATAGGTTTTCCCAATGCACATGTTAAAAATTTGACAAATTAGTTGGTTTACCTATTTTTACTTATTTGGACACATTTGTGTAATTAAAATTACTAAGTATGTATGAAAAGTTTAATTTCATAGAAAAATTTTCTATATGTATTACAAATGCACAAGCTGGGCTGTGGTTTAGCACATGTGGGAACATCGCCAACAGCCTGAAAACTGCTGTAGGAAGTCACACCAGGAGATAACAGAACCACTTACCGCGCAGTGCAGTGTGACCATGCGCTTTGTTCACCAGCGAGCAGTGACTCTTGGATTTAAATATGTAGACTATAGTTGTAGATATGTCATATTTATGCCAGCAAAATTACTACAGTGTTTTTTCCAACATTTGGCCTATTCACTAAAATTTGTTAAAAATAATAAAAAATAACCTGTTAATTTAACAATAACCAAATCTTGGTTATAAGCATTTTAAAATTAACAGGGTGTTAATGCTCACATATGACATATGGACTGGAAATTTTATCTGCTAAATCCAAAGTCCGTTTATCGAGGTCCACAAAATTGAGAGTTTACTGTACTATCTATGTGCTGCTGACTTTTTGGTTAAAACCCTTCCCCTGATCTGCTGGCTCATATATTCATTTCCACTCTTGACATCTCCACTTGGATATTTAATAGGCATCTTGAATTTAATACATTCGAATGGAACTTTTCCCCCTTCTAGTCTTCCCTAGTTTAAATGATAGGAAAAATTTGATATAGTCAATACCAAGTCTTAAGTTCTGACAAGCATGTTAACAAACTAGAAAAGTACTTTTAAAAAACATAGTAAATATAAAGTACATCTTAAGCCAACTATCACCACTATTCTTAATAAAGAGACATAAGAAGCTTTTCTCATTAAATTCAGGAGTAAGACAAGATTTGCCATTATCACTTAAGTTGTTCTGGGAAGGCTAGCTAATGCAATAATATGTGAAACTGAAATAATAATTCCAGCAATTGGAAAAGAAGAGATATACACTGAGTGGCCAGATTATTATGATCTCTGAACGCATAATAATCTGGCCACTCAGTGTATATTCTATATAATAAAAGGCTAATATGCAAATTGTCCCCTTGACTAGGAGTTCAACCAGCAGGCAGGCCAGCCAACTGCCCATGTCCCCTCTCCCTGGCCAGGCTGGCCCGACCCCACCCGTGCACGAATTCATGCATGAATTCTAGGCCTGGTGCATGAATTCGTGCACGGGTGGGGTCTCTCAGCCTGGCTGTCTTGCCCAGTCCAGAGGGAGGGACTGTGGGGGGTTGGCTGTGGGAGCACACTGACCACCAGGGGGCAGCTCCTGCATTGAGCATCTGCTCCCTGGGGGTCAGTGTGTGTCATAGCGACCCGTTGACCGGTTGTTCAGTCAACTGGTTGTAACGGTTGCTTAGGATTTTATATATATATAGATATATACTGAGTGGCCAGATTATTATGGGTTCAGAGATCATAATAATCTGGCCACTCAGTGTATATTATTTGTGGAAAATATTTTTTGTCTAGAAAACTCAAGAGAATTAATAATGAAACCTTTTGGACTAGTAAAAGATTCACAAAATGGCTAAATAATTTAATAAAAATCAATAGGTTTCCTTTATACCAGCAGTTACCAGTTAGAAAATATAATGAAAAAGATTATTCCTTTTAAATAGCAATAAAAATGTAAAAGAGAGACTATAAAGTACCTAGGATTTGTCTATATGAAGAAAGGCACAAAAATCTTACTATGAATACAGCATTAACAAAGACTAAATGTCAAGGTTGCCCATATAGAGAAATTATGTTCAAATCTAGCTATTGGGGAAAGCTATTCTGGATAGGCAGAGGCACCTAACCTATGAGACTTCTCAGCAATGGTAGGGAAATTCTTGGTAATACATTACTAAGAGGAAGAAAAGGGCTGTGTTTTACAAGCTTGGCTTTTACTTATTAACATTTTTATAAACACTTGTTACTCCAGTAATGTCTTTTTGTCATAAAAAACTCAAGCATTATTGAAATGTAGTAAGTTGATGAATCGGGGATTTAATTAAAAATAATTTCTACTCATTAAGTGAGATTTTGGTGCCCATCTGTGTTTTAATTTTCTTTTTGGGAGGAAACCTTCGCAGATACTGGTCTGAAAACACTGGGGTAAGCCCAGGTCTTTACTTAGTATTAACAAATGGCTAAATATTTTGGCTTGTATATCATTCTCCTTTGCATTTGGTCAGGTTGAGTAAATTATATTATTCACAATAGAAATATAGCCAAAGTGTTAGACTGGCAGATCTTTACCTCTGTAAGTTCATCAGTTTTACTATTCACCCCAAGGGTGGGGTGGGGAGGATTCTAAAGGCATAGATAGAGATGCTTACAATATTTAGTTATTGATATGGCATTGGCACTAACCTAGCTTTTGGTAAAAGGGCTCTTGAGGCCTCAGCGGGTTGGGTAACCCTCTCCAGTTGGGAAAGGGCCCTGGATGTTATCCAGATGTCATGGCAGTGGGTGAACCTGTGACTCAGGTCCACTGCTAGTTACCAACTGAAAAGGGAGCATTTCAACTTCGCAAAGTCTGGCACAGCCATACTCAATAAATGTTGAGTATACTCAAAACCCTTTCCTGGACGTGCTCCTCTCTGTCTGATCAGGTATCTTCCCCTTTCTCTCCCCCCACTTTTCACCCCCACCTCACCCCTCACCCTAGATGTTTCACATCATCCAACCTTATCTGTTTCTGAGTAGGTTTCCTGTATCACTGTCTCAGATTCATCCACGCTTAAATCGGAGGACTCTGGAAATTTCCTTGCCAAGGCAAACAGCACAGCATCATGGAGGGTGAGGAACAGTTGGGTCTTGGTGATGCCAGCATCAAAGAATTCATTCCTCTCAAAGGCCTTGACCACAGAAGCTACAAACCAAACCCAGAACACACACAGGGTCAGGCACTGGGGAGGAGAGCACCCAGGGTGCAAAACACAGCCCTCTTAAAAGGTGAAGCATACTCACAGTGAGTCCCTGCAATGAGCACCATAATGTTGGCATTGTGGAAGGCGTTGCACATCTGCAGGGAGGGAGTAAACCAGTGTTAGGGATCCCTACACTCCCTAGGAAAGTTAGCTGGGTTGTAAAGTCCCTTTGGTTATCCCCTTGTCTGGGGTAAATGTACCTTTATATCCAATTCAGCTCTGTAAACATTTGATGGGTAGACTTCTATAAGCTAGGAAGTGTCTAAAGTGCTGAGAATACAAAAGAGAATCAGACCATCTCATGTGGGGTGGGGAGTGAGGAGGAGGGTAGCCCATGGTCTCAAAGGGAAAACAGTTCACTTAAAGGGAGAATGTCAAGACTACTCATCCACAAATGGCACTGGGCAAATAGTGCTTCTACGAATATAGGGATGAATATATTCTTTCTGATTGGTGTTTTGGGATTCTAAGGATATATTCCTAGAAGTAGGATCACTGGGCCTTGGTGATGCCAGCATCAAAGATGTCATTCTTCTCAAAGGCTCTGACCACAGTTCCATTTTTAATTGTTTGAGGAAACTCCACACTGTTTTCCATAGTGGTTGTAGTAGTCTGCATTCCCACCAGCAGTGTACTAGGGTTCCTTTTCCTCCACATCCTCACCGGCATTTGTTGTTGATTTGTTGATGACAGCCATTCTGGCAGGTGTGAGGTGCTACCTCATTGTCATTTTAATTTGCATTTCTCTGATGATTAGTGACTTTGAGCATTTTTTCTTGGCATCTGTATGTCCTCTTTGAAGAAGTGTCTATTTAAGTCCTCTGTCTGTTTTTTAAGTGGATTGTTTGCCTTCCTTTTGTTAAGTTGTATGAGTTCTTTATTTTGTGGAAATTAACCCCTTATCAGATGTATCATTGCCAAATATGTTCTCCTATACAGTGGGAACCATCATTTTGTTGATGGTTTCTTTTGCTGTTCAGAACCTTTTTATTTTGATGTAGTCCCATTTTTTCCCCCTTTGTTTCCTTGCCCTAGGAGATGTATCAGCAAAAATATTGCTATGGGAGGAACCAAGATGGCGGCATAGGTAAGCGTCTGTACTTGCTGTCTCTCACAACCACATCAATACCACAACTAAACGGCAGAACAACCACCACCCAGAACCGCGGAAAGCCTGGCTGAGTGGAAGTTCCACAACTAGAGAGGTGAAGAAGGTACACTGTGACTGGTAGGAGGTGCAGAGGCGCCGAAAGTGCTGGCACCTGGGTGTGCTGCTCTTTTAATCGGGAGGGAGATACAAGCCTCCTCTTGCTCTGAACTCCAGTTCCGGGAGAGACTCTGGGGGATCCAGGCACATACGGGAAGAAACTGGACTGTCTGACATCGGGACAGGAACCAGATGGCAGCATTCTCTTAGAGGGGCTCGCAGAAATCACTGCTCTTGCACAGGGGCACTGGACGCAGAGAACCGGAGAACCAGGGACTTCTCTGGTTCAGGGCTGTTTCAGCCATTGCTGTTTTCTCTGCCCTGGTGATTCCCAGAGACCCTGCCCCCACCCAATTTACAACCCCACCCAAGCTGTGCGCATCAGCTTTTGCATATGAATGGCCTGTCCTTTTGCCTAAAACCTGTCAAACTGCAGCTGGGTCAGAGAGCCCCAGAGCTTCCAAAAGAATACCCAAGGCCCTGCCAGCCTTGCTTCACAGCTGGGCCTCCTCTGAGCACGTCCAAACCCCAAACAAAGAGGAGGAATCTGCAGATCTCTCTGTAGCTCCTGCTGGGCTGCCCCAGACAGTGGCTGACTTTGCACCTCCTGGGAGATCCAAGAGCCAGTGTACCCAGTGGTCAGAGAGAGACCATACCGGATTACAACTCTTCACATCCATAAGAGACACACTCAAGGGGCAGACTCAGTGAGCACCAAAGCCCCACTGAAGCAAGTCCTGCCCCATAAGGGTGTCTCCTGCACAACAGATCTTCCAGTGTAGACACAGCTGGTCATCACAGACAATTGGCCTGGAGGTCAATTCTTCCCAGTGACACCAACAGCAATCAAGGGTTAACTACAACAAGACTGTGCACACAGCCCACAAAGGGATGCACCAAGTGTGTCCACCTCAGGTGACTGGGAGGCTGAGCCACTGGGCCCTATAGGACACCTAGCACACAAAGCCACATATCAACTCTAGGAGACTTAGCAGCTACCCAGTACATAGAAACAAACACAAGGAAGCAGCCAAAATGCGGAGACAAAGAAACAAGTCACAAATGAAAGAAATGGATGAAACCAAAATACTGGGTATAGAGTTCAAAACCACAGTTATAAGGTTAGTCAAGAATCTTCTAGAAACCTCCGAGAAATTTAGTGAGACCCTCAAGGATATGAAAAAGGACCAATCAGAAATTAAGCATACACTCACTGAAATAAAGAATAATATACAGAGATCCAGCAGCAGACTTGAGGATCCCAAGAATCAAATCAAAGATATGAAATACGAAGAAGCAAAAAAAAAAACAAAAAAAACAAAAACAAAAAAAAACACACCCAACTGGAAAAGCAAAAAGAAAAAAGAATCCAAAAAAATATGAAGATAGCATAAGGAGCCTCTGAGACAACTTCAAGCATACCAACATCTGAATTATGGGGGTGCCAGAAGAAGAGAGAGAGCAAGATATTGAAAAGCTATTTGAAGAAATAATGACAGAAAACTTCCCCTACCTGGTGAAAGAAATAGACTTACAAGTCCAGGAAGCGCAGAGAACCCCAAACAAGAGGAATCCAAAGAGGACCACACCAAAACAAATCATAATTAAAATGCCAAGGGCAAAAGACAAAGAGCGAATCTTAAAAGCAGCAAGAGAAAAACAGTTAGTTACCTACAAGGGAATACCCATATGACTGTCAGCTAATTTCTCAACAGAAACTATGCAGGCCAGAAGGGAGTGGCAAGAAATATTCAAAGTGATGAATACAAGAACCTGCAACCAAGATTACTCTACCCAGCAAAGCTATCATTTAGAATTGAAGGTCAGACAAAGAGCTTCACAGATAAGAAAAAGCTAAAGGAGTTCATCACCTCCAAACCAGTATTATATGATGAAATGCTGAAGGGTATTCTTTAAGAAGAAGAGGAAGAAGAAGAAAAAGGTAAAGATAAAAATTATGAACAAAGTGACAACAAATACATATCTATCA
Organism: Cnephaeus nilssonii; assembly: GCF_951640355.1. Classification (NCBI taxonomy): domain Eukaryota; kingdom Metazoa; phylum Chordata; class Mammalia; order Chiroptera; family Vespertilionidae; genus Cnephaeus; species Cnephaeus nilssonii. The sequence continues at coordinate 91,499,912 of NC_137080.1, read as the reverse complement.
ACAAGTAAATCTAAAAATCAAGTGAAAAAAATCTGATGAACAGAATAAACTGATGAATATAATCAGGGGCATAGAAAGGGAGTGGACTGACAATTCTTGGGGGTAGGGGGTGTGGGAAGGTGCGGGAAGAGATTGGACAAAAATCTTAAACCTATGGATGAGGACAGTGGCGGGGGCGGGGGTGGGTAAGGGCATGGGGTGGGATGGGAACCAGGTAGAGGGGAGCTATGGGGGGGAAAAAAGAGGAACAACTGTAATAATCTGAACAATAAAGATTTATTAAAAAAATATTGTTACGACAGCTGAAGTGCCCATCAGTAGATGAGTTCATTAAAAAGCTGTGATACATTTATACAATGAACTACTATGCAGCTATAAAAAAGGAAGGATCTCTTACTCTTCGAGATAGCATGGAAGGACCTGGAGAATATTATACTAAGTGAAATAAGCCAGTCAGAAAAAGACAAGTATTACATGATCTCACTTATATGTGGAATCTAATGAACAAAATAAAGTGACAAACAAAATAGATGCAGAGACATGGAAACATGCAACAGAATGGCGAATCTCAGAAGGAAGAGGTGCGGGGATGGGTGGGAAGAGGTTAACCAAAGAACATATATGCATAACCCATTGACACAGACAATAGTGTGGTGAAGGTCTGGAGGATGGGGAGCTGGGATCAGGGTGCAGAGGGTCAATGGGGGAAAATAGGGGACATCTGTAATACTTTCAATAATAAAGATAAGCCCGGCCAGCATGGCTCAGTGGTTGAGTATCAACCTATGAACCAGGAGGTCACGGTTTGATTCTCAGTCAGGGCACATGTCTGGATTGCGGGCTTGATCCCCAGTGTGGGCGGGGCATGCAGAAGGAGGCCGATCAATGATTCTCTTTTATCATTGATGTTTCTGTCTCTATCTCTCCCTTCCTCTCTGAAATCAATAAAAATATATTTTAAAAAATAATAATAAAGATAAATTTCAAAAAAAAAAAGAGAGAGAGAGAATGTCACATGAGTACAGTACTAGGATAGGGACAGGCACAGGTGTGATGGAAACACACTGGACAGTCCTCAAGAACACTAACTATATCTCTGGTGATTGGTGTTTGTTTGCATGTGATCCTCTTCTCCATAGAGTTCACTAAGCAGGGGAGCAAAACATGGCCGGGAGACGGTCAAATGATACAGTAGGAAATGGAATTCAAGGAGCCTGAGGATCGTATTCAGAGCTGCTCTGCAAAGTTGCATTTGATTTTAGTAAAACATCAGAAATATAGTGGTATCAGATTAATAAGCATCTGACATTGACCTCAACTTTACTTTAGCCAATATATACAGTATGCTCTGGGGCAATGAATAAAGTTCAATACAAAGCAAGTCAATTAAACTTAATACTCTAAGATTAAATAGACCAATCCTGAGCACTGAGTTAAAATGTGAAACCAAAACACAAAACAACTAAAACAAGACAGACTCTACTTCTTTCACTTTCAAGAGGAAACAAGAAAGTCATTCTTGATCACATGGTAAATCATAAAGTCATTTGGTAAAGAGCCACAATGGGCATACTCTAAATGACAAGCAAATGAAATCCCATGAATCAGGGAGAAGCTTAAATTGAGTGGTTATCTCTAGTGAGAACGGCTGGGGGTTTTCTTAAGTTTTCAATTATAATATTTGAAATTATTTCCTCCAATATGGCAGCATAGAACAATTACAAAAGGAATGAAGAAACCTGTATTTTTAAAGTGTAAAAGTGCACCGTGAATCTAAAGGCTGTAAAGTAAAGGTAGGGGTCTGATACAGAGCCTCCATGTTGGGGCTGGAGCAGAAAGTCATCAGCATAGGCAGCTGTGGATGGGTCATGCCTAGGACCAGACAGCAAGAGAGGAGGTGGTGGAGGAGAGGACGGAACAAATGCTCTAAGTTCCAGTGATGGGCATGCCAAATACTAACTGTGAGCCCAGGACTCTTAGGGAGAAATATGGCTTGTCTCTCAGGGCTGTGTGGGAATTAATGGGATCATGTATATAAATGTACCCACTCAACGTGGCATACAGTAGGCACTTGATAATGTAAGAAGAATGAACTCTAAAGTAACAAGCCTGCGAGAAGAGAACAGCCCAGTAGGACGACCTAAGATGAAAAAGTCCACAAGATGACATTATCATATACTTGAATCTGAAAATGGAGTGGAAAAAAGGGTCTCATGGATGGGAAGCATTAATCTCTCTATGCCTCTCATTTTATAAATGAGGAAACCAAGACTGGATATAAGTTAGTGAGTTACCCCTGGTCAGATGAGCAGAAACCAGGGCAGAGCACACATCACAGACCACCCACCAGAGTTCTTACTGCTTTGAGAAGTGTCCTGTTGCCTCAGGCCAAGGAGGAGCTGGACTCACTTAAGAGAGAATCATTTCCTTTAGGAATAAGAAGGTTTGATGATATAGGATCCTGGAATTAAAGGTGGAAAAGCAGCCACAGGAGCCTATCTCAAGAAAAGGTGGAAGTAGTCAGAGCCAGGAAGTGGGCGTTCAGGATGTTTAAACCTGAGCCATCGCCAACTGGGGCAAAGAGAGAGAGAGGGCTGGAAACTGAGATAAGCTGGCTGAAAAAAAGATACTGTGCTATGAGACATTGAGCAATAAAACCAACATGGTTAGTTGTGCATCTCCACTGTCCATAGTGTGTAAGAAAGAGAAATGAGAGCTGTCAGAGAAACCAGAGTGGGAGAGAAGTCAGGACCTAGGGACACAGACTTTTTCTTTTAATTGATTTTTTTTTTTTTTTTAGAGAGAGAGGTAGGGAGAGAGAGAGAAATATCAATCGGCTGCCTCCCACAAGCACCCTGACCAGGGATTGAACCCATACCTGGATATGTGCCCTGACTGGAATTGAACTGTCAATCTTTGTTGTACGGGACAACACTTTAACCAACTGAGCCATATCGGCCAGGGAAGAGACACAGCTTTTGAAGGAAAATTTTTCCCTGCTCTTATCACCCAAAGATACAGGCAATGAAGAGAGAACTGAGGATGATCCTACAGGTACTGGACCAGACAGCCTCAAGCCCCAGGCTTGGGGCGTCTTTTAATCACAACTTCTTCAAATTTGAGTGCCTCTTACAATGAGCAGCTGAAGAGAGGAGAATTCTTGGTGAGCTTTGTTCTGTAGCATACAGACCTATTCTTTAAGATTTGCAGCTAACTCCTGGGTACACTAGGAGTTGCTGGGTGAGGCACAGATTGCTGTTTCAATGGTTTTAAGAGTTTCCCATTTTTCATCCCTCAAACAATAATATGCTATGCTTAGGTAGCCACCCTAGTTCAATAAATCAGAGTTGGTTAATTTTCTATTTATTCTGGTTGACCTTGAACTATCTTCAGTGTCCAAATTTCTAGTGGCCCAGGAGTCACATAGTAGCTGATCAGTGACTAATAGGACTCAGTCAGGGTGGGGCTTAGAGGGTGGTGGTAGGTGAGGATCAGAGCGCTTGTTAAAGCCACCTCAGTACCTACCTGTCTTAATACGACCACAGCCTGTGCATCCACAAAATGTACCATGGAGAAATCCAGGATGACGGTGTGGGTGCTGGGTACAAAAGACGATTCTGATCTAGTCCTGACCTGACTTCCAGAAGCATCAGGCGGTGGCCTCGAGATGTTTCTAGAAGGTTTAATAGGAACCCAAACATCCTCATAGCTTTGCCCTTGATTTTTCTGAAATGTGGAAGACACTGTGTAGGGTATTTGTTCATCAGATGAATATCGGCTCGTGTTCCCACTGTCCATACGTGTGCAGCGAACCAGGCTCATAGAGGATGGATGGGAGTCCTGTTTAGTTTCATATCGCTCGATGTAAACAACCTGGGACAAGAGTTAGGGGAGGGCTGTGAAAAGACTCAAACAAGGATGGGAAATGCTTGCAACTATGCTGTCTCTGTCTACTAACTCCCACCCTCTCCCTCAGGAAACTTCTGCACAGACCAGGCAGCTACAGCTTTTCCTTGGGTATTTCACGTCACTTCAAGCTCCCGACTGAAAAAAACGACATTCACCATTCCTTATCCTCATCTCTCACAAGCCCCACTCTCCCCAACTTCCCTACGCGCACTAATGACATTATCATGGTCCTAGTGAGCTGGAGTGAAAAATCATCTTTGATTTATTCTTTTCCCTCATCCCTGGGTTCTAATTAGCCTCCAGCGCCTTCTAATGCTTTGAAGTATTTCTTCCAACAGTCCCTTTGCTCAACACCGCCTTCTTTTATCAGCGACACGGTCTTCTGTCAGACTTCCTTACAAAGACAAAAATGCCTTGAGCAGGGCTGTCATTACCTCTCACCCCTCTCGGCTCCTCGCAGGCCTGGAGCCTGCACAGCTTCAGGACCCTGCGCAGCACCCAGAGCACAATGGCATGCAAGACACAGGGACCAGTTTCTACCTAGGGAACGGGCACGTGTCCATTCAAAAGATAAATAACAACGTATATGAATAAGAACTCTTCGACCCATGGGAAAATGGGAATAATTTATATGCTAACGTGGTATAATTTGGGGTGATGTTTCTTTAAAAATATTGTTCTAATGATGTTGTTTATAAAATAAAATTTAAAAAATAGAAAAAAACTGTAAGGTAAAAACTATATAAGGTAGTGGATATTGTACAGCAAAAAAAAAGAAAACGTGGTGTGGATAGATAATAACATTCCAGCTCAAAGGAGAGAGCTGTTCCCCAAGGCTTCTAGGTCACCGAGGCCAGGCCTCTGGGGCACAGCTGTGGACTGACTCAGGGGCGGGAGGTGCACGATCCCTAGGCAGGGGAAACCTCTAAGAGCCTTCCTTCTCTCTCCTTCATCTACTCTGCAGCCCTGGCCTTCAAGGGCTTTCATAATCCACTCGTGCTGTGACTGCCTGAACTTAGTCCCCAGATCAAGCCTCTTACCCCGAGGACCCCATACTTAATGTGACCTTGGTGTCTTTGTGCAAGCCTACCATGGACTGGGAGTCCTCTTTTTTCCTACCTGACAGAAAGCCACATTTCTCTCTCCTGTCCAGCTCAAACCATTGCTACCAAAGTTTCCCTGACTTTTTGAGCTCATGCTGATCTCTCGTTACCTAGAGTCTTAGAGTTGTTAGAATCTAAACACACAATCTCAAACATAATAATATACTGCATAGTATGGTTTACTATCCTATTTCATCAATTTTAAGAGGCATCACCTCTTTCTGTATTCTCAAGAAAAAAAAAATACTGCAAATTAAACTAAGACTTGTCATCAACTTCACAATGCATCCAAATTTCAGAGATGTGAAAAAATGTCTATCTTAGGATTGATAAAACACAACAATGGCCTTAAATGTCACATTAATAGAGTCATCTCCCTAGTTTGATTTAAATCTCTATGAACTGCTTTAAAATAATCCTGTGATTTTGGGGAGTACAGATGGGTGGGGTATAGATGAAACAAGACTGGCTATTAGTTGTTGAATCTTCAAGTGGATGATAGGTGCACAGAGGCTCATTATATTTGTCTCTACTTTTGTATATGTTCAAAATTTTCCCTGAAAAAACCTTTTTTAAAAAGAACAACCTGGATGGACCTTGAGGACATTATGCTAAGTGATATACTCCAGCAACAAAAGGACAAATACTGTATGATTTCAGGGATATATGAGGTGCCTGGATTAGTCAAATTAATAGAAACAGAAAGTAGAATGGTGGTTGCCAGGGGCTGAGTGGAGGGGGAATGGGAGGTGTTACTTAACAGGTACTGAGTTCCAGTTTTCCAAGATGAAAAAGTTCTAGCGATAGAGGACAGTGATGATTACACAACAGTGTGAATGGATTTAACAATACTGTACACTTAAGTATGGTTAAGATGATATATTTTATGTTACGTATTTTCTACCACAATGAAAAAGAAAAAAAAAGAAGCCAGAGACCCTTAAAAATTCTTTTTCTTTTTCAGAGTGTCATAGTTCTGGGCACATATAGGAGCTTTATAAATACCAGATGATCATACTCTACTCTCGAGTGCACTTGCTGATGTCCCATGAATGCTCTTTGCAATACTCAGTGCGGTGTGGATATCACTTAAAAATTAATAGAGAGTTAATTCTGTCCTCTTGGCAAGAAAGCTGGTATTTTCAGGGAGCTCAGTAGAACCTACACTCATTAGGGTGTATAGCAACCAGAGTGGGTGACCAAAGTGAGTGCCTGGTGTTTGCAGGGGCCTGCGTAGGAGGGGGACAGGAGGTATTGCGTGTGGGCATCCATCTGTGTGTGTGTGTGTGTGTGTAGATAGAGCTGCCCCTCCTAAGTGTGGGTGTAGACTGGGAAATGAGCAGGGGAAAAGGAATATTTAGATCAAGACTGAGTTGGAAGTAATGAACACTTAGTTCAGCAGCTGAAATAACCTTCAGATGCTGTAAAACCCCCCTCTGTGCTTGTCTGCCCCTTACTGCCCATCGTCACCGCCTTGGGCCAGGCAGATGGCAGGAGATCCTGGAGAACCCAGCCACCTTGGCCCTCCCCTAGTGGGAATTATAAGACAATCTTTAAGTCCCTTATTTTCAGAAAAATAAAGTCAGGCAGCTAAAGGCCTGGGAAATAAGCACAGCTAGGGAATTACTGTCTCTAACCATTGAGTAGGGACTCAAGAGTCACCATCGCTTCCTACCTGCTTTCAGTTCAAGATCTGACCCTCAAAGGGGAAGCCATGTCTTCATTTCTGAGTAGAACTCTTTAATTTCTAATTACCTGTTGTCCATCTAAGAGTCAAAATCCCTGAGGGGGGGTTTCTTTTCTTTTCTTAAGACGACAACAACTAGCTGCTCTTGTACTTCTTTATAAAACGTAGAGGGAAATGCAGAAAAGAAGAGGTTGCTAACCCTGGGTGGCGGCTCCAGTTCATCACAGTCGCAGTAACACTGACAGATCCTTCCTTCGTGCGGGCCATCTCCACTGTTAGTAAACAGCCCGTGCACCTCTTCCTCTTTCAGAGGCACGCGTATCATTTCAACCTGAGAGGCAGAGGGAGGCTTCAGTGTGGGTGGGTAGATGGCAAGCGGCAGGAGAGAGGGCCCCTTGGGGAGGCGAGGGGAGCAGGTGGAGAAGAGTGGGGAGGGCAGCCCTTACCTCCTCCAACAGCTTGTTCTTCAAGTCGTACACGTTTACAAAGGTGATGGAGTTGCAGCACTGGAAGATTTTCACCCCAGGAAAGGTCAAGATCTGCAAGACAAATGTAAAGTTCAGAGAAATTTCTCAGCTCCTTCGTGGGGGGAGGAAAATTCTTCAGAACGTCCTAAAGACTATATTCTTCTTTATAAGAGGCAAGAGCCAGCAAGGTCCTTTCTCCCATTTTCACCCCTGCTTTTCCTGCTTTCTTCTTTTCCCCTCCATTTCCTCACTCCCCTCTTTTGGCCTTCCACCCCCTAAAGTACATTTTAAAATTATCCTTAACTGGCTGCGGGACTCTAGGACTTACCTGCCTCTTTAAGCGCCCACCCCTACCATTGTGCATCCCCCTCCCCACCTTTGTCCAGCATGTCTGTAGTGCAGCAAACAACAGCAAAGGGATTTTGTAAAAAATCTTTTAGGCAAAGAAGTAGGACTGGTTTGGATTCTTACCTCCCGATAGTCATGGATGCTTCTATAAATGTTGGTGTTAGGGATCTGACCCAGGAGGAGAATCTTAGTTCTGAAAGGAAATGCGTTTGCCTTTAGGTCCTGGTTGCCTTGCCTGCCATGGCTAAGCTTCTATTACCCGAGACTAAGTACCTGTGTGACTGGATGGTGATCATGAAGAAGGCAAAGGCTACTGAAACAAGGAGTCCGATGTCCAGTCCCAGGACAATTGCAGCTATGAATGTCATCATCCAAATAATCTTACCGGAAGAAGGGAAAAGGAAGACCATGTAGCAAGCAGAGATGAGAAAATCAGCAGTCCTATCTCTCAGCTCGCCCTCTCCCTCTCCCTCCTGACACCTGGGATTTAGAGGACAAATTAAACAGCCGCGTGAACTGATGCCATCACAAAGGGCTGGCCCAAGGCTGCCGAGCACTTCTTCCCTGCCTCCGTGGTCAGTTCTCACTTCAGTTCTCTCTTGAACCTTTCGTTTCCTCGCGTGTAACATGGGGGTCTTAATGTCTACTTTATAGGCTTTGCTGGGATTAGAAATGCGATTTGTAAAGCAACCCCGAACACTCACCAAATGGCAGTTGCTATTTTAAGACCTGTAAGAGTTATTGGGAGTCTCGGACATCACTCTCAGCAGGAGACTTGGCTTTAACCTTCACAGAAGACAGGCTGACACTCCCCCAAATGGTTACCTCCCCGCCCCTGCCACCTGTGAGTCAGTTGGAGGTGCTCCTCTCCTAGAACCAGAAGCTCTGCCCGGCTCTGGACCACACACCCTCTCAGCGCCTCAGGGACCCGAGTCCAAAAGTAGCCCCTTCACATCTCTTTGCCTCTGTTGGGTCCTTCTCCCCTCATCACATCCCCATCTTCTATTTCCTGCTGTTTCCCCTCTCTGTCCCCTAGCTCTGTGCTCGAAAGAGGAGGAGGGCGCTCCGTCAGTTCCTCGGGGAGGACACCTCCCTTTCTTTATTTTTTAAATATATTTTATTGATTTTAGAGAGGAAGGAAGGGGGAGAGAGATATAGAAACATCAATGATGAGAGAATCATTGATTGGCTGCCTCCCGCACACCCCCTACTGGGGATCAAGCTCACAACCCAGGTATGTGCCCTTGGCCGGAATCGAACCTGGGGCCCTTTAGTCCACAGGCTGACGCTCTATCCATTGAGCTAAACCAGCTAGGGCGACACCTCCCTTTCTTATTAGGATTTGTGTCTCCGGGTTAGAAGTCAATCAAATATGCAAGGCATGACAAACTCTTGTTACTAAATTTGTATATAACTATAACCACTTAATTATTTCTTATTTAATTTTGCGTAGTTGGAGTGAGGTCTCGGTATTTCTTTGCATCAACAGCTTTGACTCCTTATTTGAAGCAAAAGTAAAGTATAGGCATCAGAGTTGCTAGTGTCCTTCATGTTGATTCCTTTGTTCTCTTTCCCTCTGTCCAACCTTCCCCTGCCTCCGCCCCTGCCCCTGCCCCTGCCTCCGCCCCTGCCCCTGCCCCTGCCCCTGCCCCTGCCCCTGCCTCAGCCAGTGCATTTACACTCACAGAGTCATACTGGCTCTGCCTCCACAGGCTGGGTAGGTAGTAAATATTTTCAAGGAAGGGTAGGACGTTGCTCACAATAATACCAGCCAGCACAGCCTGTGGGGAAAAGGGTGGACGTACAAAATTACTCATGGTTGTGCTATTTAATAAAAATTCAGACAACCTAATTTTCTTTTTTTTTTCTAATAATCTAATAATCAGAAAATAACGAAATAAGTTGTAGTATGAGCTATCATGCTATATATCAAATACAAACAAGAATACAAAGTTGTATGCCCAGTTAGGTTGAAACTATGCAAAGTAATATCAATTCATAGAAAATAGTATTGATCAGATATATGCCAAAATGTTAATAGTGGTTCATTTGTAAAGGTGGATGACATTTTTATCTCTTCTGAATTTTCAAAAGTTTTTAAAAATAGGCTTGTCTACTTTTCTAATGGAAAAAAGGTTTCTTAAATATGAGAAAATGAAAATTTATACTCGGATGTAAAAATCATCAGGGCTTTCAAGTAGAACTAAGCTACTTTAAGAAACACTTTCTTGTGTTTATGAAGTCTCAGCATTTCCCTGTCACCCTCTCCTCTGTATGCTCTGCCTGGGAGTTAGAACTGACCCTACCACCAGGATGGCTGGATCCAAGCTTAGTCTGGATTTCTGAGGTCACTCAGTGACCAGTTGGACTCAACAGTGGAGGAAGGAAGAGCAAAGATGAAGTTAGCAGAAATTACTTCTTTTCCATTTTTATCTTCTTTCCAGTCAGGAATCTCCAAACTTTCTGCAATTTGCAGGGAGATGTGGTGGAAAGGAAAAGAATCTCAACTTCATAGGGTTTTTGCAAAATGTTTGGCTTGAGGGAAGGCGTGTAAAGAGGAAACATATATTTTCATAAAACAATATACAATAAAAATTACCTTCTGAATATTAAGGTTAGAGATGCTCATGTGTAAAGAAGAATTAATCTCAGGTATAATTTCCATCATCCAAGAGATAACAATTACTAACATTTTGGTATGTTCTATTTTTTTCCTCACACAAATCGAAGCAATATTGAATACACTGTTTTGTATCATGTTTTCTAAATTTTTGTATTGGTCCCCTTGCTAAGTAACCGAGATCCTAGCCAGGATGCACCAACAATTCTTCCAATAAGGGTTTTGCCACAAGCTATTCATAGCCTTTCAAGGAAGGAAGCAATGTTTAATGCTCATAGAGCCTCATCGGTATAGTACTCAGATGCTCCACTGGACAGATTTTCTTACCCAGAAACACCCTAACCAGATGCTGTAAAAATAATGTGACATAACATGGGGAGCCAAAAGCAGGGGTTGTTCTCTCTCTAACATATCTGCAATAAAGGAGTGCTACCTACTTTTATCACTAGCCTTCAATGAATTCTGACAGATTTTTACATGTTTGGAGTTTTGAAACATTCTGATTCTTCTAGCTATAAAGCAAAAAAAAAAAAAATAAAAAAAAAAAAATAACTCTGTTAAAAGTAAATTAGTGAGTGGCTTTGCTAAAATAGACTCCATAGTGATTGCACCCAAGGTGCTATACAAACTCAGTTCTGGAGATGACTTCTGCTGGGAATCAGAGGACAGCTCCTGTGATAAGCACAAGCTTAACCCCACCCCCAGGCATTGATTCCTTGGCTGGGGTCCAAGGTCCCTGAATCACAAGAACAGAGGGCAGTCAGAGCCTGGAGGTAGCCTGCTCTGTGGCAAACTGATATTCACCAGGTGCAATGGACATGTTCAAAAAGGATGGAGGTAATGGCCCGCTGGTGTGGCTCAGTGGTTAAGCGTCGACCTATGAACCAGAAGGTTACGGTTCAATTCCCGGTCAGGGTTGTGGGCTTGATCCCCAGTGTGGGGCATGCAGGAGGCAGCTGATCAATGATTCTCTCTCATCATTGAGGTTTCTATCCCCCCCCTCCCTTCCTCTCTGAAATAAATAAAAATATATTTTTTAAAAGAAGAAGGTAGGGTAACATTTACAACCACTCCAGCTTCAGGACTGCCACCTCAGCGTGTAACCAAGCTGCAACACGAAGAAGGAAACCTCCTCCCACCTCCCTTAGTACTTATCTAGAAATGGCTAACGGGAACATTAAAGAAATTTAAAAGGATGTCATGGTCACTGAGCATTGATCTCTACAAACTGATTATAGCCAGGAATTAATGCACCTGGAATCTCTCAATGCACGGTGGTTGGTCTCACAAAAGGGCAGAAATGGCACCTGAGCATATAGGAGCACCCTAGCTGAACACAGTTATAACTCAACGGTCAGGCCTGCCTTCTCGTATTGTAAGCTAGCCAGAGCCAGTGGGAAGCAGGCGAGGGGTTGAGTGCACATGTGTGCAAAACAAGGCCCTCTGCAAGCGGTTTGGGAAACCAGATGGCACGAATGTGCACTGAGGGGCTAAGCCTGTGATGGTAACGGGCGTTCTGGCATCCGAAATCTGTGTTGGTCTCTTTAGCTGAATCCTTACTGTAAAGCTTACTTTACAGCCTACCCGATTAAAAGAAGATTAATGAGAATAATAACAATAATGGCTAATGTTTCTTGAGTGCTAATTATTAGCTCAACGCTGTTCTCTCTATATTATGTATGATATCTTATTTGAATCCCAATCCTGAGAGGTAGATGCTATTATTTTGAAGGAAAGGCACTATTATTTTAGAGAGAGGCCGGGGCAGGCCGTGGGGGCATGCTGAGTGCAGTTCTGCTCAGAGATACCCACCAAGATGCAATCTGGACACTGGGCTTTCTGGGCTTGGTTATTCGATCAGTTCCACTTACATTTGGCAGTTCGTAGAAAAAGGATTCCACCTTCACCATCAGGAGCAGCATCAAGCCTGCTCCTACCAGAGATGCAAACTGAGGAGACAGAGCCGGTTAGAGAGAGACCATCAGGATCATACTGGTCCCTGCCTGCAACTGAGGCTTCTGCTTGGTGAGAAGCATGTCCGTTTTTCTTAAAAGGAACTGAGTGAGACCATCCAGCATTAAGTGCATTTTTGTTGACCTGACACTGTCCAGTCTTGTCAAAGGGCTAACCACATGCTAGGTACTCCACACGTTCTCGCGGAGTGAACCCATGGATGCTTTCTAAAGGTCCAAATTGTCCTGGGTGTTTCATCTTTATTGCCTTAGCCTTTTGCTGCGAATCCAGAGTCTCCTAAACCCCGGCTTGCGCTCCCTCCTCACTCTAACCCCTCCTTGGACAGTTTAGAAAAGCCCTAGTAGAGCCATCACTGTCAGCCCTGAAATCACAAGCATTCCTCCTCCCATAGCAATAAACACCCCTCACTCTGGGAGCGTGAGACAAGGCAAGGAGGCCAGGGCTTGGGAAGCAGGGAGTGAGGAGAGGAGCCCACACAGGGAGCACAGTGGTCTGCAGGGAGTGGCTATAGGGTTAAGCCTCAGACTGACCTGTGGCAGAGCCACAAACAAGTCCCAGCATAGAGGGCAGAGCCCTCTTAGCATAATTAAGCTTGACCTTATGAGCTCCCTAGATCCTTCCTGGGTAGCTAATGGGCTGTGGGAGGTGCAGCAAGTGCTGCCAAAACAAGTGAAACTCACAAGAACATTGTAACTATGGTGACCACTACCTTGTTGACCTCTGACTATAAAATAAAGCATCAGCTTGCAGTCTGGATCTTTTCTCTGTGGCCTTAGGCAGGCACAGGAGATCCGCCTAGACCCAGCTTATTCTCTTTGTCTGTCTTTTCTATGTCCTTCGCTGCCCTCCCTCAGGCTCGCTGAACCCTTGGCTGTGCTGGCACGGCACAGTGGTCAGGACTGAATAAGTAGGAAGACGGACCAGGAACAGCCCAACTGGCCACAAGCCCAGGGCTCTTCACATCCCCTCTGCTATGGGCCTGCCAACACGTCCGGCCCAGGCATGGCTGGAGAGCTGATAGGTTTGGGTGTAACGAGTAAAGACAAGTGGATTCTAGACTGGGAAAAAGTAAAGAGAAATCCAAACACTTATACGCAGTTTGTATTCATGGCAGACAAAAAAATAAAGCTGCCCTGGTAGCAGGTCATGTCTGAGAGGTTCAGAGCCAGACCTGAGCTTGTCTGCAGGCCTGGGGAACGTTGAAGAAATAGAGGAGCTCTTGGGCAGAGTGAATCAGAAGGCCCCAGGGGAAGTGGTGAAGAGAACACCCACTGCTGTGGGATGAAGAGGCTGCGCCAGTCTCAGAGGCCTTTGCCCGTCCAGATCAGAAACCAAAGTGGAGGCTCCAAGGGTAGCTCCAGTGTAGGGCGGGGGCCGGCAGCATTCTCTGCTTGAACCAGTGATTTGCACTGGGCAAGTCAGGGTCTCCGGGAAGAGTTTACCAGCATCCCCAGAGGCATGCCTGCCACCAAGGGTCCCTGTGCCGCACAGAGAGATGCCATTGGCAGGAGGGTGTGTGGCGTGGGACAGCAATGCAGCAGCAGAGAACAGGATGGGACCAGGGGCTGCCTTGAGGCAGGCACTTTGTCCAGCAGGCACTGGCAAGTCCCAGGCTGAAATGAAGGCCTTCCTCCTTCCCTCCATCTGGACATATCTAACCCCCTTCAGTAGTCCACAGAAGTCCCACTTCCTCCATCACTCTCCTTGCAAAATTTATGGCACTTTTCACTTATTGTACTTATTCTGCACTTAATTTTACTTGCACTCTGATTTAGTTTTTTCTAATTGTGTGCGTCTTTTCTCGCCAAGTTTGTGCTTGTATACTGAATCAACAAAGTGTGTTGTCAAAAATTACTGGGAACTAAAACCCGGAATTGCCATCTCCGTTTCTTATAAAACCCTCTCATTATGATTTCAAAGTTCTTTCACCCTTGCATAGAACATCCTTCTTTTTACATAACCCAACTTCCTTATTTCTGGTAAAGAGTGGAAAAGGGCTACTCCTTAAAGCCAGTGTCTGGCAGAGGCTCTATGACAATGAAGCTCAGTCCACATAGACTGATATGAATGGTCTTACTAGACACATGCTCTTGTTCCTGCCTAATCTTCTGACTTTTATGAGCTTTCACCTTATATTTCACAAATTTAGCCATGGAATGTGACACTTTACCTTTCCCCACTAAAATTTAGTGTTGATTCTTCTGACATTTCTGTTTCTGACCTGAAGAGAGTCTGACCTAGATAATTTTCTATCATACAAAGGTAGAATGATCATAAATTCCCAAGGCTCATCTAGACAAAGACCTCACTCTATCATAAAAGCCCCTTGCCATACGCTTTGAGGAAGCCAGGAAAGTTTCTGGTTTGGCTGCCAGGATAGAGAGAGTTGAATTATTGCTTTCCCAGAATAGGACTGAGAATACATCTCCCATAAAAAAATAAGTTTATAGGTGACTGTTAGTTCACCTGAAATATTATCTTTTGGGTTACATGGAAAACGGTTGTGTGTGTTTGTTTGTTTTTGTGAACTTCTCACGTAGAATAAGACTTCTATAGAAAATGACTTTCAAGTTCCATATTGACAAATGCCTTTTAAGACAAAAATCTAAACAAAAATGAAGGGAAACATGAGATCCTCCCCAACAAGTATAACATTGAAATAGCAATGCGATTAAACTAATGTAACCCCTTTCTATGAAAATATACGAATAGACATCAATATTTTTAAATGCTAGAGATCAAATTCTATTTCAACATACCTGTTGTCTTCCTCCAGATTTATCCTGGATCACTGTCCTGATAATAGCACCAGTGAACACACAAGATCTAAAAAATGAGCTGACGACATTGCAAATGCCAATGGCTATTAAGTCCTATAAAGAAATGGCAAACAATTTAGGCCCACTATTTGTTGAAGAAATGCTGATTTAAGTTTGAAATGAAGGCATACTGTCTGTTTCTTGTGCATGAGAATAGGTTGTTTATATCATTTCAAATAACACGGAAGTATTCTTAGAAGAAACAAAGGATGGCAAATCTGATTTCTAGATTAGGTTGAAACTTCATTTTAGTTAGTGATCACAAGGAAAGCACTTTTTCAAGTGAGAAAATGAGACTTTTGCCTTATTCTCTCTCTCATGATCAGTAGGACTTAGAATGATGGAGAGAACACAGTCCTATTTTTCCCTCTTCCTTCTAAACCAGTGGTTCTCAACCTTTCTAATGTCGTGACCCTTTAATACGGTTCCTTATGTTGTGGTGACCCCCAACCATAAAATTATTTTTGTTGCTACTTCATAACTTGAGAACCGCTAGCAGGGTCGCCTAAGACCATCAGAAAACACAGGTATTTACATTACGATTTATAACAGTAGCAAAATTACAGTTATGAAGTAGCAACGAAAATAATTTTATAGTTGGGGGTCACCACAACATGAGGAACTGTATTAAAGGGTCGCGACATTAGAAAGGTTGAGAACCACTGTTCTAAACTATCCTAAAGGTAAAAGTGAGACACCGCATGCATCCATATTTCCTTTTTGAGTACTAGGGAAAGTACTGAACTCAGAATAGTTGGAGATATTAAAAAAAAAAGACAAAAACTATTTCTGGAAGATTGACTTAATTATATTAGTAGCCTGGTTTTGCTATTCCATATCATTTCTTATTGCACCTTAGAATTTGTTTGACTTCTAAAGACTTGGTGGAAAGGAAGATAAAATTAAGAGGAGAGGAACTCTATTAGCTCAACAACATGATGCCATATACTATCTTCTTGCATCCCTGCACCATATCTGTTCTAGGGAAATATCACTTATGCTAATTCAGATGGGTTCAGAACTAAGTGTTGCCACACTTCTCAAAAGTCCTTTGGTAGTTACAGTTCAAATTATATTCTAAAAGATTCTCTGGTTACAGAAGAATCCAGTCTTCATGTTAGCAGGAGGCTTGGATTAGAGTACAAAGACTTAAGGGTCAGAGAAAGTAATAGAAAGGCCTGTTTGCTCACCTGGTTGGAATTGACATTATAGTTATGGAAATTGGCAATCTTCTTGCCCAGAAATATAAGCAGTGAGGAGCTCACTAAAGCTAAGGAAAAAGCATCTAAAACAATGTCCCGAAGATTGTCCAAGTTTGGCATTACAGGAAACAGGAAGCTGGAAAAAAATGGCAGAATTATTCCTGGAGAGCAGGAGTCATTCATTGGCACCTCCCCCCTTTTCATCCTCATTATACAGAGCAGACCTCATGCTTAAAAAACAAACAAACAAAACCAGTAAGATCTATACTAATAAAAGGGTAATATGCAAATTGGTTAGGACACCCTCACAGTAACAACCGAATAGCAGGCTGCATGGGGCGACAAGGTGGGAAGGGGGTTAGTGAGGGACAACCAAATGACTGAATAGCAGGCTTCATGGGGTGACCAGGCCAGCAAGGGGGCTAGTGAGGGACTACCAAATGACTGAACATCAGCCTGTGTGGGGCGACCAGGCTGGCGGGGGGGCAGTGAGGGGCCACCAGGCCGGCAGAGGGGAGCAGTGAGAGGTGACCAGGCCAGTGGGGGCGGGGGGCAGTGAGGGGTGACCAGGCTGGCGGGGGGGCGGCTGTAGAGGGTGACCAGGCCGGCAGGGGGGGGGGCAGTGAGGAGTGATCAGGCTGGCAGGGGGGACAGTTAGGGGTGATCAGGCAGGCAGGCAGGTGAGAAGTTAGGAGCCAGCAGTCCCAGATTGTGAGAGGGATGTCCGACTGCCTGTTTAGGCCTGATCTCCGGGATCAGGCCTAATCTGGCAGTCGGACATCCCCCGAGGGGTCCTGGATTGGAGAGGGTGCAGACTGAGCTGAGGGGACCTCCCCCCACACACAAATTTCATGCACCAGACCTCTAGTATAAAAATAATTGAGGTAAGAGCTTGCCAAAACTGCCAGCAAACTAAGCCAAATTACAAAAGCCAGTAGGAGAACGTGCTCTGCTATGTTCTAAGTTCAAGGATTCTGCCATGTAGTAAAGAGAATAGAACAGGTAAAACCAAAAAAGATGGACAAGAAATGGTTTATTTATACTATTGGAGACCATTAGTAAACAATAGGCAGATATCACATCTAAGATGGTTTATAACTAAACAGCTCAGTGAATTCCCTTCTTTGCAAATCTTTTCTCCTATTCTGTGGGTTACCTTTTTACTCTGTTTATAGTGTCTTTTGATGCACGAAAGTTTTTAATTTTCCGAAGTCTAATTTGTCTATTTTCTCTTGTTGCCTATGCCTTTGGTAACATATCCAAGAAATCTCTGCCAAATCCGATGTCATGAAGCTTTTGTCCTATGTTTTCTTCTAACAGTTTTATAGTGTTAGGCCTTACATTCAGGTTTTTGATGGATTTTGAGATAAGTTCTGTATATGGTATTGGATAGGAATCCAACTTCATTCTTTTGCATGTGAATATCCAGTTTCCCTGGTACCATTCATTGAAAAGATTGCCCTCTCCCCATTGAATGGTCTTGGCATCCTTGTCATTTGACCATGTATGCAAGGTTTTATTTCTGAGCTCTCCATTTCATTCCATTGGTCTGTATATCTGTATTTATGCTGGTACCACAGTTTTTCATTAGTGTAGCTTTGTAATAAGTTTTGAAATTAGGAAGTGTGAGTTCTCCATCTTTTCAGAATTAATCTCTTTTAGGATGGCTTTGGCTATTTGGAGCTCCTTGTGATTCCATATAAATTTAAATTTTTTAAAGGTTCTGCAATAAACCTCATTGGGATTTTGGTAGTGATTGAATTCAATCTGCAGATTGCTTTGGGTAGCATTGATATCTTAATAACATCTTAACAACATCTGAACATGAGATGTAGTTCTATTTATTTATGTATTCTTTAATTTGTTTCATCGATGTTTTGTAGCTTTCATTGTGTAAGACTTTCATCTCCTTGGCTAATTCCTAAGTATTTTATTCATTTTATTAGGAATTTATTGAGCTTCTTAGATGTTTATATTCATGTATTTCATCAAGTTTTGTTTTTTTCAGCTATTATTTCTTGAATATTCTCTCTACCCCATTCTCTTTCTCTTTTGCTTTTGAGACCATGATGTGTATGTTGGTCTTCTTGATGGTCTCTCACAGGCCCCTTAGACCCTGTCCACTTTTCTCCAATCATTTCCCCCACCCTGTTCCTCAGACTCAATAATTTCCACTGTCTTATCTTCAAGTTCATTGATTCTTTTGACTGCTCAAATTTGCCTATCTCTACAGCCATGTGTTGCTTAATGATGGGGATACATTCTGAGAATGTGTCATTAGGTGATTTCATCATTGTGCAAACATCATAGAGTGCACTTACATAAACTTAGGTGGTATACACCTAGGCTATATGGTGTAGCCTATTGCTCCTAGGCTACAAATCTGTACAGCATGTTACTGTACTGAAGACTGTAGGCAATTGAAAATAGTAAGTATTTGTGTATCTAAATATATCTAAACATAGAAAAAGTACAGTAAGAATCCTCTCTAATAAAATGGTAATATGCAAATTAACCATCACTCCGCTACATAAGCCACGCCCACCAGCCAAGCCACGCCCACCAGCCAATCAGGGCGAGTATGCAAATTAACCCCAATCCAAGATGGCTAAAGCCACAGAGAGCAAGGTTTCCCAGGTAACAGAGGAAGCCAAGCTTTCCATAGCTGTTGCAGGCCTAAGCCTCCACTCAAGCTACAAAGTTTCAATTATAGAAGGTAAACAAATTCAAACAAATGGCGGCAGAATGGAGCTTGAGAGAGCAGGCCAGGGTTGCTGGTGGCAACAGGGGAAGCAAAGCTTTCCGCACACCCTGGCAGGGCTCACCTGCTTAAGGCTACAAAGTTTCAATTGTAGAAGGTGAATTAACTGCCACAGAAATGGCTGCCGGAGCCCCAGGCTTGGCTCCACTCCAGGCTACAAAGTTTCAATTGTAGAAGGAAAATAAATTCCAGATACCAAGCCCTCCGCTTGGGTTGCCAGGGGGCATGGCCGGCCTGCAAACCACCACAGGCCCCTCGCTCAGGCCGCCCCACACCCCAAGGGAACCCCCACCCTTATCTGTGACACCCTTCAGGGCAAACCAGCTGGCCCCCACCCGTGCACCAGGCCTCTATCCTATCTAATAAAAGAGTAATATACAGATTGATCATCACTGCAACACACAATATAGCTGCCCCCATGTGGTCAAAGATCCTGCCCCCATGGGGACACAAGATGGCCACCACAAGATGGCCAGCAGGAGAGGGCAGTTGGGAGGCACCCGGCCTGCAAGGGAGGGCAGTTGTGAGGGACCAGGCCTGCAAGGGAGGGCAGTTGGAGGTGATCAACTCTGCAGGAGAGGGCAGTTAGGGGTGACCAGGCTGGCAGAGGAGGGAAGTTGGGGGCAAACAGGCTGGCAGGGGAGCAGTTAAGCATCAACCAGGCTGGCAGCGGAGTGGTTAGGGGTGATCAGGCTGGCAGGCAGAAGCGGTTAGGGGCAATCAGGAAGGCAGGCAGGCAAGCAGTTGGGAGCCAGCAGTCCTGGATTGTGAGAGGGATGTCCGACTGCCCGTTTAGGCCCGATCCCAGGTGGGATCGGGCCTAAACGGGCAGTCGGACATCCCTCCAGGAGTCCCAGATTGGAGAGGGTACAGGCTGGGCTGAGGGACAACCCCCCGCCGTGCACGAATTTTGTGCACTGGGCTTCTAGTATGATATAAAAGATAAAATATGGTATACCTGTATAGGGAACTTATTATGAATTGAGCTTGCAGGACTGAAAGTTGCTCTAGGTAAGTCAGTGAGTGAGTGGTAAGTGAATACAAAGGCCTAGGACATTACTGTACACTACTGTATACTTTATGAACCCTGTACACTTAGGTTACATTAAATTTATAAAAAATCATTTTCTTTCTTCATTGACAAATTAACCTTAACTTACTGTAACCTTTTTACTTCATAAACTTAAAAATTTTTAACTTTTTTACTCTTTTGTAATAACACTTATCTTAAAATACAAACTCATTGTATAGCTATATTTTTTTCTTTATATTATTCTATAACATTTCTGTAATTTTTAAAATAGTCACCTGAGGATATGTTTTATTGATTTTAGAGAGCAAGGATGGGGAAAGAGAGGAGGAGGAGGAGAGAGAAACATAGATGTGAGAGAGAAACATTGATAGGTCGTCTCTCACAAGCACCCCAACTGGGGATCAAACCTGCAACTTTTTGGAGTATGGAACTATGCTCCAACCAACTGAGCCATCTGGCCAGGGCTATAATATTTTTATTTTTAGATTTTTAAAGTTTTTGTAAACGTTTTGGTTAAAAACTAAGACACAAAACACACATTAGCCTAGGCCCGTGGTCGGCAAACTGCGGCTCGCGAGCCACATGCAACTCTTTGGCCCTTGAGTGTGGCTCTTCCACAAAATACCACGGCCTGGGCGAGTCTATTTTGAAGAAGTGGCATTAGAAGAAGTTTAAGTTTAAAAATTTTGGCTCTCAAAAGAAATTTCAATCATTGTACTGTTGATATTTGGCTCTGTTGACTAATGAGTTTGCCGACCACTGGCCTAGGCCTACATAGGGTAAGATCATCAATATCATTGTTTTCCACCTCTACATCTTGTCCCACTGGAAAGTCTTCAGGGCAATAACAAGCATGTAGCTGTCCTCTCTTATGATGACAAGGCCCTTCTTGAGGAGGTATTACTCTTTTCAGAAATATGTCCATGGTGGTTTGCTTGGTTTGTTTCTTTTTCATTATAGTTTGACTGTAAGCAGATAATGCACCATGGATTATTTCTCTCTATTAATGAAAACCTTTTAGTGTTGAGTCTAGGT
Source organism: Cnephaeus nilssonii (assembly GCF_951640355.1). Classification (NCBI taxonomy): domain Eukaryota; kingdom Metazoa; phylum Chordata; class Mammalia; order Chiroptera; family Vespertilionidae; genus Cnephaeus; species Cnephaeus nilssonii. The sequence continues at coordinate 91,478,954 of NC_137080.1, read as the reverse complement.
CAAGCATGTCAAACTCAAAGGCTAACACGGGCCAAATAAGCAAGGTTTAAGTTTATGCGGGCTGCAAAAAAAAAAAAAAAGCTTCAATTTTCATAGAAATGTAGGTTTATTTCGATAGAAACATGCTGAGTACAAAGGGCTGAAATAAATGAGTCATCGTTAACTTAAAATAATAGAACATTTTATTAAAAATTAATATTTTTTTCTTGAACATTAACTTACTAGACACTGAATAACTGCACAAATTAAACGTAACGCAAATAAACCTATTTTTCTTGTTCTCTGCAAGTGAAATATTTCCTGTTGCGCACACCAAACAAGTCAGTCCAAGACTAATGACATGGCAATAGGCTGCTAAAATATTCACTGCTAGTATTAGTGGAGAGAAATGGTGTACCCGTGCGTAAGTCGCGTGAGGGAAATGAATGCAACACGATTATAGTAATCAGTCATTAGCGAACATTGTAGTTTGTTATTAATAATTATGTATAACAGAATATTGTAAAAATTAAATTTTATTGAAATTTTTATTAAAACATTTCTTACAGATCATTATATTGGCTGGGCTGCAAAAATATTCGTTGTGGGTTGCGAGTTTGACATGTTTGGTCTAGGTTTTCAAACTTTCTAAGGATCTTGTTGAGGTCTGCAAAAGCTTCTTTTAAATTTTTCATTGTTAATTTTGTTGGGGGGTCCTTCTTTTCTCCTGCAGCTTCTTTTACTCTTGCCTATTCTTATTGTTCCAGTTCCAACAATTCCTCTTTAGTCAATTCCTCAGGAATTGTGTCTGCAAGCTCCTCAATGTCACCTTCACCCACACCCAGGTTAAAATTGTTTGCCATCTCAACCACAGCCTTGTTGATTTTTACAACCTCCTTATCCTTGGCAAATACATTGAAGTCATGGGGGAAAAAAATCACAGCCTTGTTGATTTTTACAACCTCCTTATCCTTGGCAAATACATTGAAGTCATGGAAAAAAAAAATCACAGCCTTGTTGATTTTTACAACCTCCTTATCCTTGGCAAATACATTGAAGTCTTTTTACCCCTATTACTTTATTTATTTTTTTTAATTTAAATTTGGAAAAAACTCTGGAGTGTCTTCTTCCAGATGCCATTCATACACTCCTCAGTGACTTCACCCCATACCCACGCAAGGTTTTTGTTGCAGTCATAGATGTTGTAATCTTTCCAGAATTGCATCAGTGTCTTCTCAGTATCTTTGTTAGTTGCAGCAATAGCCTGGGCCAAGGTCCTCCTCAGGGAGTAGGCCTTAAATGCTGCTATAACTCATTGATCCATTGGTTGGATGAAAGAGGTGATGTTTGGAGGGTAGAGACACCACTTTGATATTGGGATGAAGATCACCAATAAAAGGAGAATATTTGGGAGCATTATCAACAACAAGGAAAATCTTGAAAGGTATGCTATTCTCCAAACAGTACTTCCTCATTGTGCTGGCAAAGCAATTCAAGAGGGCATCTTGGAAGAGGAGCTGGGTCATCCGTGGTGTATTGCTCCTGCAGTATACACAGTGTGTGCTTATGATATGCTTGAAGGCCCTGGGGTTCTCACTGTACCTGATCACAAAAGATTTCAACTTCCAGCCTGCAACATTGACCCCAAGCAAGACCGTGATCCTGAAAAGCCCTGAAACCTGGAATTGCTTTGCCTCCTTATGGATGGAAGTCCTTTCAGGCATCCATTTCCAGAATAAGGAGGTTTCATCCATTCTGAATATTTGTTCTCTCAAGTAATTTTCCTCCACTATCAGCTTATCTAAAATTTCTAAAAGTTCATCAGTTGACTTTATACCAGCACTCACAGATTCACCACTCACTTTCACATTATGTAATGAATCTTGAATTGTTTAAACCACCCAGAGCTAGTAGTAAATGCAAAACTATTGTTGGGTCCAGTCTTTTCTTTCAACATCACAAACAAACTTTTTTCTGTGGCTGTGACTGTCATGGTGCTGAGAGAGATACACTTCTGTGTCTGGTGTTCAATCCAGGTCATTAGAAGTTTCTCCATGTTGGATATAGCCCTTCTTGAGTTTTTGTTAGTCTTACTGCCTTCAGTGAAGTAGATCCTTTAACACGTTCCATCATTTTGTTCTTGCTTTTCAAGATCATAGCTGTGGTGTAATGGGTCACGTCTGACTTGCGAGCAATAACCACTACTGATTTTCTACCTTCATAGTCCTTAAATCACTTTTAATTTTGTTTCCCGGTCAATCGTTCAACATGGCCTCTTACTGACAACCTTAACAGTGGATTTTATATGCTTGGTGGCCACAATCAATGAAAACAACACAAGATTAAATCAAGCACAGAAGAAAATTATGCAATTAGAGATGTGGTAAACACAAGATGTATGGGGCTGCTGCTAGCATAGCACAGCACACTGTTTTACAGCAAATGTTTTTTATAAGTATAAAGAGTATACTCTAAAGTAACAATAAAACATACAGAATAGAAAATATGTAAATGAGAAACAGTCTTTTATAATCATCAAATTTTATGTAGTGTACTTAATTGCATGTGCTATCCTATATAATAAAAGGCTAATATGCAAATCAACCGAACGGCAGAACCACCAGTTGCTATGATGCACACTGATCACCAGGGGGCCGACGCTCAATGCAGGAGCTGCCCCCTGGTGGTCAGTGCACTGGGGAAGCACTGCTCAGCCAGAAGCTGGGCTCAAGGCTGATGAGCAACGGTGGTGGTGGTGGTGGTGGTGGGAGCCTCTCCAGCCTCCACAGCAGTCAGACATCCCCTGAGGGCTCCGGGGCTGCGAGAGGGTGCAGGCTGGGCTGAGGGCCCCCCACCCCTGGGGTATTAGTTTCATGCACTAGGCCTCTAGTATTTCCATATGACTGCAGTACACTAGGTTTGTTTATACCAGTGTCACCACAAACACATGAGTAATGCACTGCATTATGATGTTAGGATGGCTATAATGTCATTAGGTGATAGGAATTTTTCAGCTCCATTAGAACCTTATGGGACCACTGCCATATATGCAGTCTGTTGTTGAAATGTCATTATGTGGCACATGACAAGTGAATTTTTTATTTCAGTTATTGTACTTCACAGCCCCAGAACTACCTCTTTCTTTTTTTTCTATCTCTCTTTTGATATTTTCATTTTATTCATCATTTTCTTGTCTTTCTCCATTTTTTCCTTTAGTTCTTTAAGACAATTATTTTATTTGTTTGTTGATTTATTTTTAAATTTTTTTATTGATTAAGGTATTACATATGTGTCCTTATCCCCCCATTACCCTCCCAACCCCCTCCCCCACTGATGCCTTCACCCCCCTGTTGTCTGTGTCCATTGGTTAGGCTTCTATGCATGCATACAAGTCCTTTGGTTGATCTCTCCCCTTACCCCCACCCTCCCCTACCTTCCCTCTGAGGTTTGATGGTCTGATTGATACTTCTCTGTCTCTGGATCTGTTTTTGTTCATCAGTTTATATTGTTCATTATATTCCATAAATGAGTGAGATCATGTGATATTTATCTTTCTCTGACTGGCTTATTTCACTTAGCATAATGCTCTTCTGTTCCATCCATGCTGTTGCAAATGATAAGAATTCTTTCTCTTTTACCGCAGCATGGTATTCCATTGTGTAGATGTAACACAGTTTTTTAATCCACTCATCTGCTGATGGGCACTTAGGCTGTTTTCAAATCTTAGCTATGGTGAATTGTGCTGCTATGAACATAGGGGTGCATATATCCTTTCTGATTGGTGTTTCTAGTCTCTTAGGATATATTCCTAGAAGTGCGATCACTGGGTCAAATGGGAGTTCCATTTTTAGTTTTTTTTTGAGGAAACTCCATACTGTTCTCCACAGTGGCTGCACCAGTCTGCATTCCCACCAGCAGTGCACGAGGGTTCCTTTTTCTACGCATCCTCACCAGCACTTGTCATTTGTTGATTTGTTGATGATAGCCATTCTGACAGGTGTGAGATGGTACTGCATTGTCATTTTGATTTGCATCTCTCGTATGATTAGTGACTTTGAGCATGTTTTCATATGTCTCTTGGCCTTCCTTCTGTCTTCTTTCGAAAAGTGTAAATTTAGGTCCATTGCCCATTTTTTGATTGGGTTATCTTCCTTTTGTTAAGTTGTATGAGTTCCCTGTAAATGCTGAAGATTAAGCCCTTATCGGTCTTAACATTGGCAAATATGTTCTCCCATGCAGTGGGCTTTCTTGTTGTTTTGTTGATGGTTTCTTTTGCTGTGCAAAAGCTTTTTATTTTGATGTAGTCCCATTTGTTTATTTTCTCTTTAGTTTCCATTGCCCTAGGAGCAGTATCAGTGAAGAAATTGCTTTGGCATATGTCTGAGATTTTGCTGCCTGTGGATTCCTCTAGTATTTTTATGGTTCCCTATCTTACATTTAAGTCCTTTATCCATTTTGAGTTTATTTTTTGTGTATGATGTAAGTTGGTGGTCTAGTTTCATTTTTTTGCATGTATCTGTCCAATTTTCCCAACACCATTTATTGAAGAGACTGTCTTGACTCCATTGTATGTTCATGCCACCTTTGTCGAATATTAATTGACCATAGTGGTTTGGGTCGATTTTTAGGTTCTCTATTCTATTCCATTGATCTATATGTCTGTTCTTATGCCAGTACCAGGCTGTATTTACAACAGTGGCTTTGTAATACAGCTTGATATCTGCTATTGCGATCCCACCTACTTTGTTCTTCTTTCTCAGGATTGCTTCAGCTATTCGGGGTCTTTTTTTATTCCAGATGAATTTTGGAAAGTTCTTTCTAGGTCTGTAAAATGTGCCTTTGGTATTTTAATGGGGAGTGCACTGAATCTATAGATTGCTTTGGGTAGTATGGACATTTTGATGATGTTGATTCTACCAATCCATGAACATTGTATGCTCTTCCATCTATTTATGTCTTCCTCTATCTCTTTTTTCAATGTTCTGTAGTTTTCCGCGTATAGGTCTTTTACCTCCTTAGTTAAGTTTATTCCTAGGTATCTTAATTTTTTTGGTGTGATGGTAAATGGGATTGCTTTTTTAGTCTATCTTTCTGTAAGTTCATTATTGGTGTATAGAAATGCCATAGATTTCTTGGCATTAATTTGTATCCTGCTACATTGACGAATTCATTTATTAAGTCTAATAATTTTTTATGGAGACTTCAGGGTTTTCTATGTACAGTATCATGTCATCTGCGAATAAGAACAGTTTTACTTCTTCTTTTCCAATTTGGATGCCTTTTATTTCTTCTTCTTGTCTGATCTCAATGGCTAGTACTTCCAGTACTATGTTGAACAGGAGTGGTGAGAGTGGGCATCCCTGTCTTGTTCTTGTTCTTAGGGGAAATGGTTTTAGTTTTTTCCCATTGACTATGATGTTGGCTGTGGGTTTGTCATATATGGCTTTTATTATGTTGAAGTATGATCTTTCTATTCCCACCTTCCTGAGAGTTTTTATCAAGAAAGGGTGTTGGATTTTGTCAAATGCTTTTTCTGCATCAATTGATATGACTATGTGTTTTTTTATCTCTCAATTTGTTTATGTGATGTATCATGTTTATTGATTTGCAGATATTGTACCATCCTTGCATCTCTGGGATAAATCCTAGTTGGTCATGGTGTATGATCTTTCTGATGTACTGCTGGATCCGATTTGCTAGAATTTTGTTGAGGATTTTGGCATCTATGTCCATGAGGGATATTGGCCTGTAATTCTCTTTCATTGTGTTGTTTTTATTTGGTTTTTGGTATTAGGGTGATGCTGGCTTCATAGAATGAGCTTGGGAGTGATCCTTCCTCTTGAATTTTTTGGAATATTTTGAAGAGGATAGGTTTTAGTTCTTCCTTGAATGTTTGATAAAATCCCCATGAAGCCATCTGGCCCCGGGCTTTTGTTTGCCGGAAGATTTTTTATGTCTGCTTCAATTTCTTCCATAGTTATTGGCCTATTGAGATTTTTAGAATCTTCCTGATTGAGTTTTGGAAGGTTGTATTTTTCTAGGAATATGTTCATTTCCTCCAGGTTGTCTAGTTTGTTATAATAGAGTTGTTCATAGTGTTTTTTAACAATCCTTTGTATTTCAGTGGGGGGGGGGGGGTCTGTTGTTATTTCGCCTCTTTCATTTCTGATTTGGTTTGGGTCCTCTCTCTTTGCTTCTTGGTGAGCCTGGCGAGAGGTTCATCAATCTTGTTTATCATTTCAAAGAACCAGCTCTTCATTTCATTGATCTTTTGTATTGTTTTGTTTAGTCTCTGTCATTTATTTCTGCTCTGATCTTTATTATCTCCTTCCTTCTGCTCACTCTGGCTTTTCTTGTTGCTCTCTTTCTAATTCTTTGAGTTGTAGAGTTAGATGATTTATTACCATTTTTTCTTGTGGGTTTTTTTGTTTTTTGTTTTTGAGGTAGGCCTGTAGAGCTATAAACTTCCCTCTCAGGACTGCTTTCATTCTGTCGAATAGATTTTGGATTGTTGTGTTTTTATTGTCATTAGTTTCCAGTATGTTTTTAATTTCTTCTTTGATCTCTTTGATAACCCAATCATTGTTTAATAGCATGCTATTTAGCTTCTAAGTGTTTGAATTTTTTGGATTGTTTTTATTGTAGTTTATTTCTAATATTATGCCATTGTGGTATGAGAAGATGCTTGATATGATTTTAATTTTCTTGAATTTGGGGAGACTTTGCTTGTGACCCAATATGTGGTCTATTTTTGAAAATGTCCCATGTGCACTTGAGAAGAACATATATTCTGTGGCTTTGGGGTGAAATGTTCTGAAGATGTCAATTAAGTCCATCTGATCTAGCGAGTCATTTAGGATTGCTGTTTCTTTGCTGATTTTTTTGTCTAGAGGATTTATCCAGTGATGTCAGTGGTGTATTAAAGTCCCCTACTATGATTGTATTGCTGTTGATCTCTCCCTTGATATCTTCCAGGAGGTTTTTTTTTGTGTGTTTTTTTGTTGTTTTTGTTTTTGTTTTTAATGTATTTGGGTGCTCCTGCATTGGGTGCATATATATTTATCAGGGTTATATCCTCTTGTTGTATCGATCCCTTTAGTATCATGAAGTGGCCTTCTGTATCTCTTATTACGGCCTTCACTTTGAGGTCTATTTTGTCAGATATAAGTATTGCTACCCCAGCTTTTTTTTTTTTTCCATTTCCATTTGCTTAAAGATATTTTTTCCATCCCTTCACTTTCAGTCTGTGTGAGTCCCTTGTTCTAAGGTGAGTCTCTTGTAGACAGCATATATATGGGTCATTTTTTTTTATCCATTCAGCCACTTGATGTCTTTTGATTGGAGCATTTAGTCCATTTACATTTAAAGTTATTATTGAAAGGTACTTGTTTGTAGCCATTTTTATTTTTTGTGCCTGTGTTCCTTCTTACTTTTTTATTTCTTCTTTTTATACCAGTCCCTTTAGCATTTCTTATATTGCTGGCTTGGTAGTGATAAACTCCCTTAGCCTTTTCTTTGTCTGTAAAGCTCCTTATTTCCCCTTCAATTTTGAATGATAGCCTTGTTGGATAGAGTATTATTGGATTCAGTCCCTTGCTTTGCATCACTTTGTAAATTTCCTTCCATTCTTTTATGGCCTAATGTGTTTCTTTTGAGAAATCACTTGATAATCTAATGGGAGATCCCTTGTATGTAACTTTCTGTCTCTCTCTTGCAGCCTTTAAGATTCTCTCTTTGTCCTGAACATTTGCCATTGTAATTATGATGTGTTTTGGTGTGGGTCTTTTCAGGTTCATCTTGTTTGGGACTCTCTGTGCTTGTGTGACTTTTCTCTTCCCTACATTAGGGAAGTTTTCTGACATTATTTCTTCAAATAGGTTTTCTAACCCTTGTTTCTCTTCCTGTTGTTCTGGCACCCCTATTATTCATATGTTGCTTCATTTCATGTTGTCCCATAGCTCCCTTAAGCTCTCCTCCTAAAAAAAAGACAATTATTTTAAAGTCTTTGGCTGGTAGATCTGTCATTGGGTCTTTGTCAGGATAGTTTCTGTTGATTTACTTTTTTCCATTGAATGGGCCATACTTCCTATTTCTTTGTATGCCTTGTGATTTTTGTTGAACACTGGATATTTGAATATAATAATGTGGCAACTGTGGAAATCAAATTCTCCCCCTTCCCATGGTTTGCTGTTTTTGTTATTTTGTTGTTGTTGTTGTTATTGTAGGCTGTTGCTGTATCAAGGATTAGCCTAAGTTATAAATTTAAGGTCTTTTTTGGTCTTTTCTGAGCCATTTTCTGGGTATGTGTAACTTCCTAATTTTTCCTGTATATGTGGGTTTGTGAGTGGGTTTGTGTGTTTTTTATGTCCTAATCTTTCATGTCTGACTTCCAAAAGGGGGGGGGGGGGGAGAGGAAAAGGAAAAAAGGGAGTTCTGGCCCTTTAGATCTCATGGAAGTAATTTCAGCCAGAAGGGGAGGGGCTGGCAACAATGCAATTTACCATCCAAGCCTTTTTCTAGGAATTGTAAGCCTTCAATAGGCTCTGGATTCCCAAAATATAATGTAGGTGCTTCCTAAACATATAATTACTATTCAAAATCTCCCAACTGTCGGACAGATTCTGCCAGTGCAGTTGTTTAGGTGGAGGGATGGATTCCTAGTGCTTCCTACTCCATCTCCCAGAATCCTCTCTACCATTCTATTGTTTTGAAGTCACCAGAATTTTCAGACTAATTCATTTTGCTGGTAGTCCTGGTCACCTAATTCTACTAATATATTGTTTCTATTAAGATCATATCATTAAAAAACATTGCCAAACACACATAACCATGATCAGAACTTTTCCCAAGGTATATCTCCTACCATATTGTTAACTAGAAAACTCTCCTTGAGACAGCAAGCTTTCTTCTTTGCCAGTACTACCATCAGATTGCGACCAGAGAATGAATGACCATCCTAATTTTTATAAGAATGGATGCTTGTCTGTTTGTGTATGGGCTTAGTAATGTTGCCCAGAGTATCTGTTAAGTCAGCTTCTGTGTGGTAAATTTTAGGCTATGATTTCTTAGGGGATCACAGTCTATGTTTTGGGTTCCTTTTATATGTAAGCAGTACAGTACCACTCATAAATATTTGATATCCTATATAATAAAAGGCTAATATGCAAATTGTCCCCTTGACCGGGAGTTCAACCAGGGGCAAGGCCAGCTGGCCAATTGCCCGTGGGACCTCCCCCCGGTCACCCCATCCCCAATCAGCCCCCCCCAACCCCGATCAGGGCGGGCCGGCCGGACCCAACCCTTGCACGAATTTGTGCACTGGGCCTCTAGTTTTATTTTAAAAATGTAAAATTTTCACATTTTCAAAAGAAAGGATAGTATAATGAACCCTGGTATACCCATCACTCACTTTCAACACAACAATTTATAACCAATCTTATTTTATTTTGAAGCAAATCCCAGGTATTATATAGGTTTAATTGTAAATATTTCAGCATACCTCTCTAAAAGATGTACACCAAAAATTGTTACAAATCTCTTTATATTATCAAACATATAATTAATATTCAAAATTTCCCAAATGTCTCATAAATATCTATTTTATGTGTTCAAATTTGAATCCAAATAAGGTCTATACACTAAAATTGGTTTCTAAGTCTCAAATCTCTTTTAAGTTATAGATTCCTTCTTCATATCTTTGTTTTTCTTCCCTGCAAATTTTTTGTTAAAGAAACCTTGATGAACAAAATAGGTCCAGAGATATGGAAGCATGGAATAGGTCCAGATCTCAGAGGAAAGGAGAGGGGATGGGGAAGAGATTAACCGAAGAACTTATATGCATACTAGTGGCCCAGTGCATGAAATCCATGCACATTAAAAGGGAATCAATTAGAGGAAATATTTTATTTTATTTTTTATTTTTTTAGAGGAAATATTTTAATATTGCTATTTGCCCTTTCTCTATAATAAAAGTGTCAGAGATGAAAGAAAATTAGTAAAATGTATATGAAAATCTCCCTCCAGTCAGAGTCTGGGGCGCGCCACGGGACCCAGAGTCAAGTCCCTGCCCACCCACACACGCCTCAAAATCGCACGAGATCCAGCCCCAGCCAGCCCCACCCCCATCAAGCCCCGCAGGGCGGGGGGTGCAGCCTCAGGTCCCCCGGCCCAGCCTCAGGTCCCCTGGCCCCGGTGCAAGGTTGCGACGACCATTTGCATATTAACTCTTTATTATATAGGATATGCATAGCCCATAGTCACAGACAACAGTACTGTGAAAGCCTGGGGTGAGGCAGGTGCCAGATAGAGGCGGGCAAAGTGGGGATATCTGTAATACTCTCAACAATAAAAAGAATTATATTTTAAAGAAAGAAACCTGGTCATTGGTCCTATTAGATTTCCCCACAATCTAGATTTTGCTGATTGTATTCTTGTGTTGTCATTTAACATATTCCTCTCTTCCTTATATTTCCTGTAAATTGGTAGTTAGCTTTTCAGGTCTGGTCAAATGTGGGATTTTTGGTGGGGGCAAAAATGCTTCATAGGTGGTAGTGTATACTTCTGTCAGGAGAAACACAATGTCTAATTGTCTTTTTAAAGATATATTTGACATATAACATTATATTAGTTTCAGGTGTACAACATAAGATTTGATATTTGTATATATTGTGAAATGATCACCACAATAAATCTAGTTAACATCTATCACCACACATAGTCACAGTTTATTTCTTAGGATGAGAACTTTTAAGATAAACTCTCTTAGCATATTTCAAATATACAATACAGTGTTATTAACTATAGTCACCATGCTGTATATCTCCATGACTTATTTATTGTATAACAAGTTTGTACCTTTTGACCGCTTTCACCCATTTCACCACTCCCCATCCCTCACTACTGGCAACTACCAATCTGTTCTCTGTATCTATGAGCTTAGTTGTTTTTATTTTAATTTTTTTAAGATTCCACATATGAGATCATACAGTATTTGTCTTTCTCTGACTTATTTCACTTAGCATAATGTTCTTAAGATCTATCCATGTTGCAAATGGCAAGATTTCCTTCTTTTTTATGGTTGAATAACATTCCATTATGTATATGCTAGAGGCCCAATGCACCAAATTCGTGCAAGAGTAGGCCTTCCTTCCCCCAGCTGCTGGCACCAGCTTCCCTCTGGCACCCAGAACCTGGGCTTCCCTCTGGCCACCAGTAGGCACCCGGGACCCGAGCTTCCCTCACAGCTCCAGCTTCATCCGGAAGGTCATCTGGAAGGATTTCCAGTCTAATTAGCATATTACTCATTTATTATTATAGACTAGAGGCCTGGTGCATGGAATTTGTGCCAGGGAGAGTGGGTCCCTCAGCCTGGCCTGCACCCTCTTGCAATCCGGGACAGCTGGTTCCTCCCGCTTGCCTGCCTGCCTGCCTGCCTGCCTGATTGCCCCTAAGCACTCACCTGCCTGCCTGATTGCCCATCACCCCTCTACCTGCCTGCCTGATCACTCCTAACCACTCTGCCTGCCTGCCTAAGAGCCCTTAACCACCTCTGTCTCAGCCCCCACCATCCTGGCTTCATCCGGAAGGACGTTTGGAAGGTCGTTTGGCTGTCTGGTCTAAATAGCATATTACACTTTTATTATTATAAATACCACATTTTCTTTATTCATTCATCTATCAGTGAATACTTATGTTGTTTCCATGTCTTGGCTATTGTAAATAATGCTGTAATGAACAGTGGTTTCATTTCCTTTGAATAAATACCCAGAGGTGGAATTGCATGATCATATGGTAATTCTATTTTTAATTTTTTTGAGAAACCTCCATTTCTACCATCAGTACAAAAGGGTTCCCTTTTCTCCATGTCTTCACCAATACTTGTGATTTCTTGACTTTTTTATAATAGCCATTCTAACAGGTGTCAGTGATATTTCATTGTGGTTTTGATTCTCATCTCCCTAATGATTAATGATATTGAGTACCCTTTCATGTATCTATTTGTCATCTGTATGTCTTCTTCTCATTTTTTTTGTATGTCTTCATAGGACAAATGTCTATTCAGATCCTCTGCCCACTTTTAAATAAAATTGATTTTTTTTTTGCAATTGAGTTGTATGAGTTCTTAATATATTTAGGATATTACTCCCTTATCAGGTATATGACTTGCAAATATTTGCTCACATCTGACAGACTGCCTTTTTATTGTTTTGATGGCTTCATTTACTGTGCAGAAGATTTTTAGTTTGTTGTAGCCCCACTTGTTTATTTTTTCTTTTTTTGCCTTTCTTTTTAGAGTCATATCCAAAAAAATCATCACCAAGTTCAATGTCAAGGAGCTTATTGCTTACGTTTTCTTCCAGGAGTTTTATGGTGTCAAGTCTTAAGTTTAAGTCTTGATTCCACTTTGAGTTAATATTTGTGGTCCAGTTTCGTTCTTTTGCATGTGGCTGTCAAGTGTTCCCAATATTATTTATTGAAGAGGCTGTCATTTCCCCATTGTACATTCTTAGATCTCTGTTGTAAATTGGTTGCTCATATATGCATAGGTTTATTTCTGAGCTCATTGTTCTATTGCTTTGATCTATATGTCTATTTTTATTCTGATACCATTACTATAACTTTGCAATATAGTTTGAAAGCAGGAAGTGTGATGCCTCCAGCTTGGTCTTCTTTCTCAAGATTGCTTTGTGGGTCTTTTGAAATTCCATACAAATTTTAGTATTGTTTATTCTATTTCTGTGAAATATGGCATTGGAATTTTGACAAGGATTGCATTGAATGTGTAGATTGCTTTGGGTATATAGATATTTTAATAATATTAATTCTTCTAATTCATGAGCATGAAATTTCTTTTCATTTATTTGTGTCTTTTTCAATTTTTTTCATCTGTTTCTTATAGTTGTCAGTATACAAGTCTTTCACCTCTTTGGTTAAATTTATTCTTAACTATTTTATTCTTTTTGATGCAATTATAAATGGGACTGTTTTCTTAATTTCTCTTTCTGATAGGTTGGTCTTTAATTGTTTCTTTTTGTGATGTTAACAGATGATATGCTAGTATCCCTTAATGATGTTAGTCTAATTC